>NC_141694.1:407832779-408432779 GCF_964263255.1 Lissotriton vulgaris | reverse complement strand
ACATTTGTGTCAGAAGGTGACTTTGAGGGTCACTTGGTATGGGAGCGGGAAAACCAAGAGTGGCCGGCACAGCTCGCCGGTGGGTGGGGCGGATGCATGTGTGGGAGGGAGAGTGCAGGCTGCATTGAAAAAAATAAAAAAAAATAACAACTCTTACATTGCTGCTGGGTCCTGTGTCTTTTCTCCTGCTCGCCTGTGTCCGACTCCAGGTCAGAGGAGGAAGCACATAGCCAGGCTCCCACCCCTAAGCCAATCACAACGCTGCAATGCAGCATGGTGATTGGGGGCTGTAGGTTTGGGCATGTTCTCCTTGCAGGCTGTAATGCAGCCTACATGGAGAAGGGAGAAAGTGCGCATGACTGGTTTGAGCTGCCTAAGAGGGCCTACCAAACAGTCACTGCGCACAGGAATGTTCTACCGCTCCTCCCCTGCAGCTCCACCCGCCCCCTCACGCACTGACACAGCAGGGGGACACAATAAAATGATAATAACATTCCATTATGATCAAATTTTTTTCCTTTCTTTTGCTGCTTCCTGGCAGTGGGGCGACGCCCCTCTGCCTTAGCGGAGGAGCCTCCACTGTGGGATACACTGTTTGGGCGGGTTCGTTCTGGGGCTTCTCAGCACAGTTTTATCAGTACATGTAGAGTGAGGATGAGGCCGGTGGTTCTGCTTAAGTCCACCCATGGGTGAT
This sequence comes from Lissotriton vulgaris, assembly GCF_964263255.1. Classification (NCBI taxonomy): domain Eukaryota; kingdom Metazoa; phylum Chordata; class Amphibia; order Caudata; family Salamandridae; genus Lissotriton; species Lissotriton vulgaris. Next base: position 408,432,085 of record NC_141694.1, on the reverse strand, counting down.
CTATCCAGTTTTTGTAGGCAGTGAGGCTCGTTTGCAGGCAGTATGGCTTCCCACATCCTGTTTGGTACAGTCGAGTCCCACAGTGCCCTTCCATTTCTGGTGCTTTTGCAGTACTTTTTAGATCTTTGAGTTGCTCATAGCTAAAAAGGGTGTAATTTCTGATATGTTTATGTTGCTGTCGTCTTGCAAGACAGTGTCTCTCGTAGTTGTTGAAATGCCACTCGTAATTATACTGAAATTATGAAAATCTTGGCAGCTATTTATTTATTGAATGCATTTATCACCCTTTACTGTTGCTTCCAAGGCACAAATCAACAGAGCACTTGAGGGACTGCGGCTATTGGGTTCAAGGCAGCATTGCGCAGTCCTGGCTCCTCCGCTATCATCCAACCACCTGGGTCCTATGACTCGTTTTTGTTTCCAGTCCAGCCTCGCGCACCCTGTAAAATAATATGTAAATATATTATTTCTGGATTTGCTGTAAACAAGCACCCTAATCTGCCGGACGATCACACAGCGTGACGAGCCGAGGGAGAAGTAAGCTGCTACTCAGACACCACAGGCGCACTCTGCAGGCCCGATGAGAGACTCACGCAAGAAGCGCCTTAGAAACGCTGCTTTTGATACGTCTTCGAGATATTGAAAGATTAGGTGTTCTTGTCTCGACCAACACCTGCGTGTCCCGCTCCCTGTCATTTCCTCTTCGATCGCTCCGGGGACGAGCGTGCTTTTCTCAATTCATATAGGATGGCGTTTTACTTGGGAAAACATAGTTTTGTGGTTATTAATACAAAAACCAAAGTAAAGCATCAAGCATGGCTCTAATTTATTATTTATTTATTTTCATTTAATACCACCTCAGAGTTTGTAAAACTCAGGGTGATGGCGGACTGACGGACGCCGCCAATACGGAGAGCAGTTACTGTGAGGGTCTGGCTCTGTCTGGCTGTCTTTGACCATGTACGGCTACGTGAAACGGCTACGGCTAAAAAAGCTCCCTTTCTGAAGCGAACGAACGAGCCTGAAACAGACTTGAAAGGATCTAACAGGAGTGATTTAATTTGACTTAAATGTCCGGCTAAACAAAAGCGAGCTCGGCCCGTATCAACTGTTTGTTCCGGTTGATTGCATGGGCGGTCCCGGCTACGGCTGCGGCTCTGGCAGTGGCGTGTGTGAACGGAGAATGGTGGCAGCTGAATATTCACGGGAGATTGAACTAAGGTACTGAGACGGGCCGAGGAATCCTGGGGCAAGTGTCTGTGGCGGCGGCACATTAAAACACCAAAAATACTAAAAAATAAAAAATACTGGAACCAGTTGAAGTGCAGCAGGGGCAGCCTACCTGTTCTCTGGGACGAAGGCGGAGGCGGAGGCTCCAAGGGAAACGAGCAGAACGAGGCAGAGAGGAGGCTCTGAGCACAGAGCAGAGAGGCTGATTGAGAGCCGAGTGAGCCATATGAGACAGGATACGAGGGAGAATTGGTAAAACTATCCTCTAGGGAGAAAGTGAGAACTGCGAGAGGGGCCAAGGCACTGATCTGGGGACACCCAAAACGGATTTCTAAACAGTGAGGGCTGGATGTGGCGTCTGCGGCTGATTGAAAGCCGAGTAAAGGCAATACTTAAAACCATCCGACTACGACATATCTCCCCTATAACTTCAAAGGGTTGGACGGCGTTTGGTCTATTTAATCGACAGACTCACTGGGGGCTAAGCCTGGGCTCAGGCTTCGGATCTGTAACTACCTCAGAGAGACTCGCTATGGCACCAAAGCCCCCGACGACTACCAGGATTACACGTACCACAAAACAGACGGGGGTGACTACAGGATTGGAGAGCAATCCTGTACCTGTACCTGCAATAGCAGGAACTGTCATGGAGACGTTCGAGGCAAAAATCCCCGATGGCGGAAAGAAACCAGGTAAACTGGGGAAACCTGCGCAAAACGCCGGTAAGCCACCTAACTGTTTACCAGCTTTACAAACTTTGCCAATTCCTGTTAAACCTATTGCAGTACTTGATAAGAATGCATCAAAGGCACTTTCTAATGATTCTATAACGACACCGAACATCTCTCTTGGGACACAGGGCAAAACCCTAGTGAATCAAACAAAGGGGGAGAATAATGCTGTAATTATTGTCTCAGATACTGTCTTAGAGAGTGCACTCAACACTTTGAACCGTGCAAATACAGCATTACTAAAAGGTTCTGTACAGGTTCAGTCAGCGGTCCAACTAGAGGCCCTTGTGGACATTAACATTAACGCTATTGCCAAAGCCAACGTTGAATCTTTTCCATCTATGTCGGCTCCTATATCAGCGGTAGTGATATCGGAAGACTCTGGCGGTAAAGAAACAGCTGACGGAGAAGAGATGATAAGGCCGGTAGGGCAGTTGTCAGCTGTAGGAGAGGAAATAATAATACAAGATGTGAAGAGAGTAGCTGAGACTGAACAACTTACACCGGCTGAGCTTCTGTTTGAGCATCTGACGGGACACTTGGAAGATACTGAGATGGATGAGCATTATATTGATTACCCTGAACTTGGTAATAGCACACCCCCGTGCTCAGCTAAGGAATTTCTGAGCGGCATAAGGAAAGGAAGAGGTAAAAATAAGAATAAGACGAAGAAGATTACATGCAAAACTAAAACTACTACAATAAAAGCAATAGCAGAGAGTAGCCCTATAAGGAAATGGGCACAGGCTAAATCTTTGGCATTAAAGCCTTCTGAGGACAGTCTCTCCGGTGCAGCTGCCATTCCAGGGGAGACAAACTGCCCCGCGGATGAGATTACTTCTGTGGTGGCATTGGTGAAAGGAACTGATAGTGTGATTGCTACGGCGGAAACAATGGGTGCTCTGTCTTCTCCTCCTCCTACCTCCAAAATGTTAATACCAGGGGTGAACTCCACCCCCAGCTTTGTATCTGGAATATCCGGAATACCTGCGCCAGCTTTAGCTACAACCGCTAGTCATGGCTTCACTGGGGTAGACTGTACTAATGACATACCCCCCCCTAAATATATCTTGAAATGAAGCATTCACTGATTGTAATCTTTATGGGGAGGTTTCCTCGTCTTTTCAAATGATCCTGCAACTGCTCAACGAGCAGAAACATGAAGCGCAATTCCACTACCAGCAGATGCGGGATGACAGTAATAAGACTCAATCAACGCTACATGAAATGTCTCAGAAATTAGGGGCTATATCTCAAGAGATGGAAGAATTACAACAAAGGGTCGTCTTAACAGAAGAAAAAACAACCCGCTCTGAAACAACAGTGAACAAACACGAGGCTCGGATCTGCCAAATGCGAGTCAAACTTGAAGACTTAGAAAATCGGCAACGTAGACAAAATCTACGCGTTTTTGGCATTGCGGAAGGGGCCGAGGGAGCTGATCCAAGAGCATACATCGTTCACTTGTTTCAGAGAGCTTTCCCAGAGCTATCAGATTGGGACTGGGACTCACAGATACAACGTGCCCACCGACTCCCTCTGACCCAAAGAAATAAAAACAGTCAGTACCCGCGCCCTATCTTGATTTTTCTGGGTAATTTTCTTCTTCGTCAAGCAGTCTCATTAAAAGCAAGACCAAACACCCCGGTTACTAGTGACTCAGTCACGTTCTTCGTACGATCGGATCTGAGTAAACTCACGATGGATCGTCGATGGAAACTTCGACAATACATTGACCCCATCAAGGAGTTGGGAGGTCAGGCTTACTTGCAAGAACCAGCTAAGCTAAAAGTTCTAAAGAACGGGCGTTCATTTTTCTGTATGGAAGAAAGGGAGGTAGAGCAAATAATGGATCAATGGAAATCGGAAAATAAACAATGAAATAATTTCTGATCAGCAATCAAAATTAGACTGAACTAAGGCACACATTGGTTAGTTTGATCGGATTGTGGACATTAATTAAGAGAATCAAATGCTGAATCTGAATATATTACTATATCGTGATAAAAGATATAGTTAGATAACATACATGGTCTGGAGTTGGTAACATTATACAGCTGGACCCTCGGGCCGCAGCTCCGTCTCTTTTGCTGCCAGTACAGCGGCAGTTGGGTTAGTATATTTGGGAGGGGTACCCCTTCTCAGGAGGAGGGAAGGGGTAGGAGGGGTGGGGGGGTCAGGAATGTTCGGGGGGGGGTTCTGTCTGGATGGAGGGGTGGTGAGGTTATAGGGGGAAAAAAAGCAACACAAGAAAATGAAACTCAAATTCTAGAGCACTTAAGGAGTTATGTATCAAATATAGTAATGTCATGGAATGTTAGGACTGGCAAAATACATGTTATAATTTTTTCTATTCTAAAATGCTTCGAATAAAATGTTTGGCTTGGAACGTTGCTGGCCTGAATAGTAAAAGGAAAAGACGTTTAGTCCGGGAAGAAATAGCTCTGTATAAGCCCAATTTGGTTTTCCTATCTGAGACACATGTTGCCTATGCTGATAGAAAAATCTTGGGATATTTGGGGCTTGAGGTGATAATTTGTTCGAAATTCAATGCATCTATAAGGGGGGTTGCTATTTTGAAAGATAAACGGGTTAAGCTAGAAGTTGAGAAGAGTGTTTGTGATAAAAAAAAGGGAGGTGGGCTATCGTTCAATTAATGGTGGAAAAAATGAAATATGTTTTTTGCATAGTTTATGGGTCAAATTTTGATGATGCTTACATTTTTGATCAGTTGAATATGGAATTATTGCAGTGGGCAGGCGAATTAATCATCATGGGTGATTTTAACTGCATAATAGACTACAAGATTGATACTACAAGGGGCAATGTAAATTATAGAATGCGGAAAACACGAGCTGCTATCCTTGAAATAGGACGCATTCATAACATTAAAGATGTCTGGCGAGCTGCCTTTCCTAAAACACCTGGGTTTACATACTACTCTGCCTCTCAAAAGCTCTGCTCACGCATCGATATGGTCTGGGCATCAGATAGAGTAATGAGAAATAGCACCATCGAACTTTGCCCCAGAATTAATTCAGATCATAACCCTATTTTATTTACTTTTGATACTGAAAAGAGCTATATAACACCCCGAACATTTTCATTTCCCAGGCACTTATTCACCAATATCTTATTTATTTCACAACTCAAGCTACATATTGCAGACTTTATCAAGATTAATCTTAACTCCACAACATGTTTAATGGTATGGGACTCTTGTAAGGCGAGTATCCGGGGTTTTACCCAGCAATTTTTATTTCATCAAAATTCCGAGCGGTTTAAAAAGGACAGAGCGTTGGTTAACGATATACTTTCTACTGAACTGTTACTAGCGGAGGCTCTTCGTCGACAAGCCACGAATATAACAGAATTGGAACTACAATTAGGACGACTGAAATCTGCCCTAAAAACCATCTTCTGGGATGCAAGTAGCATTAAACTACACAAATTTCAAGTGACACAGTATGAGAGCGGCGATAAAGTCGGAAAGTTATTAGCCTATAAAATAGCTGATGAACGAGCTAATACTCTGATCAAGAATTTAAAGGGCCCTAATAATAATATAATTGATCAACCCAATCAAATTTTAGAACATTTTGCTGCATTCTATAAAAAACTATACACTCCAGAAAATCAACCGACAGAGGTGGATATTCAGAAATATCTGGACGATTTTCAGGAGAAACCTGACTCCCTTGAGTTGGAACAACTATCTAATCCCATTAGTCCATGTGAAATAAGAAAGGCCATCTCCTCCTTACCAGCTGGAAAGGCATCCGGAGAAGATATGATCCCACTAGAAATTTATAAGGGGTGTGCCGAGGAACTTATACCTCTCCTCTCCCAAGTTATTAATTATATTAGGGAAAACAAGGTAGCCCCGAAATCCTGGAATAAGGTAAAACTAGTCTTTTTTTTAAAAAAGGGAAAATCACCTGATCAGTGCGGTTCGTACCGCCCCATCTCGCTAATTAACGCTTATGCTAAAATATTTGCTAAAGTGTTAGCCACTCGATTAGCCCCGATAATACCGAAAATATTAAGCCCAAATCAGCATGGGTTTGTAATTGGTAGGGATACCACTGCACATATCAATCTGGCTGTCACAGCCTTTGATATTGCTGAAAAGGAATCCACCCCACTCGGTATGATTATGCTCGACGCAGAAAAGGCTTTTGACCGAGTGGGGTGGGATTACCTGTGGCTAGTTATGACTGGTCTTGGTTTTGGGGGCACATTTCTGAACTGGATACAGTCACTGTATGATAATCCCATGGCTAGGATCAGCTATGCTGGTCTATTATCAGCTTAGTTTACTATTGCTCGGGGAACCCGCCAGGGGTGTGCCCTATCACCTCTCTTATTTGCCTTATCAATAGAACCATTTCTTTACGCTTTACGAATACAACCACTTATTATCCCTTTTAAGTTCGGTCCTCACTTATTGAATCTTACAGCTTATGCTGACGACGTCGCCATATATTCAACCGATATCGGTGAGGCGATGCAGGGCATCATACTAGAAGCCAATAGATTTGGAGACGTCTCTGGCTATAAATTAAATCTAAACAAAACCCAAATAATTGCTAATTACAAACCAGAAGGACTAACTATTGGACTGTGTTCGGCAGCTACTTACTTAGGGGTTAAACTATCTGCAAATATTAAGGATCTAATTAAACTAAATTACGATGACCTAGTTAAAAATACTATAATTTTGCTAAAAAAATGGCATAAACTTTTTTTAAATATCATTGGCAGAATCAACTTGATTCGTATGATAATTTTACCTAAATTTCTGTACTTTTTTCATTCTATTCCCTTGGCATTATGCAATTCCTTTTTTAAAAAATTAGACGGGGTATTCAGTAGTTTCATTTGGGGATATCGCAAAGCCCGCAGATCGATGACACTATTAAAAGGCGCTATCGATATGGGAGGGTTGAACTTCCCGGACTTTAAGTTGTACTTCTGGGCAGCATTCGTTGGACGCTTACGATACTTAATTAACTCTGAAGGTACAGAAAAGCAACCTTATTTCCTTACATTTATGTTTGATCTAGATGCAAAAATGTTCTTATGGAGAATTAATGACCCCAACTATTACAAAAGAGTTCGTTTTAAGATAGCGAGGGATCTAGTTAAAATTTGGCGTAATATCCAGGCCTTCTGTAACGTGAATTTTTTCCATCCTAATTTGATTTTGTGGGGAAACCCCGGCTTACCGGGAATATTCAACGATGGATTAACTAACATATGGGGAACACATGGAATAAAAAAGTTAGGGGATTTGTACGGAGCACAAGGGCTCCTAAGTTTTGAAACACTTAAAATACTATATAATATCCCTGACTCTACGAAGTTCAAGTACCTGCAGCTATTCGACTTTTTTTCTCGAAAAATGAAACTAAAGAATATTTCTGATTCAAGCATATGGGATAATTTCTATTCACAGGAAACTAAATCATTAATTAGTGGTTGTTATAAATCTCTCAACACTTATAGAAACATAGACTGCAATATAATATCAGAGAAGTGGAACAGGATGTTAGGGACCAATATTACTCTGGCTGTAATAAGTTCATCTCTACGTAATATTAATAATTTGGTCTCATCGTCAAGTTTAAGATTGCTGCAATTTAAAATAACCTGTATGCTTTACCATACCCCAGAAAGAATAACCAAATGGGCCTCGAATAGCATATATAGTGCACGAACTAAGTGCCCCAAATGTGCGTTGGTTGCAGCAGATTTGGTGCACATATTTTACACCTGCCCTAAACTTTCAGAATTTTGGACATCCTTTCAGACTATAATAACACTGAAATTAGGGAATATACCCCCCTTAGATTCTGCGTTAGTTATGTTAGACACTAATGGTAGGAATATCCAACACAAATCCTTATTTACTATTATGGTAACTTGTGCTAAACTTATAATTGCTCGCGCTTGGATCTCCCCTAAACCCCCACATATAATGGAATGGTGGTCTGTCCTTAATGAAATTCATAGTATGGAATGGCTAGGCTTAGGGGTACTAAATCTCTAGCTAAATTCAATAAGATCTGGAGGTCTCTCATATTTTAGTTTAAAAAATCATGTTTAATCTAGATCATTACTGTCTTCTGTTTTATATGTGTCAAGATACATGTATATATTTTGTTTGGATCTAACAAGAAATTTGTCAAATGATCTAATGCCAACCTAACGTTAACCTTGTAGACGTCTAGATTATTTATTTTAATTTGACTCATTTTTGTATACTGTTGATTCTTGTGTTGCTAATAAAAAAAAAAGAGTTTGTAAAACTCAAATGAACTTTTTCCCACGTTGTTGTAAGACAGGTTAGCGTTGCGTCCAGTTCGATGCAGTAGCGCCTTCTAACACTCGCATGACTGCAGCGCACAGCTTTCCATCACCAGGGTCGCTCCAACAGCACAAGTGACCACACACAGGCGGGGCAGGTGTGCTCTCTCGGGCTATAGCCCTGCCCCCCTTTGCCCTTGGGGGCAAGGTGACACTGACGAGGTGTATGTGCAGAGCTTCCGAAAGACAATCAGTCACGAAATCTCCAGGTCCCTTAAAAAATATCCGTAGTCCCCTCTCTTCCCATCGCTGCTTAGAATACCTCTGTGGTCCAGTCTTCCTCCCAGTCAGTTCTGCAAGTCCCATAGACCATAGCAGAGGTGGCCCGAGCCACCGCACTGTCCCACAGTGCGGGCAGAGACAAAACCCAAACAAGACAGCGAATCCACCACTGTAACAAAATGATGGCGCCCTCCTGCAGACTGTGGCGCGAGCCCCCTGACACTCCTGTGTCTTACAGAATTATTAGGCTTTAGCCTGAATAGGGACAGCATCCCCCAGGATACAAGCTTGCAGTGTCACTGCCCGCGCAACGCTTTCTTGGTGAGGGGTGGGGTGGAGTTGATGTGCAGTGTTTATGGGGGTGGGGTTGCTGGGAGAGCCCCTGAAACAGCACTGGAGTCCCCCGCCACCTCCTCCCCCAGCGCAGGAAGATAGTGGCCGGGCGCGAGGAGGAGGAGCGCGGGCTTCATTGACTGTCCCTGGATGACGGGAGCGCAGACGGGGCTGGACACACTCCGAGCTGGACATCGGCGAGCAGAGAGGACAGACATACCCCGGACAGTCTGCGCTGCGATCACCTGAAAATCTGAAGTGCGCCCGTAACTTTGTGCAATCTCACACTGGGAATTAAACTATTACAAAGATCCAGGAGCTGTAACCAGGAACGCTGCGCGGCGGTCCAGGAGAGTAGCCGGCGCATCCGCGGATCAGGCTCCTCACACCAGCGCTCCTGCGGGCATACACTAGCTGCAACAAAGGTGCTCCCTGCACCGGCGCACCCGCGGGGAAAGGCTGCTGCACCAGAGCTTCGCGGAGGAGATTCACTGCACCCGCGGACAGATATTCACTGCACCCGCGGACAGATATTCACTGCACCCGCGGACAGATATTCACTGGACCCGAGGACAGATATTCACTGCACCCGCGGAGGAGATTCACTGCACCCGCGGAGGAGATTCACTACACCCGCGGAAGAGATTCACTACACCCGCGGGAGAGTTTCACTACACCCGCGGAAGAGATTCACTACACCCGCGGAAGAGGGTCACTGCACCCGCGGGAATAGACGCCGCAACAGCACTCCGTCGCAGCGCGCTGCCAGTGTCCGCGGCGGGCAGCATGTGGCCGGGGCTGCTGTGGCTCACGGGCTGCCTCCCGGGGCTCTGCGCAGGCTACAGCGCGCTCCGCGGCCGGGGCCCGGCGCCTGCGGGCCGGAAGCAGTACCAGGTGCAGCACGGCTCCTGCAGCTACACCTTCCTGCTGCCCGAACTGGAGCCCTGCCCGCCGCCCTCCTCGGACTCAGCCTACGGGGCCAGCAATGCCGTGCAGAGGGACTCCCCCGCGGAGCACGAGGAGTCGGTGCAGCGGCTGCAGCTGCTGGAGAGCATCATGGAGAACAACACGCAGTGGCTGCTCAAGGTAGGCGGGGAGGCGAGGCTCACAGTGGGTCGGGTGGGTTGATGTAGGGCCCCTGCTGCCGGTCCCAGTGAGGTGCATCGGCCCGGACCAGTGCTTCGAATGAGCAGGTACTGACTGGTACGGGCACTGGTCTGGACAAGTACAGCACTCTGTTAGCTCTGTCTCTTCACCCGCTGGCTGGCGGGCCACGTACAGGTGTTTTACAGGGTGTCCTCCAGCACAGGTGACATTTTTAGGGGGTGCTGCAGATTCACTAAGGAGGCGATCCCATTGCAGTCCAGAGGAGCATTTTGATTTTCTCAGTTACCCAGGGCGGCAGCCAAGAGATGCGATTTCGCAGAGGCAAAGTTGTGTAATAGTTATGGTTTCTGTTTTACTAAAATGGGCAACCCTGTAAGGACAGCTCTTCTGTGCAATGTTGTGCTGCGCATTCCCAGGCAAAGTCGAGCCGATTTGTCCACGTTTAAGCAAGGATTTTTTTTCGCTGGGCGTAATTCGATTTCATTGAGCATATTTAATTGATATTAAGAACCAATGTCACCAGACAATATGCACTTTTATGTTCGTAATAATGTTGCGAATATGTTTTCACGCTGCCTCCGTAGACTCCCAAGCATGCCTTCCTATAGGAACCGGTCTCGGGATTAGCACAGCCCAACTACGGTGTCAGCATCCCCAAATGAAAGTGAGATGTATTTATGTCTCACAAGGTTTTGGGGATCTTGGAATAATCCTCAAACAAACTGTCAGTCGAGAGTAATCCTTTCAGAAGTCAGTAGCGCGGTTTCCTACAGATGAAAAGCGCATGCTTGGGTGACAGGACTACCGGACTCAACAGTTTTCTCCAGTTGATCACTTTCTCATTCGTCCAAGCAAATCCTGTGGGTCTTTTTACAGCCCCCCCCCCCCCCCTCCTTCAGAATACAGAAGTGGAATTCGACGTTGACTAGTATTAAATGTTTTGTTCTAGGCAGCATGTAGGTTTTAAAGATGGAATATGTGCTGTACACTGAATACCATGTCTAAAAACCTCTGTTCCGCCACCGGATCCATCATGTACATGTTTAAATACGCAGGGTCGTACAAACTGTGCTAGCAACGGCTCGAAAGCCTAGAATAAGGGAGGCGGTGGTTATTATCACCTGGCTTTAAGCCTTCGATAAAAATGAACGGTGAAAAGAGAACATTTGAAAACCTAAAAACATTGCACAACGTCAGGGAGAGTTTGACAAAGTTGCCAGCATATTTGAAATAGGGAAGATGACGCTGCATTGTTTTCCAGCACGTCCCCAAATATTGACACAGCGTCACTGCGTGCTTTCAAACTTCCAAGTGCTCCCCCCCCCTCACTCTCGTCTCGTCCATATCTGCACGTGCCGCCGGCTTCCTTTGTTAACACCTCTCCAGTTGACATTGCGACTGCAGAAACAAACACGCTATTGGGACTGAGCTGAGACACTTGCGCACGCTGTCCCCTCCGCCCCTATGCCGGCTGCAAGGACTGCATTCTGCGTGCGTAACTCAAAACAAGGTGTACATTCCTCGCAGGTCGAGTGAGTATCTGAACGAGATCTCCGCACCCTCCACACCCGTCACTGGAGCAGGGACACAGGGCCAAACACACAGCAGCATCGGAGGGGAGGCAATGAGGTAAAAGCTTTTAAATAGTTACAGTAGCAACGGGCCATGCCGAGAATGTTCCAGAACTACATGTCAGCGAGCACAAGTTAATACATGTCAAGGAAAAGTTAGTGTTTACATAACTAGAGATGTTTCTTTTTGTGATTCTGCAACTGTTTGTGACAAAATGATCAGATTGGATCAGTGGTCGAAGTGGGGAATAAAAAGTAGGGGAACTGTGGGTGGAGAATCGGGGGGGGGGGGGGGGGCGAGAATAACCAAAGATTGGATCAGTGGGCGGAGTCAGGGATGTGGCTAGAAATCACAAAACATACCAATTTTTAGTACCTTTAGCATTTCACTGACCAGTTACAGTTTATAACGTTATTTAGATAAACATGTTTATTTGAGGTTTAATTCAGGAAAAAGCAAATACTCATAGGGAATACAGGTTTATGTAAAGCGTGCGAAATATAAGCAGGAACAATGGCATGGGCGCAAATTCAGGATGGTGAGTGTAAAAATTCAGGACAAGGGGTCAAAATTCAGGACAACAATTCGGGGCAACAGGTATGCTTTGCAGACACATCAGTGGATGTCATGCAATAGTATATGAATAAATAGGCAAGGAACATAAGTACAAGTCACTTCTCTAACCCCATCATTGCTCCTTCCCTGTCATTTCCCCGTCCCGTTCACAGCTGCTGCCCGTTCACCGCTCCTGCCTGTTCACCGCTCCTGCCCGTTCACCGCTCCTGCCCGTTCACTGCTCCTACCCATTCACCACTCCTGCTCATGCCTAATCACTGCTCCTGCCCAATCACTGCTCCCGCCCAGTCCCTTCTCCTGCCCCGTCACTTCTCCTGCCCCATCACTTCTCCTGCCCGTCACTTCTCCTGCCCAGTCACTTCTCCTGCCCAGTCACTTCTCCTGCCCAGTCACTTCTCCTTCCCAGTCACTTCTCCTACCCCGTCACTTCTCCTGCCCGTCATTTCTCCTGCCTGTCACTTCTCCTGCCCTGTCAACTCTCCTGCCCCGTCAACTCTCCTGCCCCGTCAACGCTCCTGCCCCGTCACCGCTCCTGCCCCGTCTACCGCTCCTGCCCCGTCTACCGCTCCTGCCCCGTCTACCGCTCCTGCCCGATCCGCCGCTCCTGCCCGATCCGCCGCTCCTGCCCCGTCCACCACTCCTGCCCATTCACCGCTCCTACCCATTCACCACTCCTGCCCAGTCACTTCTCCTGCACCGTCACTGCCCCTGCCATGTCACCGCTCCTGCCCTGTCACCACTCCTGCCTGGTCACCAGTCCTGCCTTGTCACCTCTCCTGCCCGGGCACCTCTCCTGCCCGGGCACCTCTCCTGCCCAGTCACCTCTCCTTTCCTGTTGCCTCTCTTGCCCAGTCACTGCTCCTGTCCAGTCACTGTTCCTGCCCCATCATTGCTCCTGCCCAGTCACCGCTCCTGCCCCGTCACCGCTCCTGCCCCGTCACGCTCCTGCCCCATCACGCTCCTGTCCCTTCACTGCTTTTGCCCCGTCACAGCTCCTGCCCCATCATCGCTCCTGCCACGTCACCGCTTCTGCCAGTTCACTGCTCCTGTCCCGTCACCGCTCCTGCCCCGTCACCGCTCCTGCCCAGTCACCGCTCCTGCCCAGTCACCGCTCCTGCCCCGTCACCGCTCCTGCCCTGTCACCGCTCCTGCCCCATCACCGCTCCTGCCCCGTCACTGTTCCTGCCGTTCACTGCTCCTGCCCGTCACCTCTCCTGCCCAGTCACCTCTCCTGCCCAGTCACCTCTCCTGCCCAGTCACCTCTCCTTTCCTGTTGCCTCTCTTGCCCCATCACTGCTCCTGTCTCGTCACTGCTCATGCCCATTCACCGCTCCTGACCATTCACCGCTCCTGCCCGTTCACTGCTCCTGCCCGTTCACCGCCCCTGCCCGTTCACTGCTCCTACCCATTCAGCACTCCTGCTCCTGCTCAATCACTGCTCCTGCCCAGACACTTCTCCTGCCCCGTCACTTCTCCTGCCCGTCAGTTCTCCTGCCCTGTCAACGCTCCTGCCCCATCAACGCTCCTGCCCAGTCCACCGCTCCTGCCCCGTCCACCGCTCCTACCCATTCACTGCTCCTACCCATTCACCGCTCCTGCCCAGTCACTTCTTCTGCCCTGTCACTTCTCCTGCCCTGTCACTTCTCCTACCCCATCACTTCTCCTGCACATTACTTCTCCTGCCCGGTCACTTCTCCCGCCTATCACCTTTCCTTTCCTGTCTCCTCTTCTATCCCTTCATTGCTCTTGCCCAGTTCAATCTGTGTATAAATTGACAAATTTCACATGGTGGCATGTTCCCCACAGTACTCTGTCTGGGGAAAGCTCCTCTGTAATCACTAACTCAGCATGATATGCTAAAGGCTGGAGCCGGCGCATTGTCATTCCAAAGGGGATAACCAGCCTCAATCAGAATGACAATGGGCATGCCCTCAGTCTGTGAGAGCTCAGGGAGGGTCTGCTGCAGCCTCTGGAGTTCAACAGAGAAGTGTGAGCCGCCCCTGGAAGCTGACAGAAAAAGTTGTCGTTTTTTGGACTATTCTTGCCGTCCCGGGATGCTTTTTTGAAAGAAAGAAGTAGGGGAACGGACTGAAATTTTTTTTTTTAAGTAGGGGCATGCCGTGCCCTTTCCGATCTCGCCCACTTCTACCACTGGATTGGATTTGAGCTCAGATTTAAAAGAGATCGCCACGTTTCACATCCAAAGCACAACAAACAACACACACACATCTCTAGCCTGAAATCAGGGGTCGCCTCCGAGGCACCGGGAGCCCACAGAAGCTGTGGGAGTAATACAGCGGGAGATATGAGGTGAGACATTGCCAGCCTGGCACCTTCAAATGCAAGGGAGGGAAACACTGAGAAACGAGCAAGAGAAACCTCCATCAAACACACCTGAAAAGAGAGGAACTCATGAATGATATGTTAGGGAACAAACTGATGGTTGAGAAATGAGGGAAAATTTCAGGGGCAAGAAAGGGAAGCTGTGGGTTTGTGAGGAGAAGCTTGGGGGAAGTGAGGGAAACATAAGCATAACGAGCCTTGTGGAGGAAACCTTAGCATATAAGTGATGTAAATCTTAAAAATCAGGTACAGAAAACGTAAACGAAAATTCAAGTAGAGCCTTGAGAGACAAGTGAAGGGGAAAGCAGGATAACAAGCATTGGCACCATTGAAAGATAAAACTGGGAAACCTTAGGAAGCCACGAGGACCATAATTAAATCTTGACCCCCAGGTCTGAATAGAAGTAACACATATCTATCCCCAATTTGGAATTTTAGATGTTTTTGTGTTTGCCCCAATTTTCTAGGTGTTATGGGGCACCCTTTGCCTACATAAAGCCATATTGGCATTTGGCGCTATGAACCTGAATGGCTCCTAAGCATTTTGAGGACTCAACTAGATATTGCAACTTGTCCACCCAGCAGTGGAAGGAATCACCTGAAAATTAAACAGACAGCGCCACCATGTGTTGGACTGTCACTATTGCTGATGCTGACAATTAAGTGCCAGAGCTGAGCACCGGAAACCACTGGTTCAAATTAAGCACTGCAGGGACAGGTAGTTTGTATATGGTAGGCACTCAGCAGGAGAAAAGCTTCCAGGGACTACTTTGGATCAATTTGCTGGTATGTTCCGGGCTGCCAGAGCATGCAGTGGCACCACCCACATGCATCATAGTTGGAGGTCAACTATCTGCTGCTGCGCACCCAACATTGAAACCAAAGGACAGCAAGGCACTTTAACGCAGGATAGCAATCCGCACTGGAAAAGAGAAAGCAAAATCTGGGTTGAAGGTCAAAGCCAAGGTGGCAGCAGGCAGCCTGGGTTCACAGGTCAGCCATCATCATAGAACATGGTTACGGCTGAATGAATGAGTGCTAAAAAGGACTACTTTTTACCAAATCATCTTTTCAGAAAATGTACACACCTCCAACATTCCAATGCATAACAGATAGCCTATGAAACCAATACCTAAAGCAAGCTCAAACAAACAAGCCATGGGTGAAAGAAGACTGACTCAAAACATCTGTTTATTATATATTGTGTGTTCTGTTGACATGAAATCTGCAAGACAGCCAAAAAAAAGACATACAGATGATGGACGGAATGCAGAGCAAATCAAACGTTCACCCCTAGTCAATAGATGTGGGTTAAATCCATCATTCTTTTGCTCACCATGCCACTACAGTTTAGGGCCAGCTATATGCAAATCAGTCTTGACCCTGTGCCTCATGGGAACAGTCCAGACCGAACTGCCAAGCCAGGTCCTCCCTGGACCGGAAATAAGCATCCTGGGACCGGTTACAGGGCTTCAGCCCTAATCAGCCAGGCTAGTTTGAATCCAGTGACACAGTCAGCCCGGTATCTTCGTCTGGGCATACTCAGCGCACTTAGGGCGAGAAATCAAAAGACACACAGATGACAGATGGAATGCAGAGCAAATCAAACATTCACCCACAGTCAATAGATCTGGGTTAAATCCATCGTTCTTTTGCACACCATGCTACCCTAGTTTAGACCCAGTCATATGTAAATCAGTCTTGACCCTGTGCCTCATGGGAACAGTCCAGCCCGAACTGCCAAGCCAGGTCCTCCCTGGACTGGAAACAAGCATCCTGTGACCGGTTTCGGTGCATCACCCCTAATCAGCCAGGCTAGCTTGAATCCAGTGAGCCGGGCACCCACGGCTGGGCATGACCGGCGCACTTAGGGCGAGAAAGCAAAAGACACATAGATGATGGATGGAATGCAGAGCAAATCAAACATTCACCCCCAGTCAATAGATCTGGGTTAAATCCATTTTTCTTTAGCTCACCATGCCACCCCAGTTTAGACCCAGCCATAGGCAAATCAGTCTTGACCCTGTGCCACATGGGAACAGTCCAGCCTGAACTGCAAAGCCAGGTCCTCCCTGGACCGGAAACAGCATTCTGGGACCAGTTTTAGGGTATCACCTCTCATCAGCCAGGCTACCTTTTTTGCAGACAGCTAAAGCAAAGCATAAAAAAATCAATAGATGTTTGCCAAAGTAAGGAGACAAGCCTATGCATAAGGAGGGGGGTTCCAATACGATTAATTCCGAAATCTTGTGGTTCAATGTGTGCAAGGTACTTATTTATGTATGTGGTATTTGACCAACACCCTCACTAATCATGAAGACAAGCTCGCCATCTCTGGTGGCTCTTGGCACACCTGCAGCCAGGACACCATAAGAATGCAGACTAAGTGGTGTAAAAAAGAAAAAACAGGCAGCAGAATCTAGAACAGCATTCCTGTATCTACCAGTGCTGCTCCAATTCTGAAAAGAGTTGAAGATGCACCACTTTAAAGAAAACTACATCACAATGAATTAACCTTCCACAAACAAGAGCCTGTCCAAGCCATAAAGGCAGGGGTGCAGGATGTGATGGCTCCGTAAATAATACAGACAGTTTTGAAGATGGTGTGGGCCAATCCCATCAGGACAGGGAAGATAGGTTTATATTTCTGCAGCCCTTGTATGAGAAATGCTGCAGTGGGTATGAGGCTCTTCTGAGGGCCAGTGTGGGGTCTGGGAGGCCATGGAGCAAGAAGTTTTTATCATTCAACTGTAAGATTAGAAGGGCTTGTACAGAAGTTTTGAAGTTGCTTTCTGAGAGATACAGTTTCGTTTTCCTCAGTAGAGAGAACTTTGCTTTCTTGGCAGTCTGCTCCATGAGGTGAGGGTGGTGTATAAGGTGAATCCTAGCGGCATGGCATTGGATGAAAATCGGGGCTCAAATCTGTAAAAATTCAGGTAATTGAGCCAGATTTGTACTGCTTCTTGCTTGTTATTCTTGAGAATCAAGAGGAATTCTGTCTTTGGTTGAGCAGTAGGCAGGTGCTTGGCATCCAGATCTGGATGAGGTGCAAACAGTGTTTCAGGCATTGAACGTCCGGAATGAAGGAGACTCAAGTAATTTTGTATATTTTTGGCATATTAGTGAATTTTGATGATTTTATCATTGAGTAGAGCCCTAAGGACCTCCATGTAGAGGCTGAAGATGACAAGGGCAATATAGAACGTACAGGTGATATTGATCTTATGAGATCACCTGGAGGTATCCACGAGAACAAACTAGTGTTGGATTGATAATTAGGAGGAGAACCGTTGAAGGACATTTACAGTGAATCCCATTTGCGAGTTCGGAGGGGAATGAGGGTGGGATGATCAGTGGTATCAAAGGTGGCTGAGAGGTTCAGTATTATCAGGAGGCAGGGGTCATCTTCAACAGTGATCAATAGGATGTCTTGTATGATGTGTTTGGTAGCCTCCATCCTACCACACGATCTACGGCCAGAATGGTAGTTGTGCAGGAGATGGGGGCATTGATGAAATCTTAAAGTTGAGCATAGACTGCTTTTTTTGATTATCTGGCCAATGAAGCCTAGGTGTATGATAGGCCAGTAGTTGGCAAGGTTATCAGGGTCTAGTGTAGCTTTCTGTAGCAGTGGGTCTGCCTTGAGGTGTTCTGGGAAATATACCTTGCAGGAGAGAACAATTGACAATGGTAATTAGGGGTGAAAGAGCTTCTCCAGAGACAGAATTGATGAAAGATGAGTCAAAGACATCATCTTCATAAGATGAGGCTTTGAGGGAGTGGAGGTGAAGTTCTTGTTCTGCTCTGGAGGCCCGTAGAAGAGATATAAGGTGGAAGACTGAGCTGATGAGAGTGGGAAGTAGCATGCAAGGAGCTCCATGGAGTTGAGTCTCACTTGCTTTGAGGCATTATAGAGGACAGCAAAGCTTTCTCTCGTCCTGTCTGTGCTGTACACACAAAGGATGCTATAGCTTGTGGGAATGTAAATGTCTAGGATGTGTGTGGGCGTGAACAGTGTTTCTTTGATAAACAGTTGTCAAGTTGTGATAATTTATTATGACTGTGAAAACGGGAGTGCTTCAGGACGTGTGTTAAAGGGCAGGATTTGGATTTTGTGTGTCTGGTAGAGTGAGGGTGTGTGGTGGTTACTGGGATGCGGATACTGGGCCTATGTGTTGTGAGGTTGCTGTGTGAGAGTGTGATCCAGATATGGGTGTGATTCTGCGGATGAGCAATTTGTGATGCTGGGTGAGTCACATAATTCTTTTTTAACTTGAAGGTTGCAGAGGAACAGGGGTTCTGACACACAACCCTTTCCAACCCTGAACATGTTGTGATGTTTTTGGATGATGGACAAAGGGCCTATCTTTTATGTCTGGGGTAAGTCTGGCCACTGTACTCTGGACATTTTTCCTGGTATATCTAGTATTCAGAAAGGACAGACAGTGCTTATGTGGTTGAGATTTAGGCAGAGTACCCTGTGGTGTGTACTTTAGGTGAAAAGTAGTGAATGGTCTTTGTTAGTAGGTGCTTCTAGTAAAGGAAATGACTTGGATGAGCATGCGTGCCTACCAATTGAAAGGAGACACCATAATGTCTGGTGGATGAGAAGGCCATAATGTGAAAGCTGAAGGAAGGTGCGTTGGAGAGTTGTGGCTGGGAGAGATGTAGCGGCACACATAGACAAGTAGATAGTCATTATTATTTTTAAAGTAAGAACACTTTTCCCATCCAGACTTCATTTACTTGCAGTCTTCTAGCATTTCGTTGAAGGTGCAGTGGTGGGCACTAACTTTTAGGTAAATCTGGGCATTATCAGAATAGGAAGGGAAAGTGTGTCCATGGGATTGGATGATGGGTGTGAAGATGAGCATGCACATGTAAACGGGGATGAGGAACAGTTGTGAGTCTTAGGGAAACCCAGAGATTGAGCGTACTAGTTTGAGAGGAAGAGGCCAAGCGTGACCTTTGAAGGCAATTGCAGAGGAAGGAGATTTTTCATCTCTACAACAAGCTAGAAGTCATTGTATAAAATGACAGAAAACTACAGATTTGCGCATAATAAGGAAATGCGAAATCTCATTTGCACTAAAAACTGCTAGGGAGACATTATACTAAACAAAAGAAACGCTTAAAATACATATTGCCATACACTGGTAGCACAGTAACTCAATGGAATTAGATCACATTAACATAAGTCAAATGGTGTAATAGGAGAATCAATTAACATTGCCACAAGGCAAAAAGGCCCACAGCTGTTGTTGGGGGATTGGAGGGGGATTTACTGACATGCTCAATACTTTTGGGGCCAGATTTACGACCATTCTGTTTTACGGGTCGCAAATAGCAAATTTATGCGACTCACGAAATGGAATCCCCTAATGTGTCTCTTTCGCATTTAGCTAATCCAAATGGGGTCGCAAATGACCTGCCTCATCAATATTTATGAGGCAGGTCGCAACTTACGACCCATTGGGAATGGGCTACTATTACAAGGATGGTGGCCTGCTGGAGACAGCAGTCTACAATGTCTGTGTTTGTTTTTTAAATAATGCAACTTTTTTTTTAACGCAGCCCGTAAAGAAAAATGGGGTGTGTTTAATTTTTTAAGGGCAGGCAGTGGTCTGTGGTATGACTGGCTTACTACCTACTTGAAGTAGGCGATAAACTGTGATTGTTTTGCAGCAACATTTGTGGTTGCAAAACAATCATACATCCCCTTGTCACTTACTATTAGGAAGGGACTACATTGGCACGCACCTTCCTAATGGAGTCTCACAAACCCTATTTTGCGAGTCGGTCATAGGTTACTCAATCGCAAAATAGGGTTTGTACATGCCACAACTTTTTTAAGTGGTCGCTAATGGCCCGATTTTCCATCTATGACCATACATCTGGCCCCTGGTCATGTGTTCAATATTTTTGGTCAGAGACATTTTAAGGCATTGGCAAAGTAGTCAGTTGTCCGGGGCCCCATCTTCCAAGGGTCCCCCTGGTTATGTGATCATTGATGAAGAAAGAATTTAGGATTCAGGCTCTCACTTAGCAGCATTCACTTATCTCTTGTAGCAGCCACGTTATGCGGTGCTTCGAGAGCCCCCAGATAAACCCGAAGGTTTAAGTAAACAGCTACACAGCCTGAAGGAACAGGTATTTTAACCAATAGGTTGCTTTTATTTTTGGGTGACACAAAAGGAACTGTCACAGATTTGGATAGGGTATTTACATTGGAACATGTGTGTCACCATTGTGGTCTTGACAGGGTTAGTACTTCAATTGGGTATGTCATGAATACAGTGAGGTTTATTGTAGTGATAGGGTGGCAATCTGCACATGACACAATGCAGACTTTAAATGTAGAAATCATTTTCTTTACAATTATCCGTATGAATAATAAGTAACCCCTTTTTGTGTTGAGGAGTATGCCGTATATACTAAAATCGTTGAATATTTGTTGCACGGGTTTCCACAATATGGTCAACTGCTTTACTGTAGATAGGAATACACAGTTCATGTCACAGAGTGATGAATTTTCACGCTGCTGATATATTGTTTGGCTTGTCTAATATTGAGGTTTTTTTGTTTGACTTGTAGCCCAAACAAAGTCGCGGGGCGAGACGCCCAATACAACGAAACAACTGTGGGCTAATAATAATAAAGGTTCAATACTTATAAGAAGGAAATTCAACGATTGAAGATTTATAACAAATTTGTGTATATAACCTAGAGTGTGCTTGAGGCTGTGTAACTTTGATCTTTCTCTCACTCTAGCTTACCTTTGGTGATTTTTCTAACAGAACGTCTCCACCTCTACTTTTGACTCTCTAAATGTAGAATTTAATTTCGATGTAGTCGTGAAACAACAGAAAATAGGCAAGAAAATTAAAAATTGCCCCAAACAGAGGGGCCCAAAATATATCTGGCACAAGGCCCCAAAACCTTTTAAGATGATACTGTTTTTGGCTGCAATAAGCCTTTGATCAGAACTGTTTTGGTGAATGGTCTAGAACTATGTCTCCACTGATGAAGGCTCACAGCATGCGCACACATCTACTGACAAATAATTCACCAGTACAAGGGAAGGGTTAATTTTCCTAACTT
Organism: Lissotriton vulgaris; assembly: GCF_964263255.1. Lineage (NCBI taxonomy): Eukaryota > Metazoa > Chordata > Amphibia > Caudata > Salamandridae > Lissotriton > Lissotriton vulgaris. The sequence goes on along the minus strand of NC_141694.1, from coordinate 408,410,501 downwards.
TCGCCAATACCACTCTTCCTTTTTACTTCGTCAGGTTCTACCCATTTATCTTCCTCAGATGATCTTCCGGTATCGCTATGGTACAAATTGGAGGAATCCGTTATTCATCCACTTCCTTTTCCTTTATCAACTAATTTTTCTCACTCCCCTCGCTCGTTTAAATCTCCCACTATTTCTCAATTTATATCTACCTTTTACCCGGTTCTTACAAAATATCTTTCACCTTTACAGATATTCCTGGACTCCTCTTTATGGCATAATAAATCCATTAAGATTTAAAATCGCACCATCTTCTGGAAAGATTGGATTGTCAAAGGGGGTTATACAGGTTAAACACCTAATGCAGAATATGAAATTTCTTTCTTTTCAAGAATTTCAATCTAAGTTTAGTTTATTGCTTACTTCTTTCCCTAAATTTGACTCTCTAAGACTGGTTTTAACTCCACAGTTTTCTCTTATTTCTGAAAATACTTCTTCTTCATCTGATCATCAGTTTACACCCCTACCTACTTCCCTTTCTGTCCGGGACTCCCATATATATATAAATATCTCCTTTTTTCTTTTCCCACTCGCCCCAAAACCAAAACTGAACTTTTATGGGAAACAGATTTACAACGCACTCTCTACGCATACATGGGACTCCATTTGGGCTCGATTGCATCTTACTTCTTGCAATGCTAGCAGTACTCAAACTTTATATTATTTTTACCAGAGATTATTTCTAACTCCATTAGCTGTTTCCAAATTGAGTTCCGGCCTATCTTCTAACTGCTGGACCTGTAAAATTACTCCTGGCTCATATATACATTCCTTCTTCCTTTGTCCTAATATTTCCACTTTTTTGGTCTAAAGTATGTAAATTAATATCCACTATATGTTCCACAAGCTTCCCTTTTGATATTTATTCTATATTTTTAGGTCGTAACTCCATACATTGGTTGGGTGCTCCTAAATTGGGTTTATTTGTTTGAATTGTTAATTGCCATTGCTCTTCAAGTAATTACACCCAACTGGAAAGACGCCTCAAAGGTTTCCTTCTCTGCCTGGTGGAATATTCTATGTTACCATCATAGATTGGATAGAGCTTCTGTGAATACCTCTCACTTCGTAAAGAAGCTTATTGGGCTCTGCTTACTAATTACCTATCATCCTCTGCATTACGTACCAAAGATAGTAACTTTATATTTCAACCACCATGAATATTGAGTTTAATGCTCTTATATTGTTTATGTTTTATTGCTACTATATTGTTCTACGATTGTTTTATTCTTTTTACTAATGGATAGTCTTATTAGATCATTTGATAAGTTTGCTGTTTCTTCTTAGTTTCCTTATATCTTTCTCTCTTTCTCTTTCTTCCTTTCCTTTTTCTTTCTTTCCTTTTTCTTTCACCATTTATAAAATTTTAAAAAGTGCTAATTCATTATGGTACACTTTTTTTAAACATTGGTTGTAGTTCTTGATAATATGTAAATTATTATGTTTTTCACCCGTTGCTTCTCATATATATTTCTTGTTATTCTTGGTACTTCTTTTATTATTTTTACCATAATTCTGTACCTTGCTCTTTATTTGTTTCAATAAAGCTCTTTAAACACAAAAAAAGTCTCTATTGCATAGAGACGCAGATCTCACAACATGCGGCATCACTAACCTTTGACAAGAGAACAATAACTGCTTTTCAATACAAAGTATGAGAATTAGAGTAGGAGTCTCGAATATAATAACTAGTTTTCGAGGGTATAACGACCATCATCAGAAATAATGTGCCATGAGGCATTATGCTCCTTGTAATATCGTGAAATCTTTTACTATATATTATTCTGCCAAGGCAAAAAAAAGCATGTATTATAGTCTGCCAAGGGAAAATTTATCACACTAGTCAGTGCTGAGCAGTCACAGATAGTCTAGCATAGACAGAAATATCATGATACTGTTCGGAGGAATAGTGGTATTCACAGTAGCACATAATATAAGCACTATCTGTGTGAGCTAGCATTATAGTTTTACATAAAATATGTAAACCTGATGAAAGCCAGTGCAGCTTGCACTGTGCCGGCTTACAGAAGAGCAAAAACGTGTGAGCGGTCTTTAGTAGACTAGACAAGGCGTGCGTCGACTACAGGAAAACGTTCAGCTTTTTAAAACTAGTTTTTGAGGTTCTGCTCAACAAGGCATCATCATAATCAATTTCAGTGCCCATCACTGTTCTGGCAATGTATCTTTTTGCCATAGCAGGTCTTCCATAGCGGGGGTACTATAGTAACGTAGAGCGGCAGTTAGATGCCTAGACAGTTTTGATTACTTAGTTATCCATATACAGGCGCCCGTCAACAAAACTCCTCATTTCCTCACTTTCCGTTTGATCTGTTTAAGAACCCAACTGACGCGATGACCGAAGCTGTGATATTCTAGACAATGAGCAGTATCAATAAGCAGAGACTCAATTTTTGAGGCATTCAGGGTCTAGGACGATTGCTTATTCACTTCTGCATAGAGGAACATTTACTCTCAGGCCATTAGCCACGGCACTGTTAGATAGACTAACACCAGTTGGGTGTCATCTGAGACCTAATTTATCTACCTGTTAAGATCTTCAATATGAGCGGTAACAAATAAAAGCCCTGCAATACTCTACATCATAACAAAGAAGATGTTGCAGACTCCTGACCAAACGTCATCCCACTCTTCTGATGTACAGGAAAGGATTTTAGCCATGACAATGGTGTCTGGTGTAGCCGAGCACCTCAGCCAGCAGCGAGCCAAAGGTCGCCAAAAGGTCCATCAGCATGAAGAGTGCCAGCACCTAACAGTCTACAATATTTAGCGTAAAAGTCTGACCATTGATTAAGTCTGTCTCTGTTCTTCTGTGGGAGCAGCGATCCAACTGATTGCCCCCAAAGAAAGCAATATTCTATTAAATGCCTGAAACTGGAGAATGGCTGCCTTTTCCAAAAGATTTAAAGCTTTTTGGATACAATGTATGTAGCCTTGGTTTCCTAAAGAGACAGGTGGGACATGATTACCTCATAGTTATGGGGACAACACCATCCCTAAAGAGCTGTTAATTATTTGCCAAATATTTGGCACACACTCCTCCTTTCATAACTCTGGCAAGACACCAGTCTCTGGCAGGGAGAATGGTGAGCAGATTACGTAACCGACCCTGTTACTTCAAGGGAGATTTCTTGAAAAGCTTAGGGAGAGCAGCTAATCTTGCTTGAACTAGGCCAGAGTACCCTCCTGCCCAGAATCCCAGGGAGACAACTTAGTCCTAATTTATTCTATTTTGTCAAGAATGATAGTATTGGGAAAACTAAGTGGCTGAAAAATCATTCATCAGTATAAGGCATTTTGGGCTGCATACTCTTTTAGGACCTGAAAAAGGGCCCTACACGAATTAGAAGCTATGCACATTTGCAGGCTAAAACGATCCTTTTTGGACTTTGTTGCAATTTTCTTAGATATTTTGGTTCTGATCTGTTGAGATCACTACAGTCTTTCTCTCTTGGGTAATCTCACTCACATTCACGCTTATTTTCTACACCTCATTCTGCAGTAGAATAATCTCAAAAATCCAAATGTGCGATTCATTAAACACATCAATTAAGGTTAAACTTATGTTACTGTACCAATGTATCATTTGTTGGGTAGTCCCCACCTACAGCCACTTTGAGTGTTCCCTAAAGTTGTCTTTGCCAACGTATCCACCAATAAGATTTCGTAGCTTTGGTACGTCACTGTATGTGGGTTGTTAGTCTTCCTAGTGGAACTATCCTCCTCTAAAGTAAAGGCCAATACATTATTTTCTGACCTTTGTACTGAAATGGGCACAATCTGCTCAATAACAAATCCTATAGCGATCCACTAGTCCAAAATGATCCTCTTATCTAGGGCAGCTAGCAGCAAATTTTGTATGAAGCCTAACTTCCCTAAGGTGTCTGCTATCCTGGTTTGTAATTCACTTTCCCAGTCCTGAGTTGCAACGGACAGTGTCAGTGTTTATGTTTCTTGGCTATCTATTTTCTACCTATTGAACCATTTGTAAAGCGCTCTGATACCCTTCTAAGGTCAATTTCGCACTATGTAAAACTTTATAAATAAAGTAAAATATTTAGCCCTATTTTTTGGATCATTATGCCAGGAATAAAAAGAACCCAAAATGCATAATTTCAAATTACATCCAGAAAGGGGAAGACCGACTCATAAGAAGCTGTTTTCAAATCAGGTTGATACCTTTTGTGGTGTCTATATCACCCTGCATAGGTTCACCACAGTATATTTACCATCAAGTCAACTTCTAAGACTGCCCAAAAATTCTTGAGGCCTGCCAACAGACTCAGCGTTCTGTTTTTAGAAGAATGGGGGAAGTGATGTCAGAGGAAGTTTCGTTTAACACTAAAGGCGGGAGTGAGGGGTACTTGAGCCATTTTATTTTATTACAGCTGGTTACCTAAGATTGTGATTTTCTGGAGCTAAACCGGCCAGTAAGTGTTTTACACTAACAGGTGCAACTGGGGATGGAATAAGCGTGAGAAACACTGTAGCATTGTTTTTTTTTTACGTTGTCTGGCGTGGGCATGATGAGTGGCTACTGGTGCATGTGTTGGTGCATCACAGTGGAGTAAACTGGCACGCACACCAAAGCCTGTGTATTTTTCCCCTTTAGTAATAGGTAGTGCTGTGAGGGAGCCCGAGTGAAGAGACAAAGAAGCATTGGCTGCGATAAGAAGCTTCTCCTTGGGGAGTGAAGTATTGCTGAAGAGGAAGTTCTCCATGGCACAGAGAGATGGAACATTCTTGTGATAATAGTACAATAATAATCAGGGGAAGAGTGGCAACGTTGATGGTAATGAAGCAGCCATACTGGAGGTGTTTCAAAATTGCTGGAGATGACACAGCTTTTGCAGATGCAAGGCAGTGCTCAGAACTAAATGATACATGTGGAACTAGTAGGGTGACATAGTAGCACCATGAAGAGTACGTAGAGGCAACATAACAAAATAAAATGATGAACAGTGTTGAAACTTTTCAAACACCCACCCACAGTCAAAGATCTGGGTTCAATCCATCATTATTTTGCTTCCCACGTCACCCCAGCATAGACCCAGCATATGCAAATCAGCCATGACCCTGCTCCACATTGGAACAGTCCAGCCCGAACTGCCAGGCCAGGCCACTTTCCATGGACTGGAAACAAGCATCCTGAGACCATTTTCGGGGTATCACCCCTCATCAGCCAGGTTAGCTTGAATCTAGTGGATGGATTCCACCCAGATCTCTTGACTGGGGGTGAGTGGTTGAAAAGTTTTAGCACTCCGTCCATTGTCTTGTTGTGTTTGACTATCTAGAGGCATACTGCACATTAACCCCTTAGGTGCTAATGACGGCCCCCAGCTGTCATGCATTACGGTGCTCGTGTGCTGATGACGGCTGGGGGCCGTCATGAACCCGCCCACTCACGATTCTGCCGCACAGGCGCAGAATCCCGGCCGCACCCAAAGGGTTAAAACACAGTAGGATGAACTCATACATTCGATAATGCAATGCTAAGTTTCTTTTTTCATAAACATCATGCTCTTTCACACAGACTCTTAGAAATCCATTTTCTATTATTGTAGAGTTACATATGTGTATACATTTATATGTTTAAATAGATGCAGCAAGTTAATATCACAGTTTCAGTCTTTATTTGTGGTGAGTACACAGATGGTGCACTTTAAACTATTCAATGAGACTGCTATACATTATTTTAAAAGTAGTTCTAGGAGCCCACATACATAATATGTGTTCACGTAAGTCGATCGGTCTTTCCCCTATGTCAATGGAGCAAGCAAGATGCTATCACATTCCTCTCGTGGGAAATGGTCTGGTGGCAGAGAGCTGTCTGTTCAAAGTAAAAAAGTAAAGCCTAGATTAATCCAATAGGGGCATCCAGCGTCAGTTTAATATTCCTTCTTTAAAGACGTTCTTCAAATTGACGTCTTGTGAGTTCCCAGCTTAGTGTTACCTCTCCATTTTCATACTTGATCTAACAAAAGGCCCCAGCATCCCAATTTCTGAAAAGGTAAACACTGATAACCTAAAGAAAGGTCTGCAAGTTTCTAGTTAGCAGAAGCGAGCTGCCCAAAAAGTAGGGATTTCCAATATTTGACTAAATTGTTGAATTATTGAAGTCTCATGTTGTTTAACCATATACAGGTTGGATTTCATGCCTCACACAACTACCTACAAAATCTCACGAGCGACAACCAAATACGCTGATGACATCTGAGCAATATTGGTCAAATTTGACACCTTTAAATAGGCATATTTGGTGAAAGCGATAGAGATTTTTCAGTCTTCCAATGACCATAATTCCAGCTGGGGTATTTCATATGAAAGCCACTTTTAGGAGTGGCCTAAAGGCGGCTTTAGCTTTTCCGCCAGCCTCAAGTAATCAAAATTATTCAAAATTAATATATACATAAATGGAGGGATTTCCGTAAGCCCTCTTCATCTATTGGTGTGTTTAACTGTCATTCACACTTTACTTCTGCAAACCAAGCAATACCATGTGTGGTAATTGGTCAGGACATTTTAGCCACTGGCCTTGTTCCACTGCTAGCAAATACATTTTTCCTGATGACATGTGCACTTCCACCTAAAGTTAAGAGCATTTCAGTGCCCGGGCTGGTAGGTCAATCCTTCGCCAATGCAAAGTCTCAATTGGGTATTTGGCAAATTTACGTGAAATTGCCATTCATAGAAACCCATCGAAGCCCTAACATATCTACATTATCACCAAATAGTTTCGTTTCATTACTAAAGTCACAAAGGGGAACTGATGATAATACGAAGTCAATATCCCCCTGAACACGTAGCACACTGTCATTTAGAAAGTTTTGCTTCTAAACTGCAATATCAATTGTTATAATCTGTAACATTACAGACAGCTAAATCCAGGCCAACCTATGATAAACGTCACTGTGCCGCAGCTATGAAGGCATGTGCTCTTTCTGCCAAGCCTGCCCAGGCCGCAGGAACTGGGAAAGCCTCTGAAACCGTGGGTATTAGTGAGCCGATGACCCCCTCAGAAAGGAGGGCATCTTTGTCCCAGCCTGATGCGGATTTGCAGGGCTCCTGCTGAGATTTCACAGGCATGCCCCCATATCTGGGCCTCACCATCAAGGCATTCCGATTTTCATCAGCCTGACACTTGTTGTTAGCACAGGTGCAGCTTGTAACGCGAAACATGCGTACAGCGCACTGCTGTTTTTCCACTCGGCAGGAGGTGAAAAGTTTCAACTTGATAACGTTTCCAATGCCATTTTACGCCAAAAGATTAGACAAGCAGATTGTCCCTGGGCAAGATGCACGCAGTTATCATCAGACGAGGCTGTATAGATGTTATTTACTTTGCAATATTACCTGACGGGTATCAAGAGGCTCTTGGCACTGCCTGAAAGGTCATTTCTATAATTCCTCGCCGAGCAAGACCTCCCAGTCCCAACTAATGGAAGAAAGGATGATGTACGATGCGAGCGATGACAGACCACACTCCAGCCACACAATACATAACAAACCACCCCTATACACCCACCACCTAACCTTTCGGAAATATGCTTTGAGTATGTGCCTAATGGAGCTCAGATCCTGGCCCTGGCATCACTCCGAAAGGAGAAGTTCTGCAGATATTACTTTTCGCTGAAAAACATACAGCCTCCCACTTCATCAACCAGCAAGGAAAGAATTTCGCTGGAAAGGAGGTAAAAAATGTTTTGAAGATATCTCCATCTCTTCATGGGTAGATCTCCCCCAGAGACCACGGCACCAGAAAGACACCTTTGGGCAGGATGACTCTGGATCCTTAAAAAAAAACATCTTGAAGATGACTCACGCGCCCCACCCACCCACAAGCACCACTGTATGGCACAAAACATGCCATGACTGGTACTGTTGCAATACTGGACAATGCCCGATACATCAATGTAAGCCGCATCGAGAGAGCAGTGCTCGGGAGACGAGAGCTTATGAGCACAGTTCTGCAAGATGCTTTTTTGAACCAATGCCTACTCCATTCATCCACAACATCCGACTACAGTCACAAGCAGGACACCTAAACAGTGTAGAACCTAGTCACAATATCTAACAAGCATTTGCAATGCAATAGGTCTCGCAGCATTAAAGTTTGAGTTATTGGCATTGTAAATGACAATGCTTTGCATTAATTTTTTTTTATTAGCAATTGGTATATAATCATTGTTTGTGAATGGTTAGTTGGTGAACTAGTATTACTGCTTATACTAGACATGTTTCTGCAGTGCCCATACGCACTTTGACATGGCTTTGGTGTGCTGCCTCCTTTCCTCCGTGGTCCCGAAGGAGGTTGAGATGCTGTGTTACTGCTACCTCTATTATCACTTTCTTATTTTTATTTATTTATTTAATGCGATTTTATATAGCGCGAACTTTACCCGAAGGTGTCAGAGCGCTTTACATAAGAACCAGTTGCAAAACATAAGGTCTAAGGATTACGTGCGTTACATAAAAGATACAAACAGAAAAAATTGCAAATGTACAAGATGTAGCATTCTACCAAGTTCTATATATAAGCGACAGAAAAACAAACAACAACAAAAAGTGTTCCTGTACACTTAGGAAGCATAGTGCATTCAATCCCGTCGATTTCGCATTTACTAAGTACATGATTCATAAAAACTCCACTGAACAATGTAGTGGCCAACGACCAAATAATTACTGCCCAGTGTAAGGGGGAAACCTGGCAAAATATGATAAAGTCCAGAGAGGGGTACAGCTCTTGCAGGGCGCTAAAAAAGTTAGACATTCGCTTTTTAGGGACGGGCGAGCAAAGTCCAGAACATAAAAATAAATGATGCGTTCGGCTTCAGAGGGGAAGCCATCGGTGAGGCGTTTAGTGTGAATTAGGGTAACGTTTATTTAAAGAATTGCAGGGGCAGACGCTGGAAAAGGCAACTATTTGGAAGTTACGGTGTAACAGAACGCTCTGACCCAGCTAGGCAAATAGTATAATCCACAACTGTAGCAGGATGTGCAGCAGATCTGCAAGACGAGATAAGTCAACTAAAATTTGTGAATCGAGAAAGAATGACATAAGCCTCGCCAAGGTGCCACAAGCAGTCCACCAGGGGTGACCAGCAACAGAGCAGAATCCATCCAGCGAGCAGACATGCATGCAGCAGGGCCAAGTAAAGATCGGGACATACGTTATAGAGACTGGACTTGTAAAAGGGCAATGTTGTGACATGTGATCGGAGACAACAGCAACACTGTCTCAATGTAGGTGCAAGGTAGAAGAATTCTTAGTGCTTGACAGGTTCCCAGGATCTTTAGGGGGTCTCTCACCAAAGGTGCTCAGCGCCTGGCACCACCCACTACACTGAGGGACAGACACTGCCCCTCCTTCCCTGCCCTCAAAAGCATACCAGGCCTGCCACTCCCACCTCACCAGAACCCCTCCTGCCCCTGGGGTGCTTTCCGTCCTCTAACATTGACCGTCCCCAAGAACCCTTCCTGCACAGTACCCCTTTATCTCATGTCTACCCACATTCACAACACCCCTGCCACCTGTGGCGCGACTCACCTCGCGAGTACAGACTCGAGGTCTAGGTCGGAGCTGAGCAGAGAGATGAAGTCCGAGGGCATCACAGCAGGGCCCGGCGGGAGGGATACCACCTCGGGCCCTGGTGCAGCGCCGCGAGGCGCCGGGTTGTCCACTGCTGCCCACCGGTCACCAGCACGTGACCCTCAGAGCTTGACCTCCACAGAACCAGAAAACAGGGGGAGAGAGACAGAGAAGAATGCCTTTTCTATTTGTGGACGTCCGGGGATCAACACTGCACAGGGGACAGGGTCCGGAGGGGGCGTGTGTGGGCTCGGAATGAAGAGCCACTGTTCGTCTCTCTTCGGAGAGGAGACACCTGTGCGCACTGGGGCCTGAGCTGGCAGAACAAAACAAGCACAATCCACTTTCAAAAGCAGCCCAAAACCGGCACAGACTACCGCTAGAAGCCCGCTGCAAGAACAGTCTCCATACTTCGAGAAAAAAGTTTGAGGGGTCGATTGATTCTTATTCTTAACGTAAAGAGAAGCAGCGTAGGATGTCGTTCGTCCCGTCTGATTCACTGTAGTGTCTTGCTTGTTTCGGTTACTCTTCATAGGAAGCCCAAGGCAATAATAGGGTTGCAATTAGTTTCCATAAGAGACAAGAAACAAACAACAAGCAAACTCACCGCCGTAGCCCGGCTTCAACAGGAAGCCAGGCAACCTTTGTGGGGACGGGGACGGGCCGGACAAATACAGGAAGCAGACGGGAGCCTACCCCACCGCGCTCCTGTGCCCGCCGCAATGTAATGTATACTTTCACTTTTAAAGCAAATGTTTGCAATAAAATGTGTTTTAAAAAAATAAAATACAAATGCAACGATCACATCAGCCTTGATAAGTTCTGATTTGCAGTGGGTTTTATTTATGTTGGATACTAACATCCCAGGCACTATTGTTACACGTGGATAAGATGTGGAGGGGGGATGAAAAGGTAAATTAAAGGAATATGTGTTGTTAGCCCAATTGGGGTTTATTATACCAGCGTCCCCTTCGAGCTTCTGTTATGCAAAATAATTTTGCATGTGCTGAAAACCTGCTAATATAGTGTTTTTTTATTTATATTTCATCATGTCCATGTTGCATTGATGATGCAAAGGTCACATTATGCTTGCTTTTGCACGAATGAAGCATTGAATATATGCATAAGGCACTGAGAACATGTTGTTCATTAGCAACTTTACTGCTTTATGATGGCACCCACAGTAACACTTTAGCAGTTGTCCTTTGTTGATGTCTTTTGTTATTTGAGACATATTGTAGCACTTTGGATCAGGTGAACAAAGCCGCATGGCTGAAACATGTTAAGTTGTACGAGGCGTGCACCCAATAAATTCATGTTTTGACACTAAGCAAGCGCATTACTATGTGGTGGATTTAGAGTTGTTTTCGCCAAACTGCCTTTCTGGCGGCTAGCGCGACCCCTTCATATGGCTGCATTTAATAGTGAAGCACTATGTAATGTGAGTTAGATAAAGTAATGGACATTTTTATTGCCGCTAAAAAGCCATTCCTTTCTCATAGCCTTAACCTAAGCACCCAGTGTATTTGTCATTGTTCCAAGCATCAGCAATGGTGTATAAATTGTGTCATAGCAGAACACAACATTCAGACGTCTGAAGCCTTTTAACAGTATCTCCCGCTTGACTTCGAAACCTAGTAGTTAAATGTTACTTTTTTCATTTCACTACTTGCATGTCATGTATTGTAAGTGCATGAAGGGCGTCATACCCTCTTCCCAAGTACCGAAAAGCACGTTCACTACCATATTTTACTATAGACTTTACCTATTGTTTTTAAGTCTATTGAAAAAACCTACATGTTTTTAAAGATTGCAAAGCAGCATTAATTATGTGTATCAAGAGCCCTGAGACCTATGTGATGTTTATCTTAAACAAGGGGTTTCACGGCTCAAATGGCAGTCTGCGTCGTCAGGCGGCGTCGGAGGGGGCGGGGAGGGGTGCTGTGACGTCAGCCTCGTTCTCGGAGTCCATTGGCCCCGGCCTCGGATCTTCCACGCGCTGGAAGGCGGACATAATTCACGGTGACGCGGGGCTCTCCCTCGGGCAGAGCCCCGCGGAGCCTACAGAATACCGGACTGGCGGTAAGTGGGACGGGGGCGGTGCGCTTGTGTGTGCGAGCGTGTGCGTGTGTGTGTGTGTGCGCGACGGGGGAGCGTGTGTGTGTGTGTGCGCGCGCGACGGGGGTCTCTGTATGTGTGCGTGCGTGTATGTCCGCTCGTGTGTGTGTGTGTGTCTGTGTGTGCGCATGCGTGCAGGGGGAAGTGTGCCTGTGTATGTATGCGCTTCCCAGGAGACAGACACGGCGAGCGCGTTCGCGCGCGCGTGGCCTGCGCCGATCGCCTTTCGCGAGATGCGCGCGGCCAGGTGCTGTCTCCTGGGAAGCAGAGTCAGTAACAAAAGATCTCTGGCGAGACACAGCGCTTACGCGCTGTGTTTTCGCTACGAGACCTAAATAGGTGTTGTAGCAACACACGACTATTACATCTTGTCTACATTTGTGCCGAGCTAAAGAAATATTTATCATATTCCTGAAAGAAAAGTACTGCAGGCAAATCTGTGGAAATGTCAGTGAAACTGTATGTATATGAATATTTCTCAGTTCGAGGTCAATGATAGAAAATTGGACATTGAACTGCACTCACTGAATTCATTCGTTTTTCCTTATTATTAAATGTTTGAAAAAGACATCCATTAATAGAAATTGTTAGCACCTCTGTTCCTCTTATTCGGATTTCACTCCTCAGCCTCCTTGTGTCCTAATGTCAGAATGTATGTCCCGCTTGCATACATGTCCCTCAATTCTTGTTCATCATCTTCTGCATATGGTGGGTCTTTATACCGCCTCTCCCTCTGTTGACTAAGAAGTGACGCTGCTAGGATTGGTTCTCGTGTGGTTGCTGCAGTGCAACTGCTCTGTATGACTCTGGAAGTTTATGCCCTTTCTAAGCATGTCTGTATTTTCTTTTGGGCCGTTCTCAACCTTCTCCAAGTTTTATGTCTTTAAGGTTGTTTCTGATGTATACTGTTTTGCGACTTGACAATGTCCTCCTAAGAAATCAGTCCTCATCTTGTACAATGGTCCTACCAGTACTGTCATTGCAAGGCAGTGGCTTGCAGCATTGTGGTGTAAGTAAGCCTTCATCATGGGATGAAAACAGCTTATTTACAAACTTGTCCAACTAATGGAAGGGGTCGAGTCACATTTAATGATTACAATTACTTTTTTCCACATATGGTCCTGTGATTACTGGTGGGGATGTGGTGGGGGGGGGGGGGGCCCTCTGAACAGCAACACAAGCAGCCTCATACTGATTTTGAAATATTTATGCCTTGTCAGTAAGGTACAGTTTAGTCCTGTGTCAGAATGAGCAAAGAGTCCATGTCTGGGCTTACACATCACACTTAAATTCACTAAAACAGTAATCAGTGCAGAAAAAATACTCACATTGGCAAATTCTGTGATAGTTAATATTTGGCACCATTGTAAAAATTTGCAGCTGGAATTTTTTACATTTAAAATGCAAGCTTTTCCATTGATGCCTTTGTGCTGCTCCCGGTTGAGCTTCCCAGATGAATGAGGTCTTCTTTCTCATATGCGTTATGAAGACTAAAAGAAAAGCAATTATTCCTAGCAGAATAGAGAGTCCTATGAAATGAATATGTTATGTTTAGTCAACTCGCTGATATAGGGAGATAACATAGAGTAAGCTATAGTAGATATTTTACTGGATAGTTAACATTTCTCTCATTCCTCTCTTAAAAGTGTTGAATGATAGAGCAGTCTTAAGTTCTGGAAGGATACTGTTCCAGATTCGGAATGAAAGGTTGCCTTAGAGTTTTCTGCTTGAAAGACATTGGAATTTCTATCACTAGCCATTCTTTGCTTCTGTAGTTTCTGTTTTCCCCTAGAGGCTTTTAGTTTCCTTCTGAGATATATTGTGGTGTTGTCATATATGTCTTCATAACTTATGGACAATGTCCTCCGTATGCAGCCACACTTCATTGGGAGTCAGTTAAGAGACCGTAGTCCTAGTGAGAGATGGTTTATGCTGTTTGTGATTAGTCTGAGCTGAGTTTAGAAGCATCTCAATGGGAGTCATGGTCTATTTTGGAAGTCCCTTGATTAGGGCTGTCCCAAAGTCAATCTAGAAATATGTAGCATGGATTAGCGTTAGTAGATCTGGTTCCGAAACCACATGTTTAATGGTGCATAGTTGTGATTAAGGATTTTTGTAATGTTATTACTATATCCTTGCAGAGGAGTTGGTTGTGAAGCTAGAAACGAATGAATTTTGCTTTGCTAGCTATTGCGGGTTTAATTCTTAGTGGGTTTGTATGCAAGATCCATCTGGGTATGGGCTTTATTCATGGACATCAGGAGTTTTGTATTTGCCATATATTTTTATTTATAATGCCAACATTTAATTTTTCTCTTTTAAATATTGCAGTAACTGAAGTATCTTTCAATAACATAAATTCTTGATCCTCCACAGACTGCAAATCTTGAGAGAAAGGCCATAATAAGGTGATGCATTTTTAATATCAAATAATAGTGTCAAATTTTTAACGTCACTTTTGAGGGCCGATTACAATGCCGTAGGAAACGGCTCCAACCCTCGGTTGGAGCAGTTCCTACGACATTGTAATCTCCTGTTCGGATTAATTTCCGACTGACCCATTTGGATGGAGTTGGTCGGAAATTAATCCAAACAGGATTCCCGAATGGCCTTCGATGGGCTCGGAGAGCCTGCCTGCCACTTGGAAAGCTTCCTGTAATCCCATGGGTGGCTCTTTCCGCCCAAGGGATTACAATGTCGGATTCCGACAGCCTTTCTGTGCCAGCCTTTCCAACACAGAAAGGTTGTGGGAAGTCGACTTTGGGGGCCCCCAACAGGGCCCCATGGGTGCAAGGCCTCCGGATGGTGGCCGGGGGAGCACGAAGCCGAGGGGTCGCCTATGCCCTCCTGTTGATCCCTGCACCCTGTGGTAAGCACCTTGCGGTGCCTGCCACAGGGTGCAGGGATGAACTACACCTCTTCACTTTACACTGAGAGCATGCATTCTGGTCGGAATGCATGCTTCCATAGTAAAGAATAGGAGTGCGACCGAACAGTGTGCATTCGCAACCTAATTGCTGGGTTAGGACTGCAACAGGTCGGTGGGTCCCAGTACCCAAACGATATCAGACTTGTGTCCATCCGACATCGTAATCGGGCCCTTGGTGCAAGTGCATATCCCCATTAACAATTTTCTAAATATCAAACCATTTACTCTCACCACATTTTAAAACATATTATTTTTCTGAATATAGACACGCAAACAACATCTAAAAAAATGCAGGGATGTGCGAGTATGGACTTGGTTGCACACAGGAAGGAATTACTGAGTCATATGGTGGTCGAAAAAGTGACCATCAAGTGTATTTGATGCCTCACTGTAAAAAAGAGGGTCACCCTTAAAGCTAGACAACTGATCTAATACAGCTAGTCTTCAACCTCGATGAGTGTTTTGTTTTAAAATGTTGTAGTAAAAGTAGCCTTGCTATAATAAGATTTCTCAAGATTGTTTGTCTTTTCCTAAAATACAAGCTAGATTATTGTGTTGCCTGCTATTCCTGGACAATACTATAATTACTGGCCTGCTGAAAGTGAGATACAGTGTTTAAAAAATCGTGGCTAAAGCAATCCCTTTTGAGCAACCAAAGCCATATTTCATACTTTTGCCATGACACAGGGTTACAATAAGTTACTGCCTTTGGTTCTTAGCTTTATCTCTGGAAAAATGTTCCCCAATTGAAGAAAAAACTTTTTTGTACAAAACTACACTCTAGGTACAATCCAAAAGACTAGTTTTGGGGGAGAGGAGAGTAACCGACTGACAGGGAAAACTGTGCCCCAACGTGGAGCATCAGGTTGTTTGCACATGTGTCCTGGTTTTCTACTATGGCGGTGTAAATCGGGCAAGTACAACCCTTGCATCACTTGGCTGTCAGGTTGGTGAGTGTGAGCAGTCACAGGCTCCTCAGGAAGTTAGTGTGAGGCGCATGAGCACAAACCCTCAATGACCAACCCAGTGCTTGTCTTTTTAGGAAGGGAAGTACTTTTTAATCTCACAGCAGTACTAAATACTGTACAATTCAATCCAGGATACAGAGCACTGATCCAGGTTATGATTTTCTCTTGTAGCGCTAGACCCAGTGATTCCCCTCTTAATAATCCCTTTCAGGAGACCCTTGAAGAGCTTGTCCCCCCAGAAATTAGGGAAAAGGGATGAATCACCTCAGATGGAGTTTTTGGTGCCCCACAAGCCGAATGCGCACTCAGTTCACAGGTTTCAACATGGGAAATGAGTTTGTCATGATCATTCTGTGTGGATCCAGTGGTCTCACTGTCCTTCTACAGACGGAGACCCGCAGCCGTTAAAGGTAGTTTTAGTGGTCAACAAGGAGGATGGCTGGGAGCACGCTGGATCTTAGTACACACAGCCATTTGGATGCAGTTCTGCAGAAAGCAAGAATTCCCCATCTTAAACACATGTGCAGGCCCGCCTGCCATGACCCATCTGGCCACCAAAATAGAGGTCACTCCAACTGGGCTACTCAGCTGGAGCCGAAGGAGGAACAGGCCCGATGGGGATGTCACAACCACCACAGTAGTTGCAGCCCTGATTGGATGAACGCAGTCATCACAGAAGGTACATCCACAATCACGCCAACCCAATCACCACAGCTTGTAGCAATTCCAATCAGGAACCTTCCTGAGAGAGTGGGTGTACCAACAGGTGGCGTCAAATGCTTGAAACAAATTTAGAAATACCACAAGGCCAATGCCTTTGACATCTGAAGCAGTACAAAAGGG
This sequence comes from Lissotriton vulgaris, assembly GCF_964263255.1. Classification (NCBI taxonomy): domain Eukaryota; kingdom Metazoa; phylum Chordata; class Amphibia; order Caudata; family Salamandridae; genus Lissotriton; species Lissotriton vulgaris. The sequence goes on along the minus strand of NC_141694.1, from coordinate 408,393,997 downwards.
GGTGGTGATGGACGGAGCAGAAACCGGTCCTCGGAAGCTTGTTTCCGGTCCAGGGAAGACATGGCTTGGCGGTTCAGGCTGGACTGTTCCCATGAGGCACAGGGTCAGACTGATTTGCATATAGCCATGTCTGAACTGGGGTGGCAGAGTGGGCTAAAGAACGGTGATGGATTAAACCCATATCTTTTGACTGGGTGTGAGTGTTTGATTGATTCAGATGCTCCGTCCATCACCACCCCCTTTTGTACCGCTTTTGGCCGCCATAAGTGTGGCAGGGTATACTCAGACGTGAGTCCCTTGCTCACTTTGCCACTGGATTCAAGCAAGCTCTGCTGAAGACAGCTGGAATGCCAGAAACCGGTCCTCGGAAGCTTGTTTCCGGTCCAGGGAAGACATGGTTTGGCGGTTCGGGCTGGACTGTTCCCATGAGGCACAGGGTCAGACTGATTTGCATATAGCCATGTCTGAACTGGGGTGGCAGAGTGGGCTAAAGAACGGTGATGGATTAAACCCAGATCTTTTGACTGGGTGGGAGTGTTTGATTGATTCAGATGCTCCGTCCATCACCACCCCCTTTTGTACCGCTTTTGGCCACCATAAGTGTGGCAGGGTATACTCAGACGTGAGTCCCTTGCTCACTTTGCCACTGGATTCAAGCAAGCCGGGCTGAAGACAGCTGGAATGCCAGAAACCGGTCCTCGGAAGCTTGTTTCCGGTCCAGGGAAGACATGGCTTGGCGGTTCGGGCTGGACTGTTCCCATGAGGCACAGGGTCAGACTGATTTGCATATAGCCATGTCTGAACTGGAGTGGCAGAGTGGGCTAAAGAACGGTGATGGATTAAACCCAGATCTTTTGACTGGGTGGGAGTGTTTGATTGATTCAGATGTCCGTCCATCACCACCCCCTTTTGTACCACTTTTGGCCACCATAAGTGTGGCAGGGTATACTCAGACGTGAGTCCCTTGCTCACTTTGCCACTGGATTCAAGCAAGCCGGGCTGAAGATGGCTGGAATGCCAGAAACCGGTCCTCGGAAGCTTGTTTCCGGTCCAGGGAAGACATGGCTTGGCGGTTCGGGCTGGACTGTTCCCATGAGGCACAGGGTCAGACTGATTTGCATATAGCCATGTCTGAACTGGGGTGGCAGAGTGTGCTAAAGAACAGTGATGGATTAAACCCAGATCTTTTGACTGGGTGTGAGTGTTTGATTGATTCAGATGCTCCGTCCATCACCACCCCCTTTTGTACCGCTTTTGACATCTGAAGCAGCACACAGATCATAAAGAAATGTCTTAGCAGGAGTGTTTTCTGTGTACTCAGGGTATTTCAATAAGCAAATATAGTAAGGCCTTTCAGTAAACCAAGTGTAGTATCTGTAACTGTTAGAACGTTTGCAGTTTTCTAATGTACACTTTACAGCTGCTTTAATGTCATACCATCTTCCTTCCAACAACCCCCTCTGCCAAAGGGTTAGAAAATAGGAGCCCCTCCCTAATGGGCAAACTCTTTTGGAAATTAATACAGCTGTGAAGATAACAGTTCAAAGCGTTTCCTAAAACTCCACAGTTATCAATATTCACCCTGGCGGAGTCACCCCAACCAAGGAAAAAAACACCATCTTATCAGCGCTATAATATCATTCATGAACGTAAGCTTGGGCACGGTTCAGTCATGCTTGCACAACGGTGCTGTCAGGCAGCAGTTTTGTGAACGTTTTGTCAATAGCCAACCCTTATATAAGTGCAATATATATATAACAAATATTATATAATGTTTAAGCGAAGAGCACCTTTGTTGTGTGTGTGAATGGAGTTCAACGTTCGCACAAGTGCAACAGTGTGAATTAATCTACAGGGCTGAGAAGGCAGCCCAAGGAATGGCACCCTTGTACTTCAACACAGCACAAAAATATACATGACATTTTATGTGAAGGCTATTTACAGTTTTCGTCCATTGTATAAACTTATGTCGATACCTGCATTTAATGTGTCTAAGCATGTAAATAGCTTCCTTATTAGGCATGAAAAGGCAGCATTGTCTACACAGTTACCACATGAAGGTGTTACACCAGGGACATCTTTCGTGCCTCAGACATCAGTTAACTCCGATGCATAATCATTTGTCCCTGCAGTGTTGCATCATTCCAGCGGTTGGACTCTGATTGGGATGTGAGGATGTGTCTGACTGTGCTGGTCTCACCTTTAATGGCAACATTGGCAACCATTAAACTACCGAAACGTGTCCAAAACAACTCATTTCAATAGTTTGAGAATAAACTCTCTGTACCTATATGAAGTTATTGAGAGAGCTAAAGAAAAGAACAGAAAATGTCTTAGCACCCAGGACTGGAGAGGCAAAGTCGCCTGCAATGTTAAATAAATAAGAGCAAACGGATGTATTCAAAGGAATAAATCGGACTGCAAAATTTGCGTGCCAGGGATTTTTCTATGGAAAGGTCCAATGTAAACAGCAATGAGCCAAATGTTGTTGAAGCTAACGCTCCTTTCCTTTAAATTAAAGCAGTTTAAAAAAATAATAATAAAAGTAAGTCTTTCTACGTGAAAAAATGCTTTCCTATTACAAACCCTGCCCGCTACCCTCCTGGACTCCGGCCTGCCTGTGAGGGGCTGCAGGCACTCTGCTTGTGTGCCCCCCCCCCCCCCCCACCAGCCTACCATGACATTCCACTATCCTAGGTTAGAGATACCATATCCTATCTGGAGCTTCAAACTCAATCTAGCAATTCGAAAACCCAGCCCAGCCCCTGACAAAGTAACATTAGTGCCGAGATGTGTGGCCCATGCCTTGTCACTGGGGTCAGATAAAACACAGACCTGGGTAAGAACTTGGACGGCAGAAAACACACACGTGGGTATAATTAGAGAGGGATCTGATCTGGCTTTAATCTTCGACTCCTGGTGGAGCCCGGTTTGTTTGGAGAGCAGCGCCCTGCTTCATTGGAACCCTGCTTGAAAGGTGACATACTTTGGCCTGGCATTTCTGCAGGCATGCCATCCATTTGTGATAGGATCTCACATGCCGTCTCGCAGTTCTCAATAAATGTGCTAAGGAGCTATTAAAACACACACAGGTACCTGGCAGACGCTTTCACAGAAGTTACACGGAGCTCAACCAAAATAAAATAGTACTGGTGTAGTCTATTAGTGACCAAACTCAAAATATTGGGTTTGCAGCATCTCGTGGGAAGGTGCAAGACGTTAAGGTTGGAGAGGACTCCGACTGGCCTGAAAGAGCTTTGGTCAGCATGACACTCATATTCTACATTCGCTCTGTATGCCATATACACAATCCCATGACTGACATGGATGAAATCCTACAAATCGAGGTCTGTCACAAGTAGCTTGTGATTGTGAATTTGTTATTCTTAAGGGACATAACCTGGGAATGCGAAGCCGTGACTGGCCATGTATTGAAGAGTTTCCCCCAAGGTTCAGAAAAAATATAAAATGTACTATATCTTGTTCTAGCTTGAAGATGTGAGGACCATCCGAACGCATGGTGTCCAACTCAGCCTTCAATTATTCCAATGCTGGTAAATTGAATATCATTACAATGAGTAACTATGGTTATTTGCAGGGCATAGAAACGGCAGAAGTGCGGTATGAAGCACCATATCAAAATAAGTTATTAGTAGTATCAACATTTATTATACAAGACTGATATTTCATACATGACACCTCCATACTCGATGTGGCACTATGAAATGTGTGCGGGAGAGCTAGTCTACATCAGGCAACTAACAATCTGAGCTCTTTTTGATAGAAGCAGTGTAGCGCTTTTTGATAGAAGCAGTGTAGCGCTTCAACAGGAAATTCTGATGTACATCTGGGAATTTTGATTTTGTTTCTCTGCACTAAAGCATTGTAGATCCAGAAAATGCATATTTCAGTTCTTACTGATTTTTCAGGGTATCTCCTGAAGATTTCCAATGAGAGAGTAGAACACAGAAGAGGGCTCTCTCATTAGCAGGACTTCTGTGATCATGATACATTCTAGAACTCATGAGAAACCAATCACTCTGCATATGTGCTCACCTCGAGACTGCCATGGCATTCCAGAATCGCAAAGCTGCAGGGTGTCATGATGCTACAGTGTTAGGTGTATCTATTTTGTAAAGCAAAAAATACAATACACTACAGAATTAAATATGTAATGTCTTTAACTTTGTTCTTATATGATGATATCAGTTGATGTGCTAAAAAAGACCTGATCCTGGGCACTGAAGAAGCCGCTGCTCCAACAGCAGAGCCACAAGCTGGGCCATGACAAGGGCTGAGGTGTTGAAGTTGCCACACTGAAATACTTGTTGAAGGGCCAAGTGGTGAGGCATCAAATCTGCCCATTTCCTCGTGGTGGAAGTCAATGGGGCAGCAGAAGCCTGCAAGCATGACCGCTCCCTTGCACCAGTTATGGAGAAGAGTTCAAGATAAAGCCTGAGCTGACCATATGGCTGAGGCCCAGTTCCCCTCTGAGGGGCCATTAAGCTCACGGATGGCCTGCCGGAAGAGTCTGGCATGCATGCACTCATGAAGGCAGAACAACAGGGGTACCTTTAGCGCAGAGCACTGTTGTGGTTTGGTACGGCTGTAGGTACTTGCACTCTGTGAGAAACCACTATTACATGGGAGCTCCATCACACCAATCTAGATGGACCTGGCCCCCGCGAACATGAAACACAGCAGAGGATATAGAAGTGGGGAGATGTGAACAGTTTCCCCTTCCTTACCTGCCACAATTTCAGTGAGGCAATGGATTTTTAGTAAATGACACCCCACAGACACAGTTGGAGGTAAAGGAATATGGTGGACTTTGAATCTTTCCTGAAATGCTTAGTGGACTGACAATTGGTGAGCAGCTGCTCTTACCTAAATTGCAAGTGGTACACCCTGGCCTTGATGGATTCTTGTACCCCATCTCAGCAATGGAAGCCGCAGCAAGACTGATAAAGGGAGGTAGGGGGTCTGAGACCCATGCAGTCCAGCTACGATCGCAACAGGTGTTGTTTTGGCAGATTTTTATATATCGATGGAGACCGTGCAGCGGGGGACGACTAAATTTTTTTGATTGCCCTGATCTTACAAAAACTTGACTAGGCTGAGATTCTGATGAGACAAGCTTGTGTTTGTTAGTTCGGATAGAAGAGAGATTTCTCTAACTCCCGCGGCAAGCCTTTCCTCTTTCTGGGGGCTGATGGTCGTTTCATTGGAGTCCTCACACAGTCTGTATGTTGAGAAACAATTCCTTTGTGCACTGGTGCAAGTGTATTCTTGCACGTTAATAAAAATACATTGGTTTCGAAATTGTCCATACGCCTAAGCTCTCATAGCATGTACTCTATGTTTAGTCCATATATGTTGTAGTTAAAAAACGGAGCCAACCTTAAACATTCCCAAGAAGACTCATTCATTCTAGAAAAAAATAAATAGAAGTATAATATGCTGGTCTCTATATGTCTGTCAGCGCAGTCTCCTAGACACTGACAGAGCACCCTAAAAATAAACTGCCTCAAATGGGTATTATTTTAATCATTATATTCTGCTTAAAAAACAGACCTGAAAGATGACGAAAGTGGATGTCTTACTTCTAAATCTTGTGTTTACTCCCAGCTCTGAAGGTGTGCATCCGACAATGTTTTACTGGACACAGATGTTTTACCCATGTAATCAACAAGACCAGGGAATAGCTGGAAATACGTTTATTACTGCTAGTTAACCAATAAGTCCGGAAAATACAAGCAGTGCGTTCTTTATAACGGGCATGTAATATAAATGTTCCACAAGAAGTATATAAAACTGCGAAATGCCAAGGCCAGTTAAATATGTTCCTTTAACTAATTTCTGTAATACCATGAATCATCAGTGTGGACCACTCGCACAGGAGCAAATTTTCATACCGCTCAACAGGTAAAAGCAACAAACATCCTCCACTACAACTTCTAAATACTAATTTCAATATATCACTTGTTAAAAAATGCAGGTCCCAAATGCCAAGGGAGCGATATCTTTTGATTAAATACCTTTATATAAAGCACATGCACTGTTTGCCACTTCTAAAACGCAGACACTCTCGCCAGTCACTGCTTATGACCTCACAAATTTCATCACTCATGACATGACTAATAACATGACTGCGACCCCTGAAATATCATTGAACACTGGCATGGTGAGGGTGCAAGTTATAGTTACTTCAGTTAAACAAAACTGGTGAACTTAAGTGTTTTTTCGACAAAGTGTTGCATTTTAAGTGTAATTTTCACATCACTTTAACAATGTGGGGTCCTTTCGCCTTCTCCCCCAACCAAACGGGTCTGGGGGTCAGGGTGTACTCACCCTGTCCCCTTATGGGCCCCTCTTTAAATCTTTTTCAGGACTCTGGGTACCCAAATCCTGCAAATGATGTTTGAACATGTTCTCTTATGTTGTGGCTAGCCAGTCAGATCATTTCAGTACTCGGGGTCTGGTACCAAAATGCCCAATGAGAGAAAAAACTCCCTTGACAATCAGGTTTGCCAAGGGTATTTTTTTATCGGTCCCACGGTACAGTACTACCGTCCAGATAGCTCTAACTCGAACTTAAAGTGACATTTGACCTTCAGCCTTGTGATTTGTAAATATAGGCCCATATTACACAGTTACTTGCTATTCATTATATCAGGAGTTAATATATGTGTATTTTACCTCCTGAAGTAGAGACTGCTGATGTTATTTAAGGTGATGTAGTAATACACAATCCTTATTGTGCAGGTAAATGGTGTTATCTGAAAAAGTGGGTCCTCAGTTTCTTTTGCATTTTAGGAGGGTAGTGAAAAATTGATGATAAAGCAGATGTTGTACCACATTCTGGTGTGTTGATAAAGAAGGCTTGCTTACAGTTTTTCTTCAGTTCAGTTCTGGCAGTGGCCTTGTTACTGCTGTAGTTGCTGCATATCTGAGGTGCTTAGTATCCAGTTTGAGATACAATGGAGGTATGCCTCTGGGGAAAGGCAGCCTGTTGATCACAGTGCAGACTTAATTCATGTGAGAGAGGAATGAGGCTTGAACTGTTTTTACCTTTGTTTCATTATGATGGTGGGTGATCAGTTGAGTAGATTTACAGTGGAGTTTGTATTTTATGATTTATTTTTTGCTCTTCCTGAGTTATTTATTCTATGTTAAGAAACAGTTTTACAAACTATACAGAAGAAGGATATAGCATTCAGAAGATTTAGAAGGTCATCTCTCTTTGGCATGTTCATATGTCCATTCTGGAGCAACAATTTCTGTAAAAACGTAATTTTAACAACTGATATTTTATTTTTCAGTATCACTATTTTTCTGAAAGGTGGAATATAAGCTCTAGAGACCATTTTGTGGGTCAAAAACTCAAGACATAGACCTGTTCACTGAGAAAATATACATACTTTGACAGAAGAGCCAGAGTCTGTCATATAAATTTAATTTGTTTTCCCAGAAACAACCATTGATGCATGGCAGTACCACTGAGTGGATACATGCTCTAATGTGAACATAATTGATAAATGCTCTAATGTGAACATAATTAATTACTTTTCTTGAAATTAGCCTTCCTAGAAATGTCTGCTTTTTCCTTGGTATTCTTATTAGTACTGAAATGGGAAAAAGAAGAGCAGAGAATGAAGTCTTTAAGGAAACATCTTTGATATTAGGGTACAACGTATATGTGCAACTGCCGCAAAGGGACAGCTAGTAGAAAATGCTTGGTGAATAAATACATTAAAGAAATAATTGCAGAATATCTATTATTTTAATACATTAAAAAAGCAAATTAGAAAGTGTCAGTGTATGAGATTCTTATAGATCTTGCTTTCCCTGAGCTCTACGTGTCCATGCTCCACCAGGAGCATGATGTTGCACAGAATGTTGTAGATCAACTTGGAGTGTTGGCTTGACAGTTGTATACTAGTTGGAACTAGAAGCTAAGCCTGGATGTGCTTCTGGTCAGGTATCCTGTAAACATACAGTTGTAACTGGCAACTGAAGCTGATGCTTCCTGATTCCTTTCAAATGTCTGATATTTCCTGATCACCTGCTAATGTCTAAAGAAGGATGTTATTTATTTATACTGAGTTGCTCAGACTGGTTACACCGTACAAATGACTGTTACAATATCATAATAAAGTTTACAGTCTGAGTTCAACCAACCAATAAGTGGCTCACTGCTATATTGGAAATATCTAATGCAGTATCAAAATTAATTATAAATAGGCAGGAAGCGTAACTGTTCTATTTTGTTTTCCATAAATGACACATCTAAAAGAAAGCAGATATATATACACATACAAACTTACACATCATTGTTACGGAGATTGTGCCAACATGCTTATGAATAGGCCTTGGCGGAGTTCGCGGAGATCCAGGGTGCAAGCGGCAGATTGCATTAGGTTGCACCATTTGCACAGATTTTTAGTGCCGGGTGTTAACACAGCGCGGGAAAATCAGTGAGAATGGCATCATGTGTAGCACAAGAGGGCGCTGCCTCTTTCTGCAGCTGGAGTAGATGTTCTACTCAAGTGGCAGCTTCCTCAACGCGAACATAAGGTTCCTCAACGCGAGCAGTAGTGGCCATCCACAAACGCCCTCATGGAGAAATCTCGCCTGGAGGTGGTCTCGAGTAAGATTTTCCTCGCTCGCGCTCACCAACTTAACATTGGCGAGCACGACCGAGTAAAAAACTATGCTCCGCTAGGTGTAGCGGAATTTTTCGGAACTTTGCCCGCTATGTGGACTGGGAAACACTTCGCTTTAAGAGGCCTTCACCAGGATGGGAACTATTTTTTTTTTAGAACAGCCTAGCTAAAGTCCTATATTATTGATTAATTGTGAGAATTGCTTCAGTGTGAAATGCTTTTGAACACCCCAAAATTTGCGGAAATGAATCCGCCAATGTGGCCATGTGTCATGATCTAGTTAACTCAATCACATGGGAGTTGGGTTAAGAAGTGGGGTGAGAGAGTCAAGGGTTTCAACGGAATGAAAATCAGGAAAGTGTATAATGAAGAGATGGAAGCTCTTGTGTGGGAGAAGAAAACGTGTGGAATCCTTTAGCTTATTTTCAGACGAGCAATTCTTTCCAATTGTAGCACTTCTTAGGAGGGATAGCTCAGGTTCTTGGCATGCATTGATATACATCTACAACAGCTCTTAAAGAGGGGTATCAGTTAAAGAAAAATCCTCCCCTCCCCCAGCACATATTAGCTCAGTTTTCGTTAATATCTAGGGGTCTCTGTAGGTACTTTTGCCCTGGGTAGCAACACCTTCAAAGTGGACCCTTCTGATATGGACTCTCTTTTCTGCCCAAAAAGCATCTGCAGATTGCGGACTAAGAAGGGAACCACATGGGCTAATGTTAGGGACTGTTTGGTGGGAACGTAAACACAATTGTAGAACTGTAAACAAAAAAAGGAACTGAAAGAGTTTTCATTTCTTAAAATATGCTACCGGAACTAGTGAAAAGAAAACCACATTTTGGATCATAAAAGACTGCCAACATCCTGGTAACCATGGAGCTTTGCTAAGCAATCAAATAGCTTTATTTTTCGACTTCCATTTTTATCATCTGACTTGATTCCCACAAAACAAAATTATCCAACCTACAAACAGAAGCACATGATAGAAAATGCTATCGCCACATGTGCCAATATTGGAATTTTTGAGGACACAGAGGCCCAAGGCCCACAGCTTGATCTTATGGTCACTGCCTTATTATTTAGCTAGTCTTTGGCATATGGTAGAAGAAGTGCTAATACCACTGGGGGAAAGAGACAGAAGGGGAAGAACACTAAATCACAGGGTTGAAAAGAGACACATGTTGGAAGGTGCAGTACAGCTTGATATTATAGTGGAAAGTCAGTTCGAGAACAGAGGAGTATTCCATGGCTCACTCCACCTATGACTGCCTCTAATCTGCTTTCATAAAAGTGATTGCCACTTGGCTCATGAGTAAACACACAGGTCGGATTACATAAACTGCCCAGATTAAGCTAAATTGCACTGCACATACGGTACACTTGCATTTACAGAAGCCAATGCAATTTACAGTATCAAAAATGAATGTAATATTTATTTACATGCAAACATACATTTTCTATTTGTGATGCCACGAAACAGCACAGAATACCACAAAAAGGAATGCACTAGAATAATATAGCACAACAAATAGTGGTAAATACAATCTTGAGGCACATTAGCAACATTTGGGCCGTTTAAGTCATACGGACCCAGGACTTCTCAGCACAATTAGATCAACTACTGCGAACATACGACTTAGGTAGGTAGAGGACTTATTTTAATTAATCGATTCTACCTTTTTGGGATCAGCAAACAATTACATTTTCAAATTTTGTAAGCAAATTTCTTTGGAGCACACAGCATAGCTGGCTCTCTGATATGCTATTAGGGGCATCATTCTGCCTTCAAGGAAGCGATCCCATGGTAATGCTGTTAGGGGCATCATTCTGCCTTCAAGGGAGTGATCCCATGGTAATGCTGTTAGGGGCATAATTCTGCCTTCAAGGGAGTGATCCCATGGTAATGCTGTTAGGGGCATCATTCTGCCTTCAAGGGAGCGATCCCATGGTAATGCTGTTAGGGGCATCATTCTGCCTTCAAGGGAGCGATCCCATGGTAATGCTGTTAGGGGCATCATTCTGCCTTCAAGGGAGCGATGTCATGGTAATGCTGTTAGGGGCATCATTCTGCCTTCAAGGGAGCGATGTCATGGTAATGCTGTTAGGGGCATCATTCTGCCTTCAAGGGAGTGATCCCATGGTAATGCTGTTGGGGGCATCATTCTGCCTTCAAGGGAGCGATCCCATGGTAATGCTGTTAGGGGCATCATTCTGCCTTCAAGGGAGCGATCCCATGGTAATGCTGTTAGGGGCATCATTCTGCCTTCAAGGGAGTGATCCCATGGTAATGCTGTTAGGGGCATCATTCTGCCTTCAAGGGAGCGATCCCATGGTAATGCTGTTAGGGGCATCATTCTGCCTTCAAGGGAGCGATCCCATGGTACTGCTGTTAGGGGCATCATTCTGCCTTCAAGGGAGCGATCCCATGGTAATGCTGTTAGGGGCATCATTCTGCCTTCAAGGGAGCGATGTCATGGTAATGCTGTTAGGGGCATCATTCTGCCTTCAAGGGAGTGATCCCATGGTATTGCTGTTAGGGGCATCATTCTGCCTTCAAGGGAGTGATGTCATGGTAATGCTGTTAGGGGCATCATTCTGCCTTCAAGGGAGTGATCCCATGGTAATGCTGTTAGGGGCATCATTCTGCCTTCAAGGGAGTGATCCCATAGCAGTGCATCCCCTGGATTGCTTTCAGATGCAGCAACACCTGGCGGGGACAATTGATTGAACAGAACCCATATTGAAAAGAAGGCCTGTCCTATTAAAAGTAACTCATTTTGCATATCAAGCAGATGCCTGATCAATATGTAAAGAAGGCCCTACACCGTCTGTATAGTTTTTTGTTTTAAGGACATCGTTTTTTGTGTGCAAAAAGAAAACATTACATCAAGAAACGCTTGTACTGAAAAAGGAGCCCGGACAAGTTCTATTGTTTGCTTACATACTTTTTTTTTTACAAATAGAGAGCGAGGAGAGGGATAAGACCAACAAACTCGGCACCTTTGGGAGCTGCTCGTGCATGGATGTAGACAGGACCTCGCTGTGCATTAGAGACTTCTTAACCCCCCCGCCCCCCATCTGTCTCCTCCAAAAAATATACAGGCTCCCATACCCAACTCCATAGCAGGGGGAGAGTTTCCAGCTGCTGCTGGGGAGAGCATGCTACAATAATTCAATTCTTCTCGCGAAATGTCTGGGGACCCCTTGCCATGCTTCCTGCTAATACAGGGGAGAAATAGGCAGCATCGTCTGCACACAAGGTGGATGAATCTGCCCAGAGCAGGGTAACTATTGCTAGAAACTAGGTGGCTTTCTGAGGAAAACTCTTCTTTCATATACGTGCCTATTGCCTGGGGGTAAGAGAAAGCCCCGCCTAGAGATATGGGACAGTTTCATGGGTCTGTAATGGAAATTGTTGCACATCCAGACTTTACCTGGTGTAAATCCTAGCTATGCAGTTACAGATGGCTACTGGGGGCTGTTGTACAGCAAGAATTTCACTAATGTATATTCCAGTTGACCTGTTGCAGCTATGATCTGGGAACTGTGACACAGCATGACTTTCCATGGTGGAAATTCCATTTCACTGTTACAGATGGCTTATACTGCACTTAGATGTAGCATACTGGTGTTCAGTTAAGTGTCTAGGTTTAATATTCTGTATGCCAACAGAGGTATGCAGTTTTGCTGTGTTAGCACATTACCATTTATTAAAAACACACATACTGTAGAATATGGAATGCTAGAAAGTCTCGAGTCTTTATAAAAGCAAAAACTGAGCAGTGTTGACACCCCTGCTGAGGTGCTGAGAATTCTCAGAATAAAGTTGATACGCTAAGGGTTTAATATGTTTTTGAAGGAGCCTAACCCGTTCTGAAGCGCAGGCATGGTGACAAAAGAAGCATGTGGTCTCCTCCTAAAATCACTTTCCACTGAACCGTGGCCATGAAACACTTAAGAATTATTTAGACAATTTTTTTTCAGATAAATGAGTGTTTTGTACTGTACCAGTGCCTCAACAAACATTAAAATAATGTGATCTTTAAAAAAATGTTTTCTAAACGAGCTCTGACTTAAAAAAAAATCGGCTGTCAATTAACACTTAATTTTAAATCATTATTTACATGTTCCCTACAAAATGTGATTTTGATGGAGACTGATATCTTTCATTGGTCTGGTAAAATTCAAAGAGACTTTCAGGTACATTTTTACCTTTCCTGAAAAATGTTGCGAGCCTTTTTTTTTTACTGAAATGTATAACTGCAATATAATTAATTTGATATTGTGGTTTGGGTAAGCAGCTGTAAACTTCTAATTTGTTATTGTGGTTTGGGCAAGCACCTGCAAACTTCAATTTTTACTGCAAATAGAAGCAACTGATTACAAACATAGATGGGAACTGCATAATATTAATAAGCTCAGCTGAGCAGTTATCTTTCTCTGAAATCTCTCCTGTGTTTCTAGTTTCCATACCTTTATTTCTACATTTTTTATAGGCGGAATATCAAGAACTGGAACAATTAAACATCTCCTATGCCATTATGAACATGTTTCCACACTCCCAGTAGCAAGGGCAAAGGACTCTTGCGGTCGGTACCACCTTCTACAGTTTAAATTCCTGGGACAAAGACGCAGGAGGGCCCTATCAACAGTGTTAGAGGTACAGTTACACCGGGGCCCAGAGATGCGAGGAGCTCACCGGATCTGAGTTGTCGATATTTTTTTCTACTAGACCAGGGTATGGAGGGCCCATTTTCCTTGGTTGCCTTAGGGCCCCTGGGACGCAAACTATGCCAGGCCCAGGCATTCCTTGGCCTTTCCATTGATGCACAAGTTAATTTGCCGGATATGCCAAATCGGTTAAGTAAAGTAGTGCTGGGAAACACGAATACCCAAGCAAAGCTAACACACTCTATAACTGAGCTAACAGTGTTCACATATTTACCCAAAAAATCAGAAGCAAAGGCCTCTAATGCATTTGGTAAAACATGTTAGTAACTCGGTTCAGTGTTAATTTGAGAGAACCTAAATTAAGAAGCCAGTGATGGTTTCCAGAACTGTAAAATAATACACATCAACAGATAGCTATGGTATTGGAATTGTTTTCTGATGCACTCTTCCTACATTCCCAGAGGTCAGTCTCTCACAACCCCAAGGCCTGGTGGTCTAGCAAATGGAATTTGAGTTGAAACCCCGAACACTCAGAAATCTAACCCACTGTGAGACAACTTCATCAAAACACAAATCCACCTTCAAGATAATGTTATTTAGAGATATGTTTATCAGTAAACCAAACAACAAGCACGTTTTGTGTCTGACGTGAGGGTTCCAGGCTCCCAGCGTGCAGAGTCACCCCTAAGTAACACTTTGCTGTGTTGCCAGAGCTCCAGATAAGCAAATCCCCACCAGATCTGGCATGTTGTTTACTTTTGCTCATTTTACAACAGAAGTATCCTCTCCAAAACAAGCAATTCAGCAGGCAGCTCTAACACAACACAGCTCTCTTTTATTTCTGATTTCACCCATGATAGGCAATAGATATGTGGATGGTCTGTAAACTCTCCATATAGTTCAAATTTAGAGAGCCGACTAACTGGCATAGATACCACCAGCAAAATGCCAATGCTGACACACGTTAGCAGCCAGCAACTATAGGATGCAACAACACATCAACGTAAAAAATAAAGTCAGTGCTGAATGATACATTGTGTAGCGCCAACATCCTGAAAATGCTTTCAAAGTGGGTATAAATGGGTGTGAACAACACAACGTATCACACCCACTAATACAAGCTGGTCTTCAACAACCCTACCCATACGGCTCCAGTGTCATCCGGCCCCGTCCTTTACAGATTACAGGCATAACCGCCTCTTCATACGCTTATACTTTGTGGATCGTTACAGTATTCCCGTTCCCGGGCTCTACACTGTCCACCGCCACCCGGCTTTTTGACCCCGCCTTTCCGCCAGACACTGGATCTATCCCTTTTGCATCCTTTAGGCATTACACGTCCATCCGCCGCCCCTGACCTGCCAATCTCTTTGATCCCACAAACGTACGGCTCATCTGAAGTCCACGGCCACAACCACCTATTCGTATTTCAAACCCATCGTGGCGCGCCATTTAGTGCCGACCCCTGCATCATTTCGAATCCAACGCAAGCCCCTAACCGGGTTGGAATTATCACTGTTTTTTTTGGGCCTGCTCTCCACACCACTGCAAACACGAAACAACCCTGAAAAGTCACAGGACTACTCCTAGTGACGAAACACTTGTCGTCTGGTTGTTTGGTTCAACACAGTTGTTGATTCATGATAAAAAACTTTCAAACTTACGCTGGTGTCAACCACTGCATTTATATACCACATAAGACTCACAGTAACATTGTGATATGCTCACCACGTGTGCACAGAACTGTGCTCAACCCTACCCAATGTAGAACAACATAGTACATATACAAATCATGAAAAAAATTTGCACCACCCAAAACAGAGCCAAACAAAGTAGAACTAGCAGAGTCATTTACAAGGCACACAGAGCCGCCCCCTGCCTTCAAGAAATCTCAGTGGAGGCTGTAACACAGCAATACAGACGGGATACTGTTACAAGCAAGTAATGAACCCAGGTGAAAGCTGTGTAGGGCAAAAATAAACAGTGACTCTGTTTTGGTCACCAGAGAACACCATCTAACGCAGGTAGAGAGTAATCCAGGATATATAATCAGAGCTTGTTAATTGCGTAGGATCCTTCCTTAGGCCAACAAAAGGTAGGCCTCATGCAGTCCCAGCCTATGTCAAAGTGCATGTTGTACTGAATCTGCTCTTGTCACGCACCTTCTAGAACATATGCACAGTAGTAGCTTGGGTCTGTACGTTATCTGCATTTCTACCATGCATGTTGTAGGTTCTTCGGTTTTAATATACAACTTTAAAGGCCTCATTTAGAGTTTGCCAAACGGCTTACCGTCTTCAAGGGTGGTGGAGGTCATTATCTATGCCATCCTGGCGATCTACCGCCTACTGCATTTAGACATCTCCACTGGCCTGGCGGAGATCTCTGTACCTTCAAAGGAGCTGCTGCACAGCTGCTCCTCTAAAGGTACTAAATGTTTGTTGAGTGGCCGAGTGGCCACCATGTTTTATTCAGCATTTCAGCAAACTTTCTTTTGTAAGACAAAAACAAAGTCCCAAAGGGGGAGGAGATTTCTCCTGGGGAATAGGAGTAACTTTTTTTTGTAGGGGACAACCCGGTTTTCCTAGTGGTCCTGAAAAGGAAAAAAGTACCTCAGACTGTATGCTCTAATTAAGATTCATGATCTAATGTACTTACACCAATGGCCCCAAAAAGTGTAAAGTTTCCGCTGGTAGAGCCAACAGGGACACAGCCTGCAGAAACATAACAGTCCACTTGACTGTGAACAGAGCGAGCAAACCATCAGTTGTTTAGACAGGGCACTCTGCCATGTTTTCAGTATAGTACCCAGTCCGCCAAAACTGTAAGCGAGGCCCCAGCCTTTATGACCTAACCAATTTTTCTTAAGTCATAGATGCCATGTATTATTCACATGTTACATTAGAACACACTGCATATATGTCACACTTTTAAAGCAACAGGAAGCACACACACTCCATCAGAAAATATGTGATGAAAAGTACTGTTTTACAAATGTGGTAGCCAATTACCCAAGAAGTGTCTGTGTTTCTTATATTTTCAGACACAGTACAATTAATCAAGTTTGAAAGTAGTGTACATGGACAAAGCCTAATCACAAATAAGTATTACACATGTGTTTATGAGATATTAGAAATAAGACATCTGATTATATGGCAAAAGTTTAACATCTACTCCCAAAAACAGGTGACCAGGGTTGTGCTCACTATCTTTTTGCAGTTGGGGGAAGGGAGGAGAGGGGGTCTTTGGAATTTGGCTAATTCTTTATTGTTTTCCATTTTTGATTAGTTTAAACCCCGACATTGCTTTTGCTGATCTCAGATGTGCAAGCTTGTGAGTGGGTTTGTAATGCTGTGGTAGATTATGTCAACATTGGGTTATGGTCCCGATGAGTTCTTTACAACCAGTTTGTTGATATCACTGAAGTCTTCCTGCTTATGTTTTTGGTATGTCTCTTCCAGGGTGTTCTGCTTGCTTTGGAGGCGAGATAGATACGTTTTGTTTATGTGCTAAAAATGATGTTATGGAGAGCTGAGACCAGCTCTGACATTGTACCATCAGCGTGGCTGTGTCAATATTATGAGAGAATACTAAGTCTAGTGTGTGGCCCATTTTGTTGATTGGGCCTTTCACAACTTGGATGAAGGTCAAGGCTAGAATATTTCCCAAAATGTCTGGGATGTGTTAAGTCTCCCTTTATCAGCACTTTCTCTGCTGAGTTTTGCAGAAATAGGGCTAATTCTAGGAAAACATGTCGAAATAGAACACTGTAGCCTGTTGGCAATTTGCCACTACAAGTATGAGTGAAATGTTTAAATTAAGCTGTACACATTCAAAGGAGGTGTACACTGCCTTTAATATCTCCCTATGGCACATTTTAAGTCATAAGGGCTAGACTCCACTGGCCTTTGTTTGGCTTCCTTGTTCCTAGGAATCATTTTGAAATACTTGGTAGCCTATTGGATTGAAGACGATGACAGAACTACCAGTAAATCACATATCTGCTAGCCCAAATATCCGCAGATTGGTTGCGCTGTTAGGGTCTTGAATCTTAGCACCCATTTTTGATACCATTGTCTTTAAGATCAGGATTACCCATAGCAAGATCATCATTACAAAAAACTTTGGTGACCCATACCCTACGTGTGATATGCAACCATTCTACGACCTTGTTGTGGAAGTTTTAAAAAGTACGGCTATAGTGAAACCAATTTTTACTCGACATGAGCTGGATGGCTGCAGTATCTCAATGCAATCACATGGTTTTGGCAGGTATTGTAGGCAGAGTGGCGGGCTTTGAGCAAGCCATCGACCACATGGTAATCTTCCCTGCCATTTCACTTTGCACCATATCCCAACTTTGCTCCAGCTGGACATTTACCATCCTTTAAACCCTTACTGTTCAATGCATGTGCTTTTTATCAGTTTTTCTTTCGTTCACCATCTTTCTAGCCGCTATCTTTACTTCAAGTTGACTTTCATCTATCATTTTAATCTCAACTGTTGCTTCCTTTTCTCCAAAAACAATACCCGATTTCCTTTCCAGTCTTCTTGTTCCATTTAACTTTGGCCTCTATGTTTGCTGCATCCTTTCTATCCCCACGCTTTCTAACTCTGTCTATATCTATTGCTACAGCCAACCTCTCCATCTTGGGCAATACTGCCATGCTTTGCCTCTCCCTACTGTGCTACCTCCTCTGTACAGGGTCCTTTCTTGTGTAGCCAGTGGGCCAGATAATTCTCAGCTTAGTTAATTTCCCCAAAATGACTTTTCACAGTGGGTTTGGCCTCTTGAGCAATCTCGCTATATTAAACTCCAGGCACCAACTGCTCTACCCATCACCCTTATTTCCAAATACCGACCCATAAGCCATCTGAAAATAGGAACCTTCATTGAGCGTTTTTCCTCGGTCAGTTGTCATTCTAGACCGCCCAGCCTGTTATGTGCCTTGTGCATCTTCTACCATGAAACCCACTAACCCCCCCTTTTTAGGTCTTGCGCCTGGCATTGCAGTGCGCAGCACTGCTCGCGCAGCGAGAGACCTCTTGTACGGGCTTCAGAAAGCTGACTTCACGCTTGTGTGTGTGCTTTTGTGATCGTCAGCTGCTATTGGCTTGTTTTACAAAAGCCAGCCGCCATTGGTGGAAGGCGAGTTCATGTCCCAGCTTCTTTGTAAATGTAACCGCCCATGTCCGAGTCGTATCTGTTACGCGCAGCAGCGTTCACTTTGCTGCCGCGCTCCCTAGCCCCAAGTCCTCTGTGGTGCACCACTGGTTTCGATTCCTGCTCCTCTGTGGTGCGCGCACACCACTGATTTCAATTCCGTGCTTGTTTACTTGTTTTACTACCCGTGAACAAAAAGCTACACACGAGGCACCTCCGAAAAGTACAGAGTGATTTTTGCATCATGTTACTGCGTTTGGCCTTTACCGCCGCTCTCGGGTTGGCTTGTTTGCACCACGTCACAGAGAGATGCGCAGAAGCCCTCTCTCTCTCTCCCCGGAGCCGGCGGGACGGCCCTCTCTTGCCCTGCCAGTGGGATTCCCGGGCTCACACTCCCTCGGAGGCCTGAAGTAACAGCCTGTTCCGTGCCAGCCATTACCTCTGATGCATGTGCAACATTCTGTTGAGGTCCAGGTGAGAAGCCGCTCTTTTGACCTGTTGGAAAGAATGTATGGGCCAAGGGCTTCGTGTGTAGGAGAGACTTTAATTTCTGAAGGTTGGCTGCAAACGAGGCGCGCACTTTGTAGTACAAGTCGAACTTTGAAAAGCACTGACCCGTTTTCGTCTTTGAGTGGTGCACATTTCAAGCCTGGTCTGTAGTGATTTTGGAAAGGGACGCCCTGATCAATAAATTGTACTCGTACAGGGCGATTTCACAAGGCATTTGAGCACTTTTGTACTGTGCTGGGTAACTTTGCACTAGTTCTCAGTACTTTTGCAATAGGTCTGTGCAGTTTTGTACTGGTGCAGGGTAATTGTGCACTAGATTTGTGCAGTTTTGTACTGGTGCAGGATAATTTTGCACTAGTTCTGTGCAGAAAGTGTTGTACCCAGTTGGGCAATTTGTTAGTAAGCAATGGCAAATTGTGAATTGGTGCTGGTTAATTTTGTACCAATGTAAGGGCATTTGTAAGTGACATTTGCACTACTGACTCGTGCAAAAATAATATGAGCACCAACCGAACGCTAAAAAGAGAACATTTTCGGCAGTCCGTCGGTGCAAACGTCAGTTCATCACTGGCACAAAATTGCCAGCATTTCACTTTCTGGCTATGCGGGGGGGGGGGCATTTAGACAATTGCCACAAGAACCCCCCTGTGAATTGCCCCCATTTGCATTTTTCGGAGTTTGTTTTGGCATAGGGCTTTTTATCAGATATCACAATTTTTCTGGAAGCAAAGTGACTTGTTTTAAATAGTCTGCAGCAAGGACCTTGGCAGCAAGGCCAAATGTGTTAATTAGTCATAGTTACCTACTTGAGTGGACCCGAACAGGCTGCATTTTACACATAAGACATCTGCTCTAGAGATATTTATGTGCCCAGCACTTTCCAGGATATAGTAACGTAACATAACGGCCAGAGCTCCCAACTTTGGAACTGGAGAACCATGTTAGAGTCTAGTTTTCAGTTCAACACCACATGATTCTGGGCAAATCCCCTCTGTGCCTAACAAAACAAAATTGCTGCGTGCCATCTAGTCACACGTTTTGACTCATCATAAAATAGGCCCCGTAAGGCTAGTTACAAAGACCAACACAGTTATCAGTGGTGTTAAGAGCAGCTGAGTCTCCATATGAAATACCAGGAGAAACATGCAGGAATTAGCACAGAAACACAGATTCCAGCGTGTTACAAAAACCTTGCAATCCCTATTATTTCACCGACCTCTGGAGTGACCAGGACCCTAAGTAATGGTAATTCTGAGGCAAGGAATTGACAGGAATTATTCTGGTCAACTGAAATTGAGGGTCAAGGTGCAGGCACTGCTGAACGTTTCCCAGGTTTGGCACATTTGTGTGAAAGTTGTGATTTTTCACTTGGGCTGTCTCGGATCTGATTCAATAATAGTTATCACATCCAAGATCCGTCCGGATCCCCCTCATTTGCAGCACTTGATGTGTCTGCTCATTTTAAAAACTGAGTTTGCATACGATTATTCCTCACTTCAAAGTATGTGAACCAGATGAATGGCTATAGAAATAAACATTTTAAAGGGAAAGTAATGGGGACTAGATCTAAAGCTCACACTTTCTAAATGCATAGCACACATTTGCAATGCAATAGGTATCCCATTTGCGAGAGTTTAAGCTATTCGCCTTGTAAATGCCAATTCCTTTTATTTATCGGTTATAAAAACAACACATAAATAAAGGGCATTGTTATTTACAATGCTAATAGCTCAAACCTTTATAAATGCGAGGGCTATTGCATTGCAAATGCTTGTTATCTGGTGCAGGTGCTGCACATTCACATTGACCTTTTCTGCTCTAAAGTCAGAAATATTTATTCTAATTCATTTTGAATTCCCTTTATTAATATGAATAGACAACAATAAGCGTACTACATTTATGCCAAAGTGGGGAGCGTGTCATTTGGAGTTCCTATTCATGAATAACATTTATCTAACAGGGATCTAATGGGGTGCTCTTAAGTTCCATCATATGAAGAATAGAGAAAGTCATGAATCAATGCTGTTTTGCAGTTGCAGTAATTTTCCACATGGCAGGTACTGTCTCAGGGTCTACACTCTTAAATATTCTGTTCTTCAGTGGTAGGATACCAGAACCTTTTGTAAGCAAGGAAACAAATACAAAGTAATCTGCTCATGGTAACTACAGCACTTTGATAAACCCCATGTGGGCTACTGTTTCGTTGATGCCTCATTTCGAGCTTCCAGACCAATCAGAATAGCAGTAGTATGTTCACATTTCTTAACTTTCTTAAATGTAACTCTATAAATATGATGAAGAACCAATAGTAGACATGGAAAAGACAAGTCTCTTTATTTCACAGATAAAAATCCCCCTTGAATTCATAATCCAGCAGTTTACAAGCTGGCTTGCTGTTCCTGCTGAAACTCTTCCCCTGCCCCCTTAAATATTCTTGTCCACGATCTTTATGTGGCCCCAGTGACCAAACTGCTAGCTAGAGGTATAATTAAACGTTGGATACAATGGCATTGCACCATTGAGTGTACATTACAGGTGTGGCTGGGCTGACCTTCATGGCTCAATTCTTACTATTCACAACCATAGGCAAAATGATCCATGAAGCTGCCAGAACACTTCACAGGCAGAAATAGTTACCTTTCAAGTGTAGAGGAACAATATTAGAAAGTCATGTTTACTGGTATGGTTGTCTGCCAAATTACAAAGGAAGTTTAATGCCAAGAACTTAGTCGTCCATAAAATGTCATTAAAGGTATAACTTTGGAAAAAAGTATGCATTTGCCTTTGTAATCTTTTCTCAGTCTCTACGAGACTGTGGTTTATTTGGATCCTGCAGTTTTAAGGTCCGAGTTTCAAGATGACTTTCCACAGTGCAGCACCAATTCCCCTATTTATTGCAGAAATGTGCAAATATATTCAACTACTTCACTTCACTTCTCTTTCACTAACAGAACATATTGTCTGATGATAGAAGAACAACTCTGGAAACACGCCTCATCTGAGAAAGGGGAACATATAAGAACTCTGGTCCTGATTACAAATTTGGTGTTAAGTAAACCACCGTTGATACGGTGCCAGAAACCCGGACGCACAGTTGGCGGTCTGCCCACCGTATTATGATGTTGGCTGCTTGTTGAATGAAAGACTGCCAGAGTACCACTGCCACCTCCAGCCATTCGCAGTCCACCTTGATGGGGGTATGTTTCCCATACCCCCATCAAGGTGGACTGCGAATGGCTTTGAGATGCCGGTACAGAGAAGTCCACCGCCGTCCGAATTACGAGTTGGCTTTCCAACAAGCTGACTATGCTAGGAAAACCACCGAGTTTGAGTCAATGCAATCTAAGGAATTGGGGTACATACTCACCCATTTCCCTTTCTCTCTTTTCAGTTTACCACGTGGATCCCTTCCTTCAGGTCCCCTCCTTCATAGCAGAAAACAACCTTGTTGGTGCCAAAATCTAGGTAACTCCATTTTGCAGTACTACCCTTTTAATGGACTGGGTACATATGGTCCATACTCCAACAATAGGAAATCACTCATAGTAGGTATTTTTTAACATGTCATGCATATGTGTACATTTAACACGTGCGTAGTCAAAATAAACACACATCTTTCATCACATGAAAAAACATTCCCTGCATCAGAAACACCACCCCTGGGAAGCAGGGACATCATAATCCAGAATGCAGGAGACAGCAGCAGCAGCTGACTTCTTGAGACCGCTGCCATGGTGGTAAGACCACTGAACTTGTAATTGAGCTCTCTCATCGGCACAATATAAAGTCAATTTTGTAGCAAACAAAGTCACAGCATGACACATATACATCAAAGGCTACTGGAATAGGAGCAAGAGTTTCATGGGAAATATTGCCAGATTCTTTTTTTACATTATCCCCTCAAAAGCAAATTGACGGAAATACGGAACACTGTACCCACCTTCCCCTTGGATCACCCAGCATAAAAGAAGGAAACAAGGATTGTATGATAGTAGCAGAGCCTGAGAATAAGTATTTTTCCTCTTCCCCAAACCTTAAATGCTCGAAGGATCTTCCTTTTCATTAATCCTCTACGCTCAGCAGAAGACAAGAGTTCCAAAAAAAACCGTAGATTCTTCACTCAATTTTAAGCGCAGAAACTGTGAAAAAAGCTAATGCCTAAGATGGTAGTGAGAGATGAGTTGAGCTCTTTCCAGTTAGCCTTCAGCATGCCACAGATAAGGTCTAACAGATAAGAGATAAGAACTAGGCCTGGGCAGAATTTCAATAATGCTGAAGTAATCTGAGATATTTCAGTAATTCCATGTTACTCTTTGATGCAGAATTACGGATAATAATGAGATTACACCCGCTAGTGTAACTCGTAGTAATTTTGGGGGGAAATCCTACCACAAGAGCACATGTAACGTGCACAAGTAGCTGCTCACACTGCTGTTTATGTTCTGTGGCATTTGGCACTAGTTCTTAGCACAAAATGCATCCTCGCATCCATTTTGACACAAGGGTACATTTTGTATAAAGAAACTAGAGCTAATCGCTGGGAGTAACTTGGGGTAAAATCCTAGCCCAAGTGAGCATTTTCATGTTCTGTTGCATTTAGCACTGTTTCTTAGCAAAAATGCATTCTCCCATCCATTTTGGCACTAACAAAATAGCACTAAATGTTAAATTCCTCACAGAATGTTTGGGTAATTCTGTGTGATTATGCTAAATTAACCCCACCACTAATAAGACCTCCTTTAATCAGCTGGTGATTAAATTGAAAGACATTAACCCTAAGGTTCAAAGCAGTGAGAAAGTGATATTAAAAAGGCCCGAAATGGGCTGAAAGGAAGCTACTCAAGTTACAAAGTTTTAAACAAAAAGGTGCTTCTTTATGGTAAAGAAATATATGGCTGTAGGGCAAATTTTGTAGTTATGATTTGAAATTCATAGTTCTTTATGAAGTTGTGAATGAAGGGAAATGACACAATAGTTACGATAAATTAGGTTTTAAAATATAACATGAAACGTGTTGTATCTAGAGGAATTCCGAGTAGACTTGTCTTACAAATTTGGTCAGACTTTCAAACATTTTGCAAGTAAGTGCTGGTGATGATTTCTAAATTTCCCAGTTAGAATTCAGATGCTAAATTAAGCTGTTTGACTAGCAGAACCAACACACCATTATTTTTCAGGAATTACCAAAAGCAGATCTGGAAAGAAAGAAGGAGTTTAATGTTTTGAACAACTGTTATATTACAGGTAAATATAATTTTTCTTAAATGTAATCTTGCCAAAGCTTAATAATAGCAAATACACTGGACCAAGTAATAATAAACCAATAATAAATTAAATTAGCAAACTTAAACAATTTCTTTCTAGCTGAAATTAAAAGATGGCTCACTGTCATTCTCATTGAAATGAGGTCAATGAACAACAAGAGGTGTACTGTATTCTCTAATATGCATTCTAACCTCATGTAATATTAATGATATAATCTAATCTAATCATATTGATTATAGTTACTTAATGAATACATGCTAGAATTAGTTCACTTGTAAAGCCGTAGGTAAATTTTTAGGCAGGGATTTACTTATGTGCATGTAGTGTGAGGAGAGAGGAGCTCTTTGCGTTTCCCCACCCCCAGTGCGAGCTGATCTGCCGTATGGTGATGTTATTCAGTGATTATCATCAAAGTTCCAATAATCTGCTCACTCTTGTTAAGCTTCATTCGTGAATAATTCTTGTATTGCCATGTTTAATATATAATTGTTATTTCACTGCATTTCTCCTGGACCATTTGTGCGGTTATTAGTAGCTGAGTCAATATAACATGACCTCCTTGGAGGGAGGGTGTAAGCTTGTGTCATGGCATCAGATACAGGGCGGATGACGCCATTGTTTATTCACATGATGAGCTCATTATTCACATGATGAGATGTGACATGAGTAAAATGGTGTAACCTTCAGAGCTGCTGTCTTTGGAGCTTGGGGAACCAGGTTTGAGTCTTGGCATTCGGCTTAATATCCTGTGATTCTGGGCAAATCACTTAATCTCCCTGTGCCTACCAAAAATGAATGTGTCCTTGTGTAATGTAACTGGTGTTCGTATAAGGGCGCTCCATTACCTTCGGGTCTAGTTCGCCCTATATGAAAATGCAACAAAATAAAAAAATCAATCATTACATCAGCAGTTAGGAGGGCATGGGAAGGGTTGGGTTGTAGGTATTAATATGATCATCATCGATACACAAGAAGAGCGACAGAAATGCCCTGGTTTGACCAGTGTCCGCCCAGGACTGGTTGTTAAGGCATACTGTAAGTAAATGCACAGAAAGGTACTGTTACGGCGAATGTGTTGCGTGGGATGTTAAATGGGGAGAGGTTTTCCCAAGGGTCTCTGTTTCTTAAAAATGTGAATGAGTTGATTCTTTGATACTTCATGCATGTTTAAGTACATGCAGGCTACTTGTGATATGAGGATATGAAGAGGGGAGGCTTTGGCCTCGCCTTTTAATTATTATTATTTTTAGGTATACCACATAAATATCAGTATACTATAGATGTATTATAATTACATGGGAGATTATTGGGAAATTAAGATGAACCAGCTGGATTGTGAAGAAATTTAGTTTATGACGCCAGAAGTGAAAGCTCTCTAATTTGACAGCTACATGCACTGCTGGTTTTGGCCACTTCAGTTTTGAAAAAGTGCACTGACAAATATACACCACCAAGGTCAGTAGAGTAGCTCCTGTGGTGGTTATGAGTTATGTATATGGTATGGATTTTGAGCACGTTCGAGGATGTTGATTTTTCACTTTTGACTACTTGGTTTTTGGACTTTTACTGTGAGCGAATCTAACTGCCTGAGGCTCACTCATGGTAAAGTTACAGTAATTGGATTGAGCGTGTTAACAGATAGTGTCTGCCTTAAGAAAAGACTGCATGTGGGCATATGCGTGTGCGAACATTTGGAAATATACGTGTGCACACATGTGTGGGATGTATGTGTCTTTTCTGAGCAAAGGTAGCCTGTCGCAGAAGGGACTCTGCAGTGATTGGTACTGCCCTGGAGTAGGCCTGTAGCACTTAATGAGGGTCTGTAGTGCTTACGCTGTGTACACAATATAGTCTTAAGTCTATCCTACTGTATACGTTTACTCCAGTTAGGCCTACAGGAACCAGCAAGGAATGAATCTGGGGTAAAACATAGACCACAAGTATGAATTTCAAGTCTGCAACATCCCACATAACATCTTATGGCTTTTTAAGATATGCCATAATTCCGTGGTTCTGCCGAAAATCAGATTACAGTCCTTGGTCTACCCCACCTTTCGCCCAAGTTAATTACTCTGCTCCTCAGAAGAGGAATAAAATGCCTCCCCACACAATTGGGCAAATGACGGTGCTTGACCCTGTTCCTAGGAAAGGGAGGGGTGGGGGTGAGATTTGCATCTTTTAATTAGTTTGTCCAGTGGTGTCTGGCATCTACAGAGATGGGGTGGGCGAGTTAAAAAATGAAATAAAACTTACCGAACTAGGCAACCTCCTTGTTCCTGACCTCTTCTTTTGCCAACACAGGAAGCGGATGCTGGAACTCCCTTGGCCAATCCTGGTGCTGCTTTCACCAGCATGAGAGCAGGTCTAGGATTGGTGGGAGCAGCCTCACTCTGCACTCCACAGCGCTCTGGAGGCTTTGGCTTGCTCTAACCCAGCTGTCCTAAGACAACAGTGTTAGAGATGTTTAAGGTGCGCATGTCTGGCTGGCCATCATAAAACATGCATGCTTTAAACAGTGTAATACCAGACAACCCTCCTCCGTGCTGCTGTCACTTAGCAGCAGCCCTGACCCGTCCTAATGCTCGGCTCAGGACCTAGGATGAAAAATAGAACGGTAATTAGTTACCATTTTATTTTTCATCTCTGGAGATTTAGGAAGATTTTTAAGTGGGGCGACGCTCCTCTGCTCAAACGCAGGGGCCGCCCCAGAGTCTGTCACACTGTTCCTGACCTGGCCCAACCCAGGCCCTCTGGAACAAAAGAGAAGGGCCAAATCTCTGGAGCCACTACAGGAGGCTTGGTGGGAGGCGATCAGGCAATTTTGTCATCAAGCAGCAGAGGTGATGTTTCCTGAGAACGTCTCACCTTGCCACATGCCAAGGATAGACTGGGCACCCCGGACATGTCGCTTTACGCATTCAGTGCTCAGGTGCAGTGCCTACAGCACTGGCTGTACCAACACCCTTCCAGTCCCACACCTCCATCAAAACTGACCGTGCAATGCCATGGATCCTTTCCACTGCTCTTCATCTCCCCTACAAGCCACTGAGGGCAAAGATAGACACTGTGGAATGCGTGCGCTGGGCATGAGGACTGTGGAAACGCTCAGGATTCTCTTGCCTTTAGGCTCCTTCTGTGACCCTTGGGTGAAACTCCAAGTTACAACCCCTGCAGTATGTAGGCACCAAGGTGCGCACCCGCGGGAACGGCCTTATGACTTTCTCAGACCTCTATCTGGCAGATGCCTTCATACCACCATTTGAGGACCCTGTGCCCACACTCCTGTCTGCATTAGAAACATTCCTCTATTATCTGCTTTGAGTGGCCTGGTGCGCACTGCACAACACATTCCCAGCTCCCCCTCCATGTCAGGCTCCAGAACACTTGCTCACTAATCCATCACTGTGCAAATTAGTCACCCCTTATACACCATCATGCAAAATTCTGCACCAATCACAACTCCGACGTTGTGTGTTGCATGGGATGGGGACACAGACACCCAATGGTCCTAATGCTGCACTCAGATGGAAGCACTTTCACCCAACAACAGATTACCCCCCATACAACCCTCACAAATGGGTTTGGCTGCTGGCTTGCACTGCCTCGGGTGCTCTTTCCCACAGGCCTCCTTTATACATCAACCCTGGTACTGCCCCAAGTTTGGGTAATCTTCTCAATCATTCATGATATCACTGGACATCTTCCCCGAGCCCCCACTGATGCCCATTTGTAGCCTTTCTGGATTACATCAAAGATGTTCCAGAATGTGATGTTTCTTCTTATAGCAAAACAGAGATGGCCATGAATTGGGGCCGGTGACCTGCTCCCACAGTCAATCACTTGGCTAAAGGATGTTACATACTGCCAGGAGCAGCTTCCTCACTTTTGGTAACTGATGTTCATGTTCCAAAGACATATGGGAACCGTTTTTGTGTTACATGCATCAAAGAGACTCCACTGCATTGTTTACTAGAGAACCTCCCACTGAGACTACTCCTGACCACTCCAAGTCCTAAATGCCTCCTCAACTAATCAAGGAGTGATATTGCCAATGGTGGATCCTGGTGTCTGTTGCATATCAAACTGGCATCTTGATCTCCTCCATATTTTGGAACATGTCATTTTATGTGACTATATTTACACTGGTTTTTAATTCAGTATTGACTTTGCTTAGAGTATTGCAGCAGGGGATATTGAGTAGAACTGTTGTATCCTGCTACACTATTGTGATATCATGCAATTCTCTCCCCACTTCCTGCTATTACTCTTCCCCCCCTTGGTTACTCCTTTCCCCGATCCCTTTCCACTTGACCTTTTGCAGGTATGTCATTGTTCTCCTTTGACTTAAATGCCAATAATAACAATTTTAAAAAAAAGAAGTAGACCTGAGGCTGTCAGGGGACATACTTCCACAGACAATTTGAAGTTTCCATATTGGTAAGTCCCAGAATGCTGTGTAGGAGGGTTGGGGACAGGGGTGGAGGAATGATTTAGCATACTAGGATTGACAAGAGGTGCCTGGCTCTTAAAGGCTTTCACCTCCGTCTACAGAGGCTCTTTTAGCCACATGAACCTCACCTTCCCCCTCCCCAACCTTGACCCTCAAAACGTATCCTGAGTTTCCAGGGGTGTAACAATTACAAGCCCAGGAGAAGTTGTCCAGTACTTCAAAGCACTTTGGGGTGGAGCTGTGGGCTCATAAGCTCAAAAGTGAAGACATTTCTTGTGGTTAATCCTCACTTTGCATTTTCTGGGCTAACTAAAGTAATGAAAGACTAAGAGGCTCATGTTTCGAATTGTTAATGCTTTATTACCAATATTATTGTGGTCTTCCGATTATAGGGACTTGATTCATTTCATTATGCTAATGTTTTCCTTTGGCTTATGGCCTTCTGGGTGCATTATACGTGTTAAGCTCAGAAATCGTCCATCACCTTGTGCACAGGTTGGTGCAGCAGTTCTCAAATACATTGATACAGGATTTGTAACTCATGCATGGTGCTTAATTAACCCGGATGGCGGTTCTTTACTTAGCTTCTTTGCTATCCTACAGACTTTTGGTAACGATGATGCATTTTCCCCATAGTTTTTCTCCCTGACGAAGGGCACTAGTTGCCCTGAAATCATTGAAGTTTGGAGCTTAATTAATTTACACAGATTGACTTAGACAATGAATGAGTCACGAGGAAGGCTAATTTTTATTTGAGAATATTGTCTTAAAGATTCATTACTGAATGAAAATGTTGACATTGGATGTAAACATAAGCCAACTATTTATATTCTAATTTTTCTTTTAAAAAATTCATACATTTTGGAGTACTAATTAGGAATATGCTGTTTCTTTTAAAATACCACATTGAGCAAGAAATCGAAGCCCCCGGGATTTCCTTTTTAGGTCTCCCCTAGCGACGCAGCTCATGCGCTGCTCGCCTTGGCGAGACCTTTTATTGTCGGTTTGGCGGGCGAAGGGGGGACAGGATATGTGCACGCTTTAAAGACAGGACATTTGCACGTGCACGTCTGTCTTACAGCTTAGCTGAAGACACAGCAGATGTGCGCGTAGGGGTTAAACGAGATGTGCATGCGTATGGCTCTGCTGGTTTGCTCCCTTTCTCCGCACGCAGGACAAAACATATGCACACGCTCTGCTCCCTTTCTCCGCACGCGGGACAAAACATATGCACACGCTCTGCCTTTGTTCTTAAGGACAAAACATACATGTGCATTGCAGCTAACAATACTATCCGAAACATATTTGCATTCTCACACTATTTCTGTAGTCAATCGCTACTAAAGACATATTTCAAGATGGCAGCCTTGTCGCCATAGCCAGAGGTGTCGTTTATGGTGGAACCCGCTGACAGAGGTAGTACGTCACAGTCGTGCAATGCACAGAATGGTTTATTTCGATCTATGGTTTTGGCGGATGTATTCTAACTGCGGTGACAGCAAAAATGTCTGAAGTTCGTGAAGCGGCGCTGCTGGAAGCGCTAGAGGCTTGGGGTTTGCAGGGACTAACCCAAGGTGAGCAACAGTTACTTTCCTTAACATATGTGAAGGGGGTGAAGGGTTGTTTGTACTGGTCGTCTTTAAGAAAAGATGCTTACAGCTTTTGCATCCTTTGAAGGGACTTATGTTTCTGGCATCCTCTCTCGTGGCACACAGTGTCAGCCAACTTAAAGTGGGGTCACTGTCGCCTATGTTGTCTGCCCGTCTCTCGTGGCATAAGGTGGTTGTCCAGGTTTAAATGGCACAGTGATCTTCCTACTTGTAGTTGCATGGGCGGAGAGCATTTGAGAGGATATGGATGAAGGCTGTCCGCTTCTGGAGGTAGACAGAAAGTTTGACAAAGTCGGGACCCTGGTCTTCTAGCCACTGCTATTGCACAGTAGGTCTGCAACCTCTTGTCGCACACGGGGATACGGCAGCTTTCCATGGGATTCAGTTGTGTTTGGGGTTCTTATGATACACGGCTGTCTAGCTCTCTCTCTGTGGAGAGCTGCGGTCGATTGGTGTCATCAAACTGCTGGGGTGTTGCGGGGGAATGGATGTGGTGGGGAGTGTGTCCATTATGGCTAAGCTTATACAGAGTTCTGTTCGCGTTCCTGATCTCTCATCCGGGCCAAGTTAGCATTGG
Source organism: Lissotriton vulgaris (assembly GCF_964263255.1). Lineage (NCBI taxonomy): Eukaryota > Metazoa > Chordata > Amphibia > Caudata > Salamandridae > Lissotriton > Lissotriton vulgaris. The sequence continues at coordinate 408,363,084 of NC_141694.1, read as the reverse complement.
GATGTCATCCGTGTTCTGTGGGCTTGTTCTCTGAGTCAGCTCGAGACTCCCTCGGTGGATGATTGCGCCTCCCACATCATCATTGTGATGGGGCATGGTTGCTGTGCAAACAAGGACACTGAACACCAGAAGTTATTGCAGGGATTTGCTATCAACCCTCCCGCTTTTATGTCTCTATATAGTAGCATAACATGCCGTTACTGGTATATGGTGAATTCATCGGATGATGTTTATTTCGCAATTTAGTAGTCAAGCTCCAACAGTCAACTGCTGTGAAGCCGAATGCTTGAGTTAAAACGCATGGAATCGTATAAATGCAAGACCTATTGCATTGCAAATGCTTGTTGTAATTATTGTGCAGTGGGTCTGCATGCTTGGTGGCATACAGCAGATTTTGTAGTTAATTACAGCTATGGCTTTTAAAAAAGGAGGAACATTTTTATTTTTCTAAGGAGTAAGCTGGAAGACATGATGTGAAAATTAGAGGGGCTAGTGACTGGCTAGGTTTTTGCTGAAAGTAAAGCCGCTCATAACAACAAGTTATACAGCGCAAACCACAAAAACAGTGTTTGCCTGCCTGTGGGTCACCAGTGATATTGCCAGCTTTGGGTCGGTACAGTAATGACTGACCGCCATAGGCTTCTAATAGGCTTTTAACCATACCTGTCTGCGTTGGCTATCGAAATGAAAACACAGATCCCAGAAAAAAGGGTGGTGTATTTAGGATCTGTCAGTTGATTCTTGGATTGACTAATGTGGGACATAACCCAACTAACAGCTGATTCACAGCAAGTTTCCAGCCGCACATGCTCCTGCAACTTGGCTTTCCCTCGCCAACAGTAATTTCTTTTTTTTACTTTGAAATTATGTTTATTTTCAAATCTTTCAATATGATTGATCTACTCTTTGTTTTGGCAGCTAGAGTCTATTTTTTATGTCAAGTGTTACAATTTCACATTATTCAAAGTAATGGGGAAAGACAGATGGATCTAGCCTCAAAATGGATGCTTTACAATCAGTAATAAATGTCATATTTGCTGGACTTGGCAGTTTCTCTAGTGCAGTCCATTAGTTATGCTTTCTGCTTGGAAGAAAGAAATCTTAAAACGGTTTCTAAACATTCACAAAAAATGTTTTCTTTTTACTGTACAGCAGATAGGTTTTCTTGGCAGGCTTCGATAACGGCAAGTCATGTACTTTACAATGCTCGAGAAGCCAGGCACATGGTGCAGGCCCCCATCAAATGATATGTCACTGGTTGCAGAAATTGTTTGACAACAAACTCATCACTAACATTGTCAAATCTAATGGTCCTCGACTTTTAAAAGCGATGCAGATCTAATGGTGTTGCTAATGCTTTTAGATGATGCTTTTCTGCATCAGCAAAAAGCAAAAGTGCTTGCCTGCCGATGCTGAATAGCATCGGCAAAAGAAGGGAATGCATTATCGCATAGGCACTTGTATGTGTCATGATGCTACAGTGGACCAGCATGTTGCCTATATGTACGCATACAGCATGATGTGTTCGCCCTTTTAAGTTTACTGTTTAGGCGACGGAGACCCATCTTGGAGAGGTACACAAAAATGAATGAATGAACTGTGTGTGATACAGATGCTAAGAAAAGAGCCGCCTAGCATCAAACTGCAGCTAGCAGGGCCACCAAAGAAATGTGCAAAAAGAAAGCAATGGGGAGGAATAGGGAGAAATAGATGAGTGGGTGGTGGGTTGAGAAAGTCAATACCTCCTAGCAGCAGGAGCAATAGCAGCGAAAAATCATGGGGTTAATAATTTTTTTAAAACTGGTGGAGAAAGTATTTGAACAGCTTTGAAGGGGTGGACGAAGCAACTCGGAGAGTAGGCAGGTCTTGGGGGTGGATGTGGTCGGAAGCATCACACGATGGAGAGTGCAAGAAAAGAGATGCACCCCATGGAGTACTTGAATAAAAAAAATAGTCCCTGAATGTAAGCAGTAGAAGTACACAAGTCATTCCATCTGCACATAGAAAGGAAAAAATACTCCAGAGGCGGGACAAACAAATAAGTGGGAGAAAAAATATCAATTAAAAAGTAGGCAAATGAGAGAGACAAAGACATTCAATAAAGAGCAGCGCATTTGACCCAACGTTCTTTAGATCTATAGATTTTAATATATTAGAGACAATAGGTATTTGACATCGGACAGTAAGACCATAAATGTTGCCTGCCAAAAGTGTCACTTTTTGACTAGGACATTGGCTAGGAGAAATACCTTTTTGAATAAAACCTTTACAGAAATGTTTAGGTACAAACCAATACAAAGAGAAGATAAAATGAGAAGTGAAATGCATTCAACACTTATTTTTACTATAATACCACAATATTCCAATTTGAACAAATAACATTTCTTTAGTGTCCAAACAAGATGCCTCAGAGTGCTCTAGAGAAAATAGCACAAGCAGAATTACCTAAGAATTCCATTCAAAATCGGCAATAATGGCAAAATCAAATTGGCCAGCCTGTCCAGTTTGTCTTTTGCCTGTAACCAATACTGTACCCCATTATTTGGTATCAACAGCGCATACGTAAGAACTTTGTAAGCAAAACTCGATGGATAAGCATGCCTCAATAATATGGCAAATAAAACGTGAAAAATAAATCTGAAAGGTGAATTTTTCATGATCATATGCAACCATGAATCAAGTAATTTCACAGACCAGGTAACTTTCATGGTATCAGCATCTAGGGTGAACTAGAAACCTTAGAGCAGAGTCCGTTTCCAGCTTGTGTGTGGAGTCCTTGCACTGTCATCCATTGCAGGGATATGAGAGGGTGAGCGAGATGCCTTTGTGTTGAAGGGGAGGACAGATGTATAAAATGGCAGCATCAGTACTCTGAAGCCTTGCCTCTTCTCCAGAGCCCCCTTTTCCCCCCATCTGATTTCAACTCCTATTCACAGCACAATCAGACCCTAGAGATATGAAAATTCTCACTGGACAAGGGACACTTTCAGCTTTAGAGATCCTATTTGGACTCCTGAAAAATTCATAATGCAAGGGGCGTGGCAATTTAAACATGACTTAGCCAGACAAAGACAACCAGCATTGAAAGATGTTCATTATTGATTGGTGGTCATCATTTTTATGTTTTTGGGTCTTTGGCAAGCCTTCAGAGTAAAAATGGTTAGTTACACTCAAAGCATTTCTACCACCCCATAGCAATGGGATTAAAAAAAGAATACATCCACTTGTGGAACAGTTGAGGATGTTAATAGAGCAGTGCCACAAGGCTAGGTTAGGCCAGGGAAGAAACACTGCCATTTTACATATACATGTTTTGTAAGTTGCCTTCTTTTCTTCATGTTGACGTTCGACACACATTTGCGTGCGTGATAGTGCAGGATTAATTTCTCTGAACCCACATTGCTTACAATTCCACTTTCACGACAACTTGAACATTTAATACAAGGCCGAAACACACATTGTGCAAATGTTGTTGTTTGTTATTCGTCCATGAGGCGACATGGCTATCACAAAGACAATAAACCATGTCAGCCCGGCTGAAGCCTTGTTATGGATGCATGGATGATGTTATTATAAATACACAAGCATTTCCGTGCTCAAATTAGATGAGCACTCTGTTGTCGTTGTGAGGTTGTCACTGTGTCAGATTATCAGCCCAGCTGATTCCTGTTTACCCTCTGTGAGGAGGATGTCCAACTTGTGACCAAGACGGGGAACTACATATCTTGCCTTCAGGCAATGAGGAGTTAGATCATCCTGTAGGGGATTCTGGGCAGAATACCGGCCCTAGGCAAAAAGGTTCGGGCGCATAGTAGGAGTACACTATACCCATTACTTTTATGTCAGCATCTATACCCTGTTTTAGTACGATAGTGGAATCGTTTATTCTTTCCACTGTTCTTATGTTGCTAATCACTTATTTGCTTCTACTAGTCATTGCAGCACATATATTTTATACAAGAATCACAATGGTTCACTAAATATTGAAAACGTAAATGTCTCTTTTTGTATTTCTTGTGTAGCTTTCTGAGTGAGCATGAGTAACTGAGCAAAAAGGTTCTAGATGAATTACCACTATTCCTTGGGGAGTCAGGGTTGTGATGTTCTGAGGTTACCCAAACCAATTGTTACCTTAGTAGGTTTAGGGGTACATATGATGGCACTGTGAGCTAGCAGGTCAACAGGCCAACATATCCTGAGGGGGTGCATGGAATCAGTCTGGCACCATCCCAACCTTTATGTTGTCCAACAAACAAACAGCACCTACTGAGAAAGTGAAAACCATATGACAGCAGACGTATTAAAATCAAGTTGACTGTAAAAAGTCAAAAAGGTCGAAATAAGGCACATTTGCGATGTAGCTCATGCTTGTGATGGAGCAGCCATGTTGTAAAGAATTCTCAGAGGCCTAGATGGGATATCAATCACACTGATGGCTTGCGGGAGAGTGCTTCAGGTTTGCAGTTTGGACGGAACAGCTTGTCTACCCCTGCAGATTCTGTGAATTGATGGAAATGTGAGCAACCTGCCCACTGAAGATCTAAATGTGTGTGATGATGTGTAATGCTTACATTTGTCACTCTAGAAACTAGACTACTAGGACAAGCTGGGTATCAGACAAAAGCACTTAAGTGCACTCTTCGGACCAATGTTTTGCAGACCGAAATATTGATGTTTTCCATAAATTAGCATTCATAGTAATGGTGTCGTTGCTTGTAGACAAAACCACACCACGGGAAAATTTGTCAGAAAGACAAATCCGAAACAAATACTAAAACAGCTGCATCGATTGGAGGACCTTGTGGCAAAACAAAGTAAATTATGAAGCCTAGAATAGAAAAATTATTGATTGAATAACCGTTTAACATGAAAACATTCACCAACAAGACATCTTGGCGCAAGATTAAGTTCTACAAACAGGAAATGGTAGTGATGAAGACATTTAAAAAAGGCATTAACAGAAAAGAAACGTTTCGTACCTTCCTAAAAATTAAAGTGAAAAGCCATGGATTTAAGATCGATTGGCAGTAAGTTCCATAGCTGAGGTCCACATATGGCTAGTGACCTTCCACCTATTTTAGATTTCTTTAATCTTTAATCTGGGTACAGAGAAGAGCATGGCATCTTCAGAACGAGGTTTTGTTTAAGTGTAGGTTCAAATATGAACGTAGAGACTTTAAAATAACTAAAAGAGGGATGAGAAATAATGTAAGAGGGGAGGGATGATGGAAGGGGACAGAGGGCTGATGGATGAGGAATTAAAGATGAAGGATGATGGAAGAAGGGTGATTAGGATGATGTAGAGGTGATGACGGTTGAGGAATTATGGACAATGGAGGAGGATGTCCTGTAATGAATGTTGCACAGAAAGGTGCTCACCTGCCTACGGTAAATAGAAACCTAGACGGCTGCCCAAGGCTTTGCACAGTAAGCAATCAGCAATTAAACTGGATAAAGCTAGTTTAACAGACTCTGAGTATTTCTATTGTCTCCTGTTCTTCTTTATAGACCATATTCATCTTTATGCTAATAATCTACAAGAGTTAGTATGACTCATGTATATCTCCTTTTCCAATTGTGCTGCAGTTAACACTTGTATATTTTTTACCATCTGGAAAACAGAGATATTTCTTCCCTCCCACTTGAAAATCCATAATAGTTAATGTATTTTCCTGCGTTGATCATCATTGGCCAAGTTACACTTCCACCTCCATGTGGGACTTTGTATTACCCCAGGCTAACTCAACAGTATTTTGCCACCACTCAGTTGGCATTTCTGTCTCCATAGAACACACAGTTGGTCAGCAGAAAGCTGTACCCTCGTCCTATATAAATAAAAATAGACTATTACAGAGGCTGTAAAGAGTTTGTTCGCTGCTGAAGCATGTGGAACGTAAAGCTTGTAAGAAGAATAATCTTCTCATGTCAGTAAAGTAATGGGCAGGATTGTTTCAGCCACTTCTTAGCCCAGTTTAAATCTCAAACTATATTATTACTGAGTCTTGTTAGAGAGCAACGTGGTGTAGCAGTCGACCTAGTGGTGCAAATGTAGCCCACAACTTACTGGGCTCACATTGATGTCAGCCTGTCAATGTGAGATATCTTCAGACTGGAATATCTGTTTTCTGTAGGATTCAGTTTAATTGTTAAAGTTGTGGGATGACAAAGCCTTGCCATTCACGAAAGTTGATCACTTCCAGATTGAGTTAAAGGATATATAGAGGTAAAGATCGGGGTGTTAGGGGTATCCCAGTCCTAGTTGTCCAGGTGCTTTGAGATAGCTTGTTCAGAGTTTGGCTTCTCGGGACCACTTGAGCCGACTTGAGGACCTAGAATTGATGGTGAGTGCTGGCTAAGGTAGTGAAGCCTAGGTGGCAACTCTCATACAGATGCCTCCATTTTCTAGCAGTACCAATAGTATCTAATGGATTGAGCCTCAGCACTTTGACTAGAACACTATAGTAACACTTGACTTAGTTAATGTCCTTGTGTTTACAAGCACAGCCCTTTGCATCTGGTCCTGCATCCACACGTTGTAGCTCTTGTGGTAAGGGGAAGGATACAATGGAGCCCAACCCTATTGAACCAGCTGCTGTATCCAGGAAGCTGCGCTAGCACTGGCAGTCTCTTGGGACACAGGGGAGCAGTTGCTGGCATTCGGTGACCCTCAACTGTCAGAAGCTGTACCTGTATCAAAAGGATCTGCACTTAGGGTAACAGGTGCTGGGGAGGTGTGAGTCTGGAAATAATTGTGCAGGCTCCATTGCTTTTAGCTTGACACTCAGCAGATCCAGGAACCAGTCTGAAAGAAATTGGCCATTGACTAGGATACGAGGGACAAAGAGCAGCCTGCATCACTGAAGATCCAGATCTTCCTGATCCAATGGGTCACATGTGTGAAACCGGTCAACAGTGTATTTCGCCGTTTCAGACAGTCAGAAAGCCAGAGGGGAACTCTAAAATGATGGCATCTGAAGCAGCTGGGATGCAGTCTTGGAAAGGTCCTCAATCTGGTAACTGTACCAGAGACTGAGATGTGAGGTGGTATCCTTTGAAATTCAAAGTGCGAGTGGAGAGAACTGAGTCATGTTCTCTTATGGCCAATGCTTCTCTAGTGCAGGAGTGAATTCTACGCAAGACTTCATCTGATGGTGGCCCAGAAGTGTGGACTAAGCTGGAGCCAATGTCTTTCTCAGCATATGCGTTTCTATTGGGTATTTTGTTTATTGGAGGTGTAAGAAGATACCCAGCATTAGGGGAGACAGCCCTCTTTAGCTTTCTCTTGCTTCTGGGATAGAGATTCTTCTAATTCCTTGTAGCATCCTGTCCTGTATCTTGTAAAACGTGGATTACAACAGAGTGCCTTTAGGCTTTATTCCTCTATTCAACTCCTGGATGTGACTGAAATGGACTGAATCTTGATCCTCTGGCTTACATCTATGGAGACAGAGGTGCTTGACCTCTTGAAGAAGCAAGTTAAACACCAGTCCCAGAAAAAGAGAATAACTCAAGACTTGCACGCATTGAAGGGGCTTGGGACTTGACCTGATACTTCACTAGACTAAGGAAAAGGCTACTGGGCATTTGGTACACTTTATCTAGAGCACAAGTACTCATAGTACGGCCCGCGGGCCGGTGGCGGGCCGGCAAGCCTTCCTGTGGGCGGCCCGCGGACATTGCAGACACCTGTGTTTAAAATTAAATAAATTAAATAGTGTTCGCAAATACAGCCGCAGCAGCTCGGACTCAGATTGTGCTCTGTGGGGGCCGGGTGATTCCAGTGATTGTCAGAGGGGAGCTGCAGGGTCCTAAGAGGTGAAATTCAACAAAGCCTAATTAACATGTAAATGGTCTTTTAAAGACCTATAAAGTACTTGGTGTGGCTGTGTGCACAGGGCCAGGGAAGCTGTCTCAGCCCGGGCTGAGGGCTGACACACACAGGTGAGAGGACAGAGAGGGAGGGAGGGAGGGAGACACAGAGGGAGGGAGAAGGGAGACACAGAGAGAGGGCAGGAGGGAGGGAAACAGAGTGGGAGACAGGGAGGGAGACACAGAGGGAGAATGGGAAACAGAGAGTGGGAGACAGAGAGGGAGACACGGAGGGAGGGAGGGAGACACAAAGGGAGGGAGGGAGACAGGGAGGGAGGAGGGAGACACAGAGGGAGGGAGGGAAACAGAGTGGGAGACAGAGATGAAGGACTGGGTTCTGTAAGACCCAGCGGTGCCAGGGCACAACACCTGAAACCTTCGTGGGTAACCTGCTCTGGCGTACAAGTCACAGAGACACGGGACACTTCCTTCGGCGTCAAAGATTCAAGGTTTATTTGCTGCAGGGAACACAGAGATCACGACAAGTACACAGCGTGCAACTTGGGGAGACTGCTTCAAATTGGTTCTGTAGATCGCTCCTTTTATACAGTTTTTACCCATAAGACAACATTGAACACAAAAGTTTACAACCCGGTTCCCACAATTATCCCCCAGAGGGGTCGCTTTGGTCACTTTGAAACACATGAGGTCCGAAACATAAGTGCGGAAACATTTGGCGGTTCCCAACTGTAATAACCCATCTTCCCACCATTAGCAAATTCCAATCAGCAGTAAAACAGATCGAAATTGGAACAAGGACAGGTGTAGAGGAAGACGGAGACAGTGGGGAGATCGGAAAGGGTGTAAAAAGGGGAGGTAACGGGAAACACGAGATGCAGGCATCAAAGGGACGTGCCTAATGAGATGCACGGCTGAGACAATAAGCCCGTGCGGCAAGATGAGCCTCAAGCGGCGTCATCTGCCTTACAGTAGCATCCCCCTCGTCATAAAGACACTTACAAAGAACATGTGTCTTCCGCAAATATCTTGGGAGTCCCAGGGTCGCGAAGCGGACAACGTCCGTTCGCTGGCTACTTGAGGGCAAGAGACAAAATGGATGCCGTATCTAAGATGGAACCCGTGGGTACAGATGAAAAACCCACATAACAAATGAACGGTTTAAGCTAGCACAGCGAAACTGCGCACACTTACTAAACTCGTCATTTGCGGTCCATAGATACCAGACTCGACCATATTCGTACGAGTCGAGAGCACCACTTACAATTGTCACGGAACCTCAGACGCTCCTTTTGCCCTCATGTAGGCAAGCACTAGTCGGAATCATATTCGATATTCATCAGACCATCGAGATGTTGCTGTAGCATAGCTCTGTCCAACTGAGTCCCCTTGGTAACAGATGGTTGTCTCATACACGTTGTAGCACAAAGACCACATAAGGCAGGACCACACTGCACACAAAGGCAACACGTGAACAGGAACACTACCACAACTCCGATGATCATCAGAATTTTCCAACCCCAAGTCGACATCAGGCCCCAAAACCATCCTAGCAGCGTCCAATCCCCTACATCCACGTGTATGGATTCGGAGATCTTATGCAACCTCGAGATGGCTTGATAGACAGTTGGAGCATTATCTGGAATGAAAATGCAGCAGCTCGAATGGATCACCTTACATACCCCACCGCGATCTGCTAAGATGACATCTAAAACCATACGGTTTTGTAACGTCATAAGTCTCTCCGCCTGAAGTTCTGTGGTGATATTACCAAGGGCACTGGCAGTAATATTAGCTGTCGATTCTACCACTCGAGTCAACTGTCTCAGGTTCCTACTGTTAACCATAGGTCCCCAAAACGGGAGGAAACCCTTGAAAAAGTCTCCTGCCTCTTGACCGGCAGTATCCTCTTCGCTAATTACGCCTCGCACAACTCTAGTCTTGTGATAATCGGCATCTACAGTGAACGTCGGAGGCAACAGATTTGCAATGAAACATGAGCCCATGAAGTCAGCGGGCAACCATGCATATGCACGATCATAACAGATAAAGTATGTACCCTTGGCAGCCAGAAACACGGGGGACGAGGACATCGGCAGAATGTAATTTTCAGTGCAAGCACTTGCTCCAAGTCGGGCTTGCGATCTTCGACCACGACCCATAAGACAGAAATTACCAGTGTGGGGTACGACCCATATTGGAGGCGAGCTTTTAAGCTGTTTTTCACTAGTGAACACACTATATTCGCCTCTACTTAGGACTCTATAGGCTTGTACCTCTTCTTCAGGGATAAGCGAAGGATCATAGATATCGCTATCTAAATCCTCTATGGCTATCGACAAAGGCTTCTGATACGAGGTAGGACCAGAGTAGGGGGAACGTGGTTCTCGAATGGGGTGGAAACCCAGTGCGCTTCGAAACATTGTTTGGAATGCTCGAGCTGACCCTTGGGAACTATACGGTAACACCAGATATGGAATTCCCTTATCCGTAGTATGTGGCATCAACCCACACACCCAACAATTAGTAGTGTTAACCACTAACTGATGCTGATGGAGGAGCTGAATAAAGGAATTGTTGCGGAATTCTACACGTCTAGCCTGCTCGTGTTCCGGTAACATGTGAAAGGAATGGGGAGAAGCAGTAGAGGTGAGATTAGGGTAAGGGGTAGGAGTAGGTGTAGCAGGTAAGAAGTAAGACATCGTATAGTACACCCCACCCGCCAATAATGCAGAAGCAGTCAAAAATAACACAAACAATTGGAATATAAAACATTTGGTACGACTGAGTTGCTGCAGCTTGAGTCGGTGCGCCTTAGCTCCCTCCAAATCATTCAGCTTCGAGAATGCCATTCCCTACGGCCGTCCGCAACGTTTCTTGACGCACTTCGTTCTGTGTAGCAATAGTCAATCCCTAGGAGTTCCTAGGAACCGACGGCCTTTAACCTAGCGTCAAGACCTACTATCCAGAAGGAAGTACGCGCGCGGCCCTACGGCCTTCAATACACAATATGTATATACAAACACAAAGTCTCTCGGCTGTGGAAGTAAAAAGATACAGGGAGGAAGCTCGATATATATATATATAAAATCACAGTGATACGAATGTTCAAAACTGATCACGGAAACGGGGATAATGCAGTCGTTAATTCAGCAAAACAAAATTTTTTATTTGTCCTTAGTGCGAGATCGCAAAGAATATCGGTGTTTCCCGGGACGTGTCTGCTCGTCGAACAAAGGATCCGTTGAAGAGACAGCGTCCTGCTGATCAGTCGATTGTTCTGGTCTTGAGTCTTTTGCTGACAATTGTTCAACAGTGTCTTTCTGCTGCGCTGAGGATTCTCCAACAGGCTGCGCGTCGCTGAAAGGTACAAACGCCGGCAATGTTTCTGTTTCTGTTGACGCAATGCCTTTCCTTACCCACGGGTCTGCCGGTAAAGGGATAGGGACTCGCTTCGTATGGGTGGCATGCACCCAATTTTTACGCCCCTCAAGACGAACGGCAGTCCTCGTGGCCAGGAGCACTTGGTAAGGTCCGGTGAACCTCGGGTCCAGATTATTCTTGCGTGAAAAGTTGCGTGTCACCACCCAGTCTCCAGGCTGGAGCTGGTGGCCTGGACCCTCCGTCTGCGTCGGCAATGCGTCGTAAACCTGTTGGTGAATTAACCTCAGTTTAGCAGTCAAGTCATGTAAATAGTCAATCAACATTGGATACTCAAGATCAGAAAACATTCCTGGCCTAGGAACCCCCCACACATTCGCAGGACGGCCGAACACTATTTCGTAGGGACTAAGCCCTATTCGGGAGCGTACAGTCGCCCTAGTTGACAGTAATGCTAAGGGCAAAGCGTCAGGCCACGAAAGACCAGTCGTAGCCTGAATCTTCGCTAGCTTTAGTTTAAGGGTGCCGTTGTACCCTTCAACCAATCCAGCTGACTGGGGATGATTGGCGCTGTGGAATTTTTGATTTATTCCAAGGCCCTTACACACACTCTTCATCACACTTCCAACAAACTCACTTCCGTTATCTGACCACACGACTCTAGGCATTCCATACCGAGGAAAATATTCCTTCAGTAAGATTTTCGCAGTAGACAAAGCAGTATTGTCTTTGAGAGGATAGGCCTCGATCCATCGGGAGAATGCGCAAACCACAACCAAAACGTATTTCAGATTATTGCATCGCTCCATATGGATGAAGTCCAATTGAATCACCTCAAAGGGATACGAAGGGGGAGCAAAACTGCCAGGAGGAGTTGGGGTTCCTTTGCCAGGATTGTACATCATACACACCATACAATTCTTCACCAATCGTTCAGCACATTTCGTAATTCCATCATTCTTCCACACAGGCGACAACAATTTACAAATGCCTTTCACGCTAATATGTGCTAACCCATGTGCCATTGTCACAACGGCCAGTACATACGCGTCAGGCAACAACCATCTTTTCTGATCTGACAAATCAATCCAACAACCACTCGCATCCAACTTTCCCGTACTTTCTTTCCACTTCGCCTTTTCAGTCTCGGTGGCCTCATTCTGAATTTCTTTCACACTTTCAATGGTGTCTTCACACATACTCGATTCAGTAGGCCACCTAACCGAACTCGTCACATACATCCGAGTACTAAGGTTCCGGGCAGTCTCCTTAGCAATCTCATCTGCAAACGCGTTACCACGACCAACATCATCCGTCACCTTACGATGCGCACTACATTTAACAATCGCAACTTGCGTAGGCAAAGTCAATGCATCCAAAAGATCATTCACAAGCTGGCCATGCTGAATCTTCGTACCGTGCGACGTCAAGAAACCTCTCTCTCGCCACAATCGTCCAAAACTATGCGCTACACCAAAAGCGTATTGGCTGTCGGTGTACACATTCACACGTTTACCTTTTGCTAACACACATGCTCTAGTGAGAGCAATCAATTCCGCAGCTTGGGCAGAATTCTGATTCAATCTTGCAGTCTCAACAACAGTATTCAATGTTACAACTGCATAAGCCGTAGTCACATCACCATTCGGCAACTTAAAACATGACCCATCCACATACAGAGTGCCATCCGGATCTTCCAATGGGGTGTTTTTAAGGTCCACTCGACCTTTTGTTTCCTCTTCAGTCCTCAAGTAGCAGTCGTGTTCTGCTACTTCATCTGACTCTGCACTAATTGGTAACAAAGTTGCCGGATTTAAGACATTACAACGTTTTATCTGAATATGGCTTGCCAATAACGTCAACTCGTACCCAGACAACCTCGCGCTCGTCAAGTGCTGAGTTTTCGTACGATTTAAAAGAGTATCGACTGCATGCGGAACCATTACCGTAAGCATATTATCCATGACCAATCCTGCTGATTGTCGGATGGAGACCGCAGCTGCCGCTGTTGCTCGTAAACAACTCGGCAATGCTCTAGCTACTGGGTCCAAGGTCGAGGAAAAATATGCACATGGACGCTGCTTACCACCAAAAGGTTGCGTTAAGACACTCAAAGCACAACCTTCCTTCTCGTGAACATATAGCGTAAACGGCTTGCTATAGTCAGGAGTACCTAACACAGGAGCCGAACACAATGAATCACGTAGTTCAGAAAAACTTTTCTGACATTCTTCCGTCCATGGTAAAGGAGTTGGAACATCCTTGCACGTAAGAGCCACCAATGGTTTCGCTAGCAATGAAAAATTAGGAATCCATTGCCTGCAGTACGACGTGATACCTAGAAAGGCACGCACATCTCTTTGGGTTTTTGGCACAGCCATTCGCGCAATCGCTGCAATCCTCTCTGGGGTCAATCTCCTTCCCTCCTTTGACAATAAGTGACCTAGATAGGTTACTTCTTGACAACAATATTGGAGTTTAGAAGGGGACACCTTATGATTTAGCTCACAGAGATGTTGCAGTAATGATACCGTAGCTATTTTACAAATGTCCTGAGTATCGGCAGCCACCAATAAGTCATCGACATATTGGATCAAAGCCGCACCAACCGGCAACCGAAACGCATCCAGTTGACCCTTCAAGGCTTGACTGTAAATCGATGGACTTTCACAGTAGCCCTGAGGAGCGCGTTTGAACCGGAAGCTTCGTCCACCGAGAGAGAAACCGAAAAGGTCCCTGCTCTCTTCGGCAATCGGGATGCTGAAAAACGCATTTTTCAAATCAATCACTGAAAACCATGACGCAGTAGCTGGAATCAGAGTCAGGAGCGCCGTGATGTCAGGCACAACAGGGAATTGAGGAACCACAATTTTATTCACCTCCCGTAAATCGATAACAAAACGATAAACAGGCGGTTTTGTAGGATCTGTGCGTTTAAGAATAGGCAGTACAGGGCTATTGCACACGTTTCCCCGAGTCTCTTCAATAACATCTTTCTCGATTAGATCATAAATGATCGCCAACAGCGCTCGTTCACCATCAAGGGAGATACGATACTGGGGAATACGTGGCAATCGCACATTAGATTTCAACTGAACAACATAAGGGGAGATATCAAGTAGGCCCACGTCATTTGGACCCGTCGCCCACAAAGACGCAGGAAGAGAACTCAATTCCGGTGGAAGCTTGTCGAGAGACAAGTACATGGGAGAGACAACCCTCTCTCCTAACGTAAGCTTTACACCCGCAGGAGAACAATACAAAGTTGCGTACAAACGTTTAAGCAAATCCAGGCCCAAGAGATTCTCGCCACAACCCGTGGTTAAAATCAACGGAGCTTCTAGCTCACGTTGCCCAATTTGAAGGGGCAAAGGGCGCGAAACTGGATTGCTAACGGGGGCGCCAGAAAATCCAACGGAAACATTTGTTAAGCCAGACAAAGGTGCGCCAGGGAGTTTTGAATGCATGATAGAACTTTTCGCTGCACCAGTGTCCAACAGAAAAGGCTCAACGACGCCCGATGTAGCAACTGCGACGTAAGGCCCTCTCTGATCAACCGGAACTGATACCACTCCCTCTCCTTGTCTTTGGCTGTCCTAGTAATTACTGTCGTCAGTTCCCTGATCGACGTAATAATCGTCTACATTGTACTGCGCAGATCGTCCTTGCGATGATCCACGTTGATCAAAACAGTTATTAGAATTAGATGAGTTCTCTGAGCGATCATTCTGAGCACCACGACCTCTACCACGTGACGCCTGTTGCGAACCACCACGACCTCCTTTAGACGAATTACCACTATTACGTTCGTTTAAAACAGGGCAGTTAAATTTAATGTGTCCCTCCTGTCTACAATAAGCACATTGATTGTACCCTAACGATGATCTTTGGGAGGAGGAATCATTACGCGGCTGTGACCGATTCGATTGCGACTGCGATCGATTCTGTTGTGAATTGTTCTGATTTGACCGCGGAGGATACGCTTGCTGCAACAACACTTTAGTTTTCAGCTCTTTCGTCTTTTTGTCAGCACGGTCATTCTCTTCTTTCTCTCTATTCTCATAATATTGTGCCGTAGCCAATATCTGAGCTGAGGTGGAAACGGCCCATGCACTCTCCGAATTTCTCAATTTATTGCTCAAGTCGGGCAATAAATTTGAAACAAATTTATCCACAAACAACCTTTGACCACCCTCAGTACCCATATCCTGACCACTATGGTCAATGAATGCTTCCTCAAACCTCGTAAAGAAGTCGGAAACACTCTCATCTTTCTTTTGCTTACAGGCTGACAATTTGTCCCAATTTACCCTCATAGCCGGCATAAGAGTCTTCATTAACGTTATTATTCTTTGGGGAAGGGCAGCAATCAACTGCTCAGGTTTAGCTCCACCAGTTTGTAAAGCATCTGCCGCCAAGATGGCCGCCCAATCACCACCTAATTCATTTGCGTGATCTTGCTGGCGAATCTTAGCCCATACCGGTTGCGGTACGACATTGCCAAACAACATGTCGATATCGGCAAGATTCATAATCGTAGCATCTACAAGCTGCGATAATTCTTTGTAATACCCTGCAGGATTTTTGCGAGGGTCAGGCAATGATTGCTTCACCTGTAACACTTCCGATCTTTTCCACGGGAGATGTATCCATACTCTCTGAAAATACGGTGGAACCGGAGGGGCAGCTGCGGGGTTACCTGGCATCCAAACCGGTGGAACTTCTCGCATGGGATATTGGCCAGATTCATCTGGTCGTTTCTCAACATCCTCAACAAATAATGCATAAGGTATCGGAGCGGGACGAAAAGATAGTAACCGCTCGATAGCACGTCGGACATTGGTATCTACTATCAGTCCAGTTGCGAACTGAAGCCGAAGCTCAGACAGGGCGGTCAGCACCTCGTCAGGCGCATCGGCCGCTATCTGATCATGAAGGAACTTACACATTTCATCAAACACGTATCTCTGGGTTGGTATATTGAATTGACAAAACGTTTCGAGGACAACACGTGGTGGATTTCTCTGTGGATTTACCATCCAACCCATCGCCATATTATATAGCGCAACGCGTTCTCTGTTTCCAGGAAGCTGACTTCGTCTCTGGGGACCATCGGAACCAGCGGACCCATGAACAGGTCCGAGCGAATGAAAGAAGCTAGCCGCAAGAGGAGAATTGCGACTACGGGTAGAGGGAGAAGAATAAGACACAGGGCTAACAAGAGAAGGAGTAGAAACAGTAGCGACAGCAGGGGTTAACAAAACAGGAGCAGTAGCGGGAGCAGGAGTATGAGGAAGCGGAGGAGCAGTAGGAATAGAAACAGACAAAGGAGCAGGAACAGTCGGAAGAACGGGTGCAGGTTGAGGAACAGGAGGAGGAGGAATAGGTGGAAGGACAGGTACGGCAGGGACCACAGGAGCTGCGGTACCCTGTACGTACGGAGGTGGCGACTTCATAAGATAGGACATTAAAGGATCCTCAACTACCTCTTCCTTCTTGTCCGACTCCGTAGGCAAAGCAGGATAACATTTATCTATGGTCATACGCTGTAGTCTCTCAAACACTTCCTTATCCTTATCCTCCTTATCACGCTGGAACTGCTCAGCTTTCTTCACTATGGTAGCAACATTATCTCGCTGACTACGTTTATTCTGTCTGATTTCTTTCTGTCGGGCTTCTTTGCGCCACAACCGAAAGGCATCAAACATGGCCGGCCTTGATTTTCGTTCGAACAACTTCATTTCTAGATTATCTAAGATTGACGCCTCGAAGCTACCGTGAGGTGGCCAACGAAGGTCGCCGTCCTTCTTTGTATATTTAATCCAATAATCGTTAAAGGTAATCGGGCCTAGCCCATGTTTGCTATATAGATCATAAGTAGGAGTTCCAACCGGAGGTATCGGACACGAGTCCTCCAGTCGGGAATCCGCACCACAAGGTCTGAAACAACTAAACAAAGTACTGCGACCAGGCATCTTGCACACTAGCCGAGTTTCACAAACTTCAAGGGTTACGGGATTTACCAAGTCCCAGCAAAGAACAAAACCCTCGGTCTTTGGCGGCTGCAGTCGTCAAACAACACAACAAAGTACGCTAGCAAAGTGTCACCGACAAAAACACTTACACAGCGTGTACAACAAAAACACTCGCTAAAGTGTGAACAACCAAGAGCTATGGGAGCGACCCACAAATACTTAACTCAAAAATCGATGGCGTCACCAGGAAGGCCCGTCAATCGTCTCGCTATACCAAGGTCTACGCCAGGCGCCAAAACAGGTCTACAGTCAGGGCAGCAGTCCGTCGCAGCCGTCCGGAGGCGGGAATCTTCGCGGGAAAAGTCTTCGGGCCACTTATTTCGACAACAGGATCGATGAAGCGGAGTGCACCTTCCCTCGGAGATTTCACACGAAGTTCCTCACGATCGTCGGGCTTGGACCGGTACCACTGATGCAGCCCTACGTTGGGCGCCAACTGAAGGACTGGGTTCTGTAAGACCCAGCGGTGCCAGGGCACAACACCTGAAACCTTCGTGGGTAACCTGCTCCGGCGTACAAGTCACAGAGACACGGGACACTTCCTTCGGCGTCAAAGATTCAAGGTTTATTTGCTGCAGGGAACACAGAGATCACGACAAGTACACAGCGTGCAACTTGGGGAGACTGCTTCAAATTGGTTCTGTAGATCGCTCCTTTTATACAGTTTTTACCCATAAGACAACATTGAACACAAAAGTTTACAACCCGGTTCCCACAATTATCCCCAGAGGGGTCGCTTTGGTCACTTTGAAACACATGAGGTCCGAAACATAAGTGCGGAAACATTTGGCGGTTCCCAACTGTAATAACCCATCTTCCCACCATTAGCAAATTCCAATCAGCAGTAAAACAGATCGAAATTGGAACAAGGACAGGTGTAGAGGAAGACGGAGACAGTGGGGAGATCGGAAAGGGTGTAAAAAGGGGAGGTAACGGGAAACACGAGATGCAGGCATCAAAGGGACGTGCCTAATGAGATGCACGGCTGAGACAATAAGCCCGTGCGGCAAGATGAGCCTCAAGCGGCGTCATCTGCCTTACAGTAGCATCCCCCTCGTCATAAAGACACTTACAAAGAACATGTGTCTTCCGCAAATATCTTGGGAGTCCCAGGGTCGCGAAGCGGACAACGTCCGTTCGCTGGCTACTTGAGGGCAAGAGACAAAATGGATGCCGTATCTAAGATGGAACCCGTGGGTACAGATGAAAAACCCACATAACAAATGAACGGTTTAAGCTAGCACAGCGAAACTGCGCACACTTACTAAACTCGTCATTTGCGGTCCATAGATACCAGACTCGACCATATTCGTACGAGTCGAGAGCACCACTTACAATTGTCACGGAACCTCAGAGAGGGAGACACAGTGGGAGGGAGGGAGACACAGAGGGAGGGAGGGAGACAGAGAGAGGGAGGGAGACAAGGAGGGAGACAGAGGGAGGGAGGGAAACAGAGAGTGGGAGACAGGGAGGGAGACACAGTGGGAGGGAGGGAGACACAGAAGGAGGGAGGGAGGGAGACACAGAGGGAGGGAGGGAAAAAGAGAGTGGGAGACAGGGAGGGAGACACAGAGGGAGGGAGGGAGACACAGAGGGAGGGAGGGAGACACAGAGGGAGGGAGGGAGACAGGGAGGGAGGAGGGAGACAGGGAGGGAGAAGGGAGACACAGAGAGGGCAGGAGGGAGGGAAACCGAGAGTGGGAGACGGGGAGGGAGACACAGAGGGAGAGTGGGAAACAGAGAGTGGGAGACAGAGAGGGAGACACAGAGGGAGGGAGGGAGACACAGAGGGAGGGAGGGAGACAGGGAGGGAGGAGGGAGACACAGAGGGAGGGAGGGAAACAGAGTGGGAGACAGGGAGGGAGACACAGTGGGAGGGAGGGAGACACAGAGGGAGGGAGAGAAGGAGGGAGACAGCGGGAGGGAGGAAAACAGAGAGTGGGAGACAGGGAGGGAGACACAGTGGGAGACACAGAAGGAGGGAGGAAGGGAGACACAGAGGGAGGGAGGGAGACACAGAGGGAGGGAGGGAGACACAGAGGGAGGGAGGGAGACACAGAGGGAGGAGGGAGACAGGGAGGGAGGGGGGAGACACAGAGGGAGGGAGGGAAACAGAGTGGGAGACAGGGAGGGAGACACAGTGGGAGGGAGGGAGACACAGAGGGAGGGAGGGAGACACAGAGGGAGGGAGGGAGACAGGGAGGGAAGAGGGAGACAGGGAGGGAGAAGGGAGACACAGAGAGGGCAGGAGGGAGGGAACAGAGAGTGGGAGACGGGGAGGGAGACACAGAGGGAGAGTGGGAAACAGAGAGTGGGAGACAGAGAGGGAGACACAGAGGGAGGGAGGGAGACACAGAGGAAGGGAGGGAGACAGGGAGGGAGGAGGGAGACACAGAGGGAGGGAGGGAAACAGAGTGGGAGACAGGGAGGGAGACACAGTGGGAGGGAGGGAGACACAGAGGGAGGGAGAGAAGGAGGGAGACAGCGGGAGGGAGGAAAACAGAGAGTGGGAGACAGGGAGGGAGACACAGTGGGAGACACAGAAGGAGGGAGGAAGGGAGACACAGAGGGAGGGAGGGAGACACAGAGGGAGGGAGAGAGACACAGAGGGAGGGAGGGAGACACAGAGGGAGGAGGGAGACAGGGAGGGAGGGGGAGACACAGAGGGAGGGAGGGAAACAGAGTGGGAGACAGGGAGGGAGACACAGTGGGAGGGAGGGAGACACAGAAGGAGGGAGGGAGGGAGACACAGAGGGAGGGAGGGGGACACAGAGGGAGGGAGACACAGAGGGAGGGAGGGAGACTCAGAGGGAGGGACGGAGACACAGAGAGAGGGAGGGAGACACAGAGAGAGGGAGGGAGACAGAGAGGGAGGAGGGAGACAGAGGGAGGGAGGGAAACAGAGTGGGAGACAGGGAGGGAGACATAGTGGGAGGGAGGGAGACACAGTGGGAGGGAGGGAGACACAGAAGGAGGGAGGGAGACACAGAAGGAGGGAGGGAGGGAGACACGGAGGGAGACACAGAGGAGGGAAACAGAGAGTGGGAGACAGGGAGGGAGACACAGTGGGAGAGTGGGAGACTGGGAGGGAGACACAGAGGGAGAGTGGGAGACTGGGAGGGAGACACTGAGGGAGAGTGGGAGACTGGAAGGGAGAAACAGAGGGAGAGGGATACTGGGAGGGAGAGTGGGAGACTGGGAGGGAGACACAGAGGGAGAGTGGGAGACAGGGAGGGAGACACAGAGGGAGGGAGGGAAACAGAGAGTGGGAGACAGGGAGGGAGACACAGAGGAAGGGAGGGAAACAGAGAGTGGGAGATAGGGAGGGAGACACAGAGGGAGGGAGGGAGGCACGGAGGGAGGGAGACACACAGGGAGGGAGGGAGACACAGAGGGAGGGAAACACAGTGGGAGACACAGAGGGAGAGTGGGAGACAGGGAGGGAGACACAGAGGGAGGGTGGGAGACAGGGAGGGAGACACAGAGGGAGAGTGGGAGACTGGAAGGGAGACACAGAGGGCGAGGGAGACTGGGAGGGAGACACACCGGGAGGGAGGGAGACACACCAGGAGGGAGGGAGACACAGAGGGAGGGAGAGAGAGGGAGGGAGACACAGAGGGAGAGGGAGGGAGGGAGAGAGAGAGAGAGAGAGAGCGAGAGAGAGAGACGGAGGGAGAGAGAGAAAGATGTGTGTATGCTGGGTCTGGTGGCTCAGTGGACGAAGGTGTCTGCTGCAGGGACCTGTGTTTAACCTCATGGTCACAATTTTTGTTTGCTTTAGCCCCGCCCCCTCCCCCTCTGCCACGCCCCCACCGGTGCGGCCCTCAGCCACAAACCACACTGTAAATTTGGCCCCCGAGAGAAAGTTTGTGAGTACCCATGATCTAGAGGTTGACAATCGGACCCATGGATATATCATCAGGTACTTTAACTCTCCCAAGGCTAGTCTCCTCATTTGCATATGGCCAATGTGGATGACTTTTAGGCACAAGGAGGAGGGCCCCAGAAGGGTGGTTCATTAACAGAAAGGGTGCTAAGTATCTTGATTGGTTTCTAAACACACATCTTGACGTTTGTTAATAATAACATCCAATGTCACTAATGGAAATGGATTGTCACCCTTTTCTGACGCACTCGCTTCTGATAATACATGGTGCAGGCATGCAACAGATTTTCATTCCCAAGCCCGAAATACAGGTATTGCATGGTCAGCAGCAGCAGACAGGTGATTACATGACATACATGGCTTAAAAACGAAGCAATATCGCAAAAGAAGAGCAAGAGAGAAACTTAGAGGCTGGGGCTAGCAAAGGAGGTCACTTCTTAGGAATGAAGCAGCTTTTCATCCAGATTGAAGAGGGGGAAAAGGAAATTGATGAAGATTAGTCCTTTTATTGGATGAAGGAATGGCCCTACATCATAGTTGCCAAGTGTGATGTGCTTATGCAATCCAGATTATTTCCTTTGAATTCTGGGACTTCCTGTCATGTTTTATAATAGAATAAAGACGATTATAAGTCCCAGAGTTTAAATAAAAAAACCTGGAATGGAACATCACATCCCACATGGACCTGGGGAACTTGGCATGGTTCCTACATAAGGCGTACGCATACATGTGTGTAACCCAATGCGTAGGGCTCTATAGCACAGCTACAGAAGCCATTTTTGGCCCTGCCACTATCCAGTGTAAACAAGCTAACAACGAGAACGAGAGAGTATGTAGGAGTAAGTGAGGCTGGTTCTTACACATTTCATGTTTGCACTAACCCCTGCTGCTCTCGACTCCTTGTAATAACTCACTCCACAAGGACGACACATGTCATCTCCAAACCTGAAAGGAAATCCAGTCAGGCCACCATACCCCTCGGCCCTTCTCTTGTCAGTAAATTCAGAACCTTGCTTATACTTTTAAGGAAGTGAAGGAGTTAATACTCTAGAACTTCGCTCGGAGAGGAAAATAAACTGAGGAAAAACGTTTATTTACCCAAGAAGCCACAAAAGACTGTTAATTGTGTCTTTCATTACCCTTTGACGATATTTTTTTTGCAAAGGATTCATAACTCTGGTAGCAGCTTTAATGCAAGAAGCCACACGTTCACAGCCTTTATGGACACGTATTTGGCTTTCACTTGGAAATATGTTTTAATTTCTAGTTGAACCTCATTCAAGTCTGAGAAGTCGGAGGCGAGCATTTCCCCACGCACACATCATTCTGTCATAGACTTGAACGTGGAAAGCAATTTACATCACTTTAGGGAGCGACTTTCAAATAGTATGACATTCAAACCACTCCATGTGTCTCAAAATGAAAAAAGGATATATACATTAAAAACGCGGAAAATTAATTTAGGCAAAACCTCAAACACTTTAAGGCAGTTCAGCTCCCAGTGAGGCCTCTAAAACTCATCTATTAACATTACCTAGAAAAATTGAGCCCAGAAGTCGAATAAACAGAATTCCAGCAATTTTTGCCCCTAAACTATATTTCGGTACTCGGCCAATAACACCAGTGTTTCTGAGAAGTATGTATTTTATACGGTTTAAAATGGAATGTTTGCAGAGCAGTAGCTTCAGATGCCAAAACATATTCAACAATGTGTTCATAACTTCGATGTAATACAATGCAGCACAAAGGGTTTTACGGAACGTCAGCTGATGAATATTTTTAAATTGCCACATGCAAGCAGAAGCAGAAAAAAGTAACTTGGCAAATCACAGATCTTTTGAGAGGGTGTGGCGAAAAATAGAGGTGAACGCGATGGCTTGGAAAGCAAGAGGAAAGTTATTTAAGTTTCTTATTTGGAAATCTATTCAAGGGCGCTGTTTAACTGCTTAAACTACAAATGTATGCACCGACTATTATTTACAATACATTTAATCTCTGTTGGAGCACTTACCTTACTATTTTCTACAGTCGTTCGAACATTAAAAGTCTGGCAATGAAATAAGGGAGTTCTAAATACATGAAATGTTTCACACAGGTCCCAAAGGGCCTCCGTTTTATATGGTTGAAACCATATGCAGAAAGTTCTTATGTTCTGTTATTTCTAACAGGCTGGCAGGTCTAAGGCATATACACATGTGGCCTCAGCCTGGGGGTATGGAGGGAAGCACAGTCGTTCTCATAGCTGCATTTGGAAAGTATACAATGCACCAATTCATTAGCTGCATAGTAGACGTCAAGGAATCTTTGACTGCTGCCAAATAATACCACCCTATTCCCAATTCCTAATGAGTTTGATAACTGTTCAAGCAGTGTGTGTAACTGCATGTCTGCCACTTCTCTAACAGCTAGAGATGGTTAATTGTGTTAAGCAATTGTGCATTTGGGTATCAGAACGGATCATATCCCACTCAAGGCTATTTCTGTGACACTTTTTTGAACCCCAGGGTCTTCGTTTCCTCCCGTTGTCCGATCATCAGTCAAATGAAGGAGACACTTGTAAAATAATAAATCCTGGGCAAAGCATTACGCTATGCTCGCGTAGTTTGCAAAGTTTGTGCTACTTCGCACTACACGAATTGCACGTAGCTCAGTGCAAACACGCGTAGCGTAGTGCAGCGGCCATTTTTTGCTTGCTTGCAGTCCTCAACGTCAAGTTGGCGAACGCAAGCAAGCAAAATGACATCCCAGCAAGGCTTTTTCCTCATTCGGGATCAGCAACATCAAGTTGCCGATCGCGAGCATGGAAAATAAACCTCCCGGCGAGATTCTCTCGCGGGAAGGTCAGGTTTCTCATTGCGAGCATTTGCGTATGCTCGCGACCGCTCGTGATGAGAAACTACCAGTCCGCGTTGAGAAAGCTGCAGCTCGAGTACAAATCTACTCGAGCAGCAGTAAAAGACAGCTCGCACTGTGCAAGATGCCGTTTTCAATGATTGCACAGTGCGGACAAGCATCTGGCAGTGTGCAATCATCGTGAACAGCGTAGTGCTACGCGTAGCTCGCATCGCACATCCCTTAGCTACGCGTAGCGCTACTTCGTAAACTATGCAGAGGCTTAAAAATAATCCTCAAAAGGCAGGACTTGGTTTCATTAATGCATGTAGTATAAGCAACATATCATGATTGCATCTGCTGATGCTGCTAACGTGTGCCTTTTCCACCTATCTTAGTTAGTATTTTTAAAAGATTTTATTTTGTGATTTGTAAGAAAATCAGTATATAAAATCTAAATGGATTTTTTGGGGTTGTGAAGGAAAGTATTTAGATGAAATATTCAAGCTTTGGCAAAGTAGTGAGGATCTGATAGTCTATTTTTTTGCCTAATTTGGGTATTGTTCTACGTTTAAGCAAGGTATGGAATTCTAACGCATTATAGGAAAGCTAAATGATGAAGTATTAATATGATTTAAGAGTGCTACATTGTTGCTAGAAATATTAGGAATGGTTAGTAAGGGTCTTTCCTGGTTAAGAATTTGGGTGCAGGAAGTCAGGTATTGTATTGTATTGTAATTGCATTTATATAGCGCTTACTACCCCATACGAGGCGTCGAAGCGCTTTTTCGACGAGTAGCAGGCTACTCCGGGACCCATAGAGGATTAGTGTTGAATTAGTATAGTGAAAAATGCAAGTACATTTTAAGTTTTGGCTAGGTTAGTCAGTTATTTGGATTTGGAATGATAGAAGAAGGTGGGAGGAGGAAAAAAGGTTTGTATTTCATATAGCGCTTGTTACCCCTGATGGGGTGTTGAAGCACGCTATTCAGGAAGCCAATAAAGGATTAGTGGTAAATTAATATGGTGAAATATGAAAGTAAGTTCAGTGGTAGATATTAGTCAGTTATTTGGAGTGAGAAGGATAGCGAAGGGATAAAAGGGGAAGAAAGGTTTGCATTCATAGAGCACTTGTTACCCCTGATGGATGTTGAAGCGCTTTTCTGGCCAGTAGCACGCCACTCCGGAACCCATAAAGGATTAGTGTTGAAAATGAGTACAGTAAAATGTGAAGTAATTTGAGTAGTGGATATGTTATTCAGTTATTTGGGTAGAGAAGGGTAGGTGGCGGGATAGTGAAGGGAAAGAGGTTTGTATTTATATAGCGCTTCCTACCCCTGATGGGGTTTTGAAGCGCTAGTAGCATGCTACTCTGGAACCCATCAGGATTAGTGTTGAATTAGTATGGTGAAAAATGAAAGTAATTTTAGTGGTGGATATGTTAGTCAGTTTTTTGGATTGAGAAGGGTTGGGGAGGGTTAGAAAAGAGGAAAGAGTTTAGAAAGGTTTGTTTTGGGGATCAGTATAGTAAAAGAGGTGTCAGATGATGCAAGGAGGGGTAGAGTAGGAGAGAGTATAGAAAGGGTTATTTTTAGGATCATAGTAGTGGTATGGGGTTTGGGGTAAAATGAGAGAGTGGATGTATAGGATATATTGATAGATGTATAGGATGGAAGATAAGGTAGTACATTGGAGAGAGTAGGAGAAAAAAGTTTGAGATGAGTCAGAAGGTTGGCCTAGAGGATATATTGAGTGAAATATAGGCTGAAAAATAGGGAAGTGCATTGGAAATGCTAAATTAGAAGAAAGTGATAACTATATAGATCCATAAGTACATTGTAAGTACATAGAAGCATAAAGGAGGTATGTATATTGGGCAGCATTTCTTGCCCTGGCCCTGGTCAGTCTCGAACAGGCTCAAACAGGCAACTGCCCTTGTCCTCTTCGCCCTTAACAGGCTCAAACAGGCAACTTCCCTTGTCCTCTTTGCCCTCAACAGGCTCAAACAGGCAACTGCCCTTGTCCTCTTAGCCCTTAGCCTTGACACCCGGGCTGAGACGCCCTAACCCTGGCCTTTAATAGCCCTAGTAATCATGTGACCCCGTCAGCCAATGGGAACACGAGCCCTAACACTATCCAATCACAACACTAGCCCTAAAAATCTAGAACCAATAGAAGACCAGGACCTTACAGCCAATCTTAGCCCTAGTCCAAGCCTTCAATCAGTTCAAAAACCCTGATCTCTACGTCCAATAGAGGCCCTAGCCCTACCAGTAGTCCCAACCCAAGTCAAAGCAACCAATGGCACAGGAAGCCATAGTCCCTACTTCCAATAGAAAGCCTAACCCTAATCTTAGTTCCACAACTAGTCCAGCAACCAATCACACCAGAAGCCCTAATCGCGACTTCCAATTAAAGGTCTAACCCTAGCCCTAGTCCCAACAACCAATAACACAGGAAACCCTAGCCCTTACTTCCAAAAGAAATCCTAACCCTAGCCCTAGTCCCAACCCTACATTGATTGAATCACAGACCCAGAAACCAATCAGAACACTCAAATACCCAACCAATGAGAACACTAACCCTAATCCAATAGAAACATCAGATACAACCACCAATCAGTGTATACATGTACCAACCACTAGCAGACCATATATGGTCCCAGCGACCTCAGACAAGGTTTGCTGGCCAGGGAGTTGGAAGCTACTTCTCCTGTTCAGAATCTCCTAGGAGACAGACAGGCTCAATCCACGCTTTGGACTTCTGCAGGTAAAGGCCTCACTAACTTAAAATCTAACAATACTGTTTGAATAAAACTTTACTCCCTCTCCTGGCCAAAAAACAAAGTGCACAGTCCCTAGTAAACTCAGTTTAAACAGCTCACAGAAGCACCCTGTGATGTAGAATATCCCTGTTGCTGCCTGGAGGGGGGGGGCCCGGGGGGGGGGCCGGGGGGGGGGGCTGTTCAATTTCCTTTTTGGGGCTTTGTGTTTTACACCTTTCATTATAACACCATTAGTTAATTTTAAGCATTACATGTGTGTTCATGTTTCAGTCAACATTTGGAGCACATTTTGCAAACAGATTTGTGTAAATAAGTGAGCAGTTCTCTACTGGATCAAAGATGGCAAGATATGCCATTGTAACACCATGTTTATTCCACGTTTGATACCTTATAGAGGCTAAATTAGTTGCAGCATTTCATAAACTTGCATTGATTACAATTTGACATAAGAGAAAAAAGAATCTGGGTTTCTACAATTGTTAAAAAAAGTGTTAACCACACATTATGCTCACTAAATAAGGGGGTTGAACTCTGTCAGTATTAACAGATGGTACGAAGTCAATGATTAGAGTCAATTGCTCAAACAGAGCTAGAAACAGTGATAGGTAAGTAAATGGGGAAAGAAAAAACTGCCTAAACTTAATTGCATCTAGTCGTTACTAAATCTGTATAGGAGTATAAAACAACATTATAATTTTAAAATAATACACCATTACTTAAAACGAGATATCAAGAAGACCTGAATAAGTATAATGGTGACTGGGGAAAAAGTACATAAGTAAAGGATCTAAAGAACAGCCAGTGGAGTGACTGTTTAGTACCAGAGAAATCACCTGCGTGTCTAATATTCAGCAAATCACAGGGCTCTTACTAGCAACAATTCGCAATGTACATCCTACCAACTTTAAAAATGGTCTACATATTACCATCTTTATATTAGACCACCATCTTGACAGTTCCAATTTGGAATAGGATTCTAGTTGCATATAAGGTATCATACTTTGAAAATAATTTACAAATTTGTTGATGGCACACACAGAAGCAAATTCACAATGTTGCTCACAGAAATGTCAAAAATTTAGGTCAAGGTGGCAGATAATATCTTAGGGCCTGCTTTCAATATTGGCGGACAAAATACTCCATCACAACGTTGATTGATATCCTATCAAAATATAACTCCCATTATACCCTATGGGATTTATAGTTCTGCAGATGGGATATCCGCCACTGTTTTGATGGAATAACCCATCCGCCAAAATATAAATCAGACTTCAATTCCTCGTTAATCCAACATACCAAGCACCATTGTAACAGGGCTTCCTATTGTAGTGAATACAAATTAATGATGAGATGCTGCTTGGTTTCTTTATGTTTTAACACAGTTGAATAAAATCAGTTATCTTCTAACATCAGGCTTGTTTCACTCCCACAGCTTGAGAATTATATTCAAGATAATATGAAAAAAGAAATGGTAGAGATGCAGCATTTTGCAGTGCAGAACCAGACAGCTGTAATGATTGAGATCGGCACCAACCTTCTGAATCAAACAGCCGAGCAAACTCGCAAGTTGACGGATGTTGAAGCACAGGTAAGCAAATACATTTTGTTTCCGTAAAATAGAACACTGTTCGCATGAAATAACACAACACCGCCATTGGTTTGAATCACTAAAGAACATATCAACATTCATTCAGTGGTTGATTGATATATAGCTGCATGTAAAACTAGAATAAAAATAAAAGAGGTGTGGTAAAGATGTGCAAGTGTGTTCTGAACAATGGCTCTTAACCCCTTGCATGCTGATGACGGCCCCCAGCCGTCATGCAATACGGTGCTCGTGTGCTGATGATGGCTGGGGGCTGTCATAAACCTGCCCACTCGCGATTCTGCCGCACAGGCGCAGAATCGCGGCCGCATGGAAGGGGTTAAAGCATGAGACCACACCCCAATGATGAATTGTATAGTCTCTCCCCCCCACCCCCAATATCATATAGGTAAAAGACAATGGGAAACAACACACAAGAACACGCCAGAGCTGTAATTTTTAAGTATTTTCATGTTATTGCCTTCCGGTTAAATTTACAGACAAGCCAAAGCCCACAAACCCCTACAGCCGTTTCCCTACCCCGTGGAATGGAAAAACAGACTGCATTAATAGTGGTGTTGCCATCCCTTACACCATTTCCTTTCACTTGCCAAATTGGTGGGTCAGCCTCAAAGACCCAAATATTTAAGGCACATTTCTCTTTTAATGCTTAATTTTTCATGTAGCTGAAATAATTTTGGCTGGAACTAATGATTAGATACTACAGCATTCAAGTCCTACCATAGTTGCCTGCTAATTAAAAATGGAGACAATCACATTTTCCCTAGTACACTTTCTATATTCCATGTCCTCACACACATCTGCACATTAACATATCACAACACAAATAACATCTTTGATTTAACCTTAACAATTGTTTCTTTGAAGAGCTTAGGACACATATTGTAAACTAAAATGATGTGGGGAGCTATGTAGAGCTGCCTCATTGGCTATTATTATAACAAGCTGTTGGCGTTTGTACTAAGCATGGAAAACCAAGGAATATAAGATACCAAACTAAAGAAGTACAACATCTCAATGTAAGAAAACAGCAACTAAAAAGGTATAGATGCTCGTGGTCCACACAGTAAAGAAAGAGACGGATCTCTGTATACTCGAACATATGGAGGAGCACAATGTATAGGATGCAATAACTCCCAGCACTCGAATTAGAACATTGGGATCTGGTCAGTTAATCAAAATGCTCCTTTTGGTAGTTATATTTAACATTTCAGGCCCTAAGGAAACATTCTGTGTCAGGCCAGCCCCCAATATCCACAATAGGGGCAATATGGAATGCTGCAGTAGTATGAACAGCCCCTCGCATAAATGTTTATGTGATGAAAATGGCTTCATCCTCCCACAGCTGTCAATCTGCATCTTCTACTTGAGTTGCCAATGCATAGATTGCTTTCTGAGACCCTCCTCATACTATTGGGTGAAGGGAAACCCAACCAGCCAAAGAAAAGTACAAAAAAGTAAACAAATGTTTTCTATTTCACTTTGGCTTAAAGGCCTGCCATTCACCAAAAGCAAGGGAAGGAGCCCAGAAACCAATCTGTTCACCAACAGCTCGAGTAGAAAAGGCACAGAGAACCCTCTGAGGACAGAGCCCATGCAGGTGAGAGTCTGCGTATACTCCCCATATTGTAGGTGAGTTAAAAAGGGGGAGGGGGGTGCTAATAGCATTAGGGCCCTCACCTGCAGGGCAATAACGACTGTTAATGTCTCTTCCTTTCTTATGTACCCTTTCCTGCAGTCCAGGCCAATTACTACAGGGAGGATAATTAACATACTTTTTCCCCTGCAGGTGGTTGCAATAACACTTAATTATGTAGCAACCAATCCCACTTTGTTCAGGGTTATTTCAGTGGTCAATACTTAATGTGATAGGCTGTATGGGAAAAATCTAAGAACAGGGGTATGGCTTGGAAGCCAACCACGGCAGCCGCTCAATAAGAGAGCTCCGCACTGTCACAAAAGCAATTTGCCTTTAACCATGCCTTTCCCCGGGACTCTCCAGGCAGGATTAAGCCTCAGGATGTGGCGACACCGCAAAACCTGCTGGACCCCGCTGAGGACAGACGAAGCACCTGGGAGCCCAGCCCCGCTGACCAGGGCAGGCTGAGAGGCTTTCGAGTTGGGTGAGCGGGCCATGGGATGGTAGGGGAGAACATTGTCAGACTGCGTTCCAGGGCGCAGACGCTTTTGTGGCACAACCTGATTTGTCCCCACAGCTGCCATGTGCCGGCGCGTCGGCGGAACACGGGGTGGCACATCGAGCCAAACTGAATCGTGCCGCCTCCCGTGGCCATCATTGGGCATGGCTCCTCCCCCGTCTGCAGCCCGGCCGGAGGGCTGATCGGGGCCAGCTGCCACAGTGGACCACCGGGAGGCATAAGAAAAGAGGCCAGCCTGCAGTGAGAGCCCCCATGTGATCAGCCCATCAACTGTGGATGCCTGAACTCGCCGGTGTCATGTGCACCCGGAATAAAAGGGTTGGGGTACAGAGCCATGCTCCACCACTGAACTTTGGGATTGCCAATGGCCTCTGGCCTCGAGTGCAGGAATGGCCCATGCAGAGGCACTCCAGTGGCAGCCACCATAGAAGGAGACCGGAGCCACCAGGGCTGTGAGATCCATCATGCCATTTCCCCTCGCATCTATGTTACAAGTGGCAGTCCCTGATGCCCCATCAGCGAGGAGTGGGACGAAGGGGCTCCCTCCTGCAAGACATGATGCTACATGGCCATATTTGTGACATAGTCTCTCCAGCCATGCTACTCTGCTGCTACTGTCCATCCCCTCTGCTTCACTGCGAATGTAAGGTGAGGCCCCTCTGATCAGCGGCAACATTGAGCCATAGGGCCTGCGCTGGGAGTCCAACACCCAGACTACGACCTGCTTCAGGGGCGAAGCCTCAAACTGTAGGTGCCGGTGGAGCGTTGCACCGAAGGGGATCTGGGGCGAAGCTATGCCCTGACGAAGCCCCTGCGGGGCCTCTGTGTGTTGCAGCGACAGGCAAGTAGTACCACATGTGGACAAGCTTACTGCGGGGTGGTGCTAGCGTGATGTGGGAAACAGCCTCAGCATTGCACACTTGGCTCTGGAGGTGTCTAAACAGCCTGAACACCATTATGGCACGCAACAAACCCTTGGTCCCCCTGCAGCCCAACTAAGCAGGCAGCGATGTCGGAGGAGACTGGTGCTACGGGAGGCGAAGATGACTGACCAGAAATTCTCCAAATGGCCTCTATCCTACAGGCCATCCTCAAGGTAACAATGGTAGGCACAATGGTAGGCAAAATGGTGGAGCTGAAAGGTAACTTATCTCTGACAAGACAGGACTTATGGAATACAGTTGACAGAGTTATGGCACTAGAAGGCAGATCTTCCAAAACTGAAGACACTGTCAAGTCACAGAAATCCTGATTAGTCTCATTACTAAGACTGCTTAGTCAGCTTGAGGCAAGGGCAAAGGATGCTGAGAGAAGGTCCAGGCACTATAACCTATGCATCGTGGACATCTCAGAAGGGTGAGAGGGGGCCACACTGACCACGTTCATCTTGGACTGGTTGAGGAGTTGGGTGCCAGTTTCCGAGGCCTCATTCTGTTTTATAATTTAGAGGGCACAAAGGGCCCTTCTCGAAAAGCTCCCTGTGGGCTCCCCGCTCAAACCCTTCATTGCCCACATTCTAAACTAAGACGACCGAGATGCTGTTCTCCAGGCAGCACATATGCTTGGAATCCTTACCTAGCAATCCTCCCTGGCAATGATCTTCCCGAATTGCACCATAAAGGTCCAGCGGCAATGGACTCCTCTTTCCTGCCAGACTGAAGGTTGTTTGCCAAGATAAAACTTTGATACCCCGCAAGTGGCCTGAGATTTGGCAGAAGAGCGACCTAACTTGAGGAACCGCTGTACATTTCTTCCGGAAGGGGATAGAGGGAGGAGCAGCAAAAGAGGTGGCAAAGACAGGAGACCTCCCAAGGACTAGAACACTGCCCTACGGCAAAGGAAACAATGCAAGGAGCGGGGAGAGTGCTCGCTTGGACTAGATGGCCCTGCGGCAAGGCGGTCGGCCTCAGAAAAAGAGCTGGATCTTACAGAGAGCGCTGCCGCACCTGACCCCGGTCATCCTCCAGAGACTCGGAGCCCGACTCCTTCCAATGAACACGGATGGGTGTCCAAATACTTCTTGTGAGACTGAGTGGAGGGGATAGCTAGTAGGTAATCCATACCCCACACTGCTTTCCTTTTTTTTTGTTGATTTCGTTTGTGTGCTTGGGAAGGTTGAAGAAGTAGGGTTGGGACTTGTTTGAGTGGGGGTTGCATGGTAGGGGATGGACACAATGAAGGTTAGCCCAGTTGGCTACTGTCCCTTGTTGCAACACTTGTGCTTTGTTCTGATACACTTATCAACATTTAGCTCATCGTCACACGAAACACATACAATCCGCTCTAGGACACTGCCACCAGTACAACCACCCCCCCTGACCTGATAACTGACTTACAACAACCCACCATCGCGGGCAGGCGCAATGTTCTCTTGTGTGACATCAATGGTGTCCTGTACAAGATCAAGAGAGGGGCGGTTATGAAAACGGCACATAAGTACAACCCAGACATACTCCTCTTGCAAGAAACATACCTAATGGGTGATAATGTTCCCTTCCCGGAACATTGAAAGTTCTCATGGGTGTTTCGCGCAGGGTATCATCATGGCTCGAAAGAAGTTGCCACGCTGA
The DNA here is from genome assembly GCF_964263255.1 of Lissotriton vulgaris. Taxonomy (NCBI): domain Eukaryota; kingdom Metazoa; phylum Chordata; class Amphibia; order Caudata; family Salamandridae; genus Lissotriton; species Lissotriton vulgaris. The sequence continues at coordinate 408,330,003 of NC_141694.1, read as the reverse complement.
TATGGAGGTACATCCCTTTAGTGATAGCCAATGAGTGGCTTGATCATTTGAGACATTATGTGGCGGTTACCGGAACACTGCAGGGTTCCCGGCTGTCCCTGGTTTGTGTTTACACCCCCCCCCCTCGTTTCACATCAAGAAGGCGCCTGTTTGGTCAGATCTTTGGCCAGATCGGTCCAGGTGAGTATTCATAACCAAGTTCATGTCACCCCAATTAGGATTGTAGCGTTTTGGGAGTGGATTACAGGTGCTAGGGCACTAGTTATAAAGGGTTCTTGATGTTCATTGGGTGCGTAAATATTAACAAGAGTGAAGGGGAAGGTATCTATTTGGAGCCTCTACACTAAGAGGCTTCCCTTATCTTCATCAATTTTAGATAGAATTTCCACTTTGATTCTAGCTGAGAAAAGACTCCCACCGCTTTCCCCCCGTTTTGGTGGGAAGTGAGGACCAGAGCTGGCGAGGAAACCTCTGGGAATGCATTCTGGGACATCTTGCAAGAGTAGGTGAGTCTCCTGCAAAAGGCAGATGTGGCTACCGGATTGCGCCATTAATGAAAGAACAGCTGCACGTTTACTGGGGTGGTTGAGGCCTCGTACATTGAGGCTAGTTATTGGTCCAGAGGTGCCGGGGTATAGTATAGCAGTAATGGGGGGCCATCCAGACAAAGGGGCATGAAATAATGGGTTGCCCCAAGTGTTCAACTACCATGGTACAGTCTAGAATGCCATTGATAGACCATATAAGGAGACGGAGTAGAGGCCAGTAAAAAAAAAAAAAACTACCCTTAATAACCAAAAAAACATAACAATTCACTGCAAGAGTTCAATGCCCATAAGAAGTAGAGTATAGAGCATGGACCGAAGTGATCAGAGTGGAATGTCAAGCGAGGTGGTCTCAATAAGTTCCTTGCTACAACAGGACATATGAGATATGAAGTGGCCCAGGACATGCTTTCCAGCATAGCCAGGCGCTCCCGAGCCCATTCCTTTGGTCCAGGACAGGAGTGTTCCCTGCGTCTGCTCACTCTCACCATGCTGGTACTCTGGGATGAGAACTCCCAGGTGAGCTCTTAGTGAAGCAAAGAGGTAAGTCTTCTGGTAGGCCTAGTATGAATCCGGCATCCCTGAACGATTTAATTTGATGGGACTGATCCTTTCACCGGAAAACCGGTCTGTAGGGATGACCTCAACTGTATGATACCTCCTTGGAGTGTAAGTAATACAGATGGCCTTAAAGTCTCTGTGGCACTGGAGGGTGAGGAGGGAGACCTCCTGAAAGAAGCTGATGGTCTTGCCACAGGAACTGGATAGGTTGTTTGGCTCATGTTTTATGAAGAAGTCCTCTTTGATCTGAAAATCGTGAACACAAGTTAGAATGTCAACAGGCTTGGCGTTAGGCCCTCCGGGGTGACAGACCCTGTGCACTTAATCCAAGTGAAGGTCCTTATCAGATTCCCAGTCAAGGTGTCAGAACAGCACCTGGATGTAATCACGAATGTCAGAGCTATCTGTATCAGTGGGGACCCCACGTGTTGTTGCGGTGGGACCAGTCTTCAAGGTTTTTCGTTTGGGCCCGGAGGTTGTCGTGTTGCTAGTGGAGGTGAATTATTTCTTGGCGCAAGAGTTCAACTTCTTCTCCCCTTGCACTGTCATGGAATAATGAGTGTGATGTGGATGAAAAATAAGATTATTATTTGAAGCATGTCAGTGACATTTCATTCCAGAGCTTCTAATCTATAAGGCCACTCATTGTTGTGAAATGAGCTGTTGAGGTCTTGCAGCATCTAACAAAGCCTCGGCCCAACCCATTTAAAGGGAGTTGCTTCCTGGTTTCATCTAGTGGATTTACTTTCGCCATTGCTGATGCAATCCCCAGGAGGAGGTCAACAAAGGCTAGCAGCTAAAGTCTAGCTCAATGCCCCACACCTAAGTAACTACTTAATATAAATGCCCTGATTTATTTACTTTCTTTTAATAAATGCTGCTTTTTCCTTCTTGTCTGGGTATAGACGTTGTCTTCATATACTGCCAAGGTAGCATACATGCCAACATATTAGAACAACTGAGAGGGGGAAATGAAGGAAATAAATTGGGAGGGATTTAATTTCCACATTAACTTGCATTGAAAAAGAGCATTTTCTAAATGGGAAAAAGCTAAAACAGTATGATATTAATAGCTTTAATAAAAAGGAGTCTCCCGCCCAAACTGGGAATGTTGGCATGTATGAAGGATAAGGTCTCTGCTTGCAGAGTGAGCCGAGTTCCTTCATGTCGCAGGACTCTGTGTATGAGATCTACATCAAATCTCAATAAGACCAAAAAGTTGGCGAACAACACCCAAATAATACGGTGCCCATCGCAATATGTGCCACTGTGTATGGGGCACAGGAAGGTTATATTGCTTGAAGGTGATGTTACCCATTGTGCAGAACATGATCATGCCACACATTGGTTTAGGCATGAGGTTGTTTCCAGTCAAGGCATGTATGGTAAAAACTCAACTCGAGACACTAACCCAAAGAAGCACAATATAGTGTTTACTACTGTGAAAAGTAATAGAATGCTTGGAACACTGCACTGAAAATGTGCCATTTAAAAGGGATATTTCAAAGACAGCTAGAATTTCTGTGCATTTGTTTATTATGCTATATCGCATTATTAAATTAAATGAGTACTGGTTTTTTCACCCCCGTTGCAAAGGAAAGTTATCCTTCACTTCCATCGCATCACAATATCCAAATGAGTGTTTATGACCTTGCATAGTGAATTTGAAAATGATTAGTCTAAAATTTCAGCTACAGTCATTACGATTCATGTTAAAAAACGAAGCCACTCGCCATGCGACTGTCTAAGTAACTTGAAACCCTTTCATGCAACCTCTAGAGTCCTGGTTCCAGGAAACCATTGATAACGCCATAGATAAAGCCTCGGTGTGCCAAGGACACTTACTGCATTCTTGGCAGCGACTGCCAATTACATTTAGGTGTGAAATCACATCCTGAATGACCATTTAACATGTAGGAAGTGAGTAATCAATTCTTCCTGTCAACAGGAGCCAACATCTGACCTCAAAACAAGCTCGAAGGCAGCATTGGTACAATACAAGCAATATTGACCAAAGCGCATTAGAGTCACCACAACACAGAAACACTAATTTACTTAAGATGACACCATTTTTGTATTCTCCTCAAAATCTGATGCCACTCATTCATAAGTTGTTAGCGAACAGATGACGTAAAAGAGTTTGACTGTAAAATGTATATAACGTACAATGGCAAATCCCGGCTTTTCTTGTGCTGAAACGCTTGTGGTGTTTATTTTGAATGTGTGTTGCATGTATGGTTAGGTGCAAATGCTGGCACTTGTTAGCAGTCTCAATAGAGCCATGTGGTTTCCACCCCCTGCTGCCTTCCTGTGCAGGTACATTGCATTCTGTCAGTAACCGTGAGAAGCTAGGAGACCTTCCCAACTGAGGTGCTGTGCCTTTACTAGGATGGTATCCAAGGCTTAATTGGCTAACAGAAAAAGAAAACAAAAAGTATGTACAGGTGCCCAAAGTTTTTCTTTGGAGTTCACTGCCAGTGCTGTGAATACAGTTGCCATATACCAAAGCTACATAGTCTTGACTACGGGCAGAGTCGGATGGGTACCGAAAATCGGGTTGGGCACCAAAATAAAAGTGGCCCATATTAGCGATTTAGAATGCAAAAAAAGTAACCCATGTTTGTAAACTGGGTCAGGTTTTAACTTGTAAAAGGCACACTGTTTAATTGATTTTTGAATTATGGGAGACTGCATGAATTTGAGTTTGCTATAGGCAATGTTTGTTTTAATATCAGGAAAATTAACAGCAAAACCAGGCCCAGCAGACCATAAAACAGGTCCACACATAGCCAAAACAAGTTTCACAAACTGACCAGTTAGACCAGCCCGTGGGGCAATGCCTGATTGCCCTATAGGACAGTCCGACCCTGATTAATGCTCATCTTTCTTCCACCCCACACCCACCTAATTGCTCTCCGTATCCCTTGCCCTCCTTATCCTATCCCTGTTTGGAGGGGAAGAGTTGGGGTTGGGGCTGCGTCAATGTATCGTTTTAAATGAAAAGGCTATTTTTGTCGAAGTATAGGCACATTGGCAGTCCTCCTCAAGTTCCCTTAACTTAAAATAGCATGTTAAAAATACAGGGCATTAGAGCACTCAAGGACACATGGGGGACTCATGAAAGAAGTGTTTCATTTGCAAAAAACATAAGTTCTTGGGCCCTCGTCAAGAGGTGACTGCTGTTTGCACAACCCATTGCCCCTGTCAGTACTGAAAATGACAGTAACAATACAACTACTATCCATCACACTCCCACAGGTGGTGTAGGCAGCAGGTATTAGTCAGTATATTGAATTAATAAACAACAATTTTTATGATCATCTTGAACATAAACACTGTCACCATGTGGCAGACTGTCATAAGCGCCGGTGTTGACAATTAAGTGCTGGTGCTGAGCACCAGAAACCATCCGTCTCAAAATAAGCGCTGCATGTAAGTCCCACACTATTAGCTAGTACTGCACTCCAATGTGTCTCGCAGTTGGGCACTGAAATAAAATGCACCTGTTAATTTTCACGCTGTTTTCACGCAGTACTACACCCACAATCTAGCCCATAGCCTTGCTCACAAAGCATCCACTATGTCCATTCTGAGAGGGGTTGCAAGCACTACATTCCAGAGCCAGGAGAACCACAGGACTGGGTCAGCAAGGGTAACACAGGGGATTACATATGCGCTATGTGAAGGCAAGCAAGGCATGAATACCTACAGCTATCGCCTACAATCACAGACACTCTACATATACTTGTGCAGGTCCACCCCTTTGCTTATGGTATGCAGGAATTCTCAGAAGTGGGGCTATTCTTGATCTAAAGTTTGTCTTTTGTTTGTAAAGTCTGAGTATTGATTGTAAGAAAATTGTTCCAAAATTGTGCAGTTTTAGGCTACACCTGTACACGTTACAAAAACATAACATGAACGTGCACTTAGCACAGGTTTCTCATTTGGTCTAACGAAATTAAAATAAGTGTTACACTTGACATTATTACTAAAGTGCCTTCACTGTAGAATTAGTGACTTTACTGTGTGCCTTAACTATATTAAATGAGATTATCTATAAAGACATGGCGAATAGACCATCCTTACTTAGTAGATATGTTATAACAAGCATTGGCATGGCAAATAGGTCTCACCTTTGGGAGGAGGAAGTAGTTTTGGTGAATATGAGTGCTTTATAAGTAATATTTTGCAAAGTGTCCTCTAAAAGAAAATTTTGTATCAGTTTACAGTTGTAGTGTAGTTGAAGGCCTATTAAAGGTTTGTTTGAGCAGGGGCCCTAAATCTCTGCATACAAGATACATAAGCGGCGGTTTCTGGAATGGCAATATGTCAAAATACAGTGCTCTGCACCTCAATTATTAGAATTCAGATGAAAGGCACACGCATTCAGTCCACGGAGGAGAGAGCGAGACGCAGCTCGCTAGATTGCGAGTGAGTTAAATGGAGAAATAGGGTTAAAATAAAGGAGGAGGAGAGCTATAGAAAGAGGGGATGAGACAATAACAGGAAGAACGCGAGAGGCGCGAATGGGCTAGATTTTGAGTTTTTGACAGAAACGCATAGGAGGGGTGCAGGGGAGAGAGAGTAAGTGAGCTTTAAAAAGAGAAAGGTAGGCACCTGGAGTAGGTGAGGGGAAAGAAGAAGCAACAGTGTATGCATGGTCTCAAGCAAGACCGAAAAAGTAGCAATAAAACAATTGCTTTTATTATACAATGCCTCTATGAGATAAAGAATTTATATACCATCTATAGGGGTTTAGAGAAAATTGAGCTCTATGTTGTGGTGACGAGCCCACAGGTCTTGTGGCATGGAATCAGAAATGCATTTTCTGACTATAAGAATATTAAGGTTTTTTTCTACTGTTTGCGCAACAGACTTTTATGATTTAACAACCTTTTGCCAGTGCTTAAAATGTTTCCTTGCTTTCCTTCGCCTGAGCACTTTTTTCTTTGCATAGAGAGATATTGTGCCAATATGGATCTTAGACAATCTGAACACGACCGAAGAACAGTGATTCACACATCATGTTCTACTGAAAAATGTATGCAGACGTTTTCACTGCAAATTAACATTTTGATGAGTTTTCAATGTTCAATGACATTGACATTGTGGAGAAAAATAACACTGTCCTCTGACAAGTATATCTTCTTAGAACATGTTTTAGCATTAAACAAGGGTGTATGTGACAAACTTCTGAAAAAGGCCCCTTATTAATACTGATGAGTCTAAACGAAAAACGGTGCAAGCTACACGAAGTTGCATATTTTACCTTCAGCCCCTGTGAATACTGAAAAACAAATTCACTAAGAAAAACTCTGACACGATTTCGAGTTGATTTCTACACAAAACCTATATGCTTGTTTTGTGTGATACTGAATAGCGTGTGCTCTTCCACACTTCAGAGAATAACCATTTAGTAAAAAAGAAACAGATTATAGAACCAGCTGAACAACTTTGCTGGAAGCTTGGAACAGAAAATGGCTTATATTAAAGTAACTTACCAAGTGACGAACGACGGCCCCGGACCCTAGAGGGCGATCGACGGCGGAACCGGACAGTAGAGGGACCTGCCGTTGATGAAGAGGCCGAGGGGCGAGACGACTCTGACCGGGACAGCCGTGCCGAGAGAAGCTTCATAGGGCGCTCCCGCCAAGACTTCGGCTTCAGGCGTCGGCAGGCTTCGCAGTATGTGGAGTCATGGTGCTCGCCCAGACACCACATACAAATAAGAAGCAGTACCGTCCCGGACATCTGCCGCGAACAGGAATTACACGTTTTAAAGCCCGAAGGCATCGCACACTGTTCCTGATGCAAAGCATCAAAAAAGGGGGCCTGAAAACAAGCCAGAGAACCACTCACTCCGGATCCGCGTTGCACGTGCAAAAGAAGGAAACTGACGTCAGATTGCCGGAAGGGACTTATATGACCTTGCTGACGTCACATACGTGAATGAAGTCAGGGTGGGGTCGTGTGGCGCCGCCCCCCGGCGTGCAGAGATGCTGCTGCAAAAAATTCCCAGAACCAGTCTGTCCCCTGGGGATATTCTAAGTTAAGGAATCTGCGGCTAGATGTCTATCAGATTGTTGGTTTGTGGATCCAGTGGCTATGCATACATCAGATTTCTTGGGTTCCGATTTTGGTCTCTTTTAGAACGATAATGTCAACCCTCAATATGTAGGATTAATCTATTTTATTTTAAAAGGATGATTTAGCTCTTTTGTGTTCAACAACAGTATTTTTAAAAGCTTATTTTGTGGCACAGTGAGCTATCTAAGAAAGATGGATGGGTGGCCTTCAGATTCGAGATAATACAGTGGTGTCTGACGTTCCAGAAATCTAAACCACTCTTTGCTAGTTAAGTTCTTTGTGTTAAGTTTAATGTATTGTGGATCATCTTTGTCAAACTAGATGTACACATATAGAATACAGTCGTAACAGCATTGAACGATGCACTCTTTAAATGCCATAATGTTGAAACAAGAAAGAGTTAGTCAAAATAAAGAGGAAACATACTATGAAGAGGAAATGACATATTGAAACAAAAAAGAAAAAGAAAACAAAAGATAAAAAGAAAAAAAAATAAACATTCTTTTTGCCCCTCCCGTCAACTCAAACAGTGAATAGAGGAACAATGGTGATTCCAAAAAGCCACATCTCCAACAGTCCTCATCAACTTTAATGAACATTTTTTTGAAATCTGACTAGAATATTCATTAAAATGTTAAAACCCTATAAGATAACCTTTATTGTAACTTTGTGCCACACATCTAAAGGACGAAAGTACACAAACAAGTGATGGATGGAATGCTTGAATTAATCTCAGCTACTGGTAATTACTTGGGCAGCATCCTAATCCGTTGCTACTTGGCCCACCATGCCGCCTCAGTTTGGATCCAGCTATATGCACATCAATCTTGCCCCTGCTCCAATCGGAACAGTCCAGCCAGAACTGCCAAGCCAGGTCCTCCTGAACTGGAACACAAGCAACCCAGGACAGGTTTCACCATAGTTAGGGGCTCATCAGCCAGAAGCTTGGTTTCAGTAGTGGCAAAGTGTGCGCAGGACCCACTAAAGGAAGCACACTAACTAATCTTGAAAAGTAAAACTTGAGAAGTAAAGATTCACAGTGACTTCAAAGCAGGTTCTCATGAGAAGGAAGCAAGCTTTGGGTGTTATTCCAAAGTTTATTTTATATTGGTTCTCTTGCATTTATGAGCTAAAGTGTACTCTTCAATGCTTCTTTATAAGCAGGCTAATTGTTCTTAGTGCAGGAATTTAGGAGTAAATGTTGCCCATTAATTGTGAAAAGGACAACCGCTATCTTCATACTTGAAATACATGCTGCCAGATGACCAACGGAGCTCCCTGAGTTCCTAAGAAGTCAGACTCATTTTCATGAGAACAAAAAGAGGTTGATTTTAGATTTGTAAAAAACTTAAACTTAATGGAAGACGCTTGACATTTTATCTTAGGCTGTTGTCTAGGCTTAAAAGCTAGGGAGAACTAAAATAAGTCTTTGTCTTTCAGATATGGGTCTCATTACAGGTGTCCACATAGCTTCGCCACAGAAAATGAAAAATGTATACAGCACATACATTTGGGTAACATGAAGACATTTTGGGCTTGTATGCTCACCGGTTGGTATGCTGGCGAATAATAGGAACGGAAACCACAGTAATTAAGCACCATGCCAACACTCACTAGATGCAATTATCATCTTCTAATATTTATTTTTTCTTCAAAAAAGCCTCTGCTCTTCTACCTGTGCACAAACAAACATGTTGTGTGCCATTCTAAAGTGGGCAGAAAAAAATACAGAAGCTTGTGCAGCAGAATAGAATTTCTGTTACTATGACCAATACATCCTTTAGCCTGGAGAGTGTTTGAGAGCTGGGATCAGGGAAACAAACAACATTCTTTAAAAAGAAAAAAAACTCTACAGTATACAAAACCTTTAACTATTGCGCCAGTTTCAGAACACCTTCTCATAATATCCTCCTGAAAGTCAACCAACACTGCTACCACCTCCAGAAATTCTGATGGAAGCTTAATAGTTCAATTAACACTGTTACAGTGCCACACCACTGCTTCACCGTAATTCAGAAAAAGTCCTGAACGGCATCCCGGAGGACCGACCCCTTAGCGGCAGCAGGGCAATTGAATAGTGTAAGATTTGATTTACTGACTAGCTGCCATTTTCGAATTTCCTCATTATGGGGTTTGTGGCATACTACTGAAATCCTGAACTTTTTCCATCTCTATCTTGGAAATTGCTTCCACCCGTTTAAATACAGAGGCATCTGCAGCTTTAAATATTGTGCTGTAAAGGTCTGCTTTAGTGTTTAGGTTCTTGGAACTATTTTCAAATGCTCTCACCCTTGCTTAACATTGCCCGCTTATACAGAGAGCATGCGATTTCATCCGTGCCCTTTCACCTTTGCATAAACTGGACATTTCAGTCTTATTTCTCCGTGCCGCCGCTCGCACTTCAAAACAAGCATTGGCCGCGCAGCAGTACAACCGCGCAGCAGTGAAAGTGACAGCAGGGGGAGAGGGCATGGGCGATTACCTTTCGGGAGCCTGCGACCATATGGCGTCACCATATGGTGCCGCGGGCTCCCGAAAGGAAATCGCCAAGATGTGCACTTGTTGCATTGCAAGCAATGCAACACATGCACGTGTTTGCCCCCAAAGCTGTGGCGATGGCTACAGGTCTCTGTCTTATGCGACGCATGCGCGCTCTGTAGGTCGAGATCTAAAAACTAATTTGATTTACATAATGTGTGCCTTAAAATAAAATAAAATAACATTTATTTATTTAATTAAAATAACATTTGCTGGTTAGACGACTGAATAGAAACCATCTTCGCATATGTAGGATGTGATTCCTCTAGAAACTAGAAGTTTATATAATGTGTGCACTAATGTACATGTATATTTCATTAAATGTAGTTCTTAGCCATAATTACACATGGTATGCCACATGTAAAATGGATCTATTGTACTGAGATTTTACATTTATGTGTGTTTAAATGTGCACACACATATTAAATGCGCACCATTGAGTTAATACTTTAAGTTGCCTGTTTCCCGTGCTACATAAAATACTGCTTTCCATTTTCTAATAACATGACACTTCTTGCAGGTATTCACATGCATTGTTAGTTTGAGAATAGGTACATTACTGTACGAGTGATAGGAAGACAGAGCCTGGGAAGAAGACCATGGACAGCCAGAACATTAACTGAAAGGTCTATTCAGAAATGTTACCACCTAGCCTGAGTGAGAAAGGACGATGTCGTTCCCATATGGGATACTTTGTGAATGTTGCAGTCTGCAACGTGAAAATGGAGAAAGACAATGGACCCTTGGTGATGCGAACAGAGGAGTGTTACCTGGACGATTTTAGTGTGGATGATTGGAGTCTACACTGTCTGAGGTTACTGCACTTTTCCCTGGACTTTGAGAGGGTTAGACCTCTGTGTTTCCTTCTCACCCTTGCTGAGTGTGGCTTAGGTTAACACTTACTTCCATGACACAAGAAGACTCTTGATCGAGCTTCTGCAATGCTGACACCTTCCTACTTAAAATGTCCCTGCTTTGTTCTATTTTTCCTTCCTAGAATTTCCTGATTTTTTAGATTTTTTACATTCCAGAACCATCTTCTTAGCTTGGACTCTAATTTAGGTAATTTAGACTTACTCACGAATAGATGAGAAAACCTGAGACTCTTCTCTGTGCGTCAGATACTTTTGTTACTCTTTTGTATTGCTGTGATTGAGCTCCCTGTTTGCTTGACACTGGTCCACCTACACTTCTTTAGGAGTTTAGGCTTCCCAGTAGTTATTCTGTCTTTTTATAGCATGGTGGTAAGAGCTGTGTACCTTGTTGATTGTTAATTTGTAATACATCTTCTCAACCATAGCTATCAATTCCTATTCCTTATTGTGTAGCCAAATGGGTTACACGGTTAACTGAAATTGTTTGATGTAACTCCTGTCACCTCTCATTCAGGGAGAAAGGTCCATCGGTGGACCAATGGTAAGACAGTGGGCTCAGAGCACTGGATCACTTTTGGATCACTTGATAAGTAATGTAGAGCGCATTGAAGGATATTCTTCTGGCCATGGGTAACTAGTAACGCTTGAGGGCAGGGGTAATATGATCCTGTTTACTTTGAGGACTTCTGTGGCTGCAGGGCTCTGTATTCTCAGAATTTTGGCATTTGAGTTTTTAGTTAGTCTGACATATAGTCATTTTCATAATCCAGTTTTGTAATCACTAACCCCAGTGTTGCCTGTAACGTTAATGAGGCCTAAGTAGAGATAAATTCACGATTGGATTCTCACTGTGCACAATGAGTTTCCTGTCACTTTGTTGACTAGGAATTTTAATCAGAGGTTGGAGTCTATAATCACACCACAACTTGTCACTTCAGTTGAAGTGGTATACGGCTGCTCCAATTCTTCGAACAAATAAGCTAGGTATTGTAATTGTGTGATGATACACTAGTTAGTATTTCAGTTTTTGGTGAGTTTAGTTTGGGATGATTGTCAGCATCCATTGTTCCACAGTTAATCGGCATTCACCATGTTGACCATACGATCCGTGTATTCTGACCTAGGGTGGGGTGCAATGCTCATCCCCCTGGTACAGCCTCAGGATGGAGCAAAGTCTGATAATCCAGTCTTCGAAAGGCTGCACCTGGGAGTGATTAATAAACACACATGCACTGGTGTCTGTGGGATGTTGCTGCATCATCCAGTCGTTGAGCATGAGCATGAGGCTACTCTATGCCCTCTTAACCAGCAGGCCTACCTACAATTGAGGGCAGCTGACAACAGTGGTACTGACCATCCCTGGTTTCCCTCAGCAGAGTCATAAGAATTATGTTGAAGAAGCCATCCAGTGATTGATGTCAAATATGTTCCAACTACAATCCTATATCAACAAGAAGCATTCTGGTAGGTGATGCTTGAGTTGGTGACACCATTAAAATGGAAATCAACCTCACTCCTGTGGCACATAAAACAAATAAGAAAGCTCACCAAATGTAATGAAATGTATTATATCATGGTCTACGCACTGCAAAGCCAAGAATTAAGGCTCAGCTGGATATTTATATTATTCATGACAAACTCCTTAGCTTCGTGGTCCAAACCATAAGCATTATTTTATCAGTCTGATATGCCTCAATTAAGGTAATATGTATTTGTCATTGTATAACATGTATGAGGCGTACCTGCCTTTGGCTGACTGTTAGATAGAAAATGACAAAACCTTCAGATAATTATTTTACGCTGAGCTTTTGCTTTTCATCTTTGAAGATAAAAGCGGGAATTACTATTTAAACATATTCAAATTATAACAACGAAGAAAACCATCAGTTAGTGCATTGTGTGACATTATAGAAAACCCCAAAGTATCTGATGTCTTGCAGAATATAAGAATGCCATCTCATGGATGCACAACGACTGTTGAGTAGGTGAATTCAACAACATAAATTGATTGATTCAATGTATATTCACTTACTAACCTGCCTATTTGTTATTTCGACCATTCAATCACGCATTGTTTCACTGGCATTGCTTTTAAGCTACTCCAGAGGCCTCCTGTGACATCTGGAGCACTACCAATACCTGAATGCAGTTGGCACCTGTGGTGCATGGTCAGCGCCAAGTGAGGCTATGGAGTCTCTCATTCGCTGCTGGTTGATTTCTTTAAGCCTCTGTTAGCTGAAATAACATCTCTTACTAAAGGATAGACTTGAGAGGGCAGCTAAGATCCTTTAACAGACTTGGGGCATAGGAGCACCAGTCAGATGTAATCATCCCCTTAAGTGCCTCTTCTTAATGCAGGGGTCCTACTTGATCTGAAACTTTACTCTGCTAACTCAGATCTTTTAGTCCTCTGTATATTTTTAAAGGTATTCAAAAATTCTTTAACATGTTAGTCTTCATTTTATTCAACTTACTGGCAGCTTGTGCAGGGTGCTGCACCTGATCTAGGCATGTGGCATGTTGGAGAGATACTGCAGAGCGAGTTAAAAGCCCAGGCAAGAATGTATTCAAAGAGTCACATATTTTTGTTACGCGGTGGTGGTTTAGCTTTCTGATGACACACAGTATAACTATGGGAACATAATGCAGTCCTAATTCTGATAGCAGATCACAATGGCTATGGGATGATATAGTCCCATTTATCTTATGATATACGGTACTATGATGGGCTCAGACACAGAAGCAGTGTGTTTCTACAAAACCAAATGACTACAGTATATCTTGTAAATAAAAAGAACAACTTTCTGATGAGACACAGGACTGTGGCACTGGGTTAATTATTTTGGGTTTTGTGTGTGTATGTGTTCCAGGGAAACATACACTACCTACCTCTGCCCATGCTGTAGATAGTTCATTAGGGATGTCTGCATTGCTGTTCACTGTTTGCTGTAAATGCTCTCTGCATGTGAAGAAAACTTCACGGCTGCTGCACATGCTGCATCTGGTCCCCTTCTGTAAAGAAGCCGTACACTTGCTGCCCTTTGTGCTGTAATCAGTTCTTTTTATTTTAGAGAAACCTGCTTTGCTGCTCTGCATGCTGTGTGTGTTTGCTAGTGAAGACTGATGTATTCTTTTCATCACACAAAAGCTAAAATAAACAGTATTGTCAATTGTACTTCTTTGACACTTATATAGTGCTTTCCAAGCCTTTAAGAATTCTGGGTGGACAGGTAAACATCAACTCTGTTATAAATGGTTGAGAGTCTTGGTTGTTGTGCTGGCTTGGGAAGATAGGTCTGTTGCGGGAGTGGATTGCAAGTATGATGTAATCATGTTGTAGAAGGCATGATGCAGTGCAGTCATAGATGGAGAATGTGGCGAAAGTGACCAGACGAGAGCCTTTGAGGCCGAGACCCTTTGGGGAGTCCCTGGTGAGGGAACATCTTGCATAGGACTCTCATGGTGATCACAGCAGTTTGGTCACTTGGTTAACCTGAGGATAGTGAACAGGTAGAGGTCATGATCAGACCTGGTTTCTTTATCTTTGTGTAAGTGTATGGGGGCAGATGCATTTCCTTAGGCCAGGTGGCGGTGGGGTCATGTTCTTCTCATCAAACAGTCTGATTTCACCAATGTCTGGTTGTGCTTGCTAACTTTCAAGAACTTAAAAAAAAAAAGTACCCTTTTGATCTATTCCACATCTTTTGCTTTGGCCTTGCAAAGCTCAATGTATCCTCAACCAGACTTGATACCTGATTAAGTACTGGATCTTACTAAACATATCCCCAGGTCTTCACAATTTGCAAAAAAATCACGAAATCAGCACTTTTGTAAAAATGCCGCAATTTTTACAAAAGTGCCTGCAAAATATGTACAAAAATAAAATAACTGCTGTTCACCCTCTCTTTACTGGCTCTGTGCTGCCACTGAGCCTTTAAAGGGAGGGTGAGCAACAGGCAGGCTGCAGAGGCGATACATTCCTCTGTTGCCTGTCTTTGAAATACACCTCACCCCCTCCTGAGCAAATAGCCTTCAGGCCGCCTCACACCTTTGTGTGCCCCCTGAGGACCCTGCAGGCCATTTGAAAGCAAAAGTCTGCAGTATTATTGTGGCAGGCACATATTTTGCCCACCGCAAAAATACTGCAAATATTTTGGCCACAAATTTTGCTTTATTTGGCTGCGAAATTTGCCACCTAAAGCTGAAAAAAAAGAAAAAAAAAAAAAAAAAGAAAAAAGAAAAAATGTAAAACTGAATCACTACTCCAGAAGTCTCTGCATTACTACCTGATATTAAGATGAATGACTTTATTTATGGCCCTCTAACCTTGTGATGTTATTAACAAGGATGGGAGAGGATGTGGTCTGACGGCTAGACTGCAGACTATGGATCTGGGAAACCAAGGTTCGAACCTCAGGGTCGCGTCCACATCCTGTGATTCTGGGCAAATCACTTAATCTCCCCGTGCCTACCAAATTTTTTTTTTAAATGAATGTGTCCTTTTGTAACGTAACTAGTGCTCACGTAAAGCGCTCCAATACCTTTGGGTCGAGTTTGCGCTATATAAATCTGCAAAAAATTAAAAAAACAAGGACAGAAGGACTGTAGCATATATTGTCAGCAACATTATAGCAGGTGTGATGTGCATTCTTGAAAGACGACATCATATGCACAGTAGGTAAATCACCCAATGAAATCCACAATTGTGTTACTTTCAAAGCAATTCCTTGCACCTTTGATCACTTCAACATAATTTGGGGACTTTAAATCAAAAATGAGATCATGAAAATATTGAGACAACCAAGGAAAATCTGCTTAGGTATTTGCAATTTCATCCATTGCGCCTACTGATTCTGCTCTTAACCGTGGTACAACCTTTAAATCATCTTAGTTTCCAGAAACAAATCACAATGGCTTCCCAAACGTGAGATTGTCAACTGTAGGATATTAAGACAATTCTGTCCTTGTTACATTTTCATGCCGTCAAACGCACAATGCACAGTCATGTCCGGTCACGTTTGCATTATAGTTGTTCTCTTTATGTAGATCATCCATTGCATGCTTTACTTCCACTACAATCGATTCTTCACTCGTCTGTTAATGTCTTGCTACACTTTATTTAGACTGTCAATGTTGGTTATCAAATGTGTTTCATTTTCAATGTAATTTTCTGTGTACTATTTTCTCAAATGTGTGAAAGGTTTTTCTCTAATTCATGTGATTTCCTCCAACCTCATCAACGTACCAGACATTCAACCACCCAGGGTCTGTTGGTATGTCAGTGGCTCCATGCTCACTTCCCTCTTTCAGATCTTTTAGCTTCTTGGGTTAAAAACTCTGGAATGGCCTGACAGTTTTGTGAGGCACTACCTTAGTCTGTGTTTAAATTACGCCTGATCGGAATCATATTTTGAACTTGGATTTCTTGGAGAGATTAATAACCCTTCTATGAAGTTGATGCCTTGTGTATGTCTGACAACATATTTAAGATCCAGTTTGAATTGTGTGCAGTCTGCGTGTGTGCTAGAAGCACTATATACATTCAAATAAATAAACACCGTGTGTAATACGCATCCCAAACATACATCCAGGAATGCAGACTACTTTTGAGACTATACTAATGAGGCAGAGCCAATTCGAAGACTCGTCAGTGCTATCAGTTATTCATCTGGCCAACCTTTGCATACGTAAGGCAGCTTATTTGTGCTGCGTTAGCGGACCATGGTTTTAGAACCATGATGATCTGCATTCTCAGGTATTTATAGGAAACAGTTTTATATCAGAAGACAGTCATACAATCTGAAAGAAAAAGCTCAACAGAGTCCTTGGTATGCAATTGAATCCTGACCTGCGACAATCATTAACAACATGAAGAAGATACATTAAACGCAGTTACACAATTTTACTTCTCACAGGGGAAATACGTACAGCTGAAACTCAGTGTGATAGATCAAAGATCATGTAGATGCTGTAAGAGGAACCATCGTTTTAAAAACTCGGAGATCCAAACCATGAGCTCTACCCACTGGATTACCCTCACATCCAGTATACTGGCACAATATCAGTACGCTAGAAACAGTCAACTTGAAAACAGAACAAAAAAAGACAATAAGATGGCCAACTATTTTTAGAAAACTATGTATAAAGCATACATTCTGCTCAAATAACAGGCTATTTCAATAAGATTACTTCGTTATCCATACTGTTTACATCAATGTTATTAGTAAGATCGTAGTCATTGCAGGAAATTTCTAACATCAGCGCTTATTAGTGAAAAATGGTGCACTATGTTAACCATGTTCAATCTGGGAGCTTGCCATTTCTTCCCAGAAAAATTGTGCGTTGTTACACAACGTAAGAAGTTGTACAATCACTTTAACGTATTGGAGAAAAAAGTCCCTTTAAGCATTCAATACTGTGACCATTATTTCCACTTAAATAGCACACTGTTCATTTTCACTTGGTTCCCTCAGCTAATGCAACTCTACTGTTACTTTGATCAGTGAAGTATTTTATCTGATACATATTTTTGTGTTTGTCCTTTTCCTAACATTATTTAGGTGCATAATCAAACGACGAGACTTGAGCTTCAGCTTCTTGAACATTCTCTATCCACAAACAAATTAGAAAAGCAACTATCAGATCAGACAAATGACATCTCACAGCTGCAAGACAAGAACAGGTAACTTTAGTTCTTAACGTAATATTTATGAACAACTATGTACGAACGGATGACCATAAGAGAAACCTTGTGCACATATTTACTGATTACTGTACAAAGGAAGGAGAAGATGGGAATCCTAACCTCCCTTTCTTTCCCCCACCAAGTCAAGAACCTTGAGTTCACTTCTCTACTCTGTCAGAAAGACTATGTCAGACTTTTATAGCTCAGAGGTCGAAACAATTCTTGACTGCTTCAGGTCATATATTACTAGAAGAAGTAATTAAATAATACATATATCACCCAGATTCATATGCACACAGGTAACGTCTCAGCACTGCTTGGGATGGATACAGCTATGAATCTGAGGCATGGTGGTTTTAACACTTTGGGGTTTGTAAGTCACTTTCGTATGCGAGGGAAACATGCCATCTAGAAAAGGCTACAAGAAATCATAAGGTGAGCAACAACTGAATAACCATTAAGTGAATGTGCTCCATTAAACATAACAAACACAAGGAGATGATGAACAGAGCGCTGAAACTTTTCAGACACTCACCTCCTTGTATTTGTTGTGTTTGCCCTAGGTTGGCAGGGTATGCCCAGAAGTGGGTTCCTTGCTCACTTTGCCACTGGATTCAAGCTAGCCTGGCTGATGAGGGGTGTTACTCCAGAACCGGTCCCAGGATGCTTGTTTCCGGTCCAGGGAAGACCTGGCTTGGCAGTTCGGGCTGGACTGCTCCCATGAGGAACAGGATCAAGACTGTTTTGCTTATGGCTGGGTCTGAACTGGGGTGGCCATGTGAACTAAAGAACGATGATGGATTCAACCCAGATCTGTGATTGGGGGTGAGTATCTGAAAAATTTCAGCTCTCTGTCCATCATCTCCTTGCGTTTGCTCCATTAAAAATAAACCATCTTTACATTGCCATACAAAAGAATTTATTGAAAGTAAGTTGTCTGCATGATGAACTCACAAAATTTAAAATATTCTGCTTCATACACAGGCACCTCATCACCATAGCAAAACAACCTCCTATAAACACATGAAAGTGGCCTACGACAAAACAAGTAAAGGAGCCTTTATCAAAAGCAGTACTCTGTTGAAAACGATCCGTCATTGACCCACCACTACTCCATTTAACTGACAAGCGCAACACCACCAAGTAATTTTCCACTGAAAACATAGACAAGATCAGATCTGACGTTGTAATCACAAAGCAAGCTACCATTGTTCATCCTATCATACAACGAAACATACTCATATGGACCAACTTCCAGATGATTTCCACTTCAGACACTACTGACATGCTGGCCATCTTCTACAATCATGTAATGATACTCACAAAAAGCACTTGCACCCCTCGTCAGAATATTGATTTCCTCTCTTGCACAAAGCAACTTCGCAATTGGTCTGGAGACAGCCAAATACTGCACACTACCAAAGGAAGTAACCTGCTAAATAAAGCTAACAAGATTACCATTAATATTGTTACATTTATTACTAGTGACTCTTGACATCCTATGGTTTTACTACCCATTGTTTCTCCAAGTACAGCTTTGCAGAGTGCTAAGCATTGCCTAGATTATAAACGAAATATTTATATTTCCTTGTAATGACAGTTTCAACAATAGACATTTTTAGAGTTTTGCTTAAAAATTGAATCTTTGTTAAGGATAGAAGCAATCACCTAAGAATAATAAGTGTACGAGAAACGTCACGTGCAAAAAGTGGATCCATTGTGTCCTATGTATCACATGATGAGCTGTGCCTTCCAAAAGCTTTTAACAGATTCTAAATTGCGCCCAAGTCTTTTGAAGCACTTGAGTCGACATCTTGCATCCTTGGGTCAAACGCAGTTCTTTGTCAAATTAAGCTCCAAAGTGTCCCAGGCAGAGAATACTCTTAAGGCATGTGCAAGATGGGAGGTCTAAAATGTAATCAATTTCAATTTCCCTTAAACCATTACACTCCAATTAACATAGAATCTTGTGATCATGTTTCAAGTAGGCGTATGCCTAGAAACAGGAGAATGAAAGGCAATACGGCTGGGAGGCTAAAGAAAGTGTAAAGTGAAGAAGAAACTAAGTATAGAATCTAAAGAAGCTTCCCCTCACTGCAAGAGCTATATCTAGCCATGAAGAGCGCAAAAGGATGCAACATGTGCCAATATTAGCTAATAGACAAGGAAAGCAAACAATATCTGATGATTGA
The DNA here is from genome assembly GCF_964263255.1 of Lissotriton vulgaris. Classification (NCBI taxonomy): domain Eukaryota; kingdom Metazoa; phylum Chordata; class Amphibia; order Caudata; family Salamandridae; genus Lissotriton; species Lissotriton vulgaris. Next base: position 408,310,520 of record NC_141694.1, on the reverse strand, counting down.
AATTAGGTGACTGAAATCAACGAGGAACAAAGGTTGAAAACCCCATCACTATTCTGTGTTTTTACGGGGATGTTAGAAATGGCGATTTCTGGTTGGCTAAGGCTTGCGCCAAAGCCAGGCAGAAACCACCATTTTACGTCAGGGCAAGGAAGTCACCCGCCAAGATAACCCCTACTCACCCTCTTGGTAGCATGGCACAAACAGTGAGGTTTATCTCAGAGGCGATGTGCAAAGCGTTTGTGTGCGCACCCAGCAACAACACCCAAGGCCCACCACAAAGGAAACTCCACACAAGGTTATATATAAAAATAGCCTTTGTATTATACCAAACACATTAGATAATAAACACACAATTTACACTGTGCCACTGGCACGGGCAGAATTTACAGGGGATTATACACAGGACAGGGCCGCATGGACCACTGTCAGGAATAAGCACTTGGTGAACTAGCACTTTGCAGGAATAACGCTTAGCACATAGAACATATAATAACTGTAGCACCAAATAGCAAATGTAGCACACAACCAGTAACCACTGGTAAAAGGTGAGTACCACCTACGCAATCCTAAACACCTTAGGCAAATATCATGCAGGGAACCATAAACTCACTAGCATCACCTATATTAGGAAAACACCCTCCTAAGCATAAAAATACATTTAGGGGTATAGGCATAAAAGCATTGCATATGATATAGCAATCACATTAGGCAGGTAATCACATTTGCGCAAAAGATCACATATGGCATAACCATGTACCCCACGCAAGGGCACAACACATGAACTGTCCCCCAGGCCAACCTGGCTTCTCAGTGGCTGAAACGCCCTGTGTCCAGCAAAGTCAGGGCAGGCTGCACAGGCAGCAAAAGAAGAATTATAAGGGCCTAAACGTAGCAGCTGCCCACTAAATGCTGGGCAGCTGTGGGATTGCGTATGGGCACCAGCGTGCCTTCTGAGCCTCCTCTGGGCTTCCAAATAACCCACAGTGCCCAGGAATACAGGGGAGCGTGGCATGCTCTAGGACTAAAACAACTGCGCCCTCAAAAGCCTTGTGGGCTGTGAATAAACAACTGGGGCCGAGAGCCTCTTGGGCTCGCAACAACAATGCCCCCAAGAGCCTCTTGTGGTCTCGACTAAAAGGCTGCCATGCGTTGGAGCCACGGGGCTCTGAATACGAAAATGCCCCACTACATTGGAAGAGCCTCATGGGCTCTGAAAACAATGAATGCCCCCAGACGTTGGAGTCCCGCTCAGTGGACTCCAAATACCACAATGCCCGGGTGAAGCCCTCAGGGCTCTGAATCAAAAATGCCCCCGTGCAGAGGAGAGACCCGCCGAGACGCCCGCACTCACCGGCTGTTGGGAGGCCCGTCTCCGCTGGGCTTCCCGGCTCCTTTCTGTGGTGGTTCTGCGGTGTCTTGGTGCTCGGGCGGGTTCTTGGCAGATTCCTGAGGAGGCGGGGTGGGCTCCCGGCCTCTTCCACCCCCGCCGCCACACTTCTAGGTGAAGTCCAGTGCGGGGTAGGCTCCTGCCTGGACTCTTCCACAGCTCACCTCTCCTCTTCTCACCGGAGCGCGGGGTGGACTCCCGCCGGCTTCCGGTTCTGTTTGCGGTCCGCCCACATCGGCAGCAAGGCTGCCTGACTTCCTGTGCGGCTGCCCGGGCTGCGACGGTTTTCCCTCGGGGCAAAAACGAGGGGTAGGCACACTCGAGGGTAGGAAGGGACAGCGGGGTGAGCACCCGCTAGGAGGCACTAAAAATCGGCAAATATGCGGCGTGGCCAGCCGTGAAAAAATGGCACAACGTGGGGTGGGCACCCGCTCTGAATTAAAGCAAAAGGGGGGAGCCCCAAGCCGGGGAATCCCTCAAGGTAGGGATCACGGCTCCAGCAGCGCCAATGCGCTGTTTTTAGAAGGGGGAGGCCAGCGCTCCCCAGGGCTGGCAGGCAGGAATCCCCAAAGTCCAGGAAAGTTTCTTGTAGGAGGTGGGGGGGCAAAGGCTGGGCCCAGGGGCCAGCTCACAGGGCCCTCCAGGCAGGGAGGCAGTCCCCAGAGGCGGTCCTCCTGGCACCCAGCAGCAGCAGGCCCCCCTCAAGGTAGGATCAGGAAGAGAACATTTTGGTAGGGGGTTCACAGCCCCTTTTTATACACAGAAACCCTTTGTCTGTGTCTGTAGGGTGGGGGAAAACCAGTCGCAGCTGGTTTTGGAGCACTCCATTGTGCTCAGCCCCTCTCACCATTCACTGGCCAGGCTAGGGTCATCAGTCGCACCGCAGGGGAAGGAGCCAGCATTGTGTGGGGAAAGCCCAGCCCTATTCAGGTCCCAGGTGCACTCCTCCCACCCATCTGGCTGTCAATCTCCCTATTCACCACCGGGGCAGACCCATCTGACTCCTGGAGCCAGGCTCACCAGCAAGCTCCAGCCAATCACAAGCCAGACAGTCACTGCGCCTTTATTACACAGACATGACAACTTCTAGAAGTGGCACTTTCACAGTAGACACATTAACGCTGTACACATCATCGCGCAGCATTCAATCTCACGAGTCCGCACATACCAAACTCGCCCCTGCACTCCCCGTGCATCAGGAACTACCAGGGACACATACATTCCCCATGCATTCCTATGGGAGGGCAGGCCAACCTCACTACACGCACTCAGAGTGCGCACGCACTTTACACTGGGACACAGTGAAAGTGCGCAGAAGCCAAAAATCACTAACACCGGGTCACAATTAAAAGCAAAAAGTTTAGGGGTGAACCTGCCAGAAGGGCCAAGTCCAACAGGGGATAACAGAAGTTCAACGACCACATACTTTATGTAAAATACACTAGCACACCGCTATATTGCAAAACTGTAAACCACACAAAGGCACTCAAAGTATTCCAAACCTTATTGCAAATGTCAATGATTGCCAATATTATGCCGGAAACTGTTGAAGTATAGAAAATAAATGGTAATAAACATTCGGAAAATTATTATTATTAATTTGATTTACTAATTTAAAGAACTCTTCACAAGATCACTTTGCATGTTAATATTACCAGTGGAATGAAATTGCTGCAAACACGAAAATGCCTGAATAAGGATGCTGATGAAACGTAAGATGCAGTTGCCCTTACCCATTGTTTCTCCAAGTACAGCTATGCAGCTGAAAAAGAGGTGCTTGGTATCTGTACTTATCATGACAAACTACAAAATTAAATCAGGGTTTTGTACTCCGTGCCCTGTGATTTGACTTGTGTCAAGTTTCTATAATAAAATTGTATGTGACCATGACCTTTTAGTTGGCAATTTGATGATGACACCCGTGTCTCTACTCATATGCTGTTTTTCTCTTTCATATGACATTTTAAGGGTGGAACAACACTCTCAAGCTCTAGCAGATCTAGAGCACACCATCTAGCTCGCCCAAAGCAATGTGCCCTATGTAACTCAACATAAGCAGTTCGCATTTATGAAAAGGCAGCATCCGACCAGGTGTGCAATGAACTCAAAGTGTACAATCTGATGTGCACAAATGCATCATGTAGGCAGGAGTTCTTGACAGAACCGAAGGTGGTGCAGGGTTCAAAGAAATCTTTAAACATTACTACCATATAGGTGGGGGAGGAAGGCAAACAGCCTTTTTAACATGACCACAAGTTGAGAACTGTCTCTCTTCAAAAACTCAAACGTCACCAGTGCTGTTCTAAACAGCTATTCTGGGAAGATGTTCTTATCTGACTTCAGCATCGTCTGATATCTCCTCCTGGGCTCCCTTATTAGCGGGTGTCAAAGTATCCTCCAGTAATATCCGGGAACTATGGACAGTGAAATGGTTTAAACAATCAATGAAAAATTCAAAGATAAACAATGACGGGGTGGTCTGGTTATTCCAGCATTGAAGACGATGAAATGAATGTGATAATATTGGTGTAAAAAATAAAATCACCATTGTTGTGCACTCAGAGAGATGTACTTTAATGCTAAATTCGGACACTGGTATGGTAAAACAAACAAAGCTAAGTGTGTATAGAAATATAACGTAAGACTTAGTTTGGTACACTTTTCATACTGAAAAATGAATCATATTTTCTAACTCCCAAGTCCTTGTCTGCACTCCTCTGAACGTGATGTTTTTCATCTCTAAAAGTAATTGTTTGATATGAGCACTATGTAAACACGCTTTCGGATATTCAATTTCCGTTTCCACATGAAATTCTGCTCTGTCAACTAAACTACACAAATATTCTTAATGGAGGGGGCTTAAGAGCAGTAACTATGTTTTCCCTAATGATCAATAGAGGAAATACCATCTGCTTGCATGAAACAATAAATGTTCCAAAGTTCAGAGGTTCTTCCGCTGGAGTAGGATAAAAAGCATTTCCACAGCATCACTGTCTCTCGTTATCTGCACAGCCTTTCTGCTAGACCCTGGTACAACACTGAACTGACTATGGTAATCAGTTATAAAAAGGTTCTGGTGGGAAATCTATGCAAAGTGTGAGCTAAAGTATAAATATAGTACAATGTATTAACATTACACCTCGGACCTCGAAAATGTTTTAGAGTAGTTTTATTTATTGAGGACATAATGATAAGATATGCAGTATTTTTCCCTATATGAAAGGGAAGTTTCTTTTAATTAGGCAGCATACAGTTTACCAGATGCTGTTCATACAAAGCATTTTTCTTCTTTACCACTTCCCCAATAAAAGTTGAAATGTCGTGACTTCGAGAAGAGAGATGTAAAGATTGGTCCAATGCATTCATTGTCCAGTATTCTGATGTATGTATTAAAATGGCTCGATGTATGACTCAGAGCTTACTAATAATATTACATCCGTTCTCCAAGAGCATACTTTCACATCAATTTATTAAACATCCTGCTACTCTGTCTTTCTTACGAAGCCCAAAGGGTTTCTGCATATACTTCTGACAGTGACCCGGTTCTCAGTGAAGCAGCAATGCACCAGTATGGAATAGTGCAAATCCATCCAAGGAGATATTGAAGCGGTACTGAATGAGTAGCATATTGAAATACGCCTCTGTAGCATATTGAAATACGTTTCTTTTATCTAAATGCAAAATACACCAATTTTCAAGGAGCAAGAAATGCATTAGAATTAGAAACATAGTAATCTGCACCACTGAAGACTTGTTAAAACCACCTGTATTCTAATAAATGGAGTGAGCTTACAGCATTGTCATTAATGCACAAAAGAGCAAGGTAACAACAGGTGACTGCCATATGTTGACAGGTTTGTCGAATGGATGAAAACATCCATTAAATGACATAAATGATGCCCTCTAATATCAATTTATCCAATAAACGTACATTAAACAGTTTTGGGACATCATGCACCACCTTCTCAAAGTGTAATTTGAGCCTCAGTGCTACTGCATAGGACTTACAGTAATGCCTAAGGTTATTTTTTACAGCTCTAGCTAATTTTAGTTGTTTTTTGTATGTATTTGGGAACTTGTGCTGTTTTTCTTCCCTACATACTTAACACATCAGTGGCATTCTTGACCAAAGTAAAGAAAGAGGCTGGGATGGCAGAAATCCAGCGCTAACATAGAGACTACTATTCTCCAGCCTGGCTAATGTGTAGTTATAGTAAACTGTCTGCAAGGTCAACCTTAATGTATACATGGCACGCTGAGAACACATTAATGTACAAAGCTTTGTATTGGTGTAAACTGAAGCTGCGTCCCTTTTAAATTGCAGTCCATTAGAGATACTTTTAGATCACTCTATTTTGGAAGACAATGAAAGGATCATGTTTTTCATGCAGACAACTAAGGGCTGAACATAGGCAGCATTCTTAGACATGCAATCAAGCAGATCCTATGGCGTGCATGGGTAGTCTCATCTGTAATGGAGAATGTCAAGAGTAAAGTATTCCAAATTGGATGACTTTTGTTAGTGTCTTTAATGGCTGCACTTAATCCCAGTTCCACAACATCCACCACACACATACTTGGAACTCATAACCCCACTTACCATTTAACAGTACACAAATCAGGACTGGCAACAAAACCATGCTTTTTCTTCCTTCAGTAAATACATACGTTCTAATTTTGTTATTCATTTGCTTGGTTTCGTTTTTCCTCTAAATTTGAATTTAAATGCAATCTACCTGAAATAGGTCCAACTTTTGTATCAACACGGAAGATCATCATGCCAACACACTATGTAACTGGAAATCAAGAGAGTCAAAAAAGAAAGGACTCACAAACATATAATTAGAAATGTCTTACCTGTTTTTGCATCTAGGTATGTCCCCATCTCTTTTCGAATCTAGAAAAACTTACAAAGCATACCTTGTTCTTGAAGTGTATGGCTCCCGCACCTGTGAAGTGTTTCCAGCATCCGTCTTGAACAATAACTGAACATTTCATACTCAACAGTTGAACTGTAAATTCTTAACTATTGCAAATTACATATCCTTTGGAAACATTTGTATAAGTACAATGCACCTCATATAATCTCTGTATCCTTGTAATGTAGCAACTATATTCCTTTATGATAAACGAATAACATACAAAACAACTGAATAAAATCCAGTAATCTGAATATTCTCTTTCTTTTAAGACTTTGTTACTTTTGAAACAATTGGTAATTTATTGTTTTCAGTTTACAACCCACAAACAATGCCATAAGAAAATATTTAATTGATAACACGTCTTAATAGCTACATAATGTGGTATGGTAATTTTGAAATCCTACCTTAAAACCTATACTAAGTCATTAGATTTCTCTGCATATACTCCTCTCCTGTCTAGTAGGTAAACGCAGGACTATGCAGTCTTTCATTCTTAAGGAACGACAATTTTTACAGGAGCACAGTACATGCTTATAAAGTAATGCTATTTGCAAAATGTTAGTTTTGTGACAAACATGTCCAATTGTTATGCAATTGTTTCTAGTTATTCAAAAGTTAAATCCAAGAAGGACACATTTCATAAAATAGATAACTTAAAAATGACAGTAATTGGGTGGATAGGTAGGCCGAGATATTATTTATAATTGAGTCATGAAGGCGAGGCTGTCACGAAATAAAAGACAAAAAGAATAAAAACAATCAAATAGATGAGCTGGAGAAAGGCAGATGCAGTTACCTACAAAAGAGGAAGCAAGGCATATGCTTGCCACACACTGCAAGCACTTTCAAAAGAACACAAATTAAGCACTTTGCAAGGAGTGTGTTACACTATGCAAAACATGACAGGACTACGAAAGCAATAGAGAAACAGGCTAAGGTAATCGGAGTGATTTGTGCTAAATTGTACGAAAAAATTTAAATACCATTTAATACAGATGTGTAAAGGGTTGAATAGCCCTAGGATGTCATCTAGGTCGATAAACACCTCTTTAGGTTATTGCTGAGAGGTAGGCGTTTTACTGACATATGCAAAGTGTTCTAAGGAAAGAGAAATGAAAACTGAAGCACTAAGAGACTCCATCACTTAAATACATTTAATAGTAACACTGTACATAAACTGCAAAGTTCTGTTTTCAGACATTGAATAAATTGGCCATTTGGCTGCTATGTCAGAGTGCAAAAAATGTGACATAGGGCCTGATTTAGAGTTTGATGGCTGGGTTACTCTGTCACAAACGTGACAGATATGCAGTCCGCCCTATTACAAGTGCCATAAGATATATTGGACTCATAGTACAGCGGACAGGTTATCCGTCACATGTGTGACGGAGTGACCCTCCAAACTCTAAATTGGCCCCAAATTTGGATAATCAGTAAAGGAGGTTAATCTAGCAGGTGGCTGCATAAGTTCAATTGTGAAGCCAAATTCAAAATCACACATTTATGGCAAGTAAATCCTGAAGCTGATGAGCCGTATGCAATGGGAGGTGAGGGCCTAGAGTGCTGAGGTTCAAAATCCCTATTTGCTGGATCAACCACTGCCATATCTGTTCAGACTTCCTTTTTATTTGGCTAAGACCCTACTCAATGCCCTGGTCAAAAGCAAACATGGAAATATAGCAAAAGCCTCCTCCAGCCTCTTGCAGTATTTTTTCCACTTTCAGATCATCAACTTTGCCACATGCTTCCCCAAGCCACTGCCACATCCAGCTGTTGCTTTATAGCAGGTCTCTAATAAAAATTCTTGACTTATGCAAAAGGGTCAATGACACATTCTCTTCCTCAATCTGCAGATAAACGTATACCTGCTCATTATGCTTAGTGATCCTACATTTCCTGGCCACCTGCAAGTGCCCATGAACTGCATTCAGATTTCACACCCTCACCCAGCTCTCTTACATTGCAACACTTTCCTACATTATTGTCATATTTGAATTTGTATCGGGCACCTAGCAGAGTACACAATACTTAATGTTTCAGAAAGCCCACAAACCATCATCAACATAAGCAAATCAACCATTAGGCCCCTATAATTATGATCAGATTTTGGCACTATGACCCACTATTAACTAAATTAGTGGCTACATTATCATGCTAGATCATCAGGAAAATTCCTGTGGAAGGTTGGAACATTGCAAAGTTTATTCCTGTTGGGCATGGAATAGATGGCAATTATACTATGTGTGGTCTGTGTGGTACCAAGCTTTTTGGCTTGTATAAGCTGTATTTAATATCAGTAAGAACCCTCAACGAAAACTCTTCAGTTCAGAATTCTGTCTGGAAATATATGCATAAAGAGCCAAGCCACTAACAGGCTTTTTCAGATAGAAATAAGGTGAAAGACTGGATTTACCCCAAGATGCATCAACAACCCAATTTGCGATTCCTTAATAGCGAAGAATACCGGTTCGCTATTAAGGAATTGCAAAATGGAATGCATCAAGAAATCACTTAAAAAATAGCGAATTCTTAGAATTCCTTAATTGCGAGTTGCAATTAAGGAATACCTCCCCATTCAATCCTATGAGCCTAGAGGCCCATAGGAATGAATGGGAGGACAATCTCAATTTGCGATTGGCAATTAGCGATTCGCAAATTAAGATTGCGATTTCAAGGGTGCAGGGGTGTCCAAAGGACACCCTGTTGCATCCCTGAAATTGTTATGTGCACATATGTTGCGCACATACATGTCCTTAGGGCATGTGTGTGCGTAACATGAATCTTTGAAAAATGCACTTTAGTGCATTTTTCAAAGTTTTTGCAAATTACCATGAAGTTGTACTTCAAGGTAATTTGCGTGCCCTATTAGCGATTTCACTATTTTAAAAACTTTCATGCATTGCATTTAAGGAATCTCAATTTGAGATTCCTTAATTGCAATTAATCGCAATTTAGCGATTTCTACGATTGCGATTTTTGCATTTGGGATGATGCATCCCATTTCCAAAATAATGCTCGCAAAGGGGCAGATTCTGAGAATCTGCCCCTTTGCGAGCGGTTTTTGTTTGATGAATCTGGGCCTTAGTCTCATAATCAACGGGGCTAAAACAGAGGAAATCCTTGTGCATGCAAAGCAAGTCTCAAAGGACAATGGCCAGATATTGGGCTAACTATCTCATAATGCCTCCAACTTACAGGCATCAGAAACTCTGTCTTGTACTGTTGGGTATCCCACCATGCTGTAGTCCTAGATGGTAAGGCTACCTTTGGCTGGTTTTTTGTCACTTATTGAAACACGTATCATAGAGATTCTGTATCTGACTGGTTTCTGCACTCCTGTAGCAAAGCTCTATCAAGAGAGCAGGCCGCACAGACTATGAGACCAAAACTCTGTTAGGACCTCTGTATAACATTACTTAATGGCCACACACATGGCATTTGACTGCTTACCTGTACCCTCAAGTATACAGCTCAATTAAACAAGCATTTGCAATCCAATAGGTCTCGCATTTACACGAGTTTGAACTATTGGCATTCCAAATGACAATGCCTTTTATTTAGGTTTTGTTTTTACAATGTAAACAAAAAGCATTGTCATTTACAATACCAATAGCTTAAACTTGCGTAAATGCGAGACCTATTGCATTGCAAATGCTTGTTTTTAAAGAAACGTATACGCTGATGGTCAAAATCCAACACTAGTATCTCTGTCTCCTCTTTGATTCAAGCCCTTAGACCCACTGTAGATTTTTCCATTTATAACACCATCCTATGAATGTTATCTATACTGCATGTTTGAAGATTACTTTTAAAACAAAGTTAATGGATTAATGGTATGAAATACAGCAAAATTACCTACTCGTTTGCGGCTATGTCTGACTGTTCTGCTACTTCGGCGTCACTATAGCGGATTAGATTACTGCTTCATATTAGCTGGTCTGGCGCGGGGATAAGGGAGGCTACCTATTTGGCGCATGCGCAGAAAGTATTAGCAGGGAGTAAAGAAAGTGAAAGCACGCCATGCACGTGTTCTGCACAAACGCCATCAGGAGCCGTAAACGTGCACATGGGCTGTCTGGGCGAGGACGCCGGAACTCTGCAGGCTCTATGCTGAAGTCCTGGCTCCATTAGAGGGACCGGGTGAACAGCGATGCAGACTGTATGGCGCCAAAGGCAAAACGGGGCTCCCGAGTGATGAGGAGAGCCCCGTGGCGTGAGCCGGTCAGACGCCATGCGAGGCAGGCTGCAGGGGCTACCGAGTGGTGAGGAGAGCCCGCGGTGTGAGCCGGTCAGACACCATGCGAGGCAGACTGCAGGGGCTCCTGAGTGGTGAGGAGAGCCATGCAGCGTGAGCCGGTGAGTGAGAGCTTAAATGGGTGCATTGCCTGCGCCCATTGTGTTAGCGGACCCATGTCACTCGCCCAAGTTCACACCATTGCCTGACACTCCTGAATGTAGCACGTGGGCGAGTAGGAACAAAAAAAATCACATCTCCATCACTTTAAATTTTTGTGTTCTGGTTGCCTCCTAATTTTGATGTTATAATCGTTTTTGTCCACTTTCCCTTGCTTTATCTGTTCCGCAGCTTTCTGTGGTTTGTTTTCGGCTTTCAGTGGTTATACTTAAGTAACTGTGACATAAGCGCACAGGGAATGTGACTGGTTCTAGGCAGGGAATTGAGGGGGCAGCCTGTTGGAACAGAAAGAAAGCGCGCTAATGAACAATAACACCAGAGGACACAGACGGAAATTAAAATAACTATATGATTGGATCAGGCAAAGAAGTAAGTGATGATCAAGAATTGGAACAGTATGAATTAGTAGAAGAAGAGCTAGAATTTAAATAAACGGGTGCAGGAGAATAATCTGTCCTTGTGCTGCTCTCTTCCATGCAAAATGTATTTTATGAGCCTGGCTCGATGCAATCAATAATTAAATATGCCTCTCCCTGGTAACCTAAACACAAAAGGTATCCTTCATGTGCCGAGACGAATGCCTTTGTGAGCAGAAGGGTAATAAGTGAGGAAAACTGTACGGTGTCAGCGTCGCAGCTGTGTGGTGCGCAACAGCTCGCCAGGGCATGAAGGCACGGTAGGGGTGGCCATTGTTTTGCCCAGGGCCCAGGTTTTGCTATTCATAGATGGTCTTTGAGAATTCTCTACCTTTTTGGAAGTCGTCTATTTTTAGCACCCCATGGGTGCTGCACATGCCCCGGGCATGTGGTCGTATGCACAATACACATAATGGAACAAATGTTAAGGTTCAATGTGGGTTAAATTTGTGCCTTGCATGAGTTGCTGTACACGTTTCTTTCCCCTGCTGCAAACTCTGTTTTTAGGTGCCTATTCCAGTCCATCAATTCTGGTGGTCTTAGTGTTGACGCCTTGTCTGTAAGGCGCACGCTAAAGGACACGCCATGAGCGTGCACATCGACTGTCGGAAAGAGACGCCGTGAGCATGCACATAGAATGTCCGGGCGCCATGAGCTGTGCATGCGTATGGTGCAAGCAGCCGTTGTGATAACGCCGCAAGCCGAGCCATACGTGTGCACAGCTGATGTCTAACGCATGTGCACCTATCCTGTCCCGCATCGCTAAGCAAAAAGACAACAATAGATCTTGCTTACACGAACAGCGCATGGCGCTGCATCGCTAGGCGAGACTTGAAAAAGTCTACCTACATTCCAAAACGATTTTTCGTAATAATATTGACTAACTTGCTTGGTAAAACATGAATATTATAGGTCACAAAGTAACATGTAAACTTCTTAATCATGAACATTATTTTTACTGATCTTTTGTTTACACTTTGTAAAGCAAATGATGATCTTCATGACCCCACATCAAATAGGAGCTATGATGAAAAACACAGTCATGAGAGCAGTCTGAAGTACAATTGATTATGATACAAGGAATCACAATATGCAATAGAAAACATCTCCGATCTTCATTGGCTAATCATGTATTTGTATTACAGAAGCAGTGCCAGAAGCTTGTACTACCTTCAGCTGATCTTTGTTACAGTCTTTTCACTACATTATATTTTAGAGCTACCAAATGCCAGAATTTGTGGCGCGAACCTCTGAAAACTCGTGTGTCAGTAGAGTTTGAGTCGAAATAAAGACTATGATGTCATAGGTCTTTAAACTCACCAAATTACAAAAGGTCAATCAAAGCACATATACTCAATGTGAGTGTCAATAGCCCGATGCGTCATGTTTTTCACCAAATGCCGGCTAACTGAGAAAATTGGATTGATTATCTGACACCTCAGGAGTTTAAATTGGTAGGAGTAGAACAACTGATCATAACTCAATTTGTACGTAGACAAATGAGACGAATGAAATCAATATATACATTAGAAGCGCAACTGTTGTGTGTTATGCTGCCCATACAATTTGTGACAAGGCCATTTAGTACGAAGAGTACAATCAACTGCATGTATGTTTAACTTATGTCGAGTTAAGTTTTTCAGAAGAAGAGTAAAACCCTGATTAACAGCCCAGTACATTCTCTGGCTTCATGTGATATACTGCATGGAAATCAGCGGAAAGTATATATCACTTGTGCCTTTCAGTGATATTTATTTGTAGTAATGTTATGCTAAATTAAATTTAAATTAACTATGTTTTTTATTTATTAAATGGAGTGTGAAACTCTTATGATTAACGTTACAGCTCCATATGGGAATTTTCGCACTAAACTCCACAGTCACTTTACAAACAGGATTTTTGCAGAAAACAGACAGTAAAGTGAGCATAACTCGAGGACGATAGATTAGATGACTGCAAATTCATCTTAATGCTCATACATCCTCTGTATTTATTCCTCATTAAATACATTGTTTTCATACATGTAAAGGAAGGAGCACACTCTTTATGCCAATATTTTAAATTGTTTTTGCAATAACATTTTAACGGTTGTTTAAAAAATCACATTAAAAAGTATGCACAAGCTCATTTTTTGTAAAGTAACAAAACATTTCTTGTGGGCAGAAAAAATGGAGGATTTGCAAACATATTCTTTTTTCTTGATCAGCTTTTTAGAGAAGAAGGTTCTTGACTTAGAGGATAAGCACACAGTGCAGATCCAGTCCATGAAGGATGAGAAAGATCAGCTTCAACTGCTGGTGTCTAGACAGAATTCAGTCATTGAGGAGCTCGAGAAGCAGCTAGTATCAGCGACTGTTAACAACTCGTTTCTTCAAAAACAGCAACAGGACCTCATGGAGACTGTTCACAACCTGCTTACCATGATGACGCCTCCAAACTGTAAGTTAGAGAAAGTAATCATGTCAGTGGCACCAAATTAGCGAGCTCTGTAGTGTTGATGCTTGGCAGCCACATGTTGGGCGAGACGAGAAAGTGACTCTGCTAGTCTCGAGACTCGCTTTCTTCAGGTGGTACAAACAAACCTGTACGTTTCTAAAATGGTTACTAGAGAAGGTACCAGTGGCAGATACAAATATTTTTCTTAGTTCTCTATAAATAAGACTGCCACAGAAAGTGCATGTTTTAGAATTTTCTTTTGTTAAATTACCGATCAATTTGGCATGAAGTGAATGGCTTCACAATTGCATGGGGCAATGGCAGATGTATTTTATGTCACTCGATCTGATTGCAAATCTCCTATTTTGAAAGTCGATTATGGCATGGGGAATTACATTTGGGGAGTTTTATGTTTGTAAGGCGAGGGAAAATCCAATTTTGGCATATCTAGTTTTTAACGATTTATAACTGAAATGACATAATACAGTTCAAGTTCAATTATTGCGCTCAATGTATTTCTATTGAGGAAAGGTTGTTTTCTGAAGCTGTTATATTGCAAGAAAGTCAGCTTATACATACCATATCAAGACCTACATTTAATTATCTGAAAGTATCTGTTGTGCTTCAGTGCTTAAATTCGCAGGTGTAAAATCAGAGGATTGAAGTTCTAATTCTTGCTTCACCCCTTGACCAAAGTTGGTTATCCTCGTGCAATATGTTTTTCTCCCCATGCCTCAGTTTCTTTTACTTCCAAAATGGCAAATGCCTAGAAATATCTCCATCCCTGGAATCAAGTGCAGTAAGGAAAAATACAACTGGTTCTCAAAGTGGACCGGTGAACATTTGTACTACAAAATGCTGTTGTGTGTCGCTTTTGGAGAACAGATATCTGCAGCCAAACACAAGCCTACATTTTGGCCCTAGTACAATACCATTCCAAGAATAATAACACATTAGATGGTTGGGGTGGTATTTTCAGTGAGGATAAGTAGAGTAGGGCTCCATGACATAAAATGATGGGATGACATTCAGGGGAATGTGAATTCTTGAGATTACAAATGAATTTGCGGCCAGCTCTTGACATGCCACTATCATTAAAAAAAACAAGAATGTCCCTGAAATCCGCAGGCCCTCTTCATCTAGTCACAGTGAAGGACAGAGCACCCTTGACAAATCATGCCATTCGCATCAAGACTGCTGTCCAGCACGTTATATTTAATTTAGTAGGTTTATATAAATTACAACTATGAATAATACATTCTAAACTTGGAAGTGTTAAATTACATTGGCTATTAATAGCTGTATATTTATCACATTAGAAGCCTCGGAAAGCAAGGAAACAAGACGTCAGGCAGGCAGGAAGACATAGCTTCCAAATCATGGCTTATTGTACCTTGGCAAGACAAGGTGATATAAATTAAATAACTATATCGAAATGCAGCTGCATAGGTTACTCATCTGTTTTTGTTTTGTCTTTGATTTTAGCACTTAAGAACCCTCCTTTTACAGCATATGAGAGTAGTGGCAGAGTGTGGCCGGTGCCAGAGCACAGAAATTGCATTCATGTCTTTCTGTAGGAGCTCACACGCCTTACCAGGAGAAGCTTGAGGGCAGCAGATAAATTGGAATACAGCTATAGGTTCAAAACTTCTTTTTAATGTACAGTGGGCTCACATGACATATGCGATATTCAGTAGTTCCTCTCTGGCACTGCTAACCTAAAATTAGGCGCTATGATATACTGCTGTTTGAACCCTTTTCCGCCCTCTTTTGAAGTGCTCCTCCTCTTTCTCATTACTCCCGGTTTTACACTCTGCGTCTTTTGTCACAGCCTTCCTATGGTCACTCAATCCTTTTAGGTGGCTGGTACTTTTCTACATCTGGTTTATTTAGGTAGCATGAACCTAGCCACATGGATAACTGAACACTTCACAATTTACAGAAAATAGAATATATTAAGTGTGGAATGAACTAATCACATTCAAGCATAGTCAACAGTAATAAGGAGAGTCATAATGTAGGTCGTGGGAGACAGAGGGTGATATTCACATGTATTCTTGGGAATCATTGGCATATTGTCGAATTCTTATTCCTTCCACATTTGAAATCACACTTAGGGTTTCCAAGTACATATCGAATGGAACAGGGGAAAATATGTGATTCTTGTGGCAGGGACTGAAACACTAACCTTAAGATCTTCCCCTTATTCCCAATAATGTTCACCTGCCTCTGTCTCTACCATAGGGAGCTTTATGTTTTGGCACCATCTTATCTTCCCCAAGATAAAAAAAGATTGGTCATTATAACCACCAAAAACCAACAACATGGAATCACCCAAAGACTGAAAAGATAATATAAAGGAGCTCCTAAACGGTGAGGTACTGCCTAAAAAGTCCAACTATCCCTCATAACAATAACTATTTGGTAGGTTAGGGGGAAATATAGCGCTTAAAAGTATATACCACATATAAGAAGAACTGTCTATGAAATGCACTGTGTAAAATACCCATCATGTTAGATTTGATTGTTAGACCAGTTACTTCGATTGCAGGGCCAGTGAATTTGGGGTGATCTTTCTGCACCTCATAGTGTGGTTACAAAGGTCAGATTCTCATAGTCAGCAGTTAAGGTATATTTCTAGTTGCAAATAAATAAATAAATACTACTGGACTCCACCCAACAAGAAGAGTTCAAAACTATTTGAACTAATATTTGAATTTGAGACATAAGACCGACTCTAGAGACAACCTTCTGTCCCTCAATGCATCAGGTAAGGCCACTGACTGTCCTATATTGAGTCCATATCTTGTTAAGTACACCCTCAACTCTACATGACAGAAATGCAGTCTTAGGATCATAAATCCTAACACACAAGGTGATGACCAGCCTCAGGGCCTTGTGGAAATGGTTGTGGGTAAGAATATCTTTCCTCTGGACCCTAAAATCATCTGTGCCCTGATTAATTCCAAGTCCCTGTGAAACACAAATTTGAATTTATAGAGTTCCTGGACACATATCAGTTAGACATGGTTTTGTAACTGAATCTTGGGCTGACACCTCGTCAGGATTAGACATGGCTGCAGCTGTACCACCCGGTTATGCCGTTTAAAGATTAGACAGAGTTCTTAGAAAGGGTGGCGGATTAGCTGTTATCTACCTAGACACCTATGCTGTCATTTTTACGCCAGCTTCCTCAAATGAATGTGAAGCATGTAGATTTAACTCTGAATTACCCAAAAAGCAGTCTGTTGATGGCCTACTCGTTTATCGTCCCCCCCATGCCGAGATCCACCTTCACACAGCGATCAGCTCCCTCTTAGAATCTTTTTCCCTCAAATCTGATTTTACAATATTGGGCGACTTTAACTTTCATTTAGAGAACCAACTAGATCATGAGACCGAAACACTAGTAGATACCTTGTCATGCCTTGGTCTTTCCCAGATAGTCGACGGCCCCACACACCTGGCTGGACATACCCTCAACGGAATTTTTACAAAGAATCCCTTTGTCACCAGGCTGGTGATCCTCCTGTTGGCCTGGACTCATCACAGAGCTGGAGTTTGTGAAATTGAGTTCTATGTTAAAGCTCCCCCTTCCGAGATCTCCCATAAGACACAAGTCTCTCATGCCTGGCACAAAATGTAGGCTTCTGAGTTTAATCTGCTCCTAGCATGGACTCAACCAAAATAGACATCCGACATAGGCAAACTGATCATGAACTATTCAGACTGGCTGACTTCCACAGTTAACATTCTTGAACCTGCCAAAAGCAGAAAACACAAGAGAAGAAACCTTTAGCACACTGGATAAGTGACTCCAATGGAGGAAGGACTATAGCATGCTGGAAAAAGAAAAATACTAACACGGCATTGCAGAATATAAAACCTGTCACTGAAAGAAAATTCTTTATTAAACAAATTAAATTGGCTAAAAGCTCTACTAAAGAACTTTTTCAGATCGTTACCAAACTTACTATGACGCCTACTTGTAACTCTGCAGGATGCGGTCAGGCTTTCTGCAACTCTAATGCTAATTTCTTTCAGAAGAAAGTGGAAGACATTTTCAATACGTTCTCCACAAACAACCCTATTCATTTTATGAGTAATGGCACCTCACTTGTGATCTCAGGAAAAAACACTTTTGGGGAATGTTGGACTTGTCCCTTTTTGCAGGGTCATCCCTGAGCTTTTTACCTTCCTCCTATATTTTTTTCTGACCTGTTGTTGGCTATTTTATGACTCTGGGCACTTTACCACTGCTGATCAGTGCTAAAGTGCATATGCTCTCCCTATTGTAAATTAATGTATGTATTAATTGGTGATTCCATGATTGACTATTTGGTTTACTTGTCAGACCCTAGTACAGTGCACTGAGTGTGCCCAGGGCATGTAAATCCAAATGCTTCTGGTGGGCTTGCAGCACTGGTTGTGCCACCCACAGAAGTGGCCTGGTAAAATGCATCTAAGGTCTGCCATTGCAGAGCCTGCATGCAGTCTGGTACTGTCATGCTGACTGGGCAAGTGCACCCACTTGGCAGTCCCTGAACCTTTCCTTGTCTTCATATCAGACACCCCTATGGTAGGCCCAAGGGCAGGGTGCATTGTAAGTATAAGGTGGGACAAGACCTGATGTGTGTGGCATGTCCTAATAGTGAATTACGGTCATTTTCCTTTTTCACTATTGCAAGGCTACATGTTCTCCATAGGCCAGAATGGGCTGTTAGAATTATTACATTTTATAATCCTAACTGACTCAGAGAACATGGTAAAAATTCAAGTTTAGTATGCCTGGACTCAGAATGATAAAATACTTATTTTAGTAAAGTGGGTTTTAACATTCTGTGTTTGCAAATACCACTTATAGAAAGTAGGTATTTGCTTGCCTAAACCTTTCAAGCCTGCCTCTGCTAGGTTGCATATTCCTTGTCTGGAGTTTGAGTGACAGGGCTGGGGGTTTCCAGGAGATAGAATGAGTCAGCCCAGTGGTAAATAGAGAGATCTGCATCTAGATGGGAGGGGGGAGTTGCACCTGGGACATGAATAGGACTGTGCCCGCCCCCACAGTGCTGGCTCCACCCCCTGTGGTGCGTCTGATGTCTCTGCCCTGCACACTGAAATAAGAGAAGAAAGACTGTCAACAAAGTGCTCCAGGGCTGTACTTGCCTTCCGCAATGCTGGCTCCACCTCCTGTGGGGCGTCTGATGTTCCTGCCCTGCACTGTGAAAGGAAAGGAGAAGTCTAGTAAACGGAGTGCTTCAGAACTGGTTTGGACTGGGCACAGGCCCCTCTCCCCTCAGAGAACAAAGGATTTTGGGGTATAAATATTGGGACCCTGATCCCAAGAAATTAGATCACTTCTGGACTTACAAGACGAAACCTCTGCTGAGGAGAGGAACCTGAAGAAACTGAGGTGAGACTATTCCCAAGCTGAAGTGCTGCTTGGGGGATTGGCCTGCAGTGGTTGCCTGACTGCCAAAGAGAGGAGAAAGAACTTTGTGGACTTTACTTTCAAACTGTGGAAAAGATCTCCAACGGCTTGGAAAGAAAGCTTGCCCCCTGACCGAAGTCCCAGGACCAGTGGACTTCACCAGCCTTTGTGAATTGCTGCTGAAAATGCTGTTTCAGTGGCTACAGAGGCAGGCAGCTGTGACTGACTCTCACGACCGACCCGGTGTCCTGCAGGCACCACATCAAGCAATGTCCACCTCGAACAATGCGAGCTCTGAGCTCACCGACTCCGTTCTGATGCCGTCACCGAGCCATTGCCCGCACCGCGACTGGTGTACACTGCGTCGTGCAACGCCTTGCTACACTGACTATTACTGGTCTGACCAACGTGGTCACTGCTGCTGACTCAGAGTCCTGTGAACGCACCGGAGTTGGGCACCGCCTCGCACGCTTTGCGACGCACCACCCGACTCGCACTGCTGTCCGGACTGATCGACGCCAGCTCCCGAACTCCGGCTCTGTTGCCGCACCGCAAGCACCGCATTGAAGCACCGTCTCGCCCTGCAACACACGCCTTGGATCCACCAACTCTGTCAACGGGCCGCTGCCTGCACCGCATCGAGGGACAACACGTCCTGCAACGCTTCCTTTCTGCACCGCGACGAACACCGGAACGGGCTCGCACATCCGTGCTGGCTGCCTCAAGTAAAAGGTACTGTGAATGAGTCTGTCGACAGTTGAGTGGGCCCGTACCGACGCGGCCCACTGGATTTGCTAGACTCTATGTTATTTCAACAACGCTGTAGCCAGACCGGGCTACAGACTCGCACAGAACCTTGAATTAAGCCTTTTCACCAGAACTCTTGAAATCTAATAGTACTGTGGATTCTTTTTGTTGTTTATTGGTCTTGTGGTAACTCTATATAAAATATACTTATTTTTTTATATAAAACGTTGTGTAGTGTCCATTTGTAGTGTTGTCACTGGGTTACTGTATGTGGTCACAACTGCTTAGCTTACAACTCCTCTGAGATAAAGCCTTGCTGCTCGTGCCAAGCTACCAAGGGGGTGAGTAGGGGTTATTCTAGGAGTGTAATCCCCTTATTCTGACTAGAAGAGAGGGTCCCTATTTGTCACAAGTACCTACCTGTGCCAACTAGAGACCCCCAATTCAAACAGGAAATTTATTCACCTCACAGTAGAACAGGTAAAACAGGCTATTTTGACCATTAAATCGAAATCCCCTTTGAACCCATGTTCACCAGCAACGTTCCAACTGGCACCTGACATCATGGCTTTTCATCTGACTAAGATTTTTAGCGACATATTCATCTCAGGACACTTTCCTAAACAGTGGAAATCGGCCTGGGTCCTCCTACTAATAAAAAAGCTTTATTTAAATTCGTTAGACCCAAACAGTTATCAGCCCATCTCCTGGATTCCTCTTCAAGTCAAGATGGTGGAGAATGCCATGAACCTCCAACTGGCTTCTTTCATAGAGCTCAACCATCTATTAGATGACACACAGTTTGGATTCAGAAGCAATCACAGCACCGAAACAGCACTAATCGTCGCCACAGAGGAAATTAGGTCAACACTAGAGAGGGGTGGCAGTACAGTCCTTATCTTACTTGATTTGTCCGCAGCATTTGAAGCAGTCAATCACGTTCTATTGATTGACATTTTACAGAGCATTGGGATCAAAGATGCAGGCCTGGCCTTGCTCCATTCCTTCCTTTCAGATCGTGTTCAATTGGCAACCATTAAGGAATTTACATCTGAGCCCTTTTTCCTGCAGTGCAAGGTCCCTCAGGGCTCATCATTGAGCCCGACCCTGTTTAACCTTTATGTTACACCCCTGGCCACGTTGATGAAATCTTTTGGGTCCTCGTTGGTATCCTGCGCAGACGACACCCAGATTGTTATCTTGTTCTCTAACAGTAACCATAATACAGGTGAGTTATTCCATAAATGCTTGAGAGCAATCAGCAATTGGATGAACTGTTTTAAATTGAACTCTTCTAAGACTGAAGTTATCTTATTTGGCAACAATGTTTCCTCCTGGTCCCCTTCTTGGTGGCCTCATGATTTAGGCGCCCTCCCTATGCCTGTTAAGAAGGTAAAAAACCTAGGCATGATTTATTTATTATTTAGTTGATGAGAAACTTAACTTTAAAGATCAAGTTATCACAGTCATTTCTGCTTCATTCTATATGCTAGAATCATAAAGAAAATTGCCCAATTTATTCCCTTTGACCTATTGAAAACAGTTGTCATTGTATTAGTTATATCTAGGTTAGACTACTGCAAGGGCCTTTGCCAAAAGCTGCAAAAAAGATCCCTGAACAAACTTCAGATTTTGAAAACTCTGCAGCCCGAATGCTCCTGAATGTTCCCAGATTTCAATCTGCATCCCAGGCCATAAGCAGGTTACATTATCACCCTGTAAAGTAGCATATTACCTTGAAGGCCCTATGTATTGCATTCAAAGTATTCCATGGACAAGGCCCTGATTATCTGAAGAATAGATTCAAATGGTATTTGCCCAGCAGAACACTGCAGTCTAGCTCTGCCAGTAATCTGGTTGTTCCCTCCTTTAAACGTTGTTTATGGGGAGGCAGGAGCTTTGTTATCTGTACTGCCTTGAACTGGAATAGTCTCCCTTTGGATTTGAAATCTGCATTTAGGAAATCCTTAAAAACGTGGTTATTCAGAAATAAGTAAGACTACTGATCCTTATCACTTACAGCGCCAAGATGCCTCTGGGCATTTGTGTGTTCTACAAGTTCATTCATTCATTCATTCATTCATTCATTCATTCATTCATTCATTCATTCATTCATTCATTCATTCATTCATTCATTCATTCATTCATTCATTCATTCATTCATAATGTAGGACTTGGGTCTGAATGCCATCCATATTGGTAAACAGCCAGCGAGACTCATCTTACAGACTGAATTGCAATCGTGCAGATTTCTAACTCTGATCTTCATGAGGAAGTATCAATGCTTTTTCAAAACCTAAACCAAATCCCAAAAATCGAACACCCAGGAAGGACAAATATTAATATTAAAAGTGGCACTGAGATCCTTCACTTAACCGAGCTTGGTGGTACAGAATGTTGCTTTTAACGAGGAAATAGAGCTCAGTTTGGTTTCTGTTCAATAATTGTAGGAATAATAGTTCACAGCTATATGTGCTAGATATCCTATCCTGTTGTTTTTAGGTTTACTGTTGAAGTCCTCCCCATGTTTCTTTAAGTTTGGTGTGTCCTTGTGGTTCCCAATGTAAGAACTCACTCATACACCAATTCCATGCCCCCTCAATATGGCGCTAAGCTGTTGCATTGAGAGAGGGGCTCCAAAGAAATTCCACCTTCATTTTCCCTCAAATAAATCTCCTCCCCAATCCCATTAGTTTAAAGCTTTTGAGATAAGACATGGCTTGTAGCAGAAGGGTGAAGTGTAGTTCACTCCCATGTGTCACAGCCCAGCCACCCAAATGTTGGGACCCCACTCCTCCTACGTGAGCATTTGAAAACCATAAGTGTGTATTTGAAAATACTTTGTACATCAGGGGACAGCGTAGGAGACACAGTACAACCAAGAAGGTCGTTTTCGCCTAACCTGTCTGGATTTCCCTGTGTTCCAGATTACCATAACAGCACCTGCACTCAGTGAGAACTTTGTGTGTAACTGTGCTATATGCCCATCTCCAACTCTTTTTGTGCCACAGTGTATGGGAAGTGCACAACTTTTCAACCACAGCAGCATTCTTGTGAAGGTGTATAAAATGGTGACATCTGCCAAGCAAGGGTAAAAGCATAACTCCTTGTAGTTGTTTTCTCACATTTGACTCGGATCTGGAATATAAACAGTATATTCAACACAAGCAAGTTTCGACCCTGAACTGTGAGGTATACCTGCAAATGTGGGCATATAATTTGTAAAGCTGTATAATTTGCTACCACAATCGTTAGCACTGAATTACGTCTGATTGACAGAGCATTGCTGGCCCATCTATTTTAAAATGAATATAGAGTTGGATTTTCACTCCAGTACTTCGAGGACTCCTTCTAATTTGGTCAGCTTGGACCTGTTGCGCTTCATGGACAGCAAGGTGTGTGCTGCTTGGTAAGGTGGAAGGTAGCCTCTCTTATAAAGGGGAACTGTACTTGTTTTGAACCACTTTCTCTAGTAGACACAACTACTCTGTTGAGGACGTCTTAAGTCAAACTATGTAAGGCCCCTCTCATATGAATCTGAAGCAGCTTCTTCCTTACACACCTAGCAAAACATTGGAGATTCGAATAACCTGCATGCTTTTGTACATGGTTGAATGAACTTCCCACCACAAGCTGGGAGGTGCAGTTCATCCTTGTTCGCAGTTCATCCATTGAAGGCAAACAATTAATGGAATTATCCATTTAACAGGTATAGTGATTGCACTCTGAGGTCGCAGATTTCAAACCTCTGTCCAGCTCTGAGGGCCCTTCAACATAAGACAATGTAAAATGCTGTGTATTTGTGAAATTACAATAAAGAAGAAGATGACCTCGACAACCTTTTTAGTGGAACAGACTTGGTCAAGCAAATTCCACCTGTTCCCTCATTCCAACCTGTTCAGGAGGTGAATCGGTTGTCAGATACTCACCATGCAACCACAATCACCATCATGTGCCTCATCTGCAAATTATGTTCTGCCATATCTAGTGTTTAAACCTGGGAGGGAGTTTCTGATCCACTTCTACAGAAGATGGGTGTTTACTGGTGGACACATACTGCGTGTGTCCTGTAATCTATTACTCCTCAAGGATGACTGGATCATAGGTTCATTATGGTTCTCAGCTGTTGTGCAATAAGCATGGAACTGATACTGGCTCCTAGGAAGCCAGGGAGGAGTAAGTGACACCCTCAGAATTACCAGGTCAGGAGGTCATAGGGCCTTATTAAGGATCTCCTTTCATTTCTCAATTCGCTCATGCCTTCGAAATGAAGTCATCGAAAGCATGCTGCTTGGATTTTTGGTCATATAAGAGGGGAGAACGTATCTAGCAGGCAGTGAAAATGCCTCAGCATGATTTAAATAGCGACGCTGCTCGATTAAACTTGAACCTAGACTTGGCAAATGACACCTTTCAAAATACAGACTTTATTGATATAAAATCCCACCTTTTGCGCTATGATATTTCCCAGCTTAACATCTGTGCCTTCATAGTGACAAAGAATTTGCAACTACATTTTGATGTTAACTTGAACCAACTTTATATGGACTGCCAAATAACAATACGTTTATAAAGATCTGGAGTGATTTATACATTGCATTGCACTCAAAATTGAGTAGTTGAAGATATTACCTGTTATCTTTTCACAACAATGGTGCACAAGTGCGCATAAAAATCTTTCCGCTGGTACACAATGAAAACATGGCTGCTGAAGAAAAGAGTAGGAAGCAGAAGCTTCCTGTTATGTTTCTGCTTTGTTGACAGTCTCGCGCCTGCACAACTGTTCCTGTTTGGCTTCTCTGCTTACCTATGCAAGCTCTGTGGAATTTTCTGTATTATTGGCCGTGCACCTCGGTCATGCCAATGTATTCACAATTCGCAAATACTGTTTGAAGCATTGTAAATAAGTAACATGCATTCGTTAGTTCACACCCACATCTGTTTGCAAAATGTAAACTGCTCAAGTAAACAATTTTTTGTATTTTTTTTTTACTAGACCTTGTATTTCAATTGTATGTGCCGGAAACTTTCGGATTATCCTAAATTCCAGCCCCGTTTTTTTTCTCTCTTCAATATGCCTAATTTCAATGTTTCTGTTGCTCTGTTGCATAGTAGTCCCTTTTTAAGGCTATTCCTACAGATAGTTTAGCAATCTCGACGACCTCATGTAATCATGATATGCACTGGGTCAGATGTTGGTCGCCAGCCTTTTGCCTTTGTCAAAGCTTGTTTTGTCATGGTTTTTGTGAAACTTTTTTTTAGGAGATGTTTGGCTATTACCAAGTAAAAAAGTAAACATTGGGTAAAAGCAAAACTATTTTTGTTTTTGACATCCTAAAGTACCCTTTTTTTAACTAGACTTTTTCAGCTGGATTACCCCCAGAGCCCTTGTGAGGAGACCTTCGTGAGACGTCACTGACTACCCTGAACTACTGCCCTGAACTGCGCTGCAACTTGCCGCCCCCGCTTCGCGGGTGCCGCTGCGAGGACTGGTTTGCCACCTGGAGTTACTGCCCTGGGTTTTGGTGAGCGTGGAGGCGGAGAGGCTTGACTACCAGCACAGGTGTGTAGCGCTGCAGGGACTCGCTCTCCCAGGAGTCCCTGCCTGACCTTTGCCAGCTGGTCTGCGCGCACCCTGTTAGCCCCGCCCACCGGCCGGCATACAGCTTAAAATCTGCTTCTACCCTGTTGCAAGTGGGAGCCCTTGTGAGGAGACCTTCGTGAGACGTCACTGACTACCCTGAACTACTGCCCTGAACTGCGCTGCAACTTGCCGCCCCCGCTTCGCGGGTACCGCTGCGAGGACTGGTTTGCCGCCTGGAGTTACTGCCCTGGGTTTTGGTGAGCGTGGAGGCGGAGAGGCTTGACTACCAGCACAGGTGTGTAGCGCTGCAGGGACTCGCTCTCCCAGGAGTCCCTGCCTGACCTTTGCCAGCTGGTCTGCGCGCACCCTGTTAGCCCCGCCCACCGGCCGCCTTTAGACGTCAATATAAGTGCGACAGATACTCGCTGCGCGAGAGCGCGCGGGAGCGCCGGGCGAAGCCCCGGCAAAGGGCGGGCCCTCTTAGGCCCTCAGAGGCTGGAGGAGGCTGGGCTGGGCCCGAGGTCCTGGACAAAATCCCGAGTAAGTAAAATATATCTACGATTGTAATCAAATTGCTCTATGGCTACTGCCACTGTAAGTGTTGCCATTACTGGACCGGATAAATCCGGGAGTGCACTAAACAGAACAATGGATGATTATTTTCCTAAGGCTGTATCAGAGGGTAACAAAGAACTTACACTTGCTGAAAAGCGGGCAGACAGACGTCGCTCCATTGAACGTATCAAAAATAGGACTCTGTCTGAGCCCATCTATTCTGTAACCCTGGACAATGACACACATAACACTTCTACAGACAATCCATCCCCAACTGCTAGTGTGCCTCTATTGCTCAAGGAATGCTTAGCACCTGCCATTTCACCAATGCTAACTGGGGTTGACGTACAAACTGAGGGTCAAGATCTCCCCAGTACACTCAACCCCATAGTAACTCTGATTTCCCCTACTATTAGGCCGGGGAAAGTAGTAAGAGGGAAACAGCAGAGATCATTGGCAAATAAAGCACATGGGCCCCCACCCCCCAAAAGGAGACGGACAAAAATGGACACAAGTAAGTCCAAGTTAAGTCATTCAGAGTTTGGCAAGAAGACCAGCATTGCATCTACTATGACAGTGGGGAAGTCAGTTGGCAAGCAAGCAACGGCAACTGCCTTAACTCCGTCAAAATCCATAACACCACCCTCTCCACTAACCACATTGCCTGATACTACCCCCACTCCGATGGAAGAAGGTCCCCAGACAATCTTTCCGAAGGACCTACTGGACAATATTGAAATGATTGTACGGACCTATATGCTAGCTCTATCGGACAGATTAAAGGGAGTAGAAACAAGGTTGGGGAGGATTGAGCTGGATCTGGCAGCTCTTGGGCAACTGGAAAGGCCACCAAGACCACAGAATGTAACACAGCCCCAAAAAGTCCCACACACAGTCTGCACTCCCTCTACCGTAAGAGCAACTGCAAAAACTACCAACTCTACTAATGATAACATCATGGTAGTAGCTAATGAAGCTGCCCCTAACCATCCAACTAAAGGTACCCACTCTGTCAGTCAACTGCCCAAAAACACTGACCCAAAACATCAACAATTTGCTAAGAGTAAATCCACCGCATTACCAAGTACTATGGATACCCTGCCTAATATTCAACCTAGGGACTCATCTAACGTCTCAAACTGGTTACCTAGTGTTGAAGAGAAAGAGGTTGGTCACGCAAGAGGGGGTCAGGGAAGGGTACCACCTTTGGAACTCCCACCGGAAGCACTACCATATGTAGTGGTGCTTACTGGGGTTCCTGAGCTGACAAGTGGCAAGCGGGAAGGTTACTTTCAGCTAAAAAATAAGATCATGCATTGGTTATCATTGTATAGACCGAAAGCCAATCATGTAAATGGCGAGATAGTTCATGTACGCCGTCTGTCCTGGCTGGGTGGCAGAACAAAGGATATCGGGGGTGACATTGTAGTGATAAACTTTAGGGATAGGAAGGCGGTCCAATATATATTGAATTGGCCATATGGCAACGAAAACAACTGTGTAGTGCCCCGCCCATTAACCTACTTCTACCCAAGAGCAACTGTATTCCCCCCCCAACACACAGCCAGACTCTTCCCCTATAACACGCAACATTTGAATGCAGAAGTACCTAGGAATCCTGTTCACTTTCAACAATTTGTCCCACCCCCCGTGTTCCATGGGTGGAACACTGTACCAACCAATCACAACATAGGAGGAAATGGTAATATGTCCAATCTTATCCCATTTACCCCCTTGGAATTGACAAATAGGTTTGAGGCATTCAGTGGGTTGGAAGAGTGTGATTGATGTTTAAAGAGCACGGGAGGTATTAGTGGTACTGAAAATGTTTTATGTATCTGGGGGGGCACTGTGGAAAAAGGACTAGGTTGTCTGAAGCCAGGCCCAAACAATACTGTTATTTGTGATGATGATACAAACAAAAAAAGATCGATTGTTGCATTACCTGTAGTGTCTCCAGAGACAAATGAGGGCCCATTTCTATCTGCTTCGAGCCTAGAAAGTAGAGATGCTGGGGGGGTTGCAAATGCATTGTGTACCTTGGGTCATGACCACCGAAAAGAAGGTGATAGTAGTCCTATGGAGGATACATGTTCTGTTGTTGTTATAGCGCCAGATAAAGTGAATAGGAGTATAATAACAGTTGCTCCTGCCGTGCCCCATGACATGAATAAGGGAATTTCTCTATTCACACTGGTCTCATGGAACATTGCGGGGGTGCGTGCAAAACTGAACGATCCCGACTGGAACGCATATATTAATACCGTTGACATCTGTGTGCTGCAGGAAACTTGGGCTACTACACAACTGCACAGGGTTGGCTATAAAACCTACCAAATAGAGGCTGTCCCTTCCCTGAGAGGTCGTGCCTCTGGAGGCCTCTTAGTGTGGGTTAATGTTTCCATAAAGCTAACTATTAAAATGATCAACACCGACTCTCCAGACATTCTTTGTCTGGAAATAAGAACAGTGGATAATAGGACATTTCATTTATTTAATGTTTACAACAGCCCCCAATCTTCCCACAAGGAATCCATATGCATAGGGAAGTTGGAGTCGCTTGTGGATTCACTAAAATTAGAGTCTGGTGTTATTTTATGTGGAGACTTGAATTGTAACTTTGAACCTATCACAGGGATAGCCGCACTGTTTGAGGAGGAGGATACTGCCAATGCAATACCTGCCCTGAGCGAGAGTTGTATGGTTGCAAGTACAGCATTGGCCCTACAAATCACACGTCTCTTGACCTCACATGGTCTGAGAGCATGTAATGGACGCATGCCTTCAGATAGCCCAAAAGCTCCTACATTTAAGAGAGGTAATTATGGGAGTAAATTGGACTATGTTATTGTCTCCTTTGACCTCTGGCCATTTACAGTGGATCTAAAAGTCAAAGAAAGATATGAAAGTGACCACTACCCTCTAGAAATGAGCTTTTTACAAAGCTTGGTTATGGAGCCTGATAATAGGGAGGGAGACCAGAGTATAGCAACCCCAACCATTACCGATAACATTGTCCTTAGTAACAATCGCAGGGCGGTTAAATGGGCATTTGTGTTAGAAAAAGAGGACCTACTGGCCAACATTTATCGTGCTTTTGCAGACACCCTGGACCAATATTGTCCCTTTAGCTGCTCTCCCAAAGAATTTATTGATCTGCATAAATCCCTTTTCAGCCAATTATTAGAAATCCTTACCAAGAAACCAAAAAGAGGTGCAGGTAGGACCAGTGCAAAATCTTTAGGCAAACCTTGGTATAACAAGGAATGCCGCCTTGCCAAAACTGCACTGATTAATGCTGTTAAAAGGGGAATCCCATCAATAGTTAGAGAGGAAAGAAAGGTTTATAATAAAATAATATTAAAAGCTAAATCCACATGGGATGAGGAACTGTGGCTCAATATGCTAATAGCCGCTAAAACAAAGGATCAGAAACAATTCTGGGAATTGGCAGCTAAAGAAAATAAACGAGAGAAAGGTTCCAGGGAGGTCTACTTAGATGAAGATACTTGGGTTAAGCACTTTTCGTCATTGTATGCAGCCAAAACCTCGACCGAGGCAGCAAACGATGTACCCCCCCTTAAAATATCAGATAATACTCAGCAGGTAGTGTTCACCCTACAAGAAACAGAGGCAGCAATTAGTTCAATTAAGAAAGGGAAGGCGCCAGGGCTCGACAGAATCCCTGGTGACCTGTACCTGTATAGCACCGATGTTTGGGCACCCTATTTAAATCATTTATTCAACATGATTACAGCCAGTGAGCACATTCCAGATACTTGGAATGGTGCAGAAATCATTACCATTTTTAAAAAAAGGGGATCGTGGTGATCCAGCAAATTACCGCCCCATCAGTCTTTTAGATATCACGCAAAAAATATATGCTAGGCATATTCTTAATAGAATAAATTCATGGTTGGAAGAGGAGTCAATTTTATCTAAATACCAGGCGGGATTCCGAAGCAAAACAAGTACTATAGACCAAGTATTCAGGCTATGCTGCTTGTATTGGAAGTATGTCATCATGCGCAAAGGTCACTTGTATGTGACCTTTGTTGACTTACGAGCAGCATTTGATCTCATTCCACGAGATCTACTTTGGGAAACCCTGAATAGGCAAGGGCTGCCTGGCGACTTATTAAAACTAGTAATAGGATTGCATCGGGAGAATTACGCTAAGGTTAGATGGGGCCCTAACGGGGAACTTACACACCCAATCCCAATAAAAAGGGGAGTGCGGCAGGGCTGCGTCCTGGCGCCCACCCTATTCTCCCTCTATGTAAATGACATTGCAAACTATATGCAAGATTGCGATAATGATTCTCCTCGACTGGGAGGGGAACGCGTTGCGTCCCTCCTCTTCGCGGACGACACAATCCTAATATCGCAAACGCCCCATGGCCTACAGACCCTACTAGACAGGTTCCAACAGTACTGTATTCATAAAGGATTAGAAATCAACATAAAAAAAACAAAATACATGGCTTTGAACCCGCACAAAACTTTTAAAAAGAATTTAACGTTGAATGGGCAAAGATTAGACTACGAGCACAGTTTTACCTACCTGGGGGTACTGATGGACTCCGCAATGGGTTGGGGGCCACAATTGGAAAAATCTAAATTGGTGTTCAGACAAAATTGCTTCCCAATCACACAGAGATATAACAAAAGTGTAAATAAAGCAGTTACTCCCGCGATAGAGCTTTTTAGATATAAGGTACAATCCGCCTCCTTGTACGGGGCAGAAATCTGGGGTCCAATATGTAAAAAATCCTTTGAAGTATTGGAAAACAAATTTGTCAGGGGACTATTAAAAATTCCAACTAACACCCCCCTGATACCCCTATATCGAGATCTTAACATCAAACACACAGACCAGCATGCCATATTGAGACCATTGCTGATGTGGATCAGATTATGGACAACCATAGAATTATCTGACTACAGAAATGGCCTGAAGGAAGTTCTAGAGTTGGATAGAGATAACAAGATTTTTTGGTTCAAGCATGTGAAAAACTGGCTTACCAAGCTCGGATTAGCACACTTCTGGAACGAGCCGGAATCTCTAAACCCAAACTCCAAGAAAATTGTAAAACTAAGCTTCTGGTCATACGTGAACTATGATTCTGTGTATTCGAGAACCCATGGTCCCCTTACTGAAACATTTCTAATGGTAAAAAATGAGGTTCTATTCGAACAATTTCTAGATGAAATCCAACCCCCACTGGCAAAATCCCTATATCTAAAATTTAGGTATGGAACACTGAGGCTAAAAGTAACTGAGAAAAGATGGGGGAAGTCTGATAAAGAGCATTGCACTTTGTGCACCGATAACCAAAGGGAGGACATCTTCCACATATTGTTTTTTTGTCCTAGTTATGACAAAGCTAGGAAAAAATGGATAGTCCCCCTGTGCCGCAATCTTGGCACATCCTCCCATAGGGAAGCGGGCAGAATCCTGACCACGGACACCAGTCAAGTAATCGTGTTCGGTATTAGCAAATTCCTACTGTCTACCTACTTTGTTAGAAGGAAATTATCCCTTCCATTTTAAACTAGACTCCCCGGAATCATGAATAATGCCAATGTATAGCATTTTAAATTTTGGTGTAAATTCAATTTAATGTCTTTTTAACTTTTCTACTCTTTTAAAATATTTTAAATATTTATTGATACTGTGCCAAACTGAGTTATATATTATGTGCTCTACTGATGAAACACTTGCCTATGTGATAAATTGATGAAATGTAGAGGCAATGTAATACTAGGGTGCCCTTATGATGAAGATTTTATTGTTGTATGTCTTATAATGTATTGCATATTTTATGTATCTTTTATGTTGCAACGCAACGAAATAAAGATTGAAATTGAACTAGACTTTTTCAGCTGGATTACCCCCAGACTTTTTGCTCTTCTGATTTTCACCATGTTTTTGTTAGTTTTAGGATTCTGGGCACTTTACCACTACTATTCAGTGTGAAAGTGCATATGCTCCTCTGGCAAATTATGAAAATGGATTAGTATTTCCATTTTTAGCTTATTTGAGTTACTACTACGTCCCTAGTAAAGTGCACTGTGTATGACCAGGGCCTGTAAATCAAATGTTGCTAGTGGGCCTGCAGCACTGATTGTGCCAACCAAAAAAGAATCCTTTCAAAGGGTTCTCAGACCTACCACAGCAGTGTCTGCACGCAGTTGTGACTGCCATGTCGTCCTAGTAAGTGTGCCCACTTGCCAGGCCCTAACCTTCCCTTTTATTAGAAGTGAGTCACCGCTAAGTTAGGCCCAAGGTACCCCTATGGGCAGGGTGCCATGTACGTGAAAGGTGGGACATGCACTGGTGTGTGTGGCATGTCCTGATAGTGAAATACATTGTATTTTATTTTTCACTATTGAAAGGCTATCTGTCCAATGGGATAGAATGTGAGATACTTTGTAACATCTTACAAGTATAACTTTCCATTGGGACAATATAAAGAAATTGAGTTTTTGTATGCCTGAACTCAGAATGTAAAAGTGCATCTTTTAGTAAAGATGATTTTTATGTTGTGTGTTTGAAAATATCACTTTTAGAAAGTGAGTATTTTCTTGCTTAGCCATCCTGTGTGCCTCTGCTGGGTTATAGATTGACTATCTGGCTTTGGAGGGACAGGGGCTGGGGATATGCATTCACTGTAGACAGCTGTTGGGGGGGTCGAGGTGTATCCTGCCTTTCCTGAATAAGTCAGGGATGGGCTGAATAGATCTAGGCTGCACTTAGAGTAGTGGGAAGAGATTTCCTTGCACCTGAATGGGCCTGGTCTCCCTTGCACAATGCTTCTGCACAATACATCTGCCAGGACGCTGGACCAGAGAGGACAGAACTGGTTTGGGCTGAGCACACAGACACTCTCAGTCCAAAAGAACAAAGAGAAACTGTGTATAAATATTGGGGTGCTACAAGAGGTATGCAGTTCCAAGGGGGGACGGGGAAGACAAGTCTTTCTTAATGATGCCCTCACACACCCCGAAGGATGTCATGCTCCATCATTGGGCTTTGCTCTTCGTCGGGCCGGCGCTGCAATGCCCCACAGGCTCATCATAAATGGGGCTCTTTAGTGGAGATCTTTTATTGAAGAAGCCTTAGGGTGCGTGTGAGTAAGAGGGCAAGGGTAGTGCAAGGGAGGTGAATGTTAAAATAAGTCTGGAGCAGTCCTAATCAAAAAATGTTTAATGTTAAAGGTAGTTCCAGCTTGATTAAAATTATGTGGATGCCCTTTGTGGATGTAATGTTCCTAGATGGTTATCTCTGTGAGAAGGGTTGACATGTTTCGTGCCTCTGTTGCACTTAACAAGTCATGTGGCACTTCATCAGGACCTAAGTAAATAGTGTGGTGCACTACTAGATGTCTGGCTCCTTATTGGTGGGGTTGGTAACCAGACAAAAATAGAGTAACGCCCTAGTAGACTTATACTGGGCGGTAGAGAAAGCCCTGTAGTGGGAAAAAAGGGGGGGGAAGGAAAGACAACACAATGACAATTAAAAAACCTGATTAATACAGGGGGTGTGTATCTGTTATGACTGAGACCTAGCACAATATTGAGGGTTGCTGTGTTTGGGCGTGCACTAGTTGTATCTAGCGTGCAGGCAATAAAGTGGTGGCGATGGCCATACTTGTGGCCCGTGCTAACTAACTCGTTCTGAGCGATGTGTGATGCTATCCAGGGTTAAGGGTGTCTATCAGAGTTCGTACTTGGTTAGGTCCGGTTCCTATGCAGGAAGGAGAAACCCGCTTTAGCCAATGTACGGTAGTCAACCCAAAGTTCATGCATCAGATGGTACGTGCGGGGGAGTTAACTATCAAATTAGGTATCCGCTGGTAGCAATTAAGATTTTTATGTCGCCGGAGACGTGCCCCTAGTTAAACCAGTGTGACCACGTGGTGCATACGTGCACAAAATGATGCCGAATGGGTGAGAAAATAAGAGAATATCTCAATGACTCAACGTGACTGCTAAAAGTGACCACAAATAATTGCACATAAATTGAAGAAACCAATTGACAATAGTTCTCCGAAAACTTTAGCAAGAACTAGAGAGGCAACAACTAATTTTTACACAATAAGGTGCCGCCGACTCGCAGCGCTGGACGAACTGTGGGCGTGATTAGAAGCGAAGACATATTGGTATACGGGCTGATACAAAACAAGCATTTATAATACAATGTCAATGTTTTATAGTCAAGTGGTTGTAAAAGGGAGCGGCAGTGATGGCTGTCTTGCTGTTGATGGTACCTAAAAAGAGATTGCTCGGTCGGGCTACTCACCCTTAGTAAAGAGGTCTACAGACTGAAGGGGGAGTTAACAGAGCACGTTGTTGCTCTGTAGATGAAAAAAGGAAAATTGCATGGCAGTTTGTAACGGAGTTAGAGACAAGGCTTACCGGAGATTCCAAATTTGTTACGACGTAGTATACTTTCGGATCGGCAGACAGCAACTAGCTGTGATCCTACCCTCGCTCTGGGCCCCGTGCCTGTGTCTTCCGGGTCTGGGTCTTTTGAGCATTACCATGGCTGGAAAAGCTAGAGCAGTAACTAAGCGGCCATATTGGTGGTGGCGATGTACTCAAGGATCCTAGAGTAAATATTGGGGCCCAGACCCAAGAACTTTAGATTACTGCTGAACTAAGGAACCTGCCGGAAAGAAGAGCTGGAAAATCTGTCAGGAGGAATGGCCACTTTGCTGTGTGCTCTGCTGTATTGGCCTGCTGCTTGCTGCATCTGTCTTGGGTAGGGAAAGGACAGGATTGTACTTTCATCATCCTGCTGTTAGAGTTGTCTCCAAGGACTTGAAGTAGAGCTTGCCTCCTGTTGGAAGTCTCAGGAAGATAAAAGACTTCAGAGAGCTCTTTTGGACCAAGACGACTGCCAGAAGAAGAGCTGGAGAAGCTGTGAGGAGGAACTAAGACTTTTCTGTGTGCTTTGCTGTGTTGGCCAGCAGTGGGTGTCTCAGTCTTAGACAGTGAAAGGAATGGACTGACCTTTTTGCAACTTCTTCGTGTGAGTTTTTCCAAGGGCTTGAGGTAGAGCATGCACCCTGTTCAAGAAGTCTCAGGAACAGCAAAGACTTCAAGTTCGTCTGCTATCAGCACTGGGAACTGTATGTTTTGTGCTGCAACAGAAGAAAAAGCAACCCAATGCCATCAACGATGCTGCTGCTGACTCAGTGTACTGAAGCCTCCACTGAGGGCACTGAGGCACCCCGCACTACAACTCTAGTCTCACGGACGACGCCATCTGACAATGCCACGAGCCACTGCTTGCATCGTGACCTGTGGGCACTGCACTCTGCATGCCTCACTTCATGCCACTGCCCTGGTATCACCAACAACGCTGTTCCACGCTGACATCGGTGCCGCTGCTTGTACCGTGGGTTGAGGGAACAGCTCATAAGTTACACGATGCACCGACATCATCCCACACCGCAGCCTTGGCCTACCGATGCCAGCACCATCAGCTCTAGTTCGTCAGCCGACGACAGCGCTTCCGCAATGATGATGCCATTGCTTGCACTGTGACCTGCCAGCACCGCGACGAGCACCGCATCACTTCGCACTGCAGCCCTGGTCTCACTGATGCTGCGGGACAACCATCACTGAGCCGCTGCGTGCCCTCTCGACAGGAGGGTACCGCACGCCGCACACCTGCACATGGCACCGGAGCCCCGAAGCCTGCCATCGCGAGCACTCGTGACTTCAACCGTGAGGAGTTTGATCTGCAACGTGTGACTTCCAGGGCCGACAACTTCTGCACTGACCTCCGGAACCGACGCCTGCGGATGCCAGCTCTTCAGGGCTCAACAAGAGGTGGCCGATGCCCTGTATTTCTTCAGGTACTGTTTTGCTGGTCTTCCCGATGCTGTAGCTGGCCCACAACACTGCAATCAGCCAGAACTGTTTGGATTTGTTGTTCACAACACCGTAATAGCCCTGGACGGAGCTATTGACTTCAAGGAACTATATTTCAAGTCTATTTTTGAGTATTGATATTTCTGAGTACTGTATGGTGTCCTTTTGTAGTGTTTTCGCTGTATTACTGTTGATTATGTGCAAATGCTCTACACACTGCCTTTGAGATAAGCCTGACTGCTTGTGTCTAGCTATTAAGGGGGTGAGCAGGAGCTATTTCAGTAGTGCATCCCCCTTATCCTGACTAGAAGTAAAGGTCTCTTTTTCGACAAGGTGCCACCCATTGCCAACTAGAGAACCCCATTTCTAACAGTGAACCTAGCCAATGGCTGAAGAGGACTGACCCACCGTTCCATGGTGCATGCTGTAGTGTACATAAGAAAAATGTAAATGACACAAAAACATACCAGTGGATGAAGAGGTGTGGCTGCCCTTAAGTAAGTGTGATATATATAATCGTAGCAAAATGGAAAGGTCTTGGCTAATGGCAGACCTAAAGATTCACAAATATATATATATATATATATATATATATATATATATATATATATATATATATATATATATATAGCAACATATAGGAGCTTTGGACACACTTTCTTCATCCGTTGGTCTGTTCAACTGCCATTCACATTTCGCTTCCCCACCACGCAATATGCCAATGGGTAAGCTTCAGTCACTGGCTATCTTGCACTGTGGGCGATCAAATGGGCATTTCTGCCAAAAATAAACTCACTGGCGGGCTAGTACTTACCGTGGCCAATATTTTTCCCATTTCTTTATTATTATTGTTTGTAGCCATCCTTGTGTTAAAACGATATTTTCAGATTACAGTAATTAAAAGCCAATTGTACCTATGCTTGGTACCAATAAGAATCATATTTTCCTGTGATTATGTAATGACATGAATAAACCTGTTAGCTAGAAAGCACCTGTATAGTTCTATCTATAAATTGTATATTAGCGCTATTAAATAATATTTTTATTACAAGCATTTTGACGTCAGATGGTGTGAGTTATTTTGTCTTGTTTTAAATGCTTCTTTTTTGTTCTACTATTTTCTGTACCAACCAGATAAAAGATTGTTTTCCTTAATTTTAGCTATCAAGACTTCTTTTTTGACTAAGGAGGAACAGCTCAGTTTCAGAGACTGCGCTCAAGCTTACAAATCGGGGCTTACCACCAGTGGCATCTATACCTTAACTCTCAACAATACAACAGACAACATTAAGGTAGGACATCCTTCCTCAAACTTTGCACAATGTACTGCCACATCTCAGATATATTGGCTTTACCGGCCTTCATCACGCAATGCAGTGGATTTCTACCAAGGTGAGATCAGAGTTCAAAGGCGTTTTATCAAAGTGCAGTTGAGGACTTGTTTGGTCATTTAAAGGGGAGCAGTAGTGAGGCTCCTGCTATTACCTGTGGATGCAACATCTACCTCATGCATCCACTGCCTAATTTAAAGATCAGGTATGTCAATTTTCCCAAAGGCACAGCTACTAGTTCACCTTCAGGAAAACCCCATAAGTGGTCAGACCCCTGACAGAAATAGCATCAGAAGGCAGGACAGTTTTTTTGCTTTCTGAATCTCCTTATGGGAACCACGGAAGATCCATGCAGCAAAAGTGTATAAAATGCCCTTAGGACACAGGGATAAACTCCCAGCGTGTGAAGACATTCATTTTACATTTTCTGAGGTCAGATACCTGTTTAGTTGGTCTGTGCTTGGAAAATGTAAAAAGTGCTGTCCAGTCCCTCATGTTGCCATGGAATGATGAGCTGACTGTTGATTGTTTTTCTCAACAAAGTGGCTCTTGCCATGAAAGCATGAGCCAATTTGCTGAAAAGAGGCAGCTTACAGGGCAAGAAACTTAATATACAGTCGGCCGGGTAAGGCGGTGCCACATCCTTCATTTGGCGAACATCCTACCATACTTAAGCGAGGACTTATGGCTTTATCGTGCATGCTTCTTAGAATACAAAGGCTTTCCAACATCACATGGTGAAATGAATATGGTTCCCTATAATTAAAAGCATCTCAGATAAAGGTGGAAGAAAGTTCAAACTGCATATTGAAAGTGATTTATAAAAGTTCTCAACCTTATCAACAATTTCTCAACAAAAGTGTGTTTGACTTAGTAAATACATCGGTCTGTCATACTCCTTAACTTAGACACTTGACAATCTACAAAACACTTACAACAGCATTTTAATAGATAGAAAATGTTACATTCTGATTATTATACACTGATCACAGCACTGACAAAAATCTGAATGGAGTTTCTGCATAAGGCACGGTAGTAAACAAAATGTTCAGGTTCACAACTATTAGACTGGTGACACCATGTCTACGTGATACACAATGTGAAAAACGCTTAACCTTGTTCATAACCTTGGTAAGTATAGCGTTATCCCTAAAGTTATTTCATTGCAACGAAGGGCTATAGTGACAGGGCTACTCTGTGACCTCTGGAGTGTCTTGCAGTCTAACCCAAGCAGGGGGATATCCAGACCCAAACCACTGTACACAAGTAACTTCCAGTACCTTAGTGTCTGACATGGTAATCCATAAAATGGAATAATACCTCTATGGACCAACGGACGACCCACATCCCAAAGATGCTAGGAGTAAACATGATGACCTGTCTCGCTATGGACCAATCAAACATGCCCAGGATATTACTCCTAATGGTCAATCTCAAGAAACCCCTGTCAGCGTAATCAACCAGGCTTGAAACTAGTTAATCTAATTGGACACCAGAAATGAATGGAAGGTCTATCTACCCCTCATAAATGGGTTTACCAATGTGACAGACAGCAATCTCAGGCACATTTCACTGCTGCAAACAATATAGTGTATGTTTTCCTTGCATTTGCTTCGAGTGTATTCGTTCTGTTCTTTTTATGGTTTAAGCTTTCAATCACATGTACCGCACCCGAGATAAATTAATCAACATCCTGGTAAAGACAAGCTAGAGTGATTTTACTGTGTAAACTGGCATCAGGGCGCTCACGTATACCGGGGTCTCACATACACCAGGGGTATTACGTATGAGACGAGGGGGCGCACGTACACCTATCCGGGGGTGACAGGGCTCAGCTAGCTGCTCTGAAAGGACACAAGACGCTGACATACATGATGAATAAATATACAAGAGCTTCATACCATACGAGTGTTAGCAACAGACTTCCAACCAATGAGAGAGGAGTGTAAAACACTAACAAGCCCATTTCAGGTTATCACAGCAAAATCAAAGCATGATGGAGTGTTTCAGCGCTCGCCCTAGGCAGTGTTGCTTTAGAGTGGCAATGGTTCTTCCAAAATTATCTCAGCTGTCAAGGGACTACTTCAAAAGACGTAAAAGAGTTCCTGCAATTAATTTAAAGCATGATGTGTTTTAGGAGCAGATCTGCAGAAACAAAAGCTGTTCTCTGAGCACATTTCTGGAAGATTCGCAGATCGACTTAAAAAAAAAAATCAAAGCACATAATTGTTTTCAATTCTGCAGTACATGTGTTCCCATTTTGTGCCGTACAAGATGTCAGTGTCGCATTAAATTACCATTCCAGCCAGGAAACAGAATGACCCCCGTTCACTTGGCATAACTTCCCAGTGTCTGTATATGTTTTTTCCGCTCTTCCTCTTTACACCACCTTTGACCTCCCAGAGGTCTCATAAACAAATTATTTCTGCTCATGAAACTGTTTCCCTCCCCCATCACAGTGTAAGTGTCCTGTATATTGAAGAAGACATTACATATTTTACTTTCGTAATTCAACTGTCAAACAATTTCCAAATGTTGCAAACGTTGAAATATACGCCGAGGGCGCAGGCGAGATGTGAATACGACTTTTAGTGGGCCATGTTATTGCCGCCACTAGGGTGATGAGGAATATTTCCGTTTCCTCTGAGAGGCCAGCAGTTCAGGACCATGTACTCTGTGTTGGGTATTTCCTTTACAGATGTCAGCCTTTCAGGCCTTTGCTGTCTGAGCCACTCAACAAGCTGCTTGGCATGGAACACAAATATAACATGAGTAACACTGCTGCAAAACACCCTGCAGCTACTTATGCAGTGACACAGCTGGTTGCGTGCTTCAACAGTGCAACCGAGGTATGCCCCTTAAGATACAGTGGCTAGGGAGGGTTTAGGTTACTTATCCAGATCATGTGGGTACACAAATGTTCTATGTGTATGACTATTGTGCACCTTGCAATATTTGTATTTTAGGGATTCAAACAGATAAGGCGGGCCAACCAACGTCATCAACATACAACGGATCAAGGCAAGATGGTCAAACAAGCTGGAATGTTTTTTTTTGTTTGTTTCATATAGCACGAACTAGACCTGAGACATCGGTTATCAGAGAGCTTTACATGAGCACCAGTTTCGTTACATGAGGACACATTAATTGTTTTCCTTTTAGGCACGGGGAGATAAAGTGATTTGCCCAGAATCACAGGATGTTGAGTGCTGCTGCTGAGACTCGAACCCAGTTCCCCAACTTCGAGGTCGACCGCTCTAGCCGTAAGGCTACATCTTCTCCCCAGAGAGGATGCTTTGCAACCATGCCTTCTAATACACTTTAAAATATTTACAATAGGACAAGCCGGAAAATATATATAATTTATAAGATATAACAACATTAAAACAACAAAATGTTTATAGCATAAAAAGACTAATACAGATTTGAACCCAACTAACTAATGCTGGTATAGTTAACCCAGTGGATTAAGCATCCACATAGAGATGGGCGTATAAATTGCATTATATAGGTTTGAATTTGGGTGAGCCAAGATAGCCCATCATCATTTCCAACGTTAGGAACAGGCCGCTGTGGGTCAGCTAAAGCAACAAAAGATAATATTAACAACATTCTTTACTTGTTTTCATGTGGTTCCATCAGTCCAGAGTTTTTGCCATTTGGAGGCAATGTAGACAATTGTTACTACAAGTATTAAGTATTCATGTAAACCTTAAGAAGCAACTCAGCTTGTGGAAGTCAGCATTTAAATGGTCGAGATTATTAATATTATGATTGTATCACCATTTACCAATTTAAACACATTTTAAACACCACAGAAATAGGCAATGTCAGAGTTCGTTCAGATCGAAACGGCTAATGTAAAACACCCCAAGTGAAACGCTTGCATGTATGATTTGTGAGTATGAGGATGATACAATGAGGAAGTAAGTAAGTAAGTTTTTTATTGCGCAATTAATTAAAATCATTGCAATATACACACACTAGAATGACTGTTGCGTATTGAGTGTGATAAAATACACTGAACACTTAAAAACAGAAACATTATTAATTAATGGAAAAAACGTGCAACAATGTCAATGGGAGATGAAAAAACTCAAGCTGGGTCAGAAAGCGAGTTAAGAGAATTAATTTCTAAAATAAACTTGACAAAACGAGCCGCCAACTGCGGAAAGTCTCCCCTCATGCAAGCGTCGAGTGCTTCCTGACACAATAAGAATGAACCTAATTGGATGTGAGTAACCAACAACTCATTGATTCAGTGCCTAGGGTCTTCTAACCACAGCTTAATCCAGGAATGGTCAATTTTAAAATGCTCTTTGAAACTCGACACCGACTGGCCGGGACCGATTTCTAGGGTAAGGTACAAACCAAAGCAGCTCCATATATGGATGACTTTCAGAGTTAGATCACGC
Organism: Lissotriton vulgaris; assembly: GCF_964263255.1. Taxonomy (NCBI): domain Eukaryota; kingdom Metazoa; phylum Chordata; class Amphibia; order Caudata; family Salamandridae; genus Lissotriton; species Lissotriton vulgaris. The sequence goes on along the minus strand of NC_141694.1, from coordinate 408,269,000 downwards.
ACCTTCTGTCAAGAGCTTTTATTTGAGGATGGCAAGCAAGTGTTGGCTCACCGAACACACCTTCTTTGAACACATCTACTGGCTTACATTTTTTACTGCATAGTTCAGGCTATATTACGTTCCAATCTTAACAATGAGCATTCACGCTTGAACTTGATATGTAATGTCATTCTCATTAGCGTAGGGAAACTACCTCACAATAGAGGTGCTCATTCTTTTGCCTTAGATCGGTCTAATCCCCACATTTTACGGGCCCGTAAGAGATCAAGTGGCAATTTTTGTTAGGCCGAGTCCAGGGACTAGCATTAGCCTATTCTTAAGTTTATAAGACTCCAAACAATAAGGCCAGTGTTGCAAGGACAGGAGTGGCATCAATTTCCAAAGATTGACACAACATCTGAGGCAGATACATGGTCCTCAAGATTCATCATCAACAGTTACCTCCAAGTTTGTTACCGTTTTTTCTGGGCACTTAAATAGTGGCAGAACTTTTTTCCCTTTACTTCTCAAAGTATCTTATTTGTGTTCTTAAAGTACTAGATCTATACTCGCCATTAGAAATGTTCACCCATTGAACAAGCCTTGAAGACAACTGAATTCACTGATCAGAACAAAAAATGTAAGCTTCCATTAGGAAAACGTGTACTCCACGGTTCTACTCATAAGCACAAAAAATCTGGTAAAGCAGACCACGGCCAACCAACTACACAGTCTCCAAAAATTACTATCCTGCAAATAATTGCTGAAGAGCGGGGCATAGGAGCATTACTTTGCAATGATGCTTTATCAATAAATAAACAAACATTTACAAAGTCAATAGGTTTGACTGTGGCAAGCTTGTATGTTGTTTTATTTGTTATTGCAAGTCTGTGTCATTAAACTAAAAAGACAAAAAAAGTAACTGTTTCACCACCTAAATGGGGCCGCCATATTCTTGCCATCAAAAATTAAATTAAAATAAATCACTGATGTGACTGTTTTACTAGTTATGTTTTACCTAAAAAGCCTTTTAGTTATATCATGCATTTTTGCAATTATTATTGTTGTTTGTCAACAAGACAAGATTAAATGACCACCTACCCAAATACTCACATTGTAGGTAGCTACAATGTTACAATGTAAGTCTGACCAAAAGTACCTCTTTTTCCGTTTATTATGTATCATTGTTTTGGAAAAACAGTCTGGTGAGACAGCTAAAGTTGTGTAAAGGCAGACCTAAAAATGCTTGCATACTTGTACTGGTGTGTTTCAACCTTTCCAATTTAGATCTCTTAAATACTGTTCTTCTGATGACTAAAAATAGGTTCTTGCTATTGCGTATATGTGTCTTCTATAGCATTGGAAATAATGACTCTTTCTGGATCCCAGTCTTTGAGATATGAAGACTAAGTCCACCGAGCATTAATTCATTTTTTTTTTCATGTCTTGGTTTACACTCCAACCACACAACCACAACATGAGCGATGAACATTCATTTTTGCCATTTAACTACATATTATAAGATGGGATCTTTTTGGGAGCAAGAACTCTGATCTTTTGGAGTCTTGAGGGGCAATAGATCGAACAACGACAACATTTGCTAAATTAGCACTTTTATTTATGTACATATTCTGTGTACAAAAACAAGAAGGTCAGTATCTTATTATAGTTATTGTTGCAGTTGACAGACAATTGCTGTAAACCAGCAGTTACTTTGAGCTGATGGTTGCCGATGGGGCTAACCACCAGTCATTTTTTGGAACCGGGGACTACTTATCATCGGATTTTGACACAGAAAAAGAGAGAAAGGCAAAAAGGGGGGAAAGAGGAGGAAAATAAATATGGAAAACACTGCCAAAGGGAGAAAGCAAGGATGAAAAAAACTACAAGAGTGAGATAAATGGAGAGGAAGTGTAGGGTGGTAAATTAAAGAGGCAAGAGATGGAATCAAGACAAGGCAACCTAGGCATTCAGCACCTTCAACCGTGGTTGGGCATCGCCACTTAATCTTTTGAAAATTAGGCAATGTTGTAAACACAAAACTTGGAACAAATGTCCATAAGTCTCATGTGTCTTGAGGAAAGTGGTGCAAACTCAAGCAACAGAGAGATGCAATGTTGCCATCTGTGAAATATGTTGCTGGAAGCATGCTCTCGCAGTATGCTCTGCATACGTGTAGTGACGAGTAGTGTTGCTTTTAGCATGGCTGTATATCTTGTTGCCTAAACACACAAGGATTCTGTTTTTCAGATTACTTTGCCCTGTTCGTGGTTCAATTATCTGTCCTACTGAAACATTTCTGTTCCATAGAGAACTTACTAAATATTATTGCTAAAAGCATAAAAAGACAACATGTTATTTACATGTAGCTTTTTCAAGGCATGAACTTATTTGCCTTCATGTGGGAGCCAGGCACGTGTCTGAATTTGAAACTTACATGTAAGCATAACCATAAACAGTCTACATTGCCACCTATCAGTTAAGGCGTTACACCAATTCTGCAAAGCTGGAGACAAAATCTTCCCTTTCTTGTTTTTGTGAAAATGTTGGCTTATGAGTCCTTTGACAATTTTTTTCCTTGTCCCTATAATGGTTACTGGGCAACCCCAGATCTAACTGTATGGCCTTTAAGTGCAAGAATGACTCGGTTCCACCCTATTTGGAAGCTGAGATCACGCCATCTGTCCCAGTGCTCTCACAGTGATCTGCTGAACAACTTCTGCTGGGATCTTTGCAGAAGAATACAGATCACGAGTGTATTACATGAGTTTGGCTACTGGCTCCTAATTTGTGCCATCCCATTGCTTTCAAATTTTGGGTCCCTGATAATCGTAGACGGCTGTAATGCAGTATAGGTGCCCTACCAGTATCTTGATATTGCAATGAAATTTGCAACAACTACGGACGACAAGGAAGGTTTACAAAATGCCATGTACTAAAGTGTTTCTGAGAGCCAGAAACAAGTCGGTTTGTTGCAGGTCTTTCAAGAAAGGCGAATTTGCTAGTAATTTTAATGAACCATACATTGCATAAAAGTTCTATTAAATTGTTGATACTGGCTTTCTGTGGTGTCTCCTATTATGCCATAACACGCTTGACTGATGGGGACAAGAGCCATTTTGTACAAAACTATCTAACACGGTGCTTGTCGGGACTTAAAAAAAAATATATATATATATATATAAAGCAGGAGATAATTCATCACATTAAAACGTAAAGCTCACTGAGGTTGCCCACACTCTGCAATGTGACCCCATGCACTCTGCTAGGCAAAATAGCATTTACGCCTCTAAAACGTTCCCGCGAGACTCCCGATCTATTTGCTTAATCACTTCTGCTATGAAAACTGACTCGGCTTCAGACTATTTTGTTAAAGCGATATACTGCTGCTTTTGGAGCTCCACTTGCCTTTCTGTCATTAGGTGGAGCTTATCTTCAATTAGTTGAAATGGCACCACATATAACTCAGGCCTTTCATTATCGAGACAGCTTAGTTTTTATTTAAAAAAAGCACAAGGGCCTAGAAAGGAATTCTAGCAGCCACCACTGATCTGAAGGGTATCTCCACTCGCCGAAAGACTCGAAATGTGATGGTAAATTTCTCCTTAAAACTGTGTCGTCAAAATATAGCTAAACAAACAGAAGATACTTTTGCCATGGATAATTTAAATGCAGACCACACTTCTGAATTCCATGGGACACAGGACTTAAAAACATGTGACTTACTTTTATCTTCTTTTTGAAAACTAAAAGAGCTCCAAAGCATGAAGAACGTTTCTTTAACAGTCTGAAGTAAATTCAACCATCCACTTGAAAAGACAAGACCTCATGTGCACACCTAGAGGTCGGAGTAAAAGGAATCCGGAACATTATGGGTTGCCTATGTAGTGTTTCAAGTTTTAGATGCTTTAATGTACAGGTTTCTTCTTCAGGCAAGAACGGGGAGAGTTTCTTTATAAGTAAACTGAAAGATATTTGACTCTTATGGATGATTTTGCAAAGAATGGGAGTCTCACCTCCATCAAGCACACAGTGACATTGAGCAAGCTGCGGCCATATCTCTGAACCAAAAAGAGCCTTACGAGATTTTGAGAAACAGATTCATACTGAAGCAAGCAAGTCGGACCCTCTACATGTTATTTTGGGGGGGGGGGGGTTGAGCTAGGGCGTGAGACGACTTCTTCCTCTAGCAGATTTTAAAACATAAATACTCTAAACAGGAACATTAGCCCTCTGCAGCAGCAAAACTCACCCACATTTTGACGGCAGACTAAAAACTATGACTTTTCATATACAGCAGTCCAATCTTGATCATGTAGTAAAAACATGCTTGTTAAAAAAAAATCGAGGTAAATCTCTGCATTGAACACAAAAAGATATGAAAGGTAAAAAGAGAGCAAGAGCAAAACAGAATAGTGGAAAGTAACAGGACAATGTTAATAATAAGAACTAATTTGGAACGCAAACAGACCATCTCAAACTGCTGCTGGAAATGTCTAAGTCTTAGGTAAGTGCCTGCCACACATTTTTCTGGAGCTGTCGAAGATGGGGAGGAGCAATGACCCAACGAAAGTTCCTATAATCAGCCAACAAGTGAATGGGCCAGCTCACATATCATGTGAGACATTTGCACTCATGTGAGACATTTGAACATAGTAAATGCAGACCATCAAATGTAAAGAAACCTTGATTGCTTCCACACATCTACCAAATGAAAGATTGGAATGTAGACTTGCACACTCAGGCCCTGATTTCTATGGCGGTCGGTCGGGCCTCTGCCTGTTATTGAAGCAGTCAGGAGACCGGCCAACAAGCAGACGGCAGTCCGACCACCGCATTTTGATATGACTGCCATCCTAGTCATTGGAAAGTGCTCGGTATCATGGCAGCTCGTGCTGTGGCCAAGGGAAAGGGCTGCAGCACAAGTCGCTGTGATATGGAGAACCTCCTGCACGTCCATGGACCGTGTACCATGCGCCATGTTGTGCATGGCACATGGTGCATGGAGGTGAGTGGGGGCACTACATTGCAGTGGCCCACAATGGATGGAGGTCCTGTTTGGGGCCCCCAATATCCTTTTCAGACAGCCTTTATATGGCGGTGTTCCTGGCAAGGACATGCCGTCGGAAAGGGAAATCTAAATCCCAACAGCGGCGCCTGGCTCGATACCAACGCCATTCAGGGTCGCGACTCCGATTGCCGCCTTGTCGGGATCTGAGATCTGATCAGACTGCAGGACTATCAGCAGTAGACTGATGGCCTGTTAGTGGTGGTCCGAACACCATCATAATGAGGCCCTCAGTGTTGGACTTGGCCCTCTATGCAGGGTCAACCCCAAAGCTTTTGCCTTCATCCCTAGTGTTTTATGAATTCGTTTTTGTTGGCATTAAGACTGTGCACTTTACCATTGCTAACCCGTGCTAAAGTGCTTGTTTTCTCTCCCTAAAATAGGGTAAAATGGGCACAGTTAATTTACTTGAAAGCCCTCAGAAATATGGTACATTTACCCAGGGCCTTTAAAGTAAATGCTGCTAGTGGTCTTGCAGCACCCACTGTGCCACCCATTAAAGTAGCACTTTGAAACATTTCTCAGGCCTACCATTGCAGCCTGTAGTGAAGTATAAGCTGGCATTTCAACCTGCCAAAATTAAACCTTTTGACATGCCTTCCTTCGTAATACATATAAGTCACCCCTAAGTTAGGCCTTAAATAGCCCATAGGGCAGTGTGCATTGTATTTACGTTTTACATGTCCTAGTAGTGAAAAATTCCTTTCACATTGTCACTGTTTTGTCATTTTTAAAGAAATGCACAGTTCACTTTAAAATTACTGTAAACAAATGCGCTGTTTTTCTCTTGCCTCGTTCCTTATTGTATATCAAATTCTATCACTGTAATGCCACTCAGAAACAAACACAAAAGTCTGTAGATATTTACTTCAACAGATATTCAACATCTGGTCAGTACTGTATGCCTTTGCAGTACACCTTTACACCTACCTCTCACTTGTGTCCCTTCCACCATGCTAGGTTTTCTGAACCTACTGTATCAATTGCAAGAGCGTTGGAGTTGTTCCTGTCTAAGTGAAAACAAATACAGTCTTCTGTAGATACAATACTTTTTCTAGAATGCAGATAAAATAGCACATATAAAAAGCAGCAACGTTTTACACTGTGCTTATGATTACAGGCGTTCTGTGACATGGAGACCAATGGTGGAGGATGGACTATTATTCAACGACGAGTGGATGGTAGTGTTGACTTTCACAGGACATGGAAAGAGTACAAAATGGTAAAAATATTGTGCATTTTCTAACTATGTTAATGCCTCTTGTGTTCCCACTCCGCAATCATATAGATCATTGCTTAGCCTAAATCCCAAGAGGACAAACCCTCTCATGGAAGTGACCCTCTAGTAGATGTGGAAAAGTATGCCCTTTTTGCTTGAAAAAGAGATGTAGCCGGGCTTCGAACGTCTGAAGCCAAGCTTAATTCATGTCTCTATTTTATTTCCATCTTACCATGGCATTCCAAGTGTAGCCCTGTGTCAAAACCTGACCTTTGGTGACAGGGAGAAAGAATGACCTTCGCAAGCGTGGTCTATGGCTTGAAGTCACAATGCCATGGCTTGCTCCGTCGGTGACATTTCCCAGTGGTAGTTGGCCAAGGCACAATAGGTCACTCCTCGCCTGAGTTTCCCACATAAGTATTCACTACGCTAACCACTGAGCCATCTGGCTGACAAGACCAGTCCCCTTTTAGGACCTGGTAATTAATATCTTTTCTTGATGAAAGCTTGATTGTGGAGCAATACCAACCAATGACGTTACACTGGCATAAGGCAGGCTACTCAGGGCTTATCTCACAAGTTCAGTTCCAACTGAACGCATGCCAGTGTAATCAAAGTTGTTTTACTTAGCACAGACTTGAAGCATGATGTTTGTTTTTGAAAGGAAGGTTTAGCATTTTTCACCAAGTCAACCATTTCATTATGCTTCTACAGCTGCAATTTTCATAGCAGTGTTTCTATTTGTGTCACTTCTTGTCCTTGTACTTTGTTCAATCTAATAATTGTAAAACAGCACATTCTATTCACTAACGATTCTATTTTTTCACATCCGTGACGGCGCTTTTACAGTTAATGCTAATGTAACCAGTATATAAAAAATCATACAAAGAAAAAAACCATAGAAAAGAACCTAAAATATACAATTTGAATTTGCAGGGATTTGGTGACGCTTCTGGGGAATACTGGCTGGGGAACGATCTGGTTGCCCAACTCACAAACCAGCAACATTATATTCTAAAAATACAACTTAAGGATTGGGAAGGAAATGAAGCATACTCACTTTATGATCATTTCTACCTGGGCCAGGAAGCGCAGAACTACAGGTAGGTTAATATGTACGAGTCAAACATTAAGTCATAATTTGGAGTTTGAAAATGGAAAAAACACCACCTAGTCTCCCAGACCCAAACAGTTAAGAGGCACTGGAAGATGTTTTGTATCAGAAGGGGCAGTGCAACAGCATAGAATACTGTACGAGTTTGAGGCAGAGTATCTGGGCGATTGTAAATGGAATGGCCAAGGATGAAAAGAAGAGCGGTTTGTATCCCAAGAAAAAGTTTTGTTGAGCATTTTGCCTTTCACTGTAAATGTAATATCACATTTGTATTATTACGCTTCATGTCTTAAGTTCATGCCCTACTACTGCTGGAACTTGTAAAACAAAGTTAGGATAAAAAACACTACCAGGCTAGGAGCCATTCTCTGTAGTCAGGTTACCTCAAATGGATTTGTTTTTCTAGAAGTGCACTGCTCAGAGCTGTTTGTTTCAGAGGTGTTCTTGGCTTAGTGCTCCTCTAAAGCCCAGAGAAGACAAATTGTTACATGTAGATATCAATAGAAGGGCTCAAGGTAGGTACCCTTCTTTCAGATGAGTTACAACAGACATTGTGCACTTATCCCCCATCCTTATTCAGACTCACAGGTTGACATCCTTAAGACCACAGTAGTTTGTCGTAATTTCCAGAACCACCTTCTAATAGCTATTTTTCTAACTTGCCATAACTGTCTCAAAGATGCGTATTGTGACCTCGGCACAGGAATCACCTGTTGCAGACAGAACACCCCATACTTCGATCTATGAACTTTACAGGCATGTTTCTACAGTGTGGCAATATCGAAGCATTGACATGCAGCAGTAAAAATAAAACAGTGCAGCGGGACGCCTATGAGATTTATTGTATGAGTCCTGGAAAGGGTAATTTTCCCAAAAAATTGGTGAAAATTGTATGTTCCTCAAATCACTCAAGCTATATAAAATACTAACTAGAAACTAGTCAGGGACGATATGTCCCAACTTCTAGACTGTGTCCGAATTTTGTTTTGTCCAAGTTCATGATTTTCTCTATGAGGACATTATCATAGCTGTTATAAAAGGCTTTTCTCTGGGAACTGCTATTTTCTCAGTACTATAAAATCTAAGAATATAAACTCACCACCTTCCCTATGGGCGATGTACTAGAGCCTGTGTCAGATTTCCATATATTTTCCAGGAGACATGAAGTCCCTGCTGAAAGGCAACATCATTGAAGGTCAACACGAGAAAGCTTATCTGAACATATAAAATACAAACAATAAAAAGGGTGGCTTCTATTAGTCACTTGTGGTAGCAAACAGATAGACATAAACTCAATCCTTTACTTGTCCTATTATCTGATTGGCCGTACTGTTCTGAGAAAAAGGCACCAGAAGTAATTCTGTTTGATGCAAAACTAGAGATATCAGTTAAACAATGCATTGCTGTCCAATGTATAGATCAGTGACACAGAAAAGCAGCTGAATACGGTTTATATAGTAGCTACATACTACATATAAGATGTTAATTAAAGGGGCTGAAGTATGACTAGGGGATATCGATCTTACTGCATTTGATTAATGTTTTCTTGATTTCTCTGAAACTTTGAAGTGTTCTATCCTGTAAGATAAAGTTCCCCAAACTACAGTAACAGAGCCCACACAGAGTGAGACAAATTTGACCAGTTTATTATTAATAAAAGGAGTGTATCAGATGTTAAGGAAGGGAAATACTTGGGGCTGTATTACACATAGTCCCTTGGGGGCGCAACGAGCGTGTGCGGGAAACTTTTTGCACCACGGTGTACTATGGTATTACAGAAGAGGCTGCAGATGATTGTACAACCCTATTCTGCAATACTGATAGCGCTGGTGCTACTGCACATGTAGTACCAGCGCTCTCCTGAAAGGGTGTTGCCTCATTTGCATGGGGGTGTGGCCCCATGAGGGAATCACATTGCCTCTGCACCCGCACATTACCAATGCGGGCGCAGAGGCAAACGAGCCCTTAGGAGGTGCACTAAAAGTAGGCCACCAAAAGGTGGTACACTGGCCATGCTCCCTCTCAAGGGGGAAGGAGGCCCCATGGAACTTACCGTTAAACATCCGCCTGCAAGTGAGTGCAGCCGTTCACTGCCCTGCCTGCAGCAGGATCTCTAACCCCTCTTTAAATTGCAGGAGAGTTGTAAAAGAGTGAAAGGAGAAGTATGTTAAAGCTATTGTTTAAAAAAAATCTTTTTAAAGTTCTTGTTTCAAACCACCGGCCCCAAGAGAAGAGTCATATAGAATGAAATGTGCGTGTACAGGTTGAAAGGAAGGATGGGAGCACAACATATGCAAATTTAGATGAGGGCCTGAATAAAAGTTTTTTTTTTTCCTGTTATAGAAAATGTAGTCAACACTTGGGATACCTATCCTCACAAAAGTTTTAGTGGATTCAAAATAGGGAATACAGAACTGAGGAGGTAGTAATTGATTGGTTACCTGCACTATGCATGTGTTTTAGACAATTTTGTTTTTAAATGAAGAAAGAGATGGCTTCATGAGCAAATATGCAGACTACACCGCTCATCATCACTATTAGTTTGGGCAGGAAAATCTAAGTTTATGTAGTATTATTAAATTCTGACATCTTGGCTTCAAGATATTTGAGACCCATCAAAAGCACATCCGTTAACGGTTGTCCTAATTCCAAACTAAATATTGTTCCATCTGGAAAGAGTTATATATTGAAGTAAAGTTTTTTTTAGCTGAGGCTTTGGGAATGCCTGCAACAAAAAAGCTCATGAAAATGGATCATTACTCATGTCTATGGCTATTTGTACCACAATTGTTCCTTTTGTAATAACTGCATTTTTGTTGACACACAGCGTACCTTTTGACTTTTGTGAAAATATCTGTTTTGCCACAGAATGAACCAAGTTATTGGTAAAACTGCATCATTGTGGCATGTTTACAATCATACAATTGATAAAAAAAAGAAAAAAGGCAAACGAGATTGTGTGCAATTTCGTTGCTTAACTTTCAGTTGTAGTCTTTAACTCTAAACGGGATCAATAATTTACCAGGGGTATCTTTTTCACACAGGAATGCTACTGTTTGAAACGAAACAAAATACAACCAAAAACAGAAACAGACTCTAAATTGAAACAAGTGCTCTAGCAGGAAGGCACGTTGCACATATTTTCGTTCTAGGATTAGGCTAATTTGTTTTGATTTAGGGTTTAAAATCCACGTAAAATATTCCTAAAGTTTGAGCTGTTAAGTTTTTGGGTGACCTTTTTCAAAGAATTTGTAAACGCTCTGTGGGAATGACCCAGACGCCAACAGAGCAGTGCAGGTTTATTTTATGGTATGCTTGGATGGGTGGGCAATGAGGTGTAAACTTCCATCTTCGATAAACATAGATTGTTATATCTATGAAGGAAGGACGGTTAAAACAGCTGATATTTGGCAATGGTCTCTTTAGATGCCTACTTTAATAGTAAGTCCATATATAAATAAAGGAGACGGCCTAGGGCAGTGAAAAGTTTCATAGACATAAAAGACAGGAATTATGTCTACAGCTGGAATGTTTTTGCATAAAAATCATTGTCTCTTTTTTATGTCTAGGAAAGGTGGCTGGCGTTTGAGTGAACTCTTATTTATCCGGGACCTCCTCCATCACCAGGCATAAAATACAACCTATTTTGTATCTAATGGGCGTTCTGCAGTTTGCATTATAATATGGTTTATGTATATGACGGATGAAGACTGGAACAGGTGATAGTCTTGTTACATAACAAGACTAGCTAAACTATAAACAGAAGAGCCTTTCTAATATGTATATAATGGGGGAGGATAGCTATTGGGTGTCGCAGTCAGGCTGTTGCCACAACCATATTTGAACGAGCATTGGCAAAGCCAGCAGGTCTCACCTGTGAGCGCACTATTGGCTTTGTCAGTCAGGTGGGGGTGGTGATTGGGAGGGTGGTTGGAGTTAGTGCAAGGAAGAGAGAGTGGGGTTGAAGAGCATGCTGTAAAAAAAGCACTATGATGCAGCCAGCATTGCCCCCGTCGTAGCACTTTATTTTAAGCAAAACAAGGGAAGTGCGGGGGAGGAGGGAGAGAGCATCAGATGGATGAGGCGTAACGAATAAGTAGCATAGAGAGCGGAGAGCCCACAAAACTGCTATTGGATTGGCTGAATGCTGGGGAGGCCTTAAATAGCAAAATAGAGCCTAAATAGGTAACCTGATTGTAGTGCTATTGTTGGAAACTGATAACAAACGAAAACAAAGCTCTGCTGAAATGATTTTGGTGAAGTGATTTCGTAAATTTCCCTCCTGGTTTGTGGTAAGATACTGAGATTTTCCTGTGCTGCCTGACTATGCCTAGGTTAAAAGGAAGACCCCTGCCCAGGCATTTGGCTGATGTTTCCATTTAGAATTTTGGTGTATGAAAATATGGTATTTGAATAGAAAGGTCACATGCGAAGATTGCAACAAATCGCTTTTGCTTTTGTTTCTTAGAGCTGTAAATCAGAGCAACTACTCAATTTAATGGTAATCAATGTATCACCCTTTGTGGAAATGCTATTCAACAAATTAGATACAAATAATACTAAATATATAGGGTACTGGGAATATCTGACCTACAATTTTAGTGGTAGCCAACTCTATACGTTGAATTGTAATGTGAGGGAGGGACCGAAGCAAAAATGCAGATGCCGACACCGTAGGAACATTAACACATACATGACAGGTAAATATCACAAAAACCTGGTAGATTTGGAACCAATCTAATAAACTTGGCTGCACAAACTAGTAAAGTTTCCTCGTGAGCTATGATAGGTAAAAAACCGTGCATCGGTACCATGCCACTGGCACCCCGCCTGCAAGGTGGGCATCAACTACTTTGGGGGAAGTCAACTAGAAGTGAACTTTGTTAAGTGCAATATGTTATGAGGAATGCACACAGTTGTACCATGCTCGCAGTTCAACAAAACTTGCTTAACCTGCGACGTTCCCACAATATTAGGATTAAGGCAGGTTTGGCACTCCTCCATGTCGACGACATTAACGTTAACAACCACTTAAGTTTGACTCTCAGCTTTCGGAAATCTGTGCGGTTTGGTATATATTTATTTAGACGTGCTATGCAGCGATACACAATAGCTAAGTTGCTTCAGAACGCAAGATAAAATACAAATCACAACAGTAAGAAAGAGAAAAAATAGAGTCAAATTGAATAAGAGTTGAGCTTCTTGTAATGGACGTTCTCACGCTCCTTCAGCATGTCACGCTTATGCGCAGCATGTTTGGGGACGTGTTTTATCAACTTTACGTACCTTACTAACATCTTGAAATAAAACATTCAACACTCTTACAACCACACACTCCAAAAAGGCACGTGATTATATTTTGCAGACTCGTCAGGGTGTAAAGCACTGGTGAAAAGTAGCACTACAATCCAACAGAAAGCCACAGACTTTTACTTGATCTGAAGTCTAAAAAGCTTGGGTTCCTGAATTAAAAGTACTGCGGTTTTCCACAGAGACCAACAGTACCTCAACAGGGGCGGCTCCTCCTTTAGGGCAGAGGAGCATTGTCCCACTGCTTTCTAGCAGTGCGAGAAACAGAAACATAAATGGTATTTTAAATACAATTGTATGTGTCTACTTCTCACGCTGCGAGAAAGCAAAAGGGTATGATGCTGGGTTAGGATAGGGGAGGAGTGGCTTGCCCAATGCTGTTGGCCCTGCCTGTTTGGTCGGCCCTGTGGGGCAGACCAAACCAGTCATGCGCACTCTGCATTTTCTTTACGTAAGCTGCATGTAGCCTGCATAGAGAAAATGCCCAAAGTCGCCCGACTGGGCGCTGTCAACCTCAATCACAACGCTGCCATTGCAGCATTGTAATTGGCTTAGGGAAGGGGAAGGAGGCTGCCTGCTTCCTGTTCCTGCTGTAGGCAGGAGAGCAGGAAAGCAGCAGGAAAATGCGTGACCCGGCCAGGAGCAGAGGCAGCGCAAGAGCCAGTAAGGTAGGTTTATAATTTAAATTAAAAGTTCATATTCAGAGTGACTGTATGGTAAACATTCCAACACTTCAAAGACTGGGGCTTCATGTCGTCCCAGACCTGACGCACAGCTACTTTCCATGAATCATTAAACAATGCCACAAATGTATTTCTATTTCTTCAATCTTTTATTTTCATTTTCATGTTCATTTTTCCCACAGTTATCACTTTGACCAATCTCTTTCCAGTTGTCATTCCAACACTACCATCATGGCCACTGAATGATTGCTAGCTGGAACAGGAAGTTGGTAAATACCCCATACCAGTGGAAGGCTCACTAGTAGAGGCCTTTCAAGTGGAGACCTTCAGCCAAGCTGGATGTTAGGGGACTAGCAGACTGTTGTACTGCACACTCACTATTGAGTCATCTGTAGGAGTTCAGCAGAGTAGTACTCACATGTGCTATATGTGCAAGACTATGGTGCCTTCAGTTTTACCCCAAAATCATAATTGCAGGTTGAGCATGTGTGTGTGGAAGAGATGAGGAAAGACTCTGCCCAAAGTGGCAGATTTGAGGTCAAGGTGAGAAAATGCCTCACTTTAAGCTCCAACTCGGTGTTGTCTTAAATTCCACTTCCTGCACTCTTTGACACAGCCCTTTAAAGACTTTGCAAATAAGAGGAAGAGTTGGAAGGGGCTCTAAGGCAGCATCTGGTGCTCACGCCGACTGTGGGTACAGGGGGACAGATCTGTAGACTGCACATCTCCGCCTAGCATCAAGCCAAAATGATTTGCATTGTCTGGCCGAACAGGGTCCCCACCTCACACAAGGCCAGCTCTGGACCAAACAAAGCACGGGGTGTCCCAGGGTCTTGGGTACTAAAGTACCAAGGCTGAACTGACTGAAAACTATCTTTGTGCCCCTAGCTCTACAATATTAGGTCAGTGGAGCAGTCAAAGCTTACTTCAGGAGGTGGTAGTAGGTTTGGGGGTCAAACATATTATGGCACAGTAATAAAGCATTGTAAAATCAAGGATCAGTCTGAGGGATCATTATTTGGAGTACAAGTGGAGAGGGTATTTAAACTAAACCCTTGAAAGAAACTACAACATTTCTAACACTTTCTAGGCTGAGATAATAAATTAAACACATTTATGTTCTTAAGCAGTACAACTCTAAAGTGTATTTACCATTAGAGTCTATGGGCAATGTTATGGAAGGGATTGCAAAGACTTGGACTCGATCTGCATCAACATTAATGATCATCTGAGACTCAAGACTCAGTGAAACCAGTATATTACTAATTAACAAGAGGCTGTAGTGACAGCTCAATATCACACTGCTTGTCCACCACTGGGTGAAGTGACCATGCACACTCCACCAGGGTGAACAGCAGGTGCTCAGAGGGTTAGGTCAACTGATCAGTGAAAGCTCAACATTATAGTCAGCCTTTCAGTATCTCCAACATGTTTAACCCTCTGATAATATAGTCAGTCCAGACTACTTGAGTTGCAGATCCTTGTGACTCCTGTACAGGAACATTCTTTGAATGATCTTCTATACAGGTCTCAGAAAGCTGGGAATTTGCTCTACCCTCTCTTGGTCAAGGCTGATCGGCTCAACATTTGGGCTCCTCATCATCCAAACAACAGAAGCAGTTACAGCCTTTTCGTCTGATGCCAGTCTATGTACCATTCTCAAGAAGGTATCACATTTGCTGCCATTTCCTGGATTTTCTACACCGAAGGAAGGGGATTAGTAAATGTTGGTATAAATGTGCATGGGAAGGGAGTGGCTGGTTTCCCAGTTTGGGGTAAGGTGTTGATGGGTCAATCAGGACTTGTTGTGCACCGACAGTCGAATTTATCCAGGTGGTGTTGCTGAGCAGTTCTCAAACAGTGCATGGTCTGCTAACATGCCACTTGTAATCCAGCCACACAGCACACACTAAGAAGGAAGTGAATGACCACACGTACAGAGGAATGAACAGATTTTGAACAAGAATATAAGGAGACAACTCTGACGGGAGTACAGGTAAAAAGGCTTGTTTCTGCATATCAGTCAGCCACTATCAAATAGGGTACACTTTGGGTACATCCAAGTCAAAAGCAATTGCTCTGCTAAAAGAGCAGCCTAAACCATTTAGAGCATTTCCAACATATTCAAAGACAACAAGACATAGTGAGCTAGAAAAGGTGACATTTTAGAGGGATGGGGAAGCTCTCATCACATTCTTACGCAGCTCACCTTTAGAGAATGGATCAGCAAGAAATCTTCAGGTGTCTGGTTCTTGAACAAAAAAATATATCTCTCAGTACCCAACTTGTGAGTAACCACCCATGCCACATCCCACATAGACATGAGATTTCACGAGACCACCATTAGCATCCTTGAAGGCAGTAAGTCGGTCAGATAAAACAACAGATAAAATATGGCCAACCTCTACACTGAAAAAATCACATAGATACACCTTCAAGCTTGCATCACATGCAAGTTTCTCTGTATGACTGACAAGACGATCAAAATAAAGACACTGCACTGCCTAGCCAATAATATGTTCATCCAGCCAGCACCCAAACCACTTGAGTGCAGCATTAACAAGACTATATATTTATTTTCCTCTAAACATGTGTGCTCCTTTTAATAATGTAAGAAATTGCATTACAGTACTTCCACAGTAAACTGTAAAGACAAATGTAACCAGAGAAAATTAAACAGGACAAGTAGGTGACAATAAGAAAGAGCAAAACTGATATAAAGAGGATGTGGTTAAATTGTAAACAGTAAGACATGTTGAATGCTATTGAATACATAACATTGACATATCAGTATGCCAAGACCTAGCATTCTTATGACAAGTGGATCTTATAAAGAGGGTAGTGTGTTAACTGAACATTGAAGTACAGGTTTTTGTGTCATCATTAGTACTTTTACCTTTTTTTAATCACATTTATGCCAATGACAACGAACAAATACTCCAAACACCTGCACAGTTTGGTTCAAATTTCTAAAAATTGAAATACTCTTCTTCCCTGCCTCCAGAGTACCTCATTTTCTAGAAGACCCTATGACTTTCCTACCCAGTATTCTTACACCATCTCACTGTGCCAGAAATTGTGGTGCGCTTTTGACCACAAATGTAAACCCAAAAGTTCTTCTAATTACCATTCCGTAGCTGCCTGATAGCAACACCATAACTATAAAATTACCCTCAACTCTTTTTCCAAACAGACAATAGCTTCATCAATGCTATTATTGAACAAGATTTACTATTTTAACTGTCACATGGTCAGCATACGTCAATAAGGCCTTGGAATCCTATACAAGATCATGAATGTTGCTACATTCACACTTTTGAGCTTCTAGATAAATATCTACCTCCAATTTCCAACATCAGGTTGGATGGTTTTTTACAAGAAACAGAAATATATACAAACTGTTGTCACTCGTCTTCAGGTTTCTTTGTGGAAGAGCTTTTACCAACCCTTTCCCAATCAATATCTCCCTACATGCCGGCCCACAATTATTGCTCCGTAGACCACCAATTGCGAATCACTTAGTGCCTCATTTAATTTATGATTGCTTAGGTTCCTTGACCCTTTTAATAGGAACACACTTCATGAAGTACACAAGTTTTGATTTTCCGCCATCCAAAGACTTTTCTTGGAGGGAGAACTAGAAGGGAAGATGACGTCGTCTAACTCACCCTGCACTGACTAAAGGACAGAGTTCCAAATTGGCAACTTCGTTTGCGTTACAGTCATACTTAGAATGGTTATAAGGTTAATTATACCATATATTTAAAGTGTCTTATATTTCCATTATCCACCCAATATAAACACCACTGCTTCTATGTATACACCCTGATCTACCAGGTCTCATGTAACTGCATTTGCTACTTTTTGCAGCCTTTCTGGTAGAAAAGTATTTTCTGTTTACACATTAGTAAGCAATAAAAAATTGAGAAAGTATATGCAACAGGTCACAAAACATTTTTGACTGGTGCTATTAGTACAATGCTTGCTTCCAACACCTTTTACCACCGTATTATAAAGATTCTGCAAGTGGGAATCTTTGACAAAATGTTTGTATACACTTGTTGTGTGGAATTTTCTTGTGGTACTAATTCGGTCTGTTATTTTTAGTGCTGTTGAAAAACACCATTGCAATTGAACTATTTTCAGTTTTGCTGTGCTTGTGTTCCCATTTCACTGTTTCGTTCTGTTATTGACTTTAGATGTGTGAACAAATGCTAGCGCTTTTACAGCCAAAGCTGAACGTCTTGGACTTTCTTGTGACCACAAACAATTTACCACTCTCTAAGGTGGTAAAATAGCACTGCTCTAGCACTTAAAACCCTTGAGACACAAGTCAGCCCAGAACTGTGACTGTACTGCCTTCACTTAGTTCCAACAGGGCACACTTTATGCGATACCGTCTTTAGACTGTCCAGAAAGAGTTTAAAATGCATGGTTATAGCAAATGCTCCTCTTACTAGGTTTGTGTAAGTCTAATCCATTAATAGAGGTTTTATAACACCAATATTGAAACAATACAGTGCAAATTCAAAAGATAATTGCTGTTTCATCATAACTAATTAACTACCTTGCTTGCTCTTCTGTTTATGCTATCATGAATCTTTTTGTAGCTAACAAGATAGAATGTGATATTTTAATGCTCTGAAAAGGATTTGTATATTGCAGAATACTTTTCCACCAACTTAAATTTTCTTTCCTTTGCATACACTATAGAATCCACCTTAAAGGATACTCAGGGACAGCCGGAAAAATAAATAGTATAAGCCAACCAGGAAATGATTTCAGCACAAAGGATACGGACAATGACAAATGTATTTGCAAATGTTCACAAATGGCAACCGGAGGTAGGAATATTATTCTGTTTTTTAGTTACTGGCACGGAGAGGGAGTGGAGTCAAGTGAAATATTTTACATTCCCAATGAGTCATTATTCATTTTACACACGGAGCTGGTAAGAAATGTGCTGCTCATTTGATGTACTTTACATACACATGATAAATCTAAATTATGGTGGAAATTAATGGAAAATGCAAAATGTAGGCACAACATTTCTGAAATGCATTTGTCCTCTTTTTGCAAATATCATATCGCTGTAGGAAGTGAGAGTGCTCTTAGGATGAGCACACAGTGCACCCCAATAACATCAACAGCCTTTGGAGGGACAGACCTTTTGTGGACAAATGAACTTCATGACATATCCATTAACTCGATTGTTGAAGTTGATGCAGGTTAAGGAAATGGCCATGTTGACGTTAAGATTTAATCGATATAAAAGTAAACTTACTCTACAGACTGTTGTGTTGTGGTATATAACCATTGAATATAAATCTTCTGGTTCTTCAGATGTATAAAATGTTGTTAAGCAATGACAAAATAAATAAAGGTTTAGCAACTAAGCAGATGTTTGTCAAATTTTTTTTTGACCATAAACATAAGTTTAGGACTCAAAGTACTGCCATTAATGGCTGCTAGAAATTCACAAAATTGATCCCTACTGGCGTAAATGGTTTTAATACTGTGAAGTTCTTTACCATATATGTGGATAAATTCATAGTGGTAAATCTCATGCAAGGGTTGGTAAATAGGCTTAACAAGGCATTGTTAGGAAATATGTTTGGAATCGCCCAAAAACCTGCACGTCTTTCGCCATTCTCAAACTCCATTTCAACCCTTTATCACCCTGGAAATGCTTGTAGATTTTACTCCATTCAGATTGATCCATAAAGCATTTTTAATTTGGTAAATGCAGATGTATGCAATAATGTTAAGCAATGACAGCAAAGAATAAAGAGTTAGCAACTAATGGGAGAATTCACAAAGGTTTGTTCAGCCATAAACATAGGTTTGCGGTCAACAACTTTGTTAATGCCTTTGAAAAAGTTACAAAAGGAATACTGGTAATCGAAAATGTTTTTACTGCTGTGAATTTCTCCTCCATGAGTAAGGAGAATTTATCAGTAGTAAATCCCACACAAGGAGGGGGAAGTATGAAGTCCAAGGCATGGTTAGCCTTACACGTTTTATTACACCCCAAAACTCTTATATTCAAGGGTATTCCCAAACTCTAGCCTGAAAATGGTCGGAGATGTGTCCCCCTTAAAGGATAGGAAGGGAAATGCATTACCCCCATATTTTGTGGTGGTGAAGTGGGAAGAGCTTTCTCTATGGATAAAAAATGTTTACCTTCTGGAGGGGGAAAAAACACAGAAGTGTGTATTTGCACATGGGGCTCCATTGGCCCGTTGCACATTTCTATGCTATGGGTTCAATAACAATTTGCAGGTACTGGCAGGGCGAAGATTCCTTTTAACCATACTACCTTGCAGAAACACCTTATCAGTACCGTGCAAGTTTGAGTTAATCCCGACGTAACCATGAGGACCAGGCTTTTCAGGGTCAAATTATGCACAGAATTTCCAAATCTATGTGGATTAATTGAAGGCAGTGGCGGGTAGGATTTCAGGGGGCAGGGTAGGCTGTGTGTAGGCAGGGGGAGCATTGCATACTCCCCTTGTGCCATTGGAGGGACGGGTGGTCCGGCAGTCGCCAGGCCTTGCGTTTGAGCCTGCAGCCCCTGCCAATCTGTACATTATTTTACTGGCTGGAATTTACAGCAGGTAAACTGGGCCTGGTATTCTCGTACTAGAAAATCTAGGCGTAGAAATATTTGTTATCAGGCAAAGCAGTATTCGAACTGCAGAGACCCCTCCACCTGACTCGTATTCGGAGTCTATACAGAATTACCCACAGTGGAAACAGGAGCATGAGAGAGAGATTGCATGACATTCCCTAAGTACACCCGGAAACCCGTTCCTGGTGCAAATGGAATGTATAAGGATAACAAACAAGTAGTAAATCTGCACCCATACATAGGTGTACTTTTAGAGGTGCAGATTTACTACTTTCTATATGATTTGGCCCCTAAGTATTATCCATTAACATCAACGCAAATGGCAACTTAAAAAGGTAGGGATAAAATAAAGTGAACATTCTCTTTCTTTTGTTTACTGCTCAGTGCATAAACTGATTTAATGTACTATTTGCTCTAGATTTATTAATGCATAATAGATTCTTTTAGTGTCAGCATTCCATGAGCTTGTAAATTAGTATATCAGAATGATCAGCCCTAAACAAGTTTAAACAAACAGATTGTTGAACAAGTCTTAAGAGCTGCGTCCTGCCTATGTCCTGCTGTGACTCAAAAGAGTACAATGAAATTAGTGCTGCATTAGAATAAAACAACGCTGCAATTGACTTCTGTTGCAAATTCTCCATTAACAATTTCCATGACCACCATTCCACTGGCTAGATTCTGGGTTGAAAATCAATTCTAAAGGAAATCAAGTTGGGAGATATGAAGCGAGGATAGAATTGGGGTGAATATTGTAAGAAAGGCTTTGTTGTATCTATTCCAGAGGTATCGTTATAGGTGCTAAAGTATTACACTAGGTTTCTTTTCACATTTAGATACAAGTTCAATGTTTTACACTTAGGCTGGTGCAAACAGTTATGTTTAGAACAATCATACAGGGGTCCTGTGAAAACAAATTGAGGGGTGTTTTAGAGCATATTCTTTAATTTGGGGATAATTTGGAAAAGAATCCTTAAACCACCTGTGAGTGCACCACTCTTCTGAAATCATCCTATTACAATTTGTGATGGTATGAGAGGGCATCAAAACAATGACAATCATTGCTAGTTTGTTTGCAGATGTTTAAAAATAAAAAGACAGCACTAATGTATAGTCCATTGCTTTCATGTCAATGTTTTCAATTATTTCACCAATGCTATTAATTCTGTTTTACAGGCTGGTGGTTTGATGCATGTGGTCCTTCCAACCTGAATGGAATGTACTATTCACATGGACAGAACACAAACAAGTTTAACGGTATTAAATGGTACTATTGGAAAGGCTCTGGCTATTCACTCAAAGCTACAACTATGATGATCCGACCAGCAGAGTTCTAACTATGATTGGATCTGATGTCAATTTTAATAATATTTTGTCTTCAAAGACTTCATTTTCAAAATGTAACAACACAGATGCAAGGTATCTCCGTTTAACAACAGACTAAAGGACACTAATGTTCTAAAAGGATACTTAAAACTTCTGAAAAGAAGCAGACTTTCTTGGCTATTATGAACTGGTATAACCAGCCAAATAAGAGACTAAGGTATTCAAACATTTGATGACTTTAACAGAAAGAGAAACCCGTATAGAATCATTTCAGGAAATTATAAAGCAGAATGAGTAATGACTCAAAGTATTATTAAATAACTGGAACTGTGAAATTCCTTTTCAGAACATTGTCATTGTGCCTTATCACACACATTTCAAAAGAACTAAATATGTCTGCCTGCGTTTCACAAACACAGTAAACATATCATTTTCATTGCAGTTATGCATCACTCTCCTGGAGTTTCCATCTGTGTTTTAATTACTATCATCATATTTTTATTACATACATAATATTTTGTATGTGATGTTCCACTTTTAATTCTGTACATGTTATAAGGTTGCCATGTGTCTTTCTTTAGGAAAATTGCTCAGAGATAGACTGAATTTGTTCAGCACCCTTTATCGAACACTTCTATATATAAGCACACATGCCCCTTTCTAACAAGCATAAATATTAAACAGGAATCCTTTGTATGATTGTGTGGTTTCAATCATGTTCATACAGCAAGTTTGTATAATTTGCCATTCTTAAGCTTAATTTTTGGCCACTTTTGTGCTGTATGTTTGTAAATGTTTTGAGTTGAGGAATAATAATAGAATTCTACTACTATTTTAGAAGAAATGTAGATTTATAGTTATGACTAGAGATTTCTTTACAAGATTCACTACAAAATAACTGAAAAGAACAATGTCATAAGCATTAGAAACATATTATGACTATGTTTGGGAGTTACATTTTGGTGGAAGTATTTATTTTATTTTTGAAGATGAACACATAGGGTCTGATTCTCAAAATATGTTGTGCAGTTAAGTACAACTTAGGTGTGCAAAAGATTCATAAGTGATGATGCAGCATCCACAAAGTTTGTGGGTACTCAAACAAAGATGTCGGTAGTTTCCCACCGTGATCATACACCTACATTTACACCAAAGGCAGTAAATGCATCGTAGTGAAGAGGGATTATGTCATAATTGATTAGGGTATATAGTACGTGGAAAGGACATATATTAGTTGGGATGTAAAAAAAAATGGTTTAAATGCAAATGTATTTATGTGTCACTTTTCCATATTTGGGCAGCTCCACATGCATGCAGAAATAGTTGCACATTTGAATACTCATTGATATCTAAGATTTTCTTAGGTATCCATGAGTATTCCTGGAATTGCTTCAGAATTCAACCAAACATTAGAAGTAGAGTCAAAATGTAGGAGTAACTCTGGAGACTTAATTTCCAATTTTCTCCCCCACAGTGTTGTGAATTGGACCCATAATAACAGACAAGTAATTAGTAGTTTGCTATAATAAAGTGTGCTACTTTATGTGAATGGCATGTTAAAATTAATTTAAACTTTACTTGAAATACTGCATCCATTGTTGTAGTACCTAGGTCTGTGTACCATATAGCACACATCTTGTAATATAATGTATAGATTTATTTAATATCAGCATTTAAAAATATATATAACTTTTGTACAAAAATCTTTCTAATTGATCTATGTTGTTTTTAATGAGTGAATGTTCTACAAAACTTCAAGTCAAGTGCATTTATTGATTTTATTGTTGAACCACACATTCAAATTTTTATTTTTACTGATATGTGAAAAACTGCCCAGAACTACATGGTATCTATCACATTTATTGCAATACACAATTTATAACTTTTGCACATTTATTTCTATTCGATAAAAGACTTTATGACAGTGAGTTAAATGCAACCTTTATCATTTTGTGAGAACAAAAAGTGGTGTTACTGAAGTAGGAGCCTTGCAAAATTGCACATAATAAATGTGACAGAAAGCAAAGAGACGCCACTGGGAAAGTGAAAATAGACACGCACAAGTAAAGACTTTGCAACAAATGGACTCTGAGAAAATCAACATGGAACCAGGCCAGAGTCAAAGTAATGCCATCATGGATGTTTACTTGAGAGACTGGGCTAAAGGGAAATATTGTGAAAGTTTCGCCTATGGAATTCCTTTACGCAAGACCACATGTTTTACAACTGATTCTTTGTACTAAGGGAAATTCTATTCCACTTCATAAAATGTATATTCTTAAACTTGACATTATTATCTTTATATTTTTCATCACAACCCCCACTAACCCTTTTTTGTTATGTGTGTATGAGAATGTACATAGAAATACAGAATTTTAACTACAGTTTTGTTTGCAGTGATAAAATATTTTTTTTAACTTTATTTTTGTCCGGAAGAAATCAGAAATGGCCTTCTCTCCACATAGGGCCACACTATGTTTTCCACTGTAGCACCAACTGCAGCCTTCACGTACAGACCAACCAAAAACTACCCAACCAAAAACAAACCAACCACAAACCACCATCCAGCACAACTCATTGTTTCCTTTAACGCACAGTCCACAAAATGTTATGTCCCACCAAACAATGCATATAAGACTAACAAGTAACCATATTTTGAGAGATAAGTCTCCGAAACAAAATGTCAAGCAAACTAAAATATGGAATACTGGAGAATGTTTTTCCACTTCTGTAAATCTAGCCTTCACACATCTGTTTATAAAAAATCCTGTCTTCAATACTACACAAAGCACTATGTGGCTTCTAGTGCTATAAAATAGCCAGACTGATTCTAAGTGCATAGTTTTTAGAAAATATTGTTAAGCAAATTACAGAAACAATACTTTAAGAAAACACAGCAATGATGTGCTCCTTTTGCAGAATTTCAATATGTCAATGAAAAAGCACACTTACTTATGACGTATATCTTTATGAGAATCCTCAATGTGGAGTAGGAACAAATAAACCTACTTCATCAGTTCTAACCACAACAACATTTCCAGAAGGTGAATGGTAACCCTACAAATAAATTGATAAAATCATATAATACTGCAACCATAGCCAGCAAATAGGGGCCCCCACAGATATTATACTGAGAGGAAGATCCAAAATGGCAGCAACTAGATGCAGTTTAAAGATTGCTGAGCTACCGTCTGCAACTATACGTCTTTTGAAGAGTTTATATAGAAAACGAAGGATGCTGCGGTTCCACACAGTTCACAGATATCCTCACAGATATTAAATGCAGGTATACACCTGCAGGACCACTGTCAGCAACTAGAAGTGTTCTTATGGTATAAAGGGAAAAGAGTGCACACAGTCAATTAATGCAGATGTAAGATTTAAATATAGCTTTTGCAGATAAGATACCCTTGGAGAAATTAGAGAAGAATGGCTGCTACAGTTATCCGTAATGCTGCAGTACTGGTATTACTGTTGATATCACAGATGTAATTTTTAGTGTCAAAAGAAGTGCATAAGTGCCTTTTATGCTGTACTGCTACTCAGAAGTCTGAAATGTCAGTGTTTTTTAGGTACACCTTCATTTGGGGTATTTTCAGAGAATATCGAGTTTTTTTTATTACATCTTAGAATAGAGCAACAACATCCCTTCACACAGGTTTTCTTAGGGTATTTCGTGGGTTTGACCCACATTCACAAATGCTTAAAATATTCAAACCCACCTACCATAGTGCCCATTGAACATGACATGAAGCTGTCCAGGGCCTTTTAACCACAGGTCTGTGCCCATGCTCTCAGGCTCAAAATACTCAATATTGGACTTTATTGGGGTATTGGTTGTAGAACAGAGTCTTAGCAAACATGAAAGTCAATTTGTCTACAATATTTGTACACTGTGATTACTAATATGTTCATAACATTACTTCTACATTGATTAGTTAGCACCTGCACCGTGCTACATACATTAATAGCTACTGCAATTAATATTAAGAATGTAAGCAATTCTCAGCAGTACCTTGCAGCAGTAAATTAATTATAAAATCAGCTGATCATTGTGAGAGTGTGCTTTCCAGAACGATCAGTTCTGTGGACATCACAAGCCCTATGTTTGCTTCAGTGCTTAATGTGTAAAAGGATGAGAGCTGGTGCCCAAAGTTCTGACATTAAAGCCGCGCCCCTTGCTTTTAAATGTTGGGGTGCCAAATACCAAGGCTCCGTAGTTGTGGATTGACCACATGACTCTTCCATCCATTATCAGACACTCCCTGTTCCTTTATCTCACTGTTGCATGTTCCTGTTTTCTCCCTTTGCAAGTGTTTCTCCTTATTTCTCATACTGTTACCCTCTTTTGCTCACAGTAAATGTCTAATGAGGAGAAATAAGTGCCAATCCCCAAAAAATGAGTGCCGGTGGGCTACACCAGTTCAATTTAAGAAATAGGTGGTTGTCGGATTCTCGCTTATAGTGTCGGGCAGGCCTATAGGGCAATCAGGCAGTGCCCGATGGGCTGCTTTGTCAAGAGTGTATGAGCAAGTTTTTTTAACAGTTTGTGAGCCTGTTTTATGGCCCATTGGGACATTTTGTTATACTGTTGATTTCACTGATATTACCACTGGCATTGCCTGCAGCAAACACAGATGCATGCGATTTCCCATACCTTGCAAAATTGGACTAATCTGCAAATGTGGACAACTTATTTAGTTATCTGATTCGATAATAGGAGCTACTTTATTTTGGTGCCTGGGCCCATTTTGTGTCTAAGTCTGACCCTGCTTACAAATCTGGAATGGTCTGAATGGAAGCGAGTACCAAACAGTTCTTTCAACTTCCTTGTTTCTTAGGGGTGACTGAAGTTTTCTACAAGCCCTTAAAGTGTTTCACTGTGTATAGAGTTAATCATGGTGCAGCTGACTGTGTCTTGGCTAAACATTTACATAGGAATGAGGCAGGACATCTGGCCAAACCCTGGTGCAATAGTCCATGGAGGGCCTTGCCTAGAAATTAGCACTCCAGAGGGGCGAAACTGGTCGATGCAAGTGTGTCATTTTATCCCACTGCCTGTCTGTCAAATCGGAAGGTGCAGGGCATAACAATGCATCTGGTATTAGCACTATCCTATTCCAAGACAGAAGGGATTTCAAATCTTGCAGCTATGATCAACTTTCTCTTTACTTGAATTCCGCCATATGATCATGGAGAGGTATCTTTGTACTACATTGCATATGCAGAAACTTTAAAGGGTATGAAAGGGTTGGAAATGAAAGATAACAGATGCCCCAACCACTCTCCAACCATATCTACGCAGCTGTGCATACCCTACCATTACTTGCCGATCAGACCTCCCTAATATTCTCCCCATATGTATGCAAATTCGTACAATGAACTAGCCCTTTCTTTTCTTGTGGAGCCTCCTTCCTGAAACTTTACTAGCCCTAGGAAGGAAATAGCACAGAAGATTGGGACAGTATATGAAGAGAGTAAATCAAAGATAAAGGCAGCTTAAATATTTGGATTGCATCGATACAAGGGCCCCATTCTCTAACACCTCTTCAACCTAGGGGGTGTGTTAGTTTGCACCCTACCTTCACAGCAAACACCTGTGCAATGAAGATCACTATGGACCAACAACAATGTTTGTTCTATGTGGGAAACAACAGATTTCTTGATTGCAGGAAGCCACCTCCACATCCCAGTTACTATTCTAGTCCCAACTTGTTAGCTGATTGCCTCCCACCCTCCTGTTATGTCCTTTTCAAAAGCAAAGAAGGCCTTCTGGACTCCTCTATCGCTGCAACACCATTGCCTACCCCAATTACTCCTCCACACTGAGCAAGCATTCCTCCCTTCCATTGCTCATCACTGGGCCTTACCCCGAATGAGAAATTTAACCTCCACCTCTCCTCTTTCATGCTTTGCTTGAAGAGATAGCCAACCCTCCAGCCTTTCGCCCGATGCACCTCTGAAGACAGTAGTCCAATCCCCCTGAAAATTGGTTTGAACACCAATTTGTTTTGGTTCCTAGGTTCCTCTTAAAGTCTATTGCCATGGCCTGAAGCCCCTAGATCTACTTGAATATCAGAAGTCAGCTCCGGGTTATTGCAGTTGTGAACATGCAAACTGCAACCAGCCCCCTTGATTCCAGAAATTGGCTGGAGTGCCATTAAAGAAAGATAAGGACCTTGAAAGATAAATTACTTGTTTTATAAAAATGGAATTGAAGGGAATCCGCCTTTCCTCAAACCGATTTGTGCTTTTAATAGGGTTCTGTGGATTGAGACAATGCTATACAGTACCACAGCGCTATTGCCTACTCCTGAAATAGTACTTTTAAAATTGATTTCACACAATTGATTTGACTTTACTGTAAAGCCATGGTAAATGGCAAAGAATATGCACCAAATGGTATAGGCACTTCACTTTCACTGTTAAACTCTCTGAAAGACTATGTGTTGGGTTTGCAGCAACATTACAAGCAGCGTGGAGCACACGCATCGTGCTGTGGAGCTCCCTAAGTGGCACACTGTAAGGCACCTGTACATTACCCTCCTTCAAGCCAGAGACTGATGTCCTCATAGTTGTCACCTTTCTTTAGCAGCTACACATGGCCTGCTGCATCTACCTGCCAGTTATTGGTTCTCTCCATTATCCGTAGTGAAAGTTGTCCTCATTACTGCCTGCAGGTAGCTCTAGTTCTCAATGTGGTGTAGCCTACTAGGCTGAAGGAGAAGACATGTAAAAATGGCATCTTAAATGTGTGCATTTTAGAAAATGTCTGAAACAATACAGCAGAATGGCTGAACAAGAAGGCATACAGGAGGGAGCACTGTACGTGACAGAAACATGAGCCAACAGAATACCATCTTGGGTTCCAGGAGAGATAAGACAAAGACTACCATCACTTAAAGAAGGATGCTATTTTATAGACTTTCAAATCACCTCTCATTCTTACTGCCAAAAAAAACACAAGTGAAGATTAAAAGCTAAGAAGCGAGAGGTATAAGGAGCTCGTTGCTGAGATGTATTGGAATCACGTTCATCAGTTTGCTCTGAAAGACCCCAGGAGAACAATTTCTGCTACACATTTTGTCTGTTCTGTTCTCCTTCCTTTTTGTCTAAGAGAAGAAGTGTAGTTAAATGGGCATTTGCATTCAAGTTTCTTTGCCTATCATCACATAAGGCCTAGAGGGTTGACTCTTGACAGGTACACTCAGGATTTGGGTACCAATATCCTTTGTGAATATTGGCATGTGCCAATTACGAGGACCCCCCCCCTATAGGCATTATCCATCTAGTGCTTGGTGATCAATGTAATCATCCCCTAAAAGAGCGGAACCTTTCCTTTAATATTCACTGTGGAATTGTAATCTAAAGTGGCAGAAATGTGTCAAAGGTATAGAAAAAAATGTCTGAAATATGGCGTAATTGAAAGTTGGACCCATTTGCAAGAACAACTAGGCAGCTGGCACACAGGCTATTGGGCATGCAGAGAATGATGGTGATAGTGCGTTGTCGATCATCAAATGCCGACCCACCCTCACAGATGGAAAAGACATAGGCTTGACATACTTCATTCAGGTTAAATGAGAAGGACAGAGAAATAGAAGCTACCTAGAGTCACAGGGAACAACACGAACAGAGATTAGTAATGTCCTACTGAACAAATAAGAACACCCGAACCTCAATCAAGGATGTTCAAATAAAGTGTACCTCATGCTGAAGACGTAAAAGTAAAAGAATCAAACGTAGACCAGGAGGAGCCAGGAGTTAGCCATCCCCAAGATTAATAACAGAACAAAATGAGAAAGTTCAGATACAAAGTCCAATAATATGCAAGGAACATCAAGCAGAGCCTTAGGAGCAGGTTAACTTTTGTAAAAGGAAAGCGTTTGAGTGATGAAGCATTCATATTGCCACTTCTAAAGCCAGCCCACACCATGTTGATCAGCTTGCTTGAGGAGAGGCGCCCTACACAACAGAATACTGGATAATCTCAATATTCAATGTGATACGGTAGCCATCTTGAAAAAGGCTGGGGCGAAGATGATGGATACCAACGGTATAGACTACGGTGCAAAATGACACCGGTCTGATGTCTGACCGAAGCGGACCTGTGTCGGGATAAAGAAGCACAAAGCCCAGGCTTCTTCAGCTCCATACTGTTAATGCATATTACAATTTCAAGACTCAGTGGTTTGCCAATGGCTGGCAAAACCTTGCGTAACTGCCGTGACTCCAGGTTCTCTCTGTGCATGAACGTGTATCAGCTCAGGGAAAGCAAGACATATTTAAACTAAAGAAACCACTTGCAGTAAAATAGTTGCTTTTAGCACTGAAGTCCAGAGCAATGAGCCCAATTGTGAAAAGCAAATAAAATACAGAAAGAAAACAAAGAAAAAGGTGATCACAGAAACGTGCAAATGTGAAGTGGGTACCAGTCGATACTGCTAAGTCGAAAGCAGGGAATTGAGATGAGTGTGCAACCAACATTCGGGACGGTGAAGCGACATGTATGTGGGGTGTGGGTTGAATAATGGTTTCAGATTATCACATTTCTTAGATACAATTTTCATTCCATGCACAGGATGGACCTAAGGGGATATTTTAGAGCTTGGTGCACGGACATCTACCAAATATTGGCAGATATCCTGTCTGTCTTATTTAGAGTGAACAAAATATTTGTATACACTTTAAACAGAAAGGCAACAGACCTAAGAGTAAGCAGCACCATAAAGAGTATTATTGTGATCATAATAACTAAATACGTTGCCTTTCTTATGATTACCATGTCAGAAGAAACAATACTGGTGCCGACAGGAGTAAAGATGAGCAAAACCTCTTAGAGATTCTGTGTCCTATTCCAACCTCCTTTTATGGATTGGAGCACACCAATTTAATCATGGCTCTGCCGTAAAATCCCGTGAAATGTGTGTTATGTAAATTTCATGAGAATTCGAATGCTCAAAATTCTGCAGGAATTTTATTCAATAACAAATTGAGTGAACAGCAAATGCATAACAAAAAGACATTTTCTCCTTGAACCAACCTCCTGTTAATAACTCATGTAATATTTATACAGAGTTATGCCCTCATGTTCTTTTTTCACACAATATACCTCCAAATACATTTTGAGAAATTTAGCACACGTTTTGCGAAAATTCCCAAAAAGCGTAAGCGATTTCACTCACCATTCGGACCTATGCATGTCATAAATGAAAACACCCTACCCTGTATATGGTTTTTCATAAACACTGATATCAGACATTTCTGAAAGGGAATGGCAAGTGTCACTTTTTAAAAGGTAACTTCACTATGAGCACTAAATATAGGGGCTCAAGGAGTAGGAAGCATGTTTGCTTGCTATGAAGAACTAGAGAAAAAAACTCTAGTTATGCGGACAGAGATGAAGTTTGTACTTTACAATTTGCATCAAATAATGGTACAAAACATTGAGAATGGCAGTTTGTGTTTTTATATTCTACCTATTAAGCAGGACTTTATTGAGACATTTTTTGGCACAATTTCTGTAAATTAATAAATTAACAGCGACAAATTGATTAACACATAATATGTTAGCAAACTTCTTGTCCTTGAAGCTTTGCCACTAAGGTGTGAGTAATGTTTTGTCTAATCTGAACAGTTCACCACAATCAATCAATTGAGTCGTATTTATAAAGCGTGGCTTGTCACCAGGGAGAGTATCCAGGCGATTGCGGAAGGTCTCAGTCAAATCCCCTTCGCTGACTTTAGTCAGCATGAGCGAGGTGCGGAGGTGGAGTTTTCCTTCATCCACAGAAACATGATGCTGAAATTAATCACACAGCCAAAGATATGAGCAGACTTTGATGGAGTGTTTGTGTAAGAGCTCAGCACTTCAAAAAGTTTTTAGAAAGAACTGTCGGCATCTTGCATTTGGTGGTTGCAAAAGGCTATTTTTACATTACCTTTGGCTAAGTTGTATTCCTCTGATATAGTACAAAATCTTCTAGACCAAAATTTTTAGAACCACAACCCAATTTTTACAACGACAAACATTTGAGACAGCGTTGACGGACATGAGGTGGACAATTTTTTTTTTGATACCCAACTTTTACTGATTTTCTTCAACGGCAACATACAGTAACAAAAAACATACTACTATGCATTAACCCCTCCCATGCTCGTGACGGAACCATTCCATCACGAGCATCGGGTGGGCTGTGCTGGTGACGGAACGGTTCCGTCACGGCCCGCTCGCCGCGCCTGCGCGGCGCTAATTCTGCGCCTGCGTGGCGCGTTCTATTAGGTGGGAGGGGCCGTGACGGAACCGTTACGTCACAAGCACAGCCCACCCAAGGTTCGTGCCGGAGCGGTTCCATCACGAGCACGGGAGCGTCGCGCCGCCCCCCTCCCCCATAGCACTGCGGCGGAATAGCCGCCGCAGTGAAGGGGTTAAACACATAGCCAGTGTACATACAATGCTAGGTTCGCACATTTAGTCCAGGATATGGTCCACATCTTGTCATGCTTTCGTAGGAATCCTCTTGCTTTGTTAATTGGTTTCTCCTGTTGAGCACACCAATCAACACCCCTTCGCCATATCATCAGTGAAGGGGGTTCCGGTGATTTCCAGCTGCAGGCTAGGTCTCTATTGGCTACCAACTTAGCCACCCCATTAAAGGCCCTCTCCAATATCAGCCCTCCACCTTTTTCAATATACCCAGCAAGGCAATTCTTGAGGGTAAGGTCTATGCAGCGGCCAAGGACCCTAGATAGTTCATGCTCTATTAAGCCAGATATGATCAAGTCCTATGGAAAAAGTCTGCTCCAATTAGGGAGCACCAAGCACAACAGGTTTGTTATAATCTCTGGGGGTTAAGTAGGACACATGCAGAGAGTTAAGGTGAACCATGTTGAGGCACAAGGGGATTGCCTCAACATGGTTCCCATATCTTTTACCTCTGTCGCAAAGCAGGGAAACGAGGTGGCACACTAATAATCAGTGAGTGGTAGAGCCTAGAATATCACCTTTACCCAGTTTCCCCAGTTGGAGTTTCGTTCAAGGGGGTTCAACTCTGCATCTGGGAATCTACGGGGACATATACTGATAGGGCATGGCGCAGCTGAAGATAACAACAGAATTGCATACGAGAATGTCGGTATTGTTCCTGCAAGGTTTGAATAAAAATATGGCACCACTACTCTAGATGTCTCCCAGATAGGTGATTCCTATTTTGTCCTGTAACGCAAAGCCTCTCAAGCCAGCAATCTGGTGTAACCTAAATCCATGCCACCCGAAGAGCCTGTGATCCCAACCAATGAAATGAAGTTCCACTCTCCAGCAGAGCAAGGTCACCCAGGTATAGTCAGGAAGAGACTGAGGAATTGGGTCTTCAAATAGCAGGCCCAGGATACTATTTAGACTCAATAGGTGTAAGCCTACCCGGTAGGTGGGGTCATCCTATCCTCTGTTAAAACATCCATTTATAGTTGCAATCTGCGCGGCAAGTTAATAGCCGTAGAGGTCTGTCATATCCATCCCGTGATCATTTAGAGATTGCCTGGTATTAATAAAAGCCACTCGGTGCTGACCCCCCGACCCAGAAAAAGGCATTGATCCGGGTGTGAGAAGTTGGCGAGGACATCCAAGAAGCATGGGATAAACATTATTTTTTTAACAATGGTAATTGCCCTAGGGGGTTAAGACGCAGCCAACTCCACTTCTACAGGTCAAAGGTCAATTTATCCTGAAAGGGTTGAAAATTAAGAGTTCACCCTAGTTCTGGGAGGCGGGAGATATAAATACCTAAGTACCTAAAGGTGAGATGGCACATTGAGATTGTTGGGCACCAAGAATATCCGCTTGCATCTCTTGTAATTGGTACCAGCAGGGATTTTGTCATGTTGACTGGCAGTCCGGAGGCCTCCCCATATTGTTAAGGATCTCAAGGCATCGTGGGCCCTATGACTGGGGATGCCTAGAAACAAAAAAAACTTGATTAATATAGAGAGCAATGTGTTCTTCCGAGCATCCCCCCCAGACCATTCACGCATCACAGCAAATGAGGCATTCCAAGGACTCAATTGCCAACAAAAAGAGCAATAAAGACAGGGAACAGCCCTCTCTGCTTCCTCTACAGATGGGGAAAGTAGGGCACAGGACACCATTAACCCGGACCTGCGCAGTAAGGGATGCTTATAGATGGCTATTAAGTCTATGAAAGAAAGGCCCAAAACCTGCTGGTTTCAGCACAGCTTCCAAGAAGGTCCATGCAACAGTATCGAAGGTCTTCTTAAAATCAATGAGGAGCAAGGCTGTTGAGCCATCTATCTGGTGTACCTGAGAAAGAGCTGGTTGTATTCTGCGAATTAAGTGGAAGGTATGCCTGCTGGACATGAACCCACATTAATTGGGGTGGATCAGATGGGGTAAGGTCTGACTCAAGCAAGACCCTAATACCTTAGCGAACACCTTGATATCAGAGTTTAGAGGGAAATAATGCCTATGCAAGGAGAATCTGTCAGTGGGTTTGTACGTCTTGGGTATCAATACAATAGTGGCTAAATCTAGTTTGGGAGAAACATCCAGATTGAACTGTGTCAGTGTACAGTGCTAAAAGATGGGGAAGCAGAAGGGACTGATATTGTTTTGGAAATTCGATTGGAAACCCGTCAGTGCCAAGAGTCTTACCTGAAGCCAGGTCTGATAGGCTGCGTTCATTTCTTCTACCGTAACCAACTAGCAAAGGTTCAGAGCCGGAAGGATCGAGGGCAAAGAACATTGCCTAGCAGTGGGGATTCAAGTTTCTGTGATGACACAGGTGCCACTGCATATAGTGTTCAGTACTAATCTGCAAAGACTTGGACAATCTCAGGTCAATGTTCACAGAAGATATCTCGGACTGTTGGCATGTTTCTAGACGCGGTATCTTTTGTGGCCAGCCAGTACAAGATCTTACTTCCCTGCGAGATATATCTGTTACAAGGCACAGTACAAAATGTAGACAGGCTCTTGAATCAAAATGTCCCTACTCAGCAAACAAGGCTGGAGCCTGTGCATATGGCGACCTGCCTATAAATTCTTGACTGTATGAATACCGTTGGCAAGATCTAAGTTCTCTACTAGCTTGTAGTTTTGGATACCTTCGCTATTTATTGGACAAACTTGCCACAGCAATACTTAAATTTAACTTCTGCCTGAGGCTGGACAAATTTAGCTTCATCTTTGAATATCTGTGAGCCATTAAAGGCACTTTAAAGAGTGCATCAGGGAATCTGACAATACCCCCTACCACTCACCTCAAAACAAACAAATGGAGGGTCCTGATGGAGGTGGATGCAAATTAGAAATCCCTCCGAAATGTGCGTAGGCCTGGTTGTTTTGAAATCCCAACCTACAACACAATAACGGATATTCTTTGAAGTGTCCTCTCCGTTAGTACCAGTGGTGTATGGAATTGTGGTTGGGGAGGTCATGTATGAGATGAGAGTGTGATAGTGTGCTGTTGTGTATGAGGCAAGAATGGTGGTTGGCTATAGGGGGCAGAGCTTATGTCATGATTGGTATATGTTTTATTACATATGTATAGTTTTCAATCTGTTTTATTTTAATAAGACAAAAACTTGATGTACCACAATGTTGAAGAACTGTATATTTGTGGTTTTATAAATATGTTTTTAATTTTGTATAATCAAATGACAAAGAAATACTACCTGAAAAAATATAAGTATACTTAGAAAATCTAATAAAAATTATAAATATCAGTGTGTCTATGTTTATGACTCAATACATTTAGTGATGGTCAGCCCATGGAGCTCTTGCAAGCTTATACAGAAGTAATCCAGCTTGTATGGGAACTTTACTTGTTTTCTTGCTCTTTTACTCCTTGACCTATAAAGTATTTCCAGGGGGTAACTTTTCCTTCATTGTCTTTAGTAGACTTGTCACCATGCTCATAAACATGTTGGGTCGATGCCCTCCAACAACGCTTGACTTCCTCAAAGGAGATCTCCTGTCAGGTAGTCCTCATCAATGCCAATTGGTGATCATCTTGCATATGGCCATGTCTGAACTGGGGTGGCGTGGTGAGCAAAATAACAATGGATTAAACCCAGATCTGTGAATGTTTTGCCAATGTGCAACATTCCGTCCATCATCTTGTGTGTTTTGCTGTTCACCCTATGTGGGAAGGGTTTGCCCAGACGTGGGTCCTGTGCTCACTACGCCACTGGAGTCAAGTTAACCTGGCTGATGACGGCTGATAGCCTAGGATGCTTGATTCCGGTCCAGGGAAGACATGGCTTGGCAGTTCGGGCTGGACTGTTCCCATGAGGCACAGGGTCAAGCCTGATTTCCATATGGCCATGTCTGAACTGGGGTGGCGCGGTAAGCAAAATAACGATGGATTAAACTCAGATCTGTGACTGGGGGTGAATGTTTTGCAATGTGCAACATTCCGTCCATCATCTTGTGTGTTTTGCTGTTCGCCCTTTGTGGGAAGGGTATGCCCCGACGTGGATCCTGTGCTCACTACGCCATTGGAGTCAAGCTATCCTGGATGATGACAGCTGATAGCAAGAAACCAGTCCTAGGATGCTTGATTCCGGTCCAGGGAAGACATGTATGTTTTTATCGCATATTTTTATAGCGCAGTCTGTCACCCAGAGGGTATCCTGGCGCTTTGACTCTACCTAACTTTTGCGCAATCACATAAATTACACCACCCTGAGAAAGAGGTAGGACTTCAGCCCTTTTTTAAAGGAGGAACGTTCATTCAGACTCCTCAAGAATAGGGCAAGGGAGTTCCAAAGCTTGGCGGCAGCAAAACTAAAGGAACGGCCGCCCATCCGTACCCTCTGGATTTTAGGAACTGCCACCAAACATACAGAGGAAGATCGCAGAAGTCTAGCCGCTGAGTACCAGGAGAAGAGCACCTGCAACAGGACCGGCACCTGCCCATGGAGGGCCCTGAACACTATACAAGATGCCTTAAAACAAATACGCTGATTGGACCGGTAGCCAATGGAGGTCTTTTAGCGCTAAAGAAGAAGAGGGCAAGCGCATCCGAGAAAGGGCAAGCTTAGCTGCCATATTCTGTATGCGCTGCAGTTTCCTGATCAAAGTGCTTGGGGCGCCCAGGAGTAGTTTGTTGCAGTAATCAAGCCTGCTAAGAATGATACTGTGCACTACCTCCAGTCTAACTGGGGCCGGAAGCAAGGGAAGAATCTTACGCAATGTACAAAGCAACATCATACATGTGGCAATGGTCTTATTTACAAAGGCATCAAGCTGAAGATTTGGGCCAAACATAACGCCCAGATTACGAGCAGCATCTGCTGCCGCAACTGTGCCCAGGGATGATGCTGGCCAGAAGCCCGCCGGTAGGGGGCAAGGGGTTCGATCAGTAGAGCAATGCAACACCTCTGTTTTAGATCCATTGAACTGGAGTGAGTTATGTCTCAACCAGTCCACTGTGGCTGTCATGCAGCGATGGAAAGTATCCTTAGACACGGCATCTCTGCCTTCAAAGGAAAAAATAAGCTGCATATCGTCGGCATAATTGATCACCGAAACGCCAAAGGTTTTAATCAGCCTGATCAGAGGACAGAGGTATAAATTAAATAGAATCAGGCTGATTGCTGACCCCTGAGGCACACCTTGTCCCACCTTTCTGATACCAGATCTGAAAGGCGGCAGGGCCACCACCTGCTGCCTATAATGAAGGTAGGAGACTAGCCAGTCTCGGGCCAAACCGGCCACCCCAATCGCCTCCAATCTGCTAATTAATGTGGCATGGTTGACCGTGTCGAACACGGCCGACATGTCGAGCAGCACTAAAAAGGCTGCCCGACCAGTGTCGACCCGCGAACAAAGATCGTCCAGGACAACCACCAGCGCGGACTCCGTGCTATGAGCTGGCCGGAAGCCAAATTGGGCCACATCCAAACCGGTATTAGTTTCTAAAACGCTGGACAGAGAATTGGTGACAAATTTCTCCATGATCTTGACAGGGAAAGGGAGCAGCGAAATAGGCCTATAATTTGCAGGATAGGTAGGGTCCAGCGTGGCCTTCTTCAAAAGAGGGGAGACCACTGCAAGTTTCCAGCTTTCAGGAACCGTGGCGGTGCTAAATGACTGGCAGCAGATGGAGTAAAGAGGAGGGAAAAGCTCCTCATGGAACAATTTCCAGAACTTATGGGGTAACGGGTCCATCGGAGAGCCGGAGGACACACTGTTGGCCAGAGTGCAAAAATCCGCGTATGAGGGAAAGGTGAAACTAGCCAACAGTGAGGGCTCTGTAATTTCCCCAGAAGCGCTAGAAATGGACCGAGGCGCTGACTCTAACAAAGGCTGGGGGCAAGAAATACACGGGTCAGAGAGACCACTCAGAATGTTAGCAATCTTGTCTTCAAAATCAGAAGCCAGAGAATCACACAATGCCTGGGAGGCCGGGATATTGTTGATGGCCCATAACGGATGGGAGAGATCATTCACAATTTTGAACGGTGTCTGTGACATGGCAGGGCAGTTAAGGCTTGACTGTTCCCATGAGGCACAGGGTCAAGACTGGTTTGCATACGGCCATGTCTGAACTGGGGTGGCTTGGTGAGCAAAATAACGATGGATTAAACCTAGATGTAAACCGGGGGTGAATGTTTTGCAAATGTGCAAGATTACATCTATCCTCTTGTGTGTTTTGCTGTTCACCCTATGTGGAAAGGGTATGCCCAGACGTGGGTCCCATGCTCACTAAGCCACTGGAGTCAAGCTATCCTGGCTGATGACAGCTGACAGCCAGAAACCGGTCCTAGGATGCTTGATTCCGGTCCAGGGAAGACATGGCTTGGCAGTTCGGGCTGGACTGTTCCCGTAAGGCACAAGGTCAAGACTGATTTGCATATGACCATGTCTGAACTGGGGTGGTGTGGTGAGCAAAATAACAATGGATTAAACCCAGATCTGTGACTGGGGCGAACGTATTGCAAATGTGCAACATTCCGTCCATCATCTTGTGTGTTTTGGGAAAATAAAACAGAGCAACAACCCACAATAAGAACGAATCTCCCTAACTGCACCTCATCCCACACTTCCAATACTGGAGTATTTGTTGCCCCAACCCCAAACATAGATAAAGCAAAAAGGGGGGTCTCGGAATACATTCAAGACTCCCAGGTACTCCACATAATGATTAGCTTGCAAGACAGCAATCTCCAAGTATCTCAATCCAATAATAGTAAAAACTATTCTGTGCCCCCATCACCCCTCCCCTTACAATCCAACGGCTTACACCACTGTAATGAACAAGGTAATACAGAGTTTCTGTATTCGGGGTCAATGACAGCCCAGCAGGATAGGTTTGTGCTCCATATCCGTCCCAGGATAATTCAGGTGTTTTGGATTCATCATCTTGTGTTCTGAAAAGACTGAGGTATTACAGTGTGAACCCCCCAGTTCCTGGGCATCAGCAGAGTGTTTAATTCGAGGTGGGCTTGGAGAGGCTTAACCCCCCCAGAACCAATTGTCCCCCTTCGTGAGTGGGATTTCTTCCCTGGGGCAGTTTAGTCTAGGGGCCAGGCATGGGCTTCCTACCCAGCGACACTGCCGCCCCCAACAGACCAGGGCGTTTAAGTGTCGTGTTATTCCATCCCCATTCTCAGGCCTGCTCTAGAGTGTCAAAGAAGTATGTTGAGGATATGAATATTACCTTCCATTGGGTTGGGAAAAGGAAAATGTATTGAAGATTAAGCGAAGGCAGTTTCTGTTTAAATTTCTCAAAGGAGTGTTGGCGTTGCTGAACTCATCTGGTATAATCCGGAAAGATTGTAATCTTCGAGTTTTAAAGGTGCAGGTCTTAATGGTTTCTGGCCTCATGGAGGATGGCGTCCCGGTCTTTATGATTAAGGATGTGGGCAATTACAGGTGGAGAGAGACCCAGGGGGCAGTCACCTGACCAGAGATCGGTGTGCCCTTTCCACCACAAAGAAGCAAGAAAGTTTATCTGAGGGGATCCAGGATCACAGCCAGTCTTCCAGCAGACCATCAATGCCAGAAGTTTCAACTTCCTCTAGAAAGCCAATAAATTGCAAGTTATTTCTACTGGAGTGATTCTGATTATCTTCAGCCCGAGACTTGAAGTGTGAGGGTCGTTATGTCATCCTCCACTGTAGAGACCCTGGCCTTGGTCATTCTACCAGCAACATTACTGAATTCTTGGCGCAATAAGGGAGACATCCACTCAGACTTCATCTACCTTAGTCTCCACTACTTCTTTAGAGTCTTGGATGGCCTTGAAGATAACAGGCAGGTATGTAGATTGGCCGGGGTGTCCGCAGGGAGGGGCCCCTCAGTGTTTCCCCTGGAGCAGGTTTGGTAAATTGATCCACTTTAGTTTGTGACAGGGGCATATCACGCCCCATCACAAGGTGTGTATCGAAGGTGGCATCACAGGGCCCAGTGGAGCAGGGCGCCCAGGTGTCAATACTCCTCTGCAAAAAACAAAAACCCTTGGGGAGGTGGACGTATTATGGCCAGACACTTACAAGAGTGGAGCACCCTCCGCCCAGGAGTGGCCAGTGCAGGTAAGAGCAGTGGAGCCAGGTTGAGGGGGGATTTGACAGGGGCCTATCAGGGAAAATTAAATAAATAATTAATATTCCCTCATCATTGTCGAAATCCCCCCCATCCGGCCTCACCGCTCCTACATGCCCAGGAAGCGGCTGCCTCTGCCAAACCAAAGGTGTCCCTCAGTGTGCAGGAGAAGGCAACATCGAAGAGAACAAGAGGGGCCCAGCGGAAGGAGTCTCGCCGCCGCTCGTGGTCTTCCTCATACCACCTGTTTACCAAGGGGGGGAGCTGTCCCAGGCACTTCCATGAAGGGTCCAAGGGCCGCAGGTCTTACCGTCAGCACTCCACCATACGGCTACATCTTTCGGCAGGTGTACAGCATCAGACGGTCTTTTGTATTTTCACGCAAGCCAAGCCTGATCCCTAGCCATGAAAGGCCCCTATGAGCAAGGCCACGAGTGGTCACCAGCAGGTCGCAGGGTGGCAAATGTAACTGGCCAGATGTGCATTGGCAAACATGTTGAACCAGGTCAGTTCATCCCCGCAGGCCACCCCATTAGGCAACTCCACCTCTTGGCAGGTCAAGTGATCAGGCAGGAGGGGTCCTATTTTTCCCCTTCAGGACCCCTCCGCTGCCAGGTCTGAGTCAGGCAAGCCCCCGGCCATCCCCAGGGAAAGCCTCCCCGAGAACCTAAAGGAGCGACAGACCCTGGCCCCCAATCAGAGACATGTAGACAGGCACATATAGCAGGGCTCCCGAGGTGGCCACATAGGTTCCCAGCAGTCACGGAAGGAGGCAAGTACATCACCGCCTAGGGTGAGGACTGTCGCATGTACCTGCATGCAGAGCCTCTGTGCGGCCAGGAATCCAGTCCGCCAGACGGCCAAGTCCAATGTTGATTTTTAAGGTCTCGGCCTGCAACTCCACCAATGCAGCATGAAGACCCCACAGGTCGTATTTGTAGGGCCAAGCGATCGCCTCAGGAGGTAGCTCCATAGCAATAGGGCCGGCAATGTATGCGCCCGCTGGTGACACAGTACCAGCCTCAGCCTGTCTCTTCAGGCTGTCACGGGCCAGCTCCCCACGATAGTCACCTGCAGCATCGGAGACGGTGGGGGGACCCACTAGTTCCCCAGGTCTTACAGGCCCTAAATCGTACCTCAGACTCCAGGCGCAGTGGCGGCCAGTGGCGGCCACCATCTTGCCGTATTCCCCTTGCACCAGTCGGTGCAGGTTAAAGGCTTTCACACCCTTGTTCACAACATAGGTCAGCACAAGGGGAGCACACAGGGCTTCTCCCCACCGAGGAAAGCCCAGGGAATTCAGGAAGCAATGCTTTCTGACAGGATCCTAGCAGGTATTTGTGGGGTAATCGTAGCATGTTTAGAACACTGCCACAATCTTGGCTGTTCAAGTGACACCTGGTGAGTGAATTTTTAATGTAACTTAAGCATCATATGCTAGCGCACTGTCATCTACATACAGCACGTGTTCCATTGAAATGGCCACTAAATGTGCACAGAAATACAGTTTTACTGACAAAACTATATTGCACACAAATGATGTGTGGGAATCAACTTTACCCTTCTTTCTCTCATTGCAACGTGAGTGGAGTTTGTAAATACCAATCCCCATGTTAAACATTTTTTTTTTAAATAAGCAGCAATTTAACAGAAGAAATAGCTTGACATTTGACCTCTGTTTGAAGATCAGCAATGTGGCTAGAACAGGGGTACTTAACCACGCAAAATTAATATTTATGTCCATGCTAGAAGCAAGACATAGAACTCATCAATGGAGATCAGATAATGCCTCCATATTTTGGGAGTAGTTTGATAAATTGATTTCAAAAATACCTTTTTGCAGCCTATGTAGGTGCAGGATGAAACTTTGATAAATGCAGGGGGCCTTTGAAAACCCAAATTTAAATGAGGATTAATTAACTAAGCCATAACTTAAGTGTAGTACAAGAAATAATAGTATGTTCTGCAGTTTATTGGCTTTTCCAGGATTTTATATATGCATTGTCTATTCAGTATCAATTACTGAAAAATGTATGTGTGGTTGATTATATATATATATATATATATATATATATATATATATATATATATATATATATATATGAAATATTGACAAAATTTGCAGACAAGTTATTCCCTGAATAACAACAATACAAAAAAGAATGAATTTGCCTCGATCTTCGACGCATTCTCACTACAGAATATATGTCTGGTGTATTCAGAACAGGAAAAGCCAAGACTAGGTATCTATCTATTCACCCCCAGCAGCAGGACACTACATTTCCCTGAACAAAACAGATCATGCTGGCTCCTCTTGCTGTTGAAACAAAATTCCTTGCACCAGAACTAGCTCATTATGGAATCTGGGTGGTTGATGAGTTTCTTAGACTAATAACAATAACGGTACATGGAGCGAAGTGTTATATATGGCTACTGGGTTATAACCAGCATAATTATGCTGTCATGTATTTTATTGACTGGTGTATGTTGGGCCAGCTGGTTTAGTACAACAAATCTCATATCCATAAAACGTAATACATCTCCAGAAATATAATCTTTGGGAAGTGCTTCTACAACTTCTTAACTAAAAATCTCTACTTCAATAATGGTCTCAAATGAATACTCTCTATACAAATCAAATGCAGTATTTTGTGCCAGAACAACACTGCCTAACAAATGGTTAGCAAAGCCAAGTCTACTCATTGAAGGACTTCCAACACCACAATGGGGAAGGTGTGGGTCAAAAGATGCTCAAAATGTGTCAGATGATCTTGTCAAAATATGTTGACTGTCAGCTGTTATTTGTTTTTCTTCGATATCACACTGCAAAGCTCGTCTCCTCATTTATAGTGATCATTCTCAATAATGCTGGGCCAACCCAAGTCACTGATCATTAGGTTACGTTTCTGTGAAAGGCACTTTCAAAATATTTTCTTGTGTGACATTTTAGAAAAGCAGCAATCCCTTTAACTCCGTTTCAATACAACCTGAGCTGTTTCTTATCACAACCCCTTATATAAACCCTGGTCTCAATTCTGTGATCTTCGAGAGTGGATTACGCAGTGGTGGACAATTGGATAAAACTGCTTGGGACAAGGATCCTATCTAGAACCAGCGTCGGCATTTCACTGAAAATCTTGTAATCTTGGGATAACCTGTAAACTCCCCCATGCCTAAAATTAGAACTATATGACTTGATGTGTAACACAAACACAGAAACACTCCATGTACACGATATTCTATTCTCTCCCAACATCCACTTTAATGTACAGCACTCTGATGACCCTCAGCAGGATTTTCACAACACATACCTACACATACATATTTGTGATTTATTTTCGTTAGATTTGTTTTCCCCAACGATTAGTAATTTTGATTTAATGTGAGCATTATACTGTCACTGTTCAACAATTTACTATCCTTCCAGGGGTAAGCTTGCCAGTGAAATGCTTCATACATAAATGTTATGTTATAGTTTTATAACTTAATGTATACTCTCTCGAGGATTCTGCTCATTTCATCTGCATAACGTATCACTGGCCTTGTAGATTACTTTAGCATTCCTCCTTCAGCATAAAACAAGAACTGTAAGCCATCTCCAGGATTTCTTTCTGGCTCCAGAGATTGGCTGAAAACTCAGAAGAGACATGAAATTTCACAATGAGAGGAGCAGAAACCTTCCTCTTGCCAAATTACATTCTGGGGTTGTGTAAACAAACAGGCTTGAGAGTACATGCAACTTGAAAGGAAGAGCTGAACAAACGCAGAGCACTGCTGTGGGTAGGAGAGCAGGGGTCAGCCCTCAATTAAAGGGCCTTATTCCTGATCGGAGCATCAGCGCCAGACCTAGAGAGGGGCTGGTAGCTGATAGCAAGGAACACAAGCATAAACAACCCGCTCATTACCGAGCAAGACACAGAGCGTGGCATTCCTACTGGGAATATTTATCGTATTGTTAAAATTCACCCACATGTTTTAGTGCACGGTAGCTGTGCGTTTAAAATCAGATTTTAAAGATTATGGTCCAAATGCAACAAGTACATTCACAACATGGTTCATTTTTTTCATTTATACCTAGTCATAGCTTTCGAGACATGTTTTGTATACAATTTCTCATTATCAATTTCTGATGCTTCACAAATGTCACACATTCCTCCAAAATACACAACGATCTTAGGAAACACAAGCTTAGTACTGAAACCACACACAGAACATATCAGATTAGAGAAGAAGAAAAAAGGACTAACCCTTTGAAACGGATACCAAGCCTATAATCTTTGATCTCTGCATAAAAGGTATTCACATTTAGCATTGAACACGCCAGCAACATAGGGGCGTATTTACAAAGGAAAATATACATGTGTATATTTTATCATGTGTATATTATTAAACTTATATGTAACTCTCACTCTTTTGCTATTCAACATTTTGGAGAATGGATTTTCACCAACATATAAACTTACATCTACATCTCCACAAATCAAGGGCTGAAGCCTCCTACAATATGATTCACGAGTGTAAGGTTATTATAAGTAACTTGGCTTATGTAGGTGGAGATCTCCGCTATAGTGCTAGAGGGTTCACCATGGGAAAATATAGAAAGAAATATTATACTTTCAATGCTTTAAAAAAAAAAATATAAAAAATATTTCGATGTAAAATACGTATGCAAATTAAATGCAAATAACTATTTTTTTTAATGTATTTAACAAGGTTGGCCAATTGTTGCATATACTGTACACTGTTGATCAGAATTCCATCTGGACTCAGCACTCCACAAATAAATGGTAGTGTCAATTACAAGTGTGAAGAAGTACAGCAAGGACAGTGCAATCATTATTGGGAAGCACTAACAATTAAGGTAGGAAAGCGGAGTAAGAAAGGAAAGGGCAAAGAAAGGGAGGGGTTGTGAGGCCTTAGTCAGTTGTCTTTTGACTGGTTGTACCTAGGGAGATGGTGTCAGTGGATGCCAGAGGAGAGGCTTGGGAGAGTCTGAACCTAGAGTTAAGAAATTAGTACGGAGGGGTTGCCAAATA
Organism: Lissotriton vulgaris; assembly: GCF_964263255.1. Lineage (NCBI taxonomy): Eukaryota > Metazoa > Chordata > Amphibia > Caudata > Salamandridae > Lissotriton > Lissotriton vulgaris. Next base: position 408,224,069 of record NC_141694.1, on the reverse strand, counting down.
TCCTTAGGTCTGGAGAAGGGAGGTTGTAGCGTAGATCTCGCTGGTTAGGTCACAGTATGTCATGCTCTTGAACCATGATGACATAGTGGGGTGATGTGTGCTGCCATAGCAAAGGGCTATTAGCCAGTAATAAAGCAATGGCGGAAAAACAGCGAAGGTGTTTGGGAATAGAAGAGACGTTGCCCAAGAGGGCCATAAGGGGGCTGGGCGTGAGTGTAAGTGAGATCATGTGTGAATGGTCTCAAAGACTGCTGTCCAGTATTTGGCTAGAATGGGGAAGGTCAATGTAATATGTGCGAAATCAGCATCTTGTGAATTGCAGTAAGAGCATTGTGAGAATCTGGAGGAATCTATCTTGGCCAGGCTAGCGAGAGTGAGGTATTTATTTATTTATGCAATTTTATATAGCGCGGACCTTACCCGAAGGTGTCAGAGCGCTTAACAAAAGGACCAAAAATGACATACAGGAACAAAATACAAATGCAGACAATAGGTTACAAGGATCAAAAGTGACACTAGTGAGCAACCAAAATACGTGAGGTAGCAATCGGTGCATTACAGGAGAAAAAAGTGAAATTGGTGCAGGTTACAAAAATGTACAAAATACAAGTAGAAGTATAAAATTGCAATAAAAGGCAGCACTCCATCACAAGAACAAACGTTACGTAGGCAATGGAGGCACTTGTGCAAGTAAGCAAAACAAACAAAATGTGTGAGGTAGCAAACCGTGTGTTACAAAACAAAAGTGACGTGTGCAAGTTCCAAAAGGGTACCATACACAGGTATTGGGATAATACTAAACATTTATACTACCAGAACACACTGGGGAGGAAGTACCATAAACCTGGCCAATAGACTTTCCAGTAATGGGAGATCTTCCTTCAAACGAAGGCAAGGGTGTGAGTTAGACTTGGAGGTGTCTTTGGAGGAGAAGAACTTTAAGGTCCCGTTTGAAGGCCTGAGAGGAGGAGGTAGTCCGGAGCTGAGGCGGGAGTGAGTTCCAGATTCTCACTGCGTTGCCTGAGAAGGATTGGGCCATCGATCTTTCCTTCTTGAAAGTGGGGGGTTCAAGCAGCAGATTTTCCGCATTCCGAGATGGTCTAGAGCCTCCAGAGAGTTTCAGTTTATTCGACAGGTAGCGAGGAGAGGAGGAGTGCAAGGCTTTGTGGGTGATACAGGCAGTCTTGTAGATAGCTCTAGCCTCGATGGGAAGCCAACGCAGGGAGGATAGCAGCGGTGAGATGTGGTCGCTTCTTTTAGCCCCATAGATGAAATGGGCTGCTGAGTGTAGGGCCGATTTCAGGGGGGACAGGTGGGATTTGGGGAGGCCAGTAAGAAGTATGTTCTGTGTAGAAACTGGAAATGGAGCATTTTATGACGGTGTATGGGGGATACAAGTTTAATTTCTGTGCAACAATATGCCTGACCCCCCTGTGATTAATAGAGTGGCCGAGGTCTTGCTCCCAAAGCTGCCTGACTTTGCTATCATGTGTGTGTTTAAGAGCCATGCTTGTGTGATAAAGTCTAGAGAATAGGTGCTTACATCGGGGTCTATAATTAAAAGTGTGAGAGGTACAAAGTCTTTAGGTTCCAGTGGGTAAGTAGAGAAGTGCAAGAGGATCGTTTTGAGTAGTCTATGGAAAATGAATTGAACCAGGAGTTTGGAATGGGAAAAGTTGGGATCTGTTCTAGTGGGAATTACATAACCGTTCGGATATAGATCACAGAACGCATGGAGAGCATGCGGGGTTAGAGTACGCTGTACCAATTTCTTTGAAGTCAGTGGCAGCCAAGGATTGGGAAATAGCAGTAGTTCTGGTGAATATATGTGGCCCCGCCCCAGTGTCCCGCTGAGTCACCGGAAGACCCAGTTAGTGGTTGAGAGAGTCTGTATGTCTGTGGTGTCGAATTTGAGGACTTGTGGTAGTAAGGCTGTCAGTTGGACAGGGTCCACCAGGTCACACTTGGGCTTGGCATTTGGTAAGCAGGCATCAGGGTGATACCAATAATGGGCAAATTGCCATTGTACACTAGGAAATACATGTAGAAGTCAGGAGTAGCGAATCCTCCAAGTTCATATGGGAGTATAAGAGTATCCCAGGCCACTCGAGCTTACAGTTGGCCCAAATCAGGCGAATCAGCACCCTCGTACGCTCATAAAGAAAGTTAGTGAGAAGCATTGGAATGTTTTTAAACAAATAAAGTAAATGGGGGAGGGCAATCATTTTTATGATGGCAAACCTGCTTGCCATGGACAGGGGGAGGCGATTCCAGCGTTCAACCTGGTCTGCCAATTTGCTAATGGCAGGCCGTAGTTGAGACAAATGATTTTTTTCCTTATCTCTAAGAAAGATGATGCCTATGTATTTGGTGGTGTCAGTGCACCAAGCAGGGGATATTCGCAGTGAGGGGGATCAGTAGCATCGGTGAGAGGCAATAGCTCTGATTGCCTCCATTTGATGTTGAAGCCCGATAGGGCGCTGAAACGGATTGTCTTACGTATGAGAGGAGCTAAGCTATCCGAAGGTTTTTTAACAGTATGTCATCCGCATACAGCAAATACTTATTTTTAACCCAGAATGAATACAAGGGTACAGTACATTAACTCATCAAATTAAATGTTTATGAAATATTTAACTAAAATATTAAAATGTACAAAATATTTTTTAAACAATGACAAAAAAAAACACCTTCCCTAACATTGTGTTAAGAAATACTTAATGTTCTTTAATAAACGTTTACAAGTTTAGTTGAATGTGTTATTATGTTTATTATTAAATGAAACAGTGATAACATTATTATCTATCATTTGTACAGAGAGATTTTGAATGCCAAAATACTTTCATTTATTTAACAATATTTCCCATGGGGTATTATGTCAATTCTATGCCCATAGTTTACTATGGGAGTATGTTGCAATAAGTGGTAGGCCATGCGTGGTGCTTGACTTATTCTAAGGTTGGACTGGAGTACATTGGAATCTGTTTTGATACGTTTAGGGTTGTAGTAACTTTAGAAGTGTACTTTGTGGATAGCAATGGTATTATTCTTTTACACTGGCATTCGTAGTAGCACACCCATCCATATACCCCTCCTTAAATTTCCCTAAACTCCTCCCATTTAGTAGTAAGTAGTCCACATTTCCAGTCATTCTCCCTTGTCCTTCACACGTTTACTATTGAAATGCATGCCTAGATGCACAGAGATCTTGGACATTGTTTTGGAGAGCCCCAGAGAGAAGAAATAGAAGCATGGGTGCTCTTCGGCTGGCTGCAGGTAAGTGACAACAACTTTGAAGGAAGTGGGTACTACTTCAGTAGTACTACTTTTCCTTTGTACAAAATCCAGTGTGTGAAGAGATCGTTAACAATGAGCTACTAGACAGCAAGCCTTGTCTCATGGGAGGCCTAGTCACAAAACATTTAAGCACAGAAGTGGACTATATGTGCAAATCTTTAACCTATGAGTATACACTCACGTGTTATTCATAAAACATGATTTTACACTTGTAAATGGATTTATTGGCATTCATAAGTATGTTCAATTGTACGTAGGAGCATATCTGCTTACATAGGTGCCTTGTGAGCAAGACCGGACTGGCAGTAGCGGGCACCGGGCAATCCCCCGGTGCGCCGCACGGGTAGGGGCCTGTTTTAAGCCTTGGCAGCCAGTTTTGTTACAGGGCCGTTTTTGCAACATAGCTGCCAAGCACTTTGCCAGAGCCGGATTTGGTTCCCAGTTCGGCTAGATAAGCACCCACAAACCTTAGTAACGCACTCCACAAAAACTGACAGGGCTATAGGAGAACACGTTTCATCATATAGAGAAATACTGCCCCTAACTTATAATGAGAAATAGTTAGCAAGTGCACTTGTTGTGCCTTGTATCTACAGATGATTAAATGTACCATTGGTACTTTCATGAATGTGTAAATACCTAGGCATGCATGTATTCCTGGAAAGAAATACTGTTTGAACTTTTGAGTACTCCAAACAAGTCAGAAATGTACTCCAACTGTAGGCATATGCCTAAGACAGTCTATGTATGACTTTTTTGTACATTGGGACCAGAGTGTTGACCAAAGTGCTTGAGATGCAGTGAACTGTTTCACGATCTAGTCAATATTTGCTATAGCACATTTTCTTTTGCATGCTGTTGTAAAAGATAAAAAGGCCAAATAGAGTAATCTACTGTTTGTAACAATGCACAAATAGGTTTATGCTTACTGTGGTTGAAAAGATGTATAGATTCACACGTTATAGATCATTAAATTCACAACTGCTCACAATGTACAATGGAATACTGAACTGTCGGAAGATTAAAAGGCAGAAAGCGTATTTTAAAAATCAATTTTGTAAAAATCCAGCAATGGCACACCGCCAGGAAAACGTGTATTCATTCAATTTGTAATTGTTCAGAAGGAAAATGTTTCTTTTCCCTCTACAGCAAAAACAATTGCTTGGCACCAAACATCTGTCACTGTGAGCGCCAATGGGAAAACTTCCGGCTGAAAGAGATCCACAAACATTTTGGTATATTTTCAAAAAACTGAAATCAGACTTACAGGAGCAGCAGGAAAATGAGAGGAAAGCTCGTAGGGTTCTTCAGGAATCCAGCGACCGTGTTCCAGAGACCAGAGTACCTGAAAAAATCAATAGCCACACATACATTAATTGCAGTTCTGCATAAAAGTTCATAGAGTACATAATAAATTTCCCTTGTATGTATAACTGTACGCAGCTTTCTAAATACGATGGGTTTGCGGCTGATTGTGTTTTGCAAAAAAATATATTTTCCAGAAATAAGAAATAATATAAAATGTCATAGCTTTCGTAACATAAAGTTTAAATTCTATTAAGGACGAGGAGGTGAGGATTATGCTTTCTTCTCTTCACTTTATTTTAACAGCAGCCATATTAAACATGAATCCAAACTGCAAATTCCTGACGATTTTGAATAGAAAGTTCATCACAGGTCAAGCAACTAGAGCACCTATAGCCCATTACAGTCCATTGTCTCTGTAATCTCCTCCTCTTTCTTCATGTGACAATCAGCCCAAAAGGTAATCATTATTCCTGCGTGCCCAAATCGTTAGCTGTGAAAGAAAAATAGTTCTGAGAAACCGTTCGGAATACTGTTAAACTCGAGTTTAACAATTCAGTTCGACCATCCTGTAATGATGCTATAGTTCAGCAAGGTATTCGCAATTTCATAATAAGATCACATATAATCATGAAATGTTACTTACAAACATTACTAATCCTTTCATTACACTGGGGGGGGGCATCGTTGTTCCACGACCCCGTGCGGGATAATCCTAGACCTCAGCATCCTCAATAGAATTGAAACTTCCCTTTACAAAAGTTAGGACATTTTATATTCTATATCAGGACTGAACGCAAGGATTATGCTAGTTCAAAGCTTATACCCCGCTAAGGATGCCATGTTATGCAACGGTTTAAAGTAAAAGCTCTTGAAGACAGAGGCTGATGACCAATCAGCTGCTTTCATGATATCCTCTGAGTGTGCTCCTAAAGAGAACACCTTTGAGGTCATAGCCCCTCTGGTATAGTTGGTTCCAAACATCTGTGTTGCTCATCTGACCCATTTAGCGCTGGTAGGCGAAGATACCACTCGATATAGCTTTCAAAGAGCAACTAGAAGTTGTTGTTCACCTAGGGGATGGAGTTCTTCTGTCATGTATTCAGAAGACTTAATGCATTTCACCACACATAGTTTTGTAGAATCTGGGAATGCCGTCTAAGAAACTACCTTGGAATTTGTCTTTGTTCTTCTTGAAATATGGAAAGTAACTCCTTCTGGGGTAAATTCTCGTCTCTTGATATCTAATGCTCCGATGTCTGACACTCATCTACAAGAGACTAAGCATAAGAGGAAGGCCAGCTTAGCTGACAATTGTTTCTGTAAATGATATGTGTTACTTGGCCAAGAAAGGAACAAATTAAGCATCATGGTTACATCTCAGAGGACCGAATACCACGGATCTGGGGAAAGGGATATGCGGACGCCTCTTAGAAGTTTCCGCGTTAGAGGGTGCTCACAAACCGGATGTCCGTCGATTGGTGGATGCTTCACTGAAATTGCTGATCAAAAAGTATTGATTGTCATATAGGTCATGCCTTCCGATGCAAGGGAGAATAAAAAAAATCAGGATATGCGCAATGTTTGCCCCCATGGGATCCAAATTTTATTGATGACACCAACCCAGCCATCTGGACCAATGTGATCGATATCTCTTAACTGTGCTGCATGCCCATGCCTTGGAGAGGTGACCCGCAGCCTGGAGCAAATGTCCTGGCACATGCCATTGTCCCCAGTAATCCTCCATGCCATGAGCTACAGCAAACCCTCCAGAACCAGATGAGATCCAGGAGGAGAGCTGGGAACAGAGGTAGACAGATTAGAGAATCCCAAGAAACTTCTATCAGAACCAGAAACCGTACTTGAGACCTCCACAAATGACTGATTTCTACTACATTCACCAGCTGAAATTGGGTGGAGAGTCGCATTATCATCGAGAATGCCAGAAACGCGTAGCCCCTCTCCATGTCCCAGCATTGTTGGAAGGCATCTGTTGGATTAAGCTAACGAGTTCATCCTCCAACCGGGCTACTTGATGGTTCAGGCTGAATGCGAAAAGGTCCACTGATGTCAGTGCCCAGAACATGGAAGGATCCAGTTTCCAGAGACAGAGATCATGATGATACAGGGATTGCCAGTCCGCCACTTGAGTCCGGGAGGTGTTCTGCTGTGACTGACATCTGGTTCTCCAGACAATACTCCCAACAGCTCCAGGTCACACCCGATAGAAGCTTGGACCGTTTCCCACCAAGGTGGTTGATGTACCTGACCACCACCACGTTGTCCATCTTGAGGAGGACATTGGATCTGTTTCTTTATCCAACATCTGACCACAAATGAACCAGCCAGCAGTTCCAGACAGTTGATGTGAAGAGAGCTTTCTTGTTCTGACCATTTTCCTTTGGTGGAGAATTCTCCACAATGAACTCCCAAGCCCACTGCACTAGAATCGTATTCGATATCCAGGTCTGGGTGAGACCCGAAGATTGTACGAGAGTTCCACACCTCCATGTGGGCCAACAAACAGCCAATTTCTGTTTTCCCTTTGTCCGTTTCGTGAACGCACTGAGAGTACGACAGGACTTTCTGGAGGTGTGAGATCTTGAGCCTTTGGAGGGCTCTGTAGTGTAAAGACCCGGGAAAGATGGCTTGGACGGAAGAGGAGAGAAGCCCTACCACTATGGCAATCTGACAAAAGGAGGCAGTTCGTTTGGCCAGTGTGCGAGTCAGCTCGTTTCTGATCTTGGCCACTTTTTTTAATGAAAGGCTCAGGGTGGAATCCACCACAAATCCAAAGAAGGCAATGGACTGCATTGGGAATAAAACCAACACATTTTCCTGGATGAGAAATCCAGGGACTGTAGTAGAGAAACTGTCCATCGAAGGTATGTCGCAGGGATGCAGCACTTTGGTTTCAACTCGCAGACCATGTTAGAACTGAGCATTAGAATGCATCTAAACTGCTGCAGAAATGTTTTCCCATTAGAAAATGACACAAACAAAAGTGTGCATGCTCTATAACATGAAAGAATCCTTTTATGATACATTATTAAGGCTGCAAATAATATATTAATTGCTCATGCATAGGTGAATGAAAAAGAACATTTTTGTACTAGGCTATCATTCTTAAATGTGCCCCTTTAGTTAGGTCTAAAATACTTTTTCTCTCGACTCATGTTCATAGCTTAATAGACATTTATTTTGAACATTTTGCCCAGCACCAGCAACTTGCTTAAGAATGTGCTGACTTTAAACTGATGTTTCTTTAGCTTCATCACACCACAATATGATACCTGTCCTAATACAATGAGCTGTGCTGTAACTGTTGAATACAGAATGATTTAGATATATTTTATGAATGCTTCACAGAATATTATTGCAAGTTTCCCTCATCATATCTGACTTGCTTTTGTATTCACAATGGACATCTTTTAGCTTACGTACGAAGGAACTTTCCTCCATAAAACATAGTGCTGAAACAATGTTTTACACTATATCAGTGTGAATGTTTATCGTGGGAATCGAGAGAAGAAGCATCGGAAGTTGACAACACTATCAGATGAGGAGATTCCATTGAATGAAAGGAGCTAACGTCGAACACGTTTTGATACCTTATTGTGTGATTTTATATTAACAAGTGCTCCTAGTCAGGAACGAGATTTCTCGGACTCTGATCCAGATCCCTTTCCCTGCCTTGCAACTCTTCTACCGAAGAGTTGTTTATTTCTACTTTGTTACCGACAGGTTCTGCTAAAGGTGACTGTATTCTTCTTTATCCCAAGACCCTTTTCTGACCAATGCTACTGCATAGATCAATCTATTATTGACGGTTACTTCAGCAGCTGTAAGGAACTCTGCTGAATTTCGAGAACAACTTTTTATCTGAACTTCTTCTTATACTCTAATCCTGGCTCTTTTCAGGAAATCACTCTTTAAGAGTTCTATTAGGATAGGTTAGGCTCCTTAGCTAGTTTAGTGGCAATCTTTATAGAAAACTTTGTATTTGATTTATGCTGTCACTAATCAATCTTTTATTGATCTTCCTGTAATTCGACTAATCCAAATAAGGATGACGAAGCAATACTAATCCTTTAAGATAAATAAAGGTGTTGAAACTTCATCAACATCTCATTGACTGAACATTAATAATCTGATAGTTGATTATATTGGCATGATTTATGTTTTTGTTTTAGCTGCATTCTAACATGGTGGCAAAAGACCATTGACCTTTCATAAGCCATCAGGATTTTCCCAAAGGAAGAAATCTGTAAATTGGGTGTTTAGTCTTAAATACCATTCTTGACTAATCCTAAGGTTCCCGCACATGTATGTATAATATATTTTGTGATATATTTTGTGATATGGGCCTGGGTGCAGTGTCCCCAATGCATTGTAGAGGGCTATCGTGCAGGCACTACAAGCGCATGAGAAGCATTGAAACAGACAAGGTTGTTGACCACTAATACAGACCCCCGACTCGGGGCGTACAAACTTGCACAAGGGGAAAACGTCGTCTGTGCAGCAAGATACGGACCTCAGGAGAAGCATCACACTTTAGGCCCACCAGGGCAAGCAAAGAGGCAGCTGGCCATGAGCGCTTATAAGGTCGCTATGCGTGGAATGCGATTGGATCACTGGGTTGGCATGTGTCAAGAATAAAGCCTCCAAAGAGATGTGCAGGTGCCCCTTGCGGTCAGAGGACTGCGCCACACAGCACCGACATGCCTCAACAAGGCGAATACCATCGTGGGCCTCAGATGTGTGGAAGCAAACGCGCTTCCATAGATAGAAATACTTGAAAGGCAACTGGAATGTAAATGGAGCCACAAAGAGGCACATAGTAAATCACTCATATTACAATGGCATCTAATAAAATAAAGAAAGTGGCCAACAGGCCTAACACTTAACTGAAGGCTGCAAGGTGCAGCGAAGAAAGAGGAAGTGATTACAGAGACAAAGGGCTATAATAGGGCATAGATGCTCTGATTGGTTGAGCTGTAATGAACTTTTCTATCTCAAGTGTTCAAGGGATTTGAAGTTTGGTTCAATGTTTAATATGGTTGTTGATAAAATAAAGCAAAGAAAAGAAAGCCTAATCCTCATCTCTTGTTCTGACATAGAATATTGTGGCTCTATACCATACCATACCCTGCTCAGTGACTATGGAGCCTAAGAAGTAGTGAGCAAATCCTGATGCCCAATTAGGGTTGCAGCAGCAGTGAGTATAAATTGTTTTGAATTTCTTGCACAGTGCAAAGCAATAAGGGGCAAAGTCAAGCTTCAAAATTACAATCAGCCCAGTGGTTCTGGAACAATTTTGATAGTGTGGGTGCTTGCAGCCATTAATGTTATATCAGTGAAACCACGGGGATTGTGAAAACTCAAGCATCACATAAAAACAAGAATAGTAAATGTGCTACACCCATTTAGTAGGAGAGTGGTAGGGATGTGGTAGGTAGGTAGCATGTGGTGCATTTTGGAGCAATGGTGAGGTAATGCACAGACATCACATTTTCTGTTGAGTTGAAAGTGTCTCTACATTTGCTGGTAAAACTATACTGTGCACAAACAATAATATTTGGAAATAGTGTTTCAGTGAATATTTATCAAGTGCACATCAAGTAGCAAAGTGTCTTGAATGTTTTGATCTTATTGAAATCATTGTTTCTATCACATTTCAGAATTACAAAAAAAGGTGTTTTCTCAATTGCTAATATATTTTCAAATGTATATTATTCATTTGCAGGCATTTAAATGTGTGTTAGAAAAATGCTGATAACCTACAGCCTTTGCTTTCACATTCGGTATCCCGGAAAAGTGGTCATCTAGGTCACTTTTACAAAATACTCTCAGTCATAGAAAGAAAAGGTAAACACCTGTTTTTAAATAAGCAGTACTTTGTTGGAAGGCATAGCCTGACATTTGATATTTGCCTTTGAACTGAAAGCAAATGTGACAAGGTGAACACAGAATGTAAATGCATCTGTCTTGGTCATTCACCTTGTGAACTCTAGCATGATTATTTTAGGGGGTGCTGCAGCACCCCCTCACCCCCCAAAATAACCATGCTAGAGTAGCACATTTGCTATACATGTTTTTTGTGTGATGCTTGAATTTTCCACAATCCCAAGCCCTATGACTTCAATGATTTAACGTTAATGGCAACACCCTTGTACTGAAAATGTTAGAGTTCCACTGGATGTAATGACATACCATTTATATTTTCCAAATAAACCAACCATCTATTAACCATCTTACCATTCTTTTTAGTTTAGGCAAGTTTTAAAAAAATGGCTGTTTCCAATTATAAGCAGACTTTTGTCAATAGATTGCAAATGCCTAATGGGAGTACACTGTCAATGGTATTTACATGCTCCACATATTCACCAATTCAATCCCAAATAATAATAATACTATACTAATCACAAATGACATCATATAAACAGTGACACCTTTATACAGATATGTGTGAAGCAATAAAGTGTCCAGCAATCCAGGTGCCAAGCTCAACATGATAGCTCAAGACAACGCAGTGTCACTTCCTGCTTCCATATCCTATGCATGCTGCGAAAAAATCTTCAAATGGTTGCCTCAGAACATCAGATGGACCTTCATGCAAGCATTCATCACCAGCAGCCTGGACTACGGCAACCCTCTCTATGCCAGAATCTCCAAACAACTCCTATGCTGTCTCAAGACCATTCAGATCACAGCAGCAAGACTCATACTTGACCTCCCATGCCACACCCACATTACACTTCACCTCTGTACGCTTCAATAGGTCCCCATTCACAAGTGCAGCCAATTCAAACTTCGGACACACACATACAAAGCCCAACACAGGACCAGAATACCTGAAGAGCTGCATACACTTTCACCACACCAACTCACCATACACCTACACTCTGCCTCAACCTCACTCGCACACATTCCCTGAATTCGCAAAATCAAAACTGGAGGTCACTCATTCTCCTACATCGCACCCAAGATATGGAACAACCTCTCTTAACACATCAGATCCTGCTCCTCAGTTCTTGAGTTCTGCAAAAAGCTAAAGACCTGGGTCTTGATATAAGCACCTTGGGGGCCACAAAGCTACACACCTGCCCAAGTGCCTGTATACCTTCTCGGGTGATTTGTCCACTATACAAATCAATATGGCATTACATATAACAAGCATTTGCAATGCAATCGGTCTCGCTTTGGGAGCTTATATGTATTTATCTATGTCGCACATTAGCCTGGGTGCTGAAACGTCTACTGTTCTTTAACAGAGAGGGAAAGTAAACACCAAACTGCGTGACACACCAGGTATTGGAACACATGGAGAGAAATATTGCCTTTCAGCAGGAAATCGTATAGTCCAAAGCTCTGTTTTTAATATAAAACCAGGGCCTTTAGTGGTCATATCACTGAAAATACAAGATTTGAAAAAAATATTGTCTACAGGTGCTCGTGGAAGACAATTTCTATGGACTGGAATCTAGAGAATGCTAAAGTGATTCTGGTATTTTACTGGCCTCTGCTGGATGTTTTCTTTATCAAGAAAGTTAAACAACGGCAGTTGCCAGAAAAAGAAAATCCCTCAGCAAAAAGCAATTCTGGTATTTTACTGACCTCTACTGGTCATTTTCTATCAATACAGTTAAATAGAGGTACAAGCTAACAATGATAATCTTGAGGCTTTCGACTCCCTCTTCCCCTCGCTAAGAAAGGCCCCTTGAACACTCTACGACCTGGCCCTACCCTTCCCCTTCCCCTGGTAAACCTGTCTCGCCAGGTGAGTCATCTGACCTTTCCCGTGCCCTTTGCGAGAACCTCCTCCCTTCCTCCTCGAGACACCACCCCAAACTCCGCCCCTACAAATAAGGATCCCAATCCATCTGCCGGATGGCCTACCCACCCTCTCCTCCCCTTCCACCCCCACCAGCTAACCAGGAATGACATACCTGCAATCACAGACTCTCTATGACACTACTTCACCCTCAGGCTACACAACGCCTAAAGCGTGACACAACCCACTGCACCTCTTGCACACGATTCCTAACAGAGACAACATGGACAGCACCACTACCAATAGCTACCACAACATTGACCTATCCCCCTCCTCTCGGATCAACCCTGCCCAAGACACCCTACCCCACACCTCTGAAAGCATGATGCATCGCCTCGCCCATCTAGAAATTCAGCTTGAAACCATAATCCAGGGCCTGAACGGAATATTAATCAACCTTGACAGGGTCCGAATGCCTATTCAACCACCTCCTGTGACTTCCACTGTGACAAGCTCCACCAAATGTTGGCCTGCCAAGGTGCTGCCCCCTAGTGGGCTCCCTGCCCCCCTCACGACCCGCCCATAGACTCCCAGAACAACTGTTACTGAGAAACGTTTACAGAGCCCAGAAGAAAAAAAGCTGCACTGTCCTCAATGGCAGCGGCAGACCTAGCCTCAACCAATGACTCACCCCCCACAACCTCCCCTAAATCTAAGATCCAAGTGATTACTGAAGTCGGAAGAGTTCGCCCCCCTCCGAAATCCCCATGACCCCCGGCTCTCCTCACTACCATACCTAGGGCCCCACCTACAAAGAAACAGAGCAAAGAAGGGTTCCCCATCAACTGCATGCTCATAAACTGCAGATCAGCCTCCAAACATGCAACAGAACTAGCAGAAGGCATCCTCTTCCATGACATAGACATCACATTCATCATGGAGACATGGCTAAATGAATTCTCCTATATATGATATGCTTGTGCCTCCAGGCTTCAAAATTATCAACAAAGACAGAAAGGATCAAAGAGGAGGAGGTATAGCAATCATACAAAATAACATCATATCCATTGTGGAAACCGACTCTTGCATATACAGCATCTTTGAATGTCTCACAGTCAACATCAAGACAAGTGAGAACAGACCAACACTTTGCCACCTTCTGTATCATCCCCCAGGCAACACCACCGCATTCGGGGAACACCTCTCCGACCCGATTGTTCATTGCTCACTCGGAAACTCAAACAACTTAATTCTTGGCGACCTCAACCTACGTTGGAATGAACAACTCGCTAATTCAAACCCTGAACAACCTCCTACATGACAACAATCTTACCTAACACTGCTCAGAAGAAACGCATCACAGAGGAGCAACGTTGGACGCTATTATTGCCCACAGCGACGCAGTGACCATAGACCACATCCTTCCCGTGAACCCTCACATCATCATATTCCACATCAACCAAATGGTCCCAATACAACCACCCTCGCTTGATCGCCTCCCCAAACGGAGTAGAAATACAGCTCAGATCCTAGAACTAGAAGAAAGGGTAAGCTCGCTCCTCCCCAACACCACCGATCATCTCCCCACAACTGAACTCATCTCTCTACAATTCAAATATGACGCTCATTCTGGATCAGCTCTGCTGAAACTAAAAAAAACAGGAGCATTCCATCCATATCATGGTTTACTACTGACATCAACGATGAAAGGAGACAGCTAAGAGCCGCAGAAAGACTATGGAGGAACAACCCCTCTGTCATACGCCGCAATCAAATCTAAGCAGCGCCCAGGAAGTACAAAAACACATTAAGAATAAAAAAACACTGCACCACTCTAGACAACGCACAAAACAGACCAAAAGAGCTCTTTAACATCATCAGGAAACAATCCTCTAAGCCTGCTGTCTCCCCAACTCAGACATCCAAAGAACTGTGCGCCACCTTGGCCAACTTTTTCAATGACAAAATCTCCAAGATCGAACACTCACTAGTCGCAAACCACATCCCCTCCACCGAGAGCTCCACACTTGGAATTAAGGATATCGCATCCATGAACCCTCCAAAACACCGGACTTTCTTCAATCCCATTTAGGAAGCAGAGATAGTCAAACTAATCTCCAGCACCAAGCCCTTATCACATGCTCTCAATCAGCTACCCCCTCAACTGACCAATGAACTGAAACTCATCCTAGCCCCGCTTTGGTGCAAGATCATACACAGCTCCCTGATATCCGGAGTCATACCAGACTGCCTCAAAGTCGGACAAGTCACGCCACTGCTGAAAAAACCTGGCCTAGATAAAAAAAGATCTAAACAACTACAGACCTGCCTCGGAACTCACTATTTTATCCAAAATCCTGGAAAGATGTGTACTCCCACAATTGACAACATCTGGACAGCATCAACCTTCTCAATCCCCACCAATCGGGTTTCAGAAAAGGCTGCAGCACTGAAACCGTGATCCTCAGTGTCATAGATGATATTCACAAGTCACTTGACTCGGACCAATGTTGCTTTCTCATTCTCCTAGACCTATCAGCAGCTTTCGACATGGTCGACCACAAACTTCTCATTATGGTTCTCCAAGAAAGGGCAGGTCTTGAAGAGACGGTCCTACACTGGTGCTCCTCCTTCCTCCACAACTGCTCCCAAACAACAAAATTCAAATATTTCGAGTCCAACCTACACCCCGTAAGCAGGGGTGTTCCACAGGGGTCAGTGCTTTCCCCACAACTTTTTAACATCTACATTGAACCCCTCACTACCCCATTCAAAAAATCCAACATCCCCTTCCACCTATATGCAGATGACACGCAGATCTATCTAGAAACTTTCTCCATTGAGGACATCCAGAGACTCAACGCCACACTAAGAGAGATCCAACACTGGCTCCCAAGTAATCACCTACAACTCATGCAAGAGAAAACGGAAATACTCCTCATCTCCAACAAAGAAGATAACCCCCAAATTGTGGAATGGCTCAAAACTATTGATGCACTAAATGGTAACCTCACCCTGGCGGACTCCTTAAAATCTCTAGGTATCACCCTAGACCCGAAACTGGACATAAACAAACACATCAAAAACTCTGCAAAAAGCGCCTTCCTCAACTTGAAGCTACTGCACAAAATAAAACCCTTCCTCCCGCCCAAGGACCTTCAACAAGCCACTCAAGCATTGGTGCTGTCCAGACTAGACTACCGGAATGTAGTCCTCTCTGGTACAGCAAAATCTCACCTCGCCCACCTCAAAACAACACTCAATGCAGCAGCAAGAACGGTCACTGGAACTAAGAAATTTGACCACATCTCACCCGAACTCAGAGAACTAAAATGGCTCCCAATTGAAATGCGGGCCAGCTTCAGAACAGCCTGCCTCACGCACAAAGCCCTACAAACCAGAATACCTGGCTTCCAAACTAAAAAAAAAGGCCAGACCAGGAACCTCAGGAGCTCTAGCACTCTGCTTCTCATCCCGCTGAAAAAACACCCAAACAAAAAAACGCGGCCAGCTCGTTTGCTGGTAACACGCCCCAAATCTGGAAATCTATCCCCCCCCACATCAGAACAATTCACTCTTTTTCAAAATTCAAAAGTCTGCTCAAAGTCCTCTTTCTCGATCGCTCCCTAGCGAACTGATAGGTTCCACTGAAGTGCCTAGCCGGCACTCCACTTGACTTTGATTCTGTGTCCTGTGTTCTGTGACCTTGACCTCCTTTTCCTCCCGGACCCCTACCAGTTCCCTCCTCCCCAAATAAGAAAACCTATCGGCTACTCGTTTTGTGTGACCAGTACTCATCATGTTTCTTTTCTTTCCATTTGCTACTTCTTTTGTTTGAACTCTACTCGTCACAAATCACTATGTCCTACTATGATCTCTGCATGGCTTGATTTCATATATGACACTTGTAAAGCGTTCTGATACCCTCAGGTCCAGCTAGCGCTTATATAAAACTCCTAATTAAAATAAATATAAATAATAAGGTGACACCCATGGCATTGCCTTCAACTGCTTGCTGCTTAGAAGCAATTGTGTGACAGATTTATATAAAAAGTCAGCAAGTACTCTAGTTTAAGTACTTCTACAACTTTTCATGTTCTGTGCAGAGAACAGAATCCACTTTAGACAATTCAAGTAGGTGGAAGTGAGCTTCTAATGGATGCACTACCTGCAGTTTCCTCACCCCAGGTCAGTGGTGCTGGAACAACTTTCAGGATGTGGTGCTGCCATCAATGTTACTTCATTAAAGTCCTAAGGATTGTGAAAAATCCAATCAGCACACAAAGAACAAGTGCAGCACATGTATTCAGCAGGAGAGTGTAGTATGTAGCTGGTGGTCCTTTTTGGAGAACACAGTTGCAAATATATTTTAGACGCACAGTATGCTAGTGAAGTCATTTAAAGACAGCATATTTTCCATTGAAATGACCACTAAATTTGCCCAGACATACAGTTTTACTGATAAAAATCACACAACCGATAATTACATCGGGTTTCAGGATTTCCACACGGGATTTCTTGAATTGTTTTATCCTATTAAAATCTTTCTTTACATCAAGTTTCAGAATTACAAAAAATGGCCTAACTGCTGCTAGATTGTGAAATATTTGTACAGTTCATTTATTGGTATTTAAATCGTATTGTGTCACCCTACATTATTTGCTTTCACACTACTTGTACCCTTGCAAGATTGCCACATGTTTCACTTTACACAATCATCTCACTTTGCAGTCAGAGAGAATAAACATCAGTCTCCATGTTAAACAAATAACTATTTGCCAGAAGATACTGCCCTACATTTGGCCTCTGTCTTTGAAGCAGAGCAATTGTTAGAAGATAAAAAGATAATACAAAGGCCTCTTTATTGCCCATCCACCTTCTGAATCTGGCATGGTTATTTTGGTAGCGCTGCAGCACCCCCAGCACCCCTGCTTCCAGCACCTCTGTCCCTGGAGTCAGTCTGGTCCAGAAAAGCTTTTCTCCAGCAGTGACTCCTCATGGTTATCGGGTAGCATGAAGCAGCTCTGAGTGTGAATCTACATTAACGACAGGTAATATGTGCCAACATGCAGGTTGGCATCAGTATCGGTTTCTCCATACCTCATCAACAAAGTCTGGAGTTCTATCTTGGCACTTCACAGGTTAAATATGTCCTGATCGTCTGCATTGGCAATATAAAAATGTCTCTTCCGGAGGTTTCCGTGTTCAAGCCCAGTCATAAGAGCAGCAAACAGATATCTTTATTAGTTTTCTATAACATTTGCATGTTTTGTCTTCGATCTGTCCAGGACTGTAGAACCTCCAATTTGAGTGCTCGGATGCAATCATAGGCCAATGGGCATTGGGAGGCCAAGTTATTTTTGGGAAGGTGCACATGGGACATGCCAAATCTAACCTCTTCTTCTACATGCAAGTCTCCTGTAACGAAACAATCTCTCAAAAGGTGTTCCTATAAAAAAAACACACAAGAAGCACCATAGAATGGAGAAATCGCTTTTATCCATCAGGAAATTATCCTGTTCTTGGAACCTATTGAAGTTACGTGCTGCTCCCAAATGCCAGGCTCTTGTTCTTTCTCACATCTTCAAATGCTGCAGAACGTTTAGCCGGAATTCCTGACTCTGTCTGCCAACCCTGCGCAGGTCGAATTTTTCTCTCAGCCATTTTTCTCTCAGGCCACGTTGACCTTTTTTTAGGAAAGCGTTGGCACCATCTGGCCCATTGCCAAGAAATTGACTTAATTTTTTGGAGTTGGTGACTCATGCAGTTCTGGCCCCGCTGCTTCCTGATTCCCCTCTTCCAAAGGCAGCAGCCTCCACCTGTAGAAATTAATCACAGACTATAGAATAATCCCCTGTCCATAAAGCACCGTCCATGATGTCAGTCCTGGAGTTGGCCACAGAGCATCAATGCTCAGACTTATTACAGGCACTTACCTCGAAGTCTGGTGAATTAATCCAGGGGGTAGGGGGAAAAACCAGAGCTTGTCTGACAAGCATCTTCTCCCGAGGGCTCAACATCTTCGCAGATGGAGGAATCATTTGGATCTGATTCTGAAACCACAGTCATGTTTGATAGGGTGTACAGACACACTGGAGTGGAAGATTCAGAGGCCAACAATTTGCTCCTTCCAACTTATTCCGATGTTGGCAATTATCTTGACTTACAAAATGCATGTCACTTAGATAATTCTCTAGAAGGAGACATCACTTATTCGTCTGGGGTCTCAACAGAGAAAGTTTCTCCTTTACCATAGAAAGCAGGGAAGCTTTGGAAATGACTTAACGCTCAATAGAAGTCTAACTTTGTGTAAGAATTGTTTCAGCTGTCTACCTAAGATACTGACCTCATGATCCAATGCAACAAACCTTTTCTGGAACCTGTCTTGGTTGCCTGGGAAAGTCCTTCTGGGGTAAGGCACTCCAAAGACAGATTGGAAGTTGTCACAGACTAGCTCTGGATGACCCGAAATTTTGTTTTGAACATCACACCGGTCACTGGAGTCTACTGGTTCAGGCTTCAACTTCTAAGCTGAAACCCAGGGCCTTCCCTACTGCCCCTCTGCATAGGGAGTCAAAGCGCCTGGAAGCCATGGGGTAGAATGTTTTTTTTCACAGTGTACAGAAGATGTCCCATGTCTCCTAGGCTTGTAAGTTCTTATCTTGGGGGAAATGGCAACATTGGCAGTTTTAAATCTACCACAACACATGAAGAAACTATTTTTCAATTTGAATAGTGATGGCTTGGATGCTTCAAAACAGATCTGAAAGTACAGGTTATTTTCTGTGGATTCCATATCCCAGTCCATACGGCCTGCCATTACTGTACACCAACATATCTGAATATATTCAACCGGTTTTCCGGAAGATGTTCTGGCCATTCTGATGGATGTGTAATTCAATGATGAGCAGCTTTTGGTGATAAGGCAGATTGGAGTACTGAGTACTTTAATAGTAGGGCTACTTCCCGCTCACTGGACCTGGTCTCTGCTTTTTATTGAAAATTCTGACTCCTCCCTGTAGGTTTTTAAGAATAGCAGGGCTATGGCCTACTCACTGGCTCTGACTCGCTTGAACAACAGTTCCATTAGCAATATGAAGCTCCCAGGTGATTCTATAAGGGAGCAATCCCAGTAGAGGCAAACCGGTCCAGACAATTCACCTAATAGTCAATTCTTTTTTTAGATGGGAACAGATCCAACCCCCAACATCCTCTGTCGCATCTGCTGCCTCAAAACCTCCCCTAATCCCCCTTATAGCACCATCTTCAAGTAAGAGGAGGATCTCACACTTTTCATCTAATTAGGAGTCAATCACAATAGGCTGCTGGGTCATTATTTGATCTGCTTACCCCTCGTGTCCCTCCCTGCAGAGCGTCCTCCCTCCACCATGCGCTCTAAAGTACATGCCTCCATTCTGAATGGAGAGGTTCTTGCACTGCTGCGTAAAGGGCCACTGAGGTGATGCCTCTTCAAGAAAGATTTTTTACGAAAAGAATGTTTGGGTGCGCAAATTACGTCAATAATACATGAATGAAAAAATCACTTTCTCAACTAAGGTGGTTTTGCTGATTTATTACACCATCACTATTCAGATACATTTTTGAAAACGAATAATCAACATATTGAGTTATGTCACACAGAGAAGAACAGTTATGATTATTTAACAACACATTACTAACAGTGAAACATTAGACAAATCCACAAACAACAGAATTGGGGGACCATACATGACAATACAAGAAATGACCAGTCCTTCATTTGAAATGAACAACATGGTGGCAAAACATTTTTTGGTAGTCAACATCTAAAGCCTGCCAGTACAAGCTAGTCGGGGTTATGGGCTACCAACAGGCTGATTGCCCTGTTTGTAGAATATGCTTGATTTGTGCAGTTCAAAATCAGTTTCAACTAGCTGGGTCAGGTCGACGCGTTTCGGAGCCCTTATTTTCTTTTGGACTCTCCTCAGGACCGGGACTTGGTCAGACACTATAAAGCATTGAGAAAAATAAAAATGTGTACAAGAATTGTGTCCCAAATGACATCAATCCCCTACCGACCTTAATTAGAAGGGGAGTTTGTCCTTACCCTTCAGTTTGGCATGAGGAACAAGTTGGTGAAGTCCAATCTATGGAACTTATAACCATGTGATAATATGGTTTCTGTAAAAAATTTGAAAAATTGGAAAATTGTCTGAGGCGGGAGTCCTACGACTTCAAACAAGGGAGCACTTTATGAACAGTAACAAAGTGCGAAAACAATCGAATGATGCATGGGGATCGCCCCTGTTTAAGCTAACCTGGTGGGTACAGTTTTGAGGAAATGGCTTGCCTCGGGTTAGTGGGGGAAGATCGTATCGTATCGTATCGTATCGTAGGGGGAACTTATAAAACGCGCTGACACCATGGGTTTCCTGGCGCTGGTAGAGAGTACAGGAGACAGAAAGACTAGACAGATTGGGGGAAGAGCCAGGTTTTTAAAGACTTGCGAAAGAGGGTTAGGGAGTTGGAGATTTTGAGTGAGTGTGTCAATACTTTATGAGACAGTTACATTGCCACCTGCAAAGACGGAGAATGTGTTAGAGTCTATTAGCATATGCATCGTGAATGCTGGAAGGAGTAGTTTCTGTCCTGTAACTCCAGTTCTGTAGTAGGGGTATCTCTGTTATAGTCATAATCTAGTGAATAGTCCCGCCCATGTGCGTGGACCCCGGCAATCAAAAATAATCTCTTAAGTTGTCAAAATCATGCAGAAACTGCAAAGACACTTAAGAGAGAATTTAAAGACAAATAATGCAGCCTATATCCACAGGCTACACTGTCCAGTACTTCAACTAGAAATTCCACCAAAAATCACCACACACAGCCCAGCCTGCCAGTTTCTACCATAGAGAAACCTGCCTCCCCCAGTCCCAGACTCAGGAATGATAGAGAGGAAGGTAGGGACAGACAAGCCCCATAGGCTGCCATTATGTGGCTTAAATAGGATACTGTGCCTTTAAGAGAACTTTCCAGACTTCTCCCAGTATCCCAGAATGCATAGCAGGTCCAACTTACTTTCAGTTCTTTTTGAAGGCGTATAAAACGCCAGACCTGCAGCATTGTTCACATGAAGAATTCTCCACCAGGGAGGAGGGAGGGCGCTTATGACTATAACAGAGATACCCCTACTACAGAACTGGAGTTACAGGACAGAAACTACTCCTTCTGTAGTAGGGGATCTCTGTGTATAGTCATAATCTAGTGAATAGAATGGCAAGCCCATCCCCACAACTAAGCGGTGGTGGAGAATAAGTACATAATGCCACTATTGTGCGAACAAATTCCGCAGCGAAGCCTGTCCAACCTGAGCGTCTGCCCTGGCGTCAGTGTCCAGGCAGTAATGCTTAGCAAAGGTATGAACCGACTTCCAAGTGGCTGCCTTGCAGATTTCAGCAATCGGCACGTTACGGAGCAGAGCCGTCGTGGCAGCTTTGCCCCTGGTGGAATGAGCCTTAGGCTTACCTCCTAAGGTCTTATTAGCTTTCTGATAACACAATTGTATGCAGGACACAATCCACCTAGAGATGGACTGCTTAGAGGTCGCAAGACCTGTCCTGACCGATCCATAATTGATAAACAACTGGTCAGACCTACGGATATCTTTGGTTTTATCCAGATAAAATTTCAACACCCTCCTAACATCCAGAGAATGGAGAGACCTCTCCGCTGGGGATGAAGGGTTCTGAAAGAACGTAGGTAAAGTTATAGTCTGGTTGACATGAAAGTCAGAAATAACCTTGGGAAGAAATTTAGGGTGAGTACGCATAACAACCTTAGCAGCATGAAATACAGTATAAGGTTCATTACAACACAACGCCTGAATTTCACTCACCCTGCGGGCCGATGTAATGGCCACGAGGAACGCCGCCTTCCAGGACAGGTGCTGCAACGAAGCCTTATGAATAGGTTCAAAAGGTTCCTTCATCAATCTGGACAGCACCACATTCAATTCCCATGAAGGCGAGGGAAGCCTGACAGGAGGGAATACTTTCTTCAATCCTTCCAGAAAATCTTTGATCACGGGGATCTGGAAAAAGGAAGTCTGTGAAGTGCATTTCCTGTAGGCAGTCAATGCAGCCAGATGAACCTTAATGGAATGCACATTAAGGCCAGACTGCGCCAAATGTAAAAGGTAAGGAAGGATGACATCTTCCTTACAGGTCGTAGGATCATGGTTCTTAGACTGGCACCAGATACAAAACCTCTTCCACTTGTAAGCGTATGAAGTCCGAGTGGAAGGTCTCTTGGACTCCTTCAGTATGTCCATGCAATCGTCGGGCAGATTCAGATGGCCATATTGCACTATCTCAGGAGCCATGCCGCCAAACTCAAAGACGAGAGGTTGGGGTGTAACATCCGTCCCCCGAACTTCGTGAGAAGGTCCAGCCTGCACGACAACCGGATGTGAGGAAGGAGAGACCGGTGAAGTAGGTCCGTGAACCACCACTGCCTGGGCCACTCCGGGGCGATGAGTATCATCCGAGCCCTGGACCGGGCTAGCTTGATGAGCACCGCCGGAATCAGGGGAATGGGAGGAAAGGCGTACAGAAAGCTGTTCGTCCAGTCGATCCATAACGCATTCCCCAGCGTCCCTTGCTGGAAGTACCTGGAGGCGAAGTCTCTGCACTTGCTGTTTTCGGCGGTGGCGAACAAATCTACGTCTGGAGTTCCCCACCTTGCGAAGACTTCTCCTAGTACTTCGTCGTTTATGACCCATTCGTGGTTTTCCTGAAGCAGTCTGCTCAGTGCGTCTGCCTGAACATTCTGCACACCTGGTAGATGGGTGGCCGTTATCGTCAGTCCTCTGGCTAGGAGCCAGTGCCAGATCGCTTGCGCCTCCTGCGACAGAGTGCGCGATCTCGAGCCCCCCTGCTTGTTGAGGTAATACATCGTGGTGGTATTGTCCGTCTGTACAAGCAGAGAGTTGGTCTGGAAGGACGGAAGAAAGGCCTTCAGCGCCAAGTGAACAGCCCTGAGTTCCAGGAAATTGATGTGATACGTGGCCTCCATCGGTGACCACGTGCCTTGAATCTGTAGAGTCCCGGAGTGCGCTCCCCATCCCAGAAGAGACGCATCCGTCACGACAGTCTGCGTGGGAATGTCCTTGTGAAAGGGAACCCCTCTGAGGAGATTCTCCGCCGAACACCACCACTTCAGGGACTGAAGAGCATGCAGCGACAGGCGAATCTTGTCGTCCCAAGATCCTTTCCTCTGATCCCACTGATCCTCCAAGCACTCCTGCAACGGTCTCATGTGCAGCCGTGCGTGCGGCGTCAGGAAGATACAAGAGGCCATCGATCCCAGTAGAGAAGACACCGTCCTCACTGTTGTAGAAGGAGTCGTCATAAGAGCCTGAGCCTTCCGAAGGAGTGATAATCGTCGCTCTTCCGAAGGAGACACGCTTGCTGACAGCGTATCGATGGAGGCTCCCAAGTACTGTATGCATTGGACCGGAGTCGGGACAGACTTGGCCATGTTGATGTGCAACCCCAGCTTGTTCAAGAGAACGCACGTCTTCTGGAAGTGTGCTCGCGCTTCCGAGAAGGAGGATGCCTTGATCAGCCAATCGTCCAAGTACGGGTAGACGAACACCTTGTTCTTCCTCAGCTGTGCCGCTACCACCGCCATGCACTTCGAGAATGTCCTCGGCGCAGACTTCAGTCCGAATGGGAGCACTGTGTATTGATAGTGATTGGTGCCGACTTGGAACCGCAGGAACTTCCTGTGTTTGTGTGCAATGGGCACATGGAAGTAAGCATCCTGTAGGTCTATAGCGCAAAGCCAGTCTCCCTGTTGCAACTGAGGGTAGATCTGGTGCAACGACAGCATGCGGAACTTTTCTCTGCGAATCCACTTGTTTGCCTGTCGCAAACCCAGAATGGGCCTGAACTCGTTCTTGTCCTTCTTGCGAACCAGAAAGAACCGGGAGTACAGACCTCTTCCTCTCTGAGACAGAGGTACGTCCTCTATCGCCCTTTTCCTCAACAGGATATCCGCCTACGCCTGAAGCTCGCGCAGCTGAAACTGCGAGCTGACCGGGGGAATCGCTGGAGGAGGGCAGGTGAACCGAAGACTGTATCCATTGCAAACAATATTCAGCACCCACTTGTCCTGAGTAATTTTTCTCCACTCTGCCAGAAAAAGTTGGATGCTTCCCCCTACCGGAGTGGGTAACGGATCCGGGGGAAGTAAGTTCCTAGGGCCTAGGCCCTGCCTGGCCCTTGGGCGCCGAAGCCGACTGCTGGCCTCCTCTGCCCTTCTGCCGCTTCTGGAACGGCTTACGGAACGGCTGCTGCTGCTGCGAGTGCCCCGAAGCCTGTCCCCGGCCTCGGCCTTGCCCTCCGAACCGCAGTTGGAACGGGCGGTACTGCTTCTTGGTTTCCTTGGGCTTTTCCAGGCCCACCGCCGTCAGTGTTTCGGCCTCCGCCTTCATGCGGGCCATTTCATCATCTGCGTGCTTCCCGAAGAGGGTCTCCCCGGAAAACGGCAGATTGGCCACCCTCTGCTGCGCGTCCGGTTTCAGGGACGTCAGCCGGAGCCAGGCGTGGCGCCGTTGGTTGATCCCGTGGCAGAACCCGTGAGCAGCCAACAGGGAAGAGTCCGCAGCCGCGCTGATTATCTGGTTGGCCACCAGCATCCCCTCACTCAGGACCTCCATGAAGTCTTCACGCTGCTCCCGAGGTAGATGCTCCGCAAAGCGCTCGAGGGAGTCCCAGAGGGCGCGGTCGTAACGCCCCAACAGAGCCGTGGCACTCGCCGCTTTCATGGATGTCGCGGAAGTCCCACAGATTTTACGCCCCGCCGAATCCATCCACCTAGACTCCTTGTCCGGGGGAACCGTGGAGGTCGGGGTGGTGGAGTGCTGCTTGCGGGCCGCCGTGACGATGACGGAGTCAGGCGGAGGCTCCGCTCTCAAGAAGGCCGGATCCGAGTCGGGAGCCCGGTATTTCTTCAGTAGTCTGGACGGGGCCGCTCTCGTCACAGCCGGGGTGAGAAACAGCGCCATAGCCGGTTCTTCCAAGCCCGGCACCAAGGGCAGGAGGGGACGAGACATGTGCCTCTGATGTAGAGTCTCGAAAATGACGGACGTCTTTGGAGTAGGCACTGTCAGTGTAATGCCTAGCTTCGCCGCGCTCCTCAACAGGACGTCTTGAAAGGCAACCAGGTCATCTATCGGGGACACCCTGGTGTCCGGCGACCCCGACAGCGTAGGTGAATAGTCCCTGGTCCCAGACGATCTCGTGCGGGAGCGAGATTCGCGCCTCCTATGGCGGTGTCTCGACCTCGTGGAAGATCTGCGCCTAGAGCAAGAACGAGACCTGCCAGCTCTAGGGCGCTCCTTCGGTTTGCGAGGAGGGGTCTTCCGTGGCTTCTCACGGGGACTCTTTGGATCCTCCCGGGGCTTCGGTTTCGGGGTCCCCTTGGGAGGAACAGGCAGTGACGGCAGTGAAGCGGACCTCGGCGGAGGCACCACCGGCCGCGGGGCGGGCCCATGCGGTGGGACCGGAGGTGGAGCAGGATCCTCCGTAGGAAGTGGTGGCACGGGCGGAGGGTCCTCCTTCGGTACGGGTGGAGGAGGAGGAGTCCCGGGTCGAGATGGAGTGTACACTTCCGAGTACACCGAGCCCGGTGAACCTTTAGGGGACGGGTGCGGAGATCCATCCCCATCCGCAGGCGACCTCTTCCTCTTGCGTCCACTGGAAGTGGCGTGACTCCTGGGGCTAGAGCCCCCTCTGCGTCGTTTGGGAGAGGGAGACCTACTCCTCGACGCTGACCGCTGTCTGCTGGACGCAGAACGATGCTTTTCCGGCGTCGAACGGCGCTTCCTGGACTCCGGCGTCGAACGTCGTCCCCTCGACGTCGACCCTCTCATCCTCGGCGTCGAACGTCGACTCCTCGACGTCGATCCCCTCTTGCGCGACCTCTCACGTCGTCCTCTCGACGTCGGGCGGTCCGCCCTCGGCGTCGATCGCCGTCGTCGTCTTGATGTTCCCGACGTCAAGGAGCCCCTCGACGTCGATCGGCGGTGTCGCCTCGACGACGATCGGCGGTGTCGCCTCGACGACGACCGACGGTGTCGCCTCGACGACGAGCGTCGGTGCCGCTTCGACGGCGAGCGCCGATGCACGTCCCTGCGTCTTCGGCGTCGGTATGAAGACCTCGACGTCGACGAAGACGATGACGTCGACGGCGGCTTCGACGTCGGCTTCTCCTTCGCCGTCGAGTCGTCACGCCGTCTCGACCCGGAGCCCCGGGGAGACGGGGAGCACGCCGTCGTCATCCCTCTCGACGCCGCCGTCGAAGCCTTCGACGTCGACGGAGAATGGGATCGTTGGCTGGACTTCCTGCCCCCGGGGAGCCCCCCAGGGGCCTCAGCAGAGGCAGAGGGATCCCTCCCAGGCTGCCCAGACCCACCTGCAGCACGTTGGCGCCTATCCTCCAGGCCAGCCAGCCTGATCTTCAATCTGTCCCTGAGTGTCCTAGCAGAAAGTTGCTGGCAGATCACACACTCCTCAGGGCCATGATCTTCTGGAAGGCACACGATGCAGACATCATGGGGGTCGCTTTTGGCCTTCTTCCTCTCACATGCTGGGCACTTAACAAAAAGGCCAGGCATTTCGGAGCCCCAAAACGCCTAAAAAACAGCACAAGGGTGAGAAGAGAACACCAAGCAGTATCACAGCACTTTTAAAAGTCAAAAAGTGCAAAAACGAATTCAATAAACCCTTGAAAAAGGGAGAGCTCAATGCCAGGGTCCTGTAAGCAGGAGCCGGAAAAAAGAACTGAAAGTAAGTTGGACCTGCTATGCATTCTGGGATACTGGGAGAAGTCTGGAAAGTTCTCTTAAAGGCACAGTATCCTATTTAAGCCACATAATGGCAGCCTATGGGGCTTGTCTGTCCCTACCTTCCTCTCTATCATTCCTGAGTCTGGGACTGGGGGAGGCAGGTTTCTCTATGGTAGAAACTGGCAGGCTGGGCTGTGTGTGGTGATTTTTGGTGGAATTTCTAGTTGAAGTACTGGACAGTGTAGCCTGTGGATATAGGCTGCATTATTTGTCTTTAAATTCTCTCTTAAGTGTCTTTGCAGTTTCTGCATGATTTTGACAACTTAAGAGATTATTTTTGATTGCCGGGGTCCACGCACATGGGCGGGACTATTCACTAGATTATGACTATACACAGAGATCCCCTACTACAGAAGTAACGTTACAATTTTGAGGGTGGTGGGCATTCACGGCACACTGTTATCAGAGTTACTTGCCTAAGGCGATGGGAAGCTATTCTTCCTTCTGTGTTGCTTGCTTAGATCAGGTCCGCCTGGAAAAATGAGGAAAGAGGTACATGACTTTATTCCCTTTACTTCTAATTGCTCAAGAGGAACGGAGGTCTGACACACATCCTGGATCTTGAACCTCTGAATTAGTTTATTCAATATGACAAGTTCTAGATGATGTCTCCGAGCCAAGTTCTACTGTGCTCTAAATATTCGTACCTGGTGAGCATCCGGAGGCCTTCAGGACAACTACTTCCCTCTTCCAGCTCTCCCAGCTCAAAGGTATAACCTTTGGGTCACCATGTGGTCCCTATATGAGTCTGAAGTCTTGTCATTCAGTGAACGGCTGCACCTCATGTGCACAAAAGAGTGCAGGCAGTGTGGTAGCTTCACTGTGATGGTCGGGATTGCACATATTTTTATACTTGGATGACTGGTTGGTGAAAGCGGAGTTCTTGGTCCTAGTTGATCAACATCTTTGGTGCATGATGATTCTGCTCCACAACCTGGGCTTTAACTGCAATGCCCAAAATTCCAAATTCTCTTCAGTGCAGAGGTTCACCTTCATAGGTGCAGTAGTAGAGGTGACCCATGTGAACTAACTTCCTCCTCCTCAGAGGTCCATGGATATTTGAGAAATCATTACAAGATGTTGACTTAAATGCCTCTTCCAAGTCCTACAGGTCTTATGTTTGATTCGACTCATGGCCTCGTGCCTCCTGTTGGTTCTGCACACCAGATGGAGGATAAATGCCCTCCATTGCTGCTTGAGACAGCAGTTGCTCTAACAAGAGAGTCCTTTGGCTCAGAAAAAGGTCTTCTAGTCAGTTCACTCAGACCTGCACTGGTTGATGGACCCCTCTAACCTTAAGATGGGTTGGTCTTTCAGCCTACTGAAAGAGCAAGCTATTGCGGCAGCGGTAGCATCATCAAAGAGCTGTTGTACCAGTTTAGGTGAAATAATAGTGCAGGGCCTTTGGTCCACACATTAGAGCAGTGTCTGTATATAAATGTGCTGGATCTGCAGGCTCTCCACCTTGCTTTAATGCAATTCTCCCTCCAATATCAGGAAGCATCTTTCAAATCGTCTCAGACTATTGTCTGAGACGGCTCAGAAATTGTCTATTATATCAATAGACAGGGTTGTGTGTGGTTGTGGACCCTATGATGGGGAATTTACCAAAAAGAAGCCATCTGTCAATATCTCTAAACATGAGAAAATATGTGCTCTGTAGCCGCTTTCTGGAGGTCCATGTGTGGGAAATGCACCCCAAAGACACAAATGTGATGTTCTCCAGATTGGGGTGCCCATCTGTGGATCTTTTCATTGCAACCCAGAACAGGAAGTGTCCTCAGTTCTGTTCCATACACTCCGTTCAGAATGGTTCCATGGGGTATCCCTTCATGTTCAGCTGAACACAAGGCTTGGTGTTTCCGTTTCAATCAATCCCGCTTCTGCTGAATGTCCTGTGCAGTACAGGAGGATCCGACATAGCTGATCACTCTAGATTGGGCAAAAAGAATTAGATACACCAATCAGTTGACATTCAGCATTCAGCCACTCTTCCTTTCACACACAGGCTAGACCTGCTCTTGCAGCAATGTGAAGAGCAGGCCTGCAACCCCAATCCCTTAATGTTGGGGTTGCACATGTGGAGACAGAGCAGTGCCAGTCAGAGTTCTTTTGCCTGCCTGATGAAGTTGCAAATGCCACTTTGGCAGCACAAAAGCCCACTATGGGATCCATTATTAAGGGTCACTGGAGCAATTTTGTGCAACAGTGCAAGTCCAAAGGCTTAGACCCTTTTTTGTCAAAGTTCTGATTATTGACATTTAAATACAAGCAATTCCAAACCATTTAGGTTAATAAACATATCAACATTCCGAAAGCTATACAAAGCTAATTCTGCCACAATATCCTACCAGACAGGAAAGCATGTCTTATGACGCTCAACATTGGTCCTAACGCAAAGTCATTTACCAGAAAGAGAACAACCAATAACTAAAACCCCCAAAACCCAATCCCTCCCCTCCTCCCCCTCCCTGTGGTGGAGAAGCAAACCCCCCTCCCCTAGCTACTATTCAGGGCTGACTGGTGTAGTGTATACATTCTGCTTGGTTTCTGATGAGTGTCATTCCATTAGTCGTTAAATGCCATCTGTGGTAACCCTATTACCGGAGCTAAAATTGGAACAAGTGTATCCCTCTCAGTGTAGGTGGACATACTGCAAGCTGAAGCCCTTTTGTAAGATACAACACCAGAGGACCCCACTTCTATTCAAAAATGTTATATTTGTCTCTAAAAATGTCCGACATATGCTCCATTGTGAGTATTTTTCAAAGGCGAGAGTGCCATTGCACCAATATTGGGCTTCTTTTTTCTTCCAGTTAGCGGCTGTAGCCTTTTTCGCCGCTCCCAAACATGCCCACATAATTGTTTTATCTGCCTTCATTTGGTGTTCTAGTGTAGTATCTCTTAAGCCCAGGAAAATCCCATCTATGGAGCTTGGGATTGGGTGACCTAGCATTTCCTTCATTTGGGCCAGGATTTCCTCCCAAAACGGCTTGATCGTTGGGCAGTCCCACCAAATGTGGTGGAAATCCCCAAGGATACCACATCCTCTCCAGCATAGATCCGAGGTAAGGGGGAAGATCTTTCTACTGGGTACTGGGTACCAGTCGAAAAAAATGTTGTAGTGCAGCTCCCTCAGGTCAAGTGAGTAGTTACATTTAGTGATGTCCAACCATAGGTGTTTCCATTACCCTTCAATTGTCTCACTTCCCAGTGTAGACGAGGAGGATGGGTTTAGATTATTGGACAGGAATATCTGGCACTCAAGCGGGTATGATTCTGAGTAAGTCTTTGATTTACAGTTTCACGGTGCAGACAGGTCATGGGAAACAAACCCAGACAACAAAACAACCCCTGCAGAAGTGTAGGGAGGCCCACACCAAACAGATAAATACCAAGTCCTGTGCACACGTTATAGAGTACTAGGTCCTGGTTTCAGAACCCAAAGTTAGAGACAATGTTCATTAGAATTGAGGAAATGAAGGTCAAACTCCAAATTTTGCATGTAGAAAAAGATTTATAAGTCAATCTTGATCAGTGCATTTGACATAAGCCAGCTGACACGTGTTTCGTCACACCGTGCAGAAGATGTGACTCTTCAGGGCTGTTAGTTCCTTATGTAAATGGTGATCACAGTGGCGGTGTAGTAATCCAAACCGGCTGCAAGTGAATTGGAGTAAAAATTATATAGAAATGACCAGACCCTGCCGGGCGTGTGAGTCCGCATAGGGCAATGAGGACGGATACGTCCCAAGTAGAAGGCAGGGATCTGTGTGAATTAGAGATGGATCGCACGGATCTGTGCGGGGAGAAGCCAGTCAAGGATCCAGGTTGCGTATAGTCGAAACCAGTAGCTTGTATAAAAAAGAAATCGCACCCTTGGTCGTACTCGCCCTCCGCACCAGTGTTTCTATCGGGCGAAACCATGAAGAATAGATGTGTGAGGTCACGGGACCATTACGTGCCCTGCTGTTACGACAGTTCTCGTTAAGAGAGTCGAGCCGGGATCTCGGCCCTCGCCAGTCACCTTGCTGTCTCTGTTTCAGTGTCGAATGTTGCTGTATATCCGTTGGAGCTTGATTCTCGTCTGCTCATTTTCTGGTCCCTCCTTTGCCAAATGGGACATAGGGTTCCCTACTTTGCACTTTTGTTTTTCTCGTCAGTCTTAGTCGATGCGCAGCTTTATGTTGACTGTCCCCAAAACTCCAGTCATTTCCGAGGACTATATCGTAAAAGTTCAGATCTTTTCTCATTGTGGTACAAGCCTTCTTAGGCCTCTTTCAGTCGAGGATCAGTTTCATTCCCCCGTAATCACTTTAGTCTGTGGGATGATGTGTTTTAGGTTTAGATCAAACCTCTGACCTCCTGTACCTTGTCTGTCGTACTTTATGTAAATCCTTCCGTGCATTTGTACAAGCATCAGGACCGCTCATGTGTGTCATTTCCAGTTAAGTCTTCCTTTTCTTCTGTCGACCTCGCTACAGGCTCTAGATGAGAGACCTTTACTGATTGGTTCCAACTGTGTGGCGTTGGGCCGAGGCTGGTCACTTCGTCCGGACTGGGAGCTGGAAGCCTCACCTTTCTGGCATGGGAATCTCGAGAAGCTCCATGACTTCTTTGAGCTCCGTGACATGACGATGTCAATTTTTATATTCAAATGCTAGCCCAAAAGGATATGTCCATCGAGATCTTATTTGATCTTTACCGAGCTTTTCTGTGAGAGATCTGAAGGATTGTCTCCTCTGAAGGGTCGCCTGTGCCAGATCCTGGAATAGTACACAGTGATATCATTGGAAGGAGATGGAGTCTTTCTTTCTGGATTCTTGCAGGATAGCTTTGTTTACTTTATATGAGTGAAGTTTGACAAGAACGTCTAGGGTGTGGCGTCTCTCACCCAGCAGCGCTGGACACACCCTATGCGCTCTGTCGATTTTAATCTTCAGTTGTTTAGGCCCAAGGATCTCTGTGAAGAGGGCTTCCACAAACGCCTCTAAATCTGGACCTTCTGCCCCCTCCTCCAGGTCCCTAATGCAAATATTCTCTTGCCTAGACCTGTTCTTAAGGTCTTCATTCTTCAATAGGGCAGATTGGAGTTGCAAGGGTAAGAGTAGTACCTTGTCGTTCATGTCCTTTGTACGTTTGTCGAGCTCCTGGGTTTGTGTCTCTGTATCCAGTAGTCTTGTTCCGATGGAGTGTACATCTTGTTGTAGTAAAGTCATTTTTTCTGACAGATCCGTTATTAGGTCTCGCATGAGCCAGCGCACATGCGCTGCTCTGCGAGGCATTTAGTAAGGGCTTTTGAACTCTGAACACATGCTTGTGTGCGTGTTTTTTGTTTATTAACCCGCAATTCAATCAATCAATCAATCAGACAATTTATATAGTGCGCTACTCACCCGGAAGGGTCTCAAGGCGCTGGGAGGGAGGGGTCCGTTACTGCTCGAAAAGCCAGGTCTTGAGTTGCTTCCTGAAGGAGAGATGGTCGTGGGTCAGCCGTAGGTGGATGGGGAGGGAGTTCCATGTCTTGGCCGCCAGTTAGGAGAAGGATCTTCCTCCGGTGGTGGTTCTGCGAATGCGTGGTACTGTGGCGAGGGCGAGGCTGGTCGAACGCAGCTGGCGATTAGGTGAGTAGAAAGTGAGGCGGTTGTTGAGGTACTTGGGGCCCAGGACGTGGAGAGCCTTGTGTGCGTGCCATTGCACGCGTCTTTCAAAGAAAGACAGCACACAATTGGTTCAAGGTGGGTGCATGTCCCACCTTTTCTGGGCCCTGGCCTAGGGTGCTCGGGAGTGAGAAGCAGCGCGGCTGTGCACCATCTGTTTTTAATTATAATTGGTGGCGTGCAGTGTGCTAGATGGAGGGCAGGCAGCATTCCAGTGTCAAGTTACTTGCTGTTCAACTGTCCTTCACCCAAGGTCTGCCTGATCGGAGGCATTAGGCGCTCTAACTTTTACAAATATGAGATCGATAACATTTGAAATGTGCGTGTTAATTAGTTGCCGTGAGCATCTGCATTGACCGATAAAGTTATAAAGTGCCAGGGCAAAATTACTGGCAGCAATGTTTCGCAAAAGGCACCAAGGGTGTACGAGGCAGGGGGTGCTCTGGGAGTGGAGAGGCTGCACATAGTGCCTGGCCGCGCACAAATATCCTGAAGGCAATCACCCGGTGGCGCTCCTGCAGACTCTGTACATGTCGATGCTTTTCTTCCCAATCATTCGGGCTCTATCACTTATTGCCGGTTTTTAACAATAATAAATTAATAATGTAGGAGGCTGCTAATTCATGCGTACATCATAGGCATTCATATATGAAACAGTATAAAGTATACTTTATTTGTTTCCTGCACATAGTGCTTGCTTTTACATTTGAGAGAATCCACAGATTAGTGTGATTAGAGAACCCAATCCGCAACTTTACACCCAAGTGCTGCACTGAAAACCAAGGATTTATGGGAATGAAAAAAATAAAATTGCACATTTTAACTTTCTAATGCTTTGACTCCAGAAATGTTTTCCCACACAGTGTCTATTTTCTATTTTTACCATTGCCTCTTCGTCTGTTGGTGTGCATCATGAGTCAGACGGGCGAAGAGGCCTCTCCTCCCCCTCCCTCTACAAGATACGGCCGCTTATAATACAGGTGTCACTTGCAGAGTAAGTGTTAAGGTTTTTATTTTACATCTGGCCCGTCACACCACTGTCCCTTTGTTGCCCTTTTCTTTTTTTATGTATTCCTTTTGCAGTCCAGGGAGACTGGGAGAAGGTCAGTAACTTGGCAGTGATTTATGAAAATAAAGTCCAAAGTCTTAAAAAGTAATTCAGTAGACACGAAGAGGGCATGTGTGCAGTGGCAACCAATTTATGAGATTTCTTTCACCTAGCTTTAGAGATGGTGAGCCAACAAGTTAATTGGGCTAGCCGATTTAAGTGTTTGCCTTGACTCTTAAAGCCTCATGCATAAGCCAAATTATACAACAAACCATGTAAAATATGATAGTCTTCAGAATTAGGAAAGGTGTTTTCAAATTTAAACGCTAACTCGGAAAAGCCATTCCTGACAGTGCCATGAATGGACCAAATTATTGTATTCAGGTGCGTGCAGGAAGCAATCAACCTGACTACCGCCTGGAAGTTTCTCCTCATAGACTGGCTTTGATCATTTGCGACTTCTCAGACACTAATTAGGGAGCCTATTTCGTATTTGTGTGCTTCAGGCACACCACTTGTTGCCTTTCTCGTTAATAGCTCATCAACTAATTAAAGGATACCCTGGGTCCCTAACGGACTTCCCATAATTTAGTAACTAAGTTTAGATTTACTGGTTTTGTAGCTAAAAAATCACTGGAGATATTCCTATGTTCCATCTTATAGTTTTGGGTTGCTTGTTAGCCGTTCTGCTTATGAATTATCGTTTGATTGACTGGGTGTTTTTGCTGAAATAAATTTTCATGACAACAAACAAGGGTGAATAGTGAATAAACCGGTTACATTTTAATTGTAGTTTAGTGTTCAGCTATATTTATTTTTCAGATGTATATGCTGTTACAAAGGACGCCTTGCCCAGGGTAGTAGGCGCTCTATAAATGCAATTTAAACCCAAATAGGCCAGTAAGAAAGTTAATAACACTTTTCATTATAACTTTTCAACATGATACACAGCAGCCACAATGCTCTACAACATAGCCAAAAGTTCTGGGTAAACACATAAGGCCCCAAAGGCGAGAACTATTGACTATGCCAATGCTTGTTAATTGGGTGTGACGTGGGGGACCCGGACTCGGGCCCCCCTGGCCTGCCTATTCACGTGTTTCCTTGTTTTATACAGCACACTGACGCATGGAAAACCACGGACGTGGTCAGCTGCCTTCCTGTGCTGGACACTGAGGGACCCTGTACCTTTAAGTGGGCGGCGCCGGAGCGGAGACCCTACCTTCGTCAGCTCGGTAAAACCCTGCCCTGAAACCACACAGGTGTGTGTTACACCCGGAGGAGGAGAGTGGAGACTGGAGAGCGAAGAAGGAGAGGAGTGGAGAAAGAGCGAGGACGAAGCGGAGCAGAGAACGTGCGAGGACGAAGCGGAGCAGAAAGGGAGCGAGGACGGAGCGGAGTGGTGGAAGAACGAGGACGGAGTGGAGCGGAAGAAGAGCAAGGACGTCGAGGAGTGGTGGAAGATCGAGGACGGAGCTGAGGAGAGAGAGAGTGACGAGCGTAGCGGGAGCAGGCGAGACCAGACCGAACCAGGAGCGGAGACCCAAGGAGACAGCCCTGGGGAGCAGCGCGACTACAGCGACACGCCAGGAGGCCACCGAGAAGGCGCATCGCCCAGCCACGCTTCCCGGGAAGTGTGGCTAGGACAGGTACGGTCTCGTTTCCTGGGCTGGGCGGGACATAAGCGGGGCAAACCCCCTTGACCCATACGAGGCATCACTGCCAACTATCCCCCTACCTTCACCGTCCCTCACGAATAGCGGGGTAGTTAGATTGCACGTGTGTGTCCTCACCACCCCTCCCTTACCGTTTGTTCAGCAGACCAGCCGAGTAATACTGGTTTCTTTTTGTTTTTGCTTTCCTTTTGGTATCGCCACCCGGAGCCCTCGCGACCACGGCGGAAGCTAGGACTACGCCTCCCAGGAGACACCAGGAGACGAGAAGACGGGGAGAAGCTCGGGAAGCGGCAGAAGAGGCAGCCAATCCGCTACCCTACTACCGGATCCCTGTGTTAAAACGGAGACTATACAAAATAATAAAACCTGCACTTCCTAAAACCCCTTTGTCGGTTGATTTGTTCGGTGACCCCCCTGAGTCCCCACAAGTGGTGGAGAATGCAGGCATAACGAAGGAATCCATCCGGGTCACAACGATGGACGAATTATTACAAGCACTCGTGAAAGGCCAGGAGTAGCTGGGATGGGCGGTAGAACAGCAGCTGGCAGCCGCACAACTGGACAGAGACACTTTCAGAACCTCATTAGCGACCCAACTTGAGGGGATGCGCCCCTCAGTTGACCCCGCCATCAATCCGGTGAGAGAAAGTCGACCACCGGCCACCCCAGCAGGAATTTCCCTACAGAAGTATGTCCCCGGGGAAGATCCGGACTCATTTCTCACAAACTTTGAGAGGGTGGCACTGGCGTGTGGATGGCCCCTGGATAAATGGCCGTTTTTCCTTGCGCCCCTATTGACTGGCGAGGCGCAGGCGGCCTATCAAGTCGCCAACGGGAACGGACAGACGCCCTAGGGGCAGATCAAAGTGATCATCCTAGATCACTTGGGATTGGACGCGGAGGCGTATAGAGTACGCTTTCGCAAGGAGAGAGTGCAACCCGGGGATAACCCGAAAACTTTGTTTTTTCGCCTAAAGACTGCAGCAGACAAGTGGCTTGCTCCTACCTCTAGCACAAAGGAAGAGATAATGGATAAGATCTATTTGGAGCAATTCCTCGAAGCCCTACCCTTTGGGACACAGAGGTGGCTCCGACAACACTCCAATCTGTCGACCACCCAGGCTATGGAAATGGCGGCCACCTATGTCTGCGCACAACCCCGCCTGCACGCCGCTGAACCTGAGAAAGCACCCAGGCCAGCGCCTTGGCCAGAATGCAGGTTGCGAGCTCCCCCGGGGTTACCCATACCAAGACCACTGACAACAGAGAACCCCCCCTTCCGGGGCCCACAGTGTTTTGATTGTGGGATGTGGGGCCACATCGCCCGTCTCTGCCCCCAGAAACGGCCCCAAGAAGAACCCATGGACGTCAGCTTCTTACCCAAGGCAGTCATGTATTCTGCGGAGCCTATCACGTGAGTGTTACGGTCAATGGTATAGTAGTCAAGGCTCTCCTGGACTCGGGCTGCAAGCAGTCAGTAATACAGGGTTGTTTCGTGAGCCCCCGCCAGGTAACGCCAGATGCCTTAGTGTTCATCAAATGTGTACATGGGGACATTAAGGGGTATCCCGTAGCCTACGTCCCCATTGAGGTAGAGGGAATGGACACTTTGGTCGTAAAGGTCGGAGTGATGGACGCCCTTCCCGAAAGTCTTATATTCAGGACAGACAATCCCCACTTCCTTGATCTCTTTAAAGACCGCCTTCAACAGAATAGGGAGACCGATGTTGCAGCCATCCCTGCCCTGACCTCCCCTGATCCTTGGGAGGGCGACAGGAGTTTCCGGTTTGCACAGGCCAACGATGCCAGCTTACTCAACGCCTGGGAACAAGCACACCAAGACCTGAACAATCCCCAACCCCGCTATCCGCGCTTCCTGATTAAGGAGGATCTCCTTTACAGATAAGCCAAACAGGACGATCCCATGCAGCTGATCGTACCAACCTGTTTTAGGGAACAAATAATGTTTTACGCTCACACGCATTTGCTTGCCGGCCACATCGGGAGTGAAAAAACCACACAGAACGTACTGAGGAGCTTCTATTGGCCTGGTATCTACAATGACATTAAAACACACTGTCAGACTTGCGAACTGTGTCAAAGGAAGAACACCCAGAGGCCCCCAGCTGTACCATTACAGCCCCTTCCCATAATCAGAACCCCTTTTTAGAGGGTCGGCATGGATCTAATCGGCCCATTACCCCCGACACGGAAAGGATACAGATATGCACTCGTAACCGTGGATTACGCCACGCGGTTCCCTGAGGCGTTCCCTCTGAAAACCCCCACTTCCAGGAACATCGCAGACAAGTTCATGGAACTGTTCTCACGGGTAGGATTCCCCAAGGAAATTCTCACTGACCAGGGGACCCCGTTCATGTCAAGGATCATGAAGGAGGTATGCCTCCTCCTGGGGCTCAACCAGATAAAAACATCAGTGTATCATCCTCAGACGGATGGTCTGGTGGAGCGATACAACGGCACCCTAAAGTCCGTACTGAAGAAGATGTTAACAGTGAACGAAAGCGATTGGGACCTACTTCTTCCGTTGGCCGTATATGTCATCCGTGGCCAGAAGCAGAGCAGTTTAGGCTGCTCATCTTTTGAAATGTTGTATGGGCGACAACCGAGGAGCCTCCTGGATATGACTAGAGAAGTGTGGGAGGCCGAGCCAACAGGGGAGACCAGAACCCTGTTAGAGTACAGTCAAAACTTGAAGAATAAACTGGGGAAGATACGCGAGCTGGCCTTCGCCCACCTGGAAGAGAGTCAAAGAAAACAACAAGTCCACTACGATAAGGGGAAGAAGTGGAGACAGCTCCACGTTGGCGAGTGGGCTCTTGTACTCCTGCCATCAACCTCCAAGAAGTTGCAGAATGAGTGGCAAGGGCCGTACGAAGTCATAGAGACAGTCGGGAAAACCACATATCGCCTGCGATTGAGCGGGAAGAAGTCCCAGATATTTCACATCAACCTCCTTAAGAAATGGCTGGGTACGATCCCGGTGTCATCCAACCTGGCAAACACTGTTGGTAGTAACCAGGAGACCACGTTAGGAGAATTGGTGGTCAATGACGAGCTATAATGCAACGAGCAAGAGGGACTACAAGAAGTCCTACGCCCTTTCAAACCGATCTTTTCTAATCTTCCAGGCATAACCCGACTGGCGGAACACCGGATAGAGACCCCTGCGGGCGTCACGGTCAAGCAGCGCCCTTACAGGATACCAGCAGCAAAGAGAGAAGCTATCAGGAAAGAAGTAGACGAAATGATGCGTTTGGGAGTGGTCCGACCGTCCCGAAGTAAGTGGTCCTCGCCCATCGTGATGGTGCCGAAACCCGACGGTAGTAGCCGCTTCTGTATGGACTTCAGGGCATTGAACGCGGTATCCTCCTTTGACGCGTACCCTATACCTCGGATAGACGAGCTCATTGAAAAACTGGGAGACTCCAAATATATCAGCACCCTAGACCTGACCAAGGGATACTGGCAGGTGCCCCTTCGGGAAGAGGACCAAAAGAAGACCGCTTTCGCGACACCAGACGGGCTTTATGAGTTCAACGTCCTCCCGTTCGGTTTACATGGTGCCCCGGCCACATTCCAAAGACTAATGAACGAGGTGCTACGGGGGCACCAGAGATACAGCTCGGCATATCTCGACAACATCATAATCTTTAGTCCATCATGGGAGGACCATCTACAACACCTACAGGTCGTACTCCAACAGCTAAAAGACGCCGGACTCCACGTCAACGCCAAGAAATCCCGGGTCGGGTTTCAAAAGGTCAAATACCTAGGCTACTTGTTGGGACACGGGGCCATAGAACCCCAGATCGAGAAAGTGAGAGCGAT
This sequence comes from Lissotriton vulgaris, assembly GCF_964263255.1. Classification (NCBI taxonomy): domain Eukaryota; kingdom Metazoa; phylum Chordata; class Amphibia; order Caudata; family Salamandridae; genus Lissotriton; species Lissotriton vulgaris. The sequence goes on along the minus strand of NC_141694.1, from coordinate 408,184,570 downwards.
CGCAGAGACTCCATTCCCCAAGAACACAAAAGACATGAGGGCCTTTTTGGGACTAATGGGCTACTACAGGAGATTCATCCCCTCGTTTTCTGATGTAGCAGCCCCGTTGACGGACACTTTGCAGAAGCACCATAAGGGGTACGACTTCCACAATCCATCACCTGCAATGTGGAAAGCCTTCCAGACGCTCAAAAGAGCCATCACAACGAGTCCGGTGTTGACGTCCCCGGATTTCACAAAGCAGTTTATCCTCCACACGGATGCCTCAGACTTTGGTATCGGGGCTGTGTTATCCCAAGACGCTGGGGAGGGGGGTGAGAAACCCATACTGTACATCAGCAGGAAACTGTTCCCTAGAGAGGTGAAATATCCCACCATTGAGAAGGAATGTCTCGCAATACGATGTGCAATTGACAAGTCGCGGTATTACCTGGAGGGGCATCCATTCATATTGTATACTGATCACGCACCCCTCTTATGGATGAGTAGAAGCATCTCCAACAACCCTTAGGGTTATGAGATGGTTCCTTGCCCTGCAACCCTTCCGGTTCCAGGTCCGCCACAAAAAAGGGACTGAAAATGTCAACGCGGATTACCTGTCTAGGTTTCCTCTCCCCGATCGGGAGAATCCTAGGGGGGAGGTGTGTGACGTGGGGGACCCCGGACTCGGGCCCCCCTGGCCTGCCTATTCACGTGTTTCCTTGTTTTATACAGCACACTGAAGCATGGAAAACCACGGACGTGGTCAGCTGCCTTCCTGTGCTGGACACTGAGGGACCCTGTACCTTTAAGTGGGCGGCGCCGGAGCGAAGACCCACCTTCGTCAGCTCGGTAAAACCCTGCCCTGAAACCACACAGGTGTGTGTTGCACCCGGAGGAGGAGAGTGGAGACTGGAGAGCGAAGAAGGAGCGGAGTGGAGAAAGAGCGAGGACGAAGCGGAGCAGAGAACGAGCGAGGACGAAACGGAGCAGAAAGGGAGCGAGGACGGAGCGGAGTGGTGGAAGAACGAGGACGGAGTGGAGCGGAAGAAGAGCAAGGACGTTGAGGAGTGGTGGAAAATCGAGGACGGAGCTGAGGAGAGAGAGAGTGACGAGCGTAGCAGGAGCAGGCGAGACCAGACCGAACCAGGAGCTGAGTCCCAAGGAGACAGCCCTGGGGAGCAGCGCGACTACAGCGACACGCCAGGAGGCCACCGAGAAGGCGCATCGCCCAGCCACGCTTCCGGGAAGTGTGGCTAGGACAGGTACGGTCTCGTTTCCTGGGCTGGGCGGGACGTAAGCGGGGCGAAACCCCCTTGACCCATACGAGGCATCACTGCCAACTATCCCCCTACCTTCACCGTCCCTCACGAATAGCGGGGTAGTTAGATTGCACATGTGTGTCCTCACCACCCCTCCCTTACCGTTTGTTTGGCAGACCAGCTGAGTAATACTGGTTTCTTTTTGTTGTTGCTTTCCTTTTGGTATCGCCACCCGGAGCCCTCGCGACCACGGCGGAAGCTAGGACTACGCCTCCCAGGAGACACCGGGAGATGAGAAGACGGGGAGAAGCTCGGGAAGAGGCAGCCAATCCGCTACCCTACTACCGGATCCCTGTGTTAAAACGGAGACTATACAAAATAATAAAACCTGCACTTACTAAAACCCCTTTGTCGGTTGATTTGTTCGGTGACCCCCCTGAGTCCCCACATTGGGCCATTGAGGTTTGCAGGTCCCCCTTTAATTCAGAGCGAAGAACTTAAAGTCCTTCAGGGAACTGAGCAGGTCTTCCTTGGTTAAGGCCATGGCTGAATTGGGGCTCTCTTTCTCCTGTGCTTGTGTCTTCTCCGCAGGCACAAAGTAATCAGACACCTTAGAGATCGATTTCTTAGGTGACATAGATGCAGTCACTATTGCAAACCAGAACTACCACAGTTTCCCAGGCCTTTTCTGTGCTCTTCTTTCTTGCCGCTATGTTCACTTTTAGAGAGGACCCTGTTTCAGCAAAGATGAGAACTAGACCCCTCGACTACGAGGTGGGCAAGAGGGCTAGTGGAGAAGATCAGGCTTCGGCAAACATCTTAGGGTCAGGCACTCCATGTGCATTCCTAGCCTCCAGATAAAGGTGCACTGCTTATTGACCCCTGATATCTTTAGGTGCTCATGCCATTGCTGGATGCCACACAATGTTCTTGCATTGGGCGCTTTGCGCGAGGAGATCGCCATTGTGGGATTAATGACGCCATGTCAGGGTCAGACATGGTAGAGTGAGGTCTCCCTCATCATGTTGCTGCTGCTCTCTGGGACCCCCAAGGCTGCCACATGCCTCTCGCAGGTGACTGGGGCTAGGAACATGAAGCGGGTGCCCCCTCCGACCCCCGGCCCGAGCCCTCAGAGACCACTTGGCCCTTCATACCTCCTTGTTGCTTCCTGCAGCTTACCCGATGCAGCGTGGGTGACTTCTTGCTCGATTTTTACCTGCTGCGTCGGGCAGAGGTGCCGGGGTTCGCGCAGTGGTACTGCTCCCTCTTCACAGTTTCCAACTTGTGTAAAGGCTCTGGGCTGGCTTTAGCGGCTGTGCACCTCCATCTTAGGTCCTGCCGTCCGTCTCCATAGTTCGAGCTCCTCTGCAGCCGCGGCTGGTTTCTTGCCTGTTCTGCTAATATCGCACATGTGTGCCTGCTGCAAAATCTGCTATTTATGATGAGTTGGGGCTACATTGGGGCTTTAGGAATGCCGCCGACAGCCTTGTAGTGACAGAGCTGCTACAGATCACGTCCGATCGGTAATCTTGCGTGGCCACACCCCCTTTAGACCCCTTTTAAGTTATGTCTTCCTGATATACTGCATAGCACACTATTTCTTGTGCAGTAGGGGGTTGCATTGGCTACAGTGAAGGGTTACTTGGCTTATCTGTTGGCGTTCATGTGTTTCCCTGATTGGCCATCATTGTCTAGGTCACTTTTAGCAGCAAGTTTCCAGAAATGTTTGCTTTACTTATTTCCCCTCATTACATTAATTGTGCCTCAGTGGGATTTTAAGCTTGTGTGTAGATTTTCTTGATGGCATCTCCTTTCGAGCTGATGGACATCTGCCCAATTAGACTTTTTAACTTGAAGACAGTATTGTTAGTTGCACTTAGTTCGGCAAGCAGGGTTTGCAAACTTCAGGCTTTGTCAGTGTGTCCAACATTCACAGTTTTTACTCAGAAATGTTGGCTCTGTATACCTGCCCTGGCTACTAACTAAGGTGGTTTTGTTCTTTCACATGGCTCAGTCTATCACTTTTTGGCTTTCTTTCCACCCTCTCATCCCACAAAAAAGGAGAACAGACACCATAAACTGGATCACAAGTGTGTGGTCTTGTGCCACATCAACCACACTCAACAAGACAGAATGGATGACCCCATCTTAATTGGCCTTGCCTATACCCAGAAAAACAAAGCGGACACCAAACATACCATTTCACACTTAGTCATGCTATGTATCAAGGTCTGTTATGCCCGGTACTGCACAACAATAAAGTCAGAGGTGCAGGTATTCTCAGCATTGTGTCATCTTTGTATTTATATTTATAAATGTACATCTGTTGAATGTGGGGGAAGGGCTCTTCTTATGTTCTATAATGGAAATTAACACAATTATTGATTCTCCCTGGACACGGCAAAGATGCCAGTAGCTGCTACATATGCACTGCTGAATAAATGTCAGCTGGGTCGGAGGTGAGAAACCCCCCCCCCCTTGTTTGCTATATGGGTGTCATAAACACATAGCCACTATAACTCCCTTACAATTGAATAGAAATGGAACTGGACTTAGATATAGAGATAGACTTGGAAAAGGTTCATATGTAGACTTCTCTTACTACTTGTCTCCCGTACTTCACAAAATACCTCCAGCAATAGTACTGGTTGGCGGACAAGGGAGTAAAGCCTGCAATGTAAAGGAAAGGTATTGGGGAGGAAGACATTTTAGAGAGATCTACCAACACATTCCCCAGAGTATCCCACTCACTTGTGGGTAGCCTACCACTAAGCCTTTCCATATTCGCCACAGCCTCTCAGCCTGATCTTAAACTAGTTGCACCATGATTAGCCACATGGGATGAAAGTGCATATTTGCACTTCTGACGTAGAATAGTGAACACCTCCAAAAACTGACAATAGCCTCTCTCATATCGCCCTACTTCCAAACTTCATAGAAGACATAAAATGCCACCCCAACATCAGCCTGCACACTCAATATAATCTCTCTAAGTATAAGCACACAGATGTATCCCTGGTTTATGAAACTCACTTATCCCCTTCTGAAGCAGACAAGCTGAAAGGAGACTGGGCTGGTAGGGTTGTTTACAGCAGTAATTATGCCCCCCCCCCCAGCGTACATGGACAGATGATGAGGAGGGGCACTATATTTTTGTTAAGATATTGACATTGGGTCAGACCCTGATAATTGGCATGATAAATACCCCTAACACTAGCCGCTCCTCCTTCCTCGCACACCTGTCCAGACAACTAACTAAGTTTGGGAATATGAGGGTAGTGATTTGAGGAGACTGAAAAGGGAAGATGAACCCAATTACTGATCGCAATGCCCCCCCCCCCCCGGCAGATGCAATGCACATGACGGAGTGCTTTAGTAGAACGTGGCCGACGGGATAGGCAAGGACTATACCTTTTCCACCCAGTACCTCATCAAGCACAGAAATGTTTTCCACAAGGGCGGCGCTGCTCAAGTCACGCTTTGGTACAAGCATGCTGCCTAGGGAATTCTCAGACCATTGCCCAGTCACTCACACCCTTCTAAATGGACCGCTGCAAAGCAACAGGTGGAACCTGGTTAAGGCTGTGGGCTATGGCAAGGTGACATGGAGGGGGTTATTAATGAGGGATTACGCAATAAAAAAAAAGGAAATCTGGGGGGCGTGGCTAGCAGCCGAAGAGAATGGTGGCTAGCTAGAGAGGCTCCTGAACCCTCGCCGTCTATCCTGCATAATCCTGTGCCCATAAAGACTGCAAATCAGATTAATTGACGGCTTGCCAGCCCTGCAGTCCACGGCGACTGTGCGATAAAACTCCATGGTGACGAGTGGAGCGAAGAAATCTGGCAGCCGATAGCGCAGGAAACAACATGGTGGTGCCGAGACCTCCTACTGCAATTTTGAGGTCAGTGTAGCGGGCGTACGCTCTTGGGTCGGCAAGGTGCGACCCTCTGATCCGGGCGGAGCCGCTGGCTGGCCTGACTGAGGTGACGACCTGTGCCCACGGAGCCAAGGCAGCTACTTGGGAGTGGCAATAAGGGTGAATCACCATGGTGGCCGCTAATCAAGGTCTTGGCCTCGGCGGCCTACCAGGCCCAGGTTTGCACACCTCTCCCAAGTGTCAGCAGAGGGGTGGGGAGTGGACCGGCACCCAAAATGCTGAGACCACTATCTGGGAGCGGCGTCAGGAGCAGACCACTGCGGTGGCCGCTATTCGAGACCCCGGCTTCTGAAGCCGGCAAGGCCCAGATTTGTGCACCTCTCCCGGGGCCCAAGCGACTGCCGAGAAATCAAGTAAGAGGGGGCCCCTTGCATTGCCTCCTCTCCTGAGGTAAATGACCGCAATCGTGTGGGACTCAAACCTGCCATTGTAGTTACGGAGGGTTGGAGAAGGCCACCTAACAGTGCGCTGGGTGTCCTGATTGAGGCTGGGAAAGACGCTCCACGTGCTGAGGAAGGCCCGGCGGTCTGCAAATGGGATTTCCGTAGTCGGAGAACTGATAAAAAAAAGTTTCAAACCTTAGGTTTGAAGAGCTTCGGGGAAAATACAAAATGGCCCAAGGGAAAATGTTCAAGTACTTGCAAATTAGACACACCCTCACCACAGCTTCTCCCGATCTTACAGATATACCAGAGTCGTCACCGCTAGAGGACCCACTGCTTGATGGGCCGCTATATTCGAAAGCCATATCGCTACCATTTGTTTTGTTTGTTTTCTATGGCCTCCCAAGTTGAGCACAATTAAGCGTTAGATATTGCTTCAACTTAAATAAGCTCTACCTGTATCTTATTATGTATCTGGTAACGCTAATGCTTAATCAAGAATTGCTTTAAAAAATTCTGTTATGGCTTGGGCATGTAAGACTGTTCAGAAGGCATTCTCTTCCACTTCACTAGGGCCACAACTGCTTCCACTGCTCTCACAAGTGGCGCTCCGGTGGCAGACTTCTGCAGAGCCACCGCATGGTCATCCCTGCATGCCTTTGCCAAACATCACTGCTGAACAGGCCAAGCACACCAGGGTAGGTACTATACCAGGGCTGTACTGCTGGACTTTCTTCATTAAGTGATACTACTCATTTCCAAACCCCAGAGAGTATTGCATTGAACTCATGCTTCAAATGAAGAATGTCCAGCAGAATTTTCCATCAGAAATAAAAGCTACTTACCTTCGGAAATTATATTCTGGACGATAATCTTTCTGCATATTCTTCACCATCCTATCTCCACCTCTAATGAGTTAAAGCCATATAGAATAAGATCCCAAGATGTGCAATGTTTTAGTGTTGACACTTTTGCTGTCACTGATGCTCTTTTGGTTCCTCTCTGCACACCGTGCTGGGGCAAAGTAAATGTATCATGAACTGATGTCCACGCGCACCTTGGCGTCTAGTATACCCGTGTGATATCACGTCCAGAGCATGGAGCCGCGGCCAGAGCCACATGGTGCAACCTGGCAACTCGGAGGAGCTACTCCTTGGAAAAACTTTTCCAGACCATTCTGATTCTTCAGAATATCTTGCAGTAAATAATGTGCAGAAAGAGTATGTATTTACCAGAAATGTCGTTAGAAGGTAAGTAACTTTCTTGTATTTCATAACCACTGCAAGACTCTGAAGTTCAATAGCTGGGTTACTATCAAACGTCCAATGGTCAGCTATTAGATACTGCCCATTTTGATGAAAGAGGGTCAGTAGTCTCACAGCCCAACAAAAGAATTTCAGTTTTGTCACTACTGAGACATAAACAGATCTCTTTTATCCAGATTTGAGTAGTGGAATGCCTATTTCAAGCCAGCTAGGCAGACAGCCTCATTTGAGTTACGTGAAGAACAAGCGTGATTTGTGTCTTGTGCATTATTCGGACACTAAACACTATGATCTCCATTACATTGTCTGGAGGTACCATATAAGCATTGACCCGGGAGTCACCTCATACTGGCGAAACAGTGGATGATGTAAATTGTCCAAAATAGTTCTGCTAGATGTTCCCTTTCATGAAGGACTAAATCTTCTCCAAGACTCTGTCTTTAATTACCACGACCTATTTGAGGTAAATACGATGCAAAACATGGTCTGATGTGTCAAATCCAGGCGGCAGATTTTATAAAATCAGACCAACTAGTCTACCACTGTTCCTTTACTAATGTCCATAGTGGTAATTTATTTACCTTAATGGAGAGAAGCTAGATTAGAGGTCAGAAAAAAGGAATGGTACCCTGGGACTTCTTCTACCTTGGTGGTACCTTAAGCTTTAAGCCTCATTTATGTTTTTAAATGGCAAATTGACATAGGTTAAAAATTAGCCGTGAGTTTAGTTTTTTTTCAAAAGTGGAGTACTATTGCATGCTTTTCTTCATGAGGACAATGTCCTTTCTGAAGTTATGCCTTAACTAAAAAGAGAATGTCATCAACCAAAGCACCACCATGATCTTTAACTAAGAACATTGAGTATATCTCTGCTGGAAAATGTAAGCAACATTGGGGTGACTCAGATAAGGACGTGTTGACAAAATACATTATCAAAGCAGAGGTATAGCTAGAAAAGAACTGCAAGACAATAGTACATTTATGAAGTAAACTTTGAGCATCAGGCATAAAGTTTTAAACACATTTTCACAATTTTCTACAAAAATGCCACATAATTACATAAGTCCTGGGAAGGGAGACACTGAATAGGATACGATACAGTTACAAGAAGATTTACAGGATTAAGTAATGTATCCATAAGAATTATCCCTATTTGTGCCAGGCACAGCTCTCAAATCTTTTAATATGCCTTATAGCACATTTTATCTGGGTCCTTTTATCGTAGGCGAATTGCTGGCTATTTCGTTTTTATGTTAACAGGTTCAGGAGAGGGAGGCGGCCAAATACCACTTAAAAGAAGGTTGCAAATTCTCTTGTATCATCCTGGAAGGAAAAGGAACATTGTAAAACAGAAACATCTTTTGGTTACACTTCTGTGGAGCCCACGGTTGAATTGCAAAACCCATCAACAGTTCGAATTTAATTAATAAAATCTTTTTTTATTTCCCCTAATGAGTTATCAATCATCACCTAACACTCTTCAGGTGTTCTTACATTGCTGTACGAAAATATACAAGGAAATACAACATAATATCATACTATTACATATTTCATAAATCTGTTCCCATAGAAATGCGTCCGGCGGCTAGAAATGTGAACGAAGATGACACCACTAAATTCAGCAGTGCACACTCTGTACTTTCAAGAGCCCGTAAACATTCATTTCTGTTTCAGCTGTACACGTAGCAATACAAAAAAGATCCCCTTACCCTGGACGTGGACTAGCATATGTCTAAATAGGCATTCCTTTGTGTTGGAAAATATATCATTAAATTCCCAAAACACCCACCTACTCTACATTGGGTAAGGTGTGTTCTTCTCGTGCCTGTCCGTCCCAAAACAAATTATTATTTTTTGACCATAAAAGAGGGAGAATCCAACCAGCTTTCAACTCGACATAACCACCTATGACTGTTCACCCGAAACATTATGTGGTGCCACACTTAAAACACGACAAACATGAAAAAATGTGTGGTGAAGAGGAAGGCACCTCACGGGAGAACACCCTCGGGGCCCTTGGCAGATTTTTACCAGTTTTTTGCCCCTTTCTCATCATTGGTTGCCATTCCTTTTCAAAATAAGGTGTCCAAGAAACCAAACCATACGTGTAGTTTACAGAAAACAACAGGTTGATATGACAACACAAAAGTGATTAAAATCAACAGTCACACCAAAGTTACAAATTTATTATTGGTGATGGTGTATACTGGTGAACTAAAAAGGCTGGTAGCTTAATGTCGCATACCACTACCCATAGCCAACATGTTTCACTGCCCTACAAACTTATCAGCAGATTCATCAGGGCTCACCACTTGGTCACTGCACCAGTGTTGGACATCTTCACAGTGGAAACCTTATCCAGCCATATCATCTCATACCGGCTGGAAGAGGACAAAACTTTCAGTCTATTCGTCGATTGTCTCATCAATCGTACGTATGATACTCAGGGATCGCAACTCATCCCAGGAATCACTTTTGTGTTGTCATATCAAGGAGTGATTCCTTGAATGTGTTTGTCTTGCACCTGTTGTTTTCTGTACACTACACGTATGGTTTGGTTTCCTGGACACTTTATTTTGAAGAGGAATGGCAACCAATGATGAGAAAGGGGCAAAAAACTGGTAAAAATCTGCCAAGGGCCCCGAGGGTGTTCTCCTGTGAGGTGCCTTCCTCTTCACCACACATTTTTTCATGTTTGTCGTGTTTTAAGTGTGGCACCACGTACTGTTTCGGGTGAACAGTCATAGGTGGTTATGTCGAGTTAAAAGCTGGTTGGATTCTCCCTCTTTTATGGTCAAAAAATAATAATTTGTTTTGGGGACGGACAGGCACGTGAAGAACACACCTTACCCAATGTAGAGTAGGTGGGTGTTTTTGGAATGTAATGATATATTTTCCAACACAAAGGAATGCCTATTTAGACATATGCTAGTCCACGTCCAGGGTACGGGGATCTTTTTTGTATTGCTGCTTATTGAGTGGGGGCTATCCCTACGGTATCCTTATTTCCTTCTTGGCTCCTTGTTGTATTACATCAGCTGTACACATGCCATCTAGTGTTAGCTCAAGCAGTACTAGAAGTCATGCATGGCTTTAGGGCAATGCGACCGGTGCGGCCGCACTGGGCGCTGGCCTATAGAGGGGACTCTGACCTTTGGTGCTGTGTTTAGCAATAGCTTATCATTGGAGAGAATATGGGGCACTTTTTCCAGGTGGTAGTTAGAGAATCTTAGGAGGTGGTCATGGGATGTGGGGGTGCGAAAAATGGTTTTTGCACCGAGCGCCCCCATGGCTAAAGCCGGCCCTACCAGCAGTGTCTGCTTCAGGGAAATTGCTCTTCAATATGACAAGATGGTAATGAGGTAACGATCGTAGGGCATCTGTTATGTATGAGTGCATCGGAATTGTCCTACTTATTGCTACAGCCTTTGAAAGTATCTGCATCACAAAAACTGGAAGAAAAGTCTACACTGCTTTGCATTAGTTTCATACCAATGTCATAAGCATCTGTGGTTGAAAACCCCCAAAGACCATCAGCTGTTATATTATTTAGCTTTTTATCTTCCGGCTTGGGTCATTTGTGATCTGTTGTTTGAAAAACCTCTTGGTGCATGGTTCAGGAATAGTTCATAGGAAATGTCAAGTAGATTTAGAAGGCTTTATAGAGATTATTCCCATTCTCGGAGTAATGCACTGATGACCAGAGGGTACAAAGATTTTGAAGGATGTAAGGCTTAGACCAAGATGAAAATATCTTTAATTTGATAAAATAGAACAAAGTCAATTACTTTTCTGACTTATTTCACTTTTCAGTTGACACACTGGCAATTGCAGGCTGGAAGTCAAGAAAAGCAAACTTCCAAGTTGTTTCTCCGTTTAGCACTATGTCCATTACTAACCATTTAGGCAAAATATATCCAGTAATATCTTCATCATACAATGAAAATGGAAATTATAACTCTATCCATATCAAGAAATGAAGGCAACATGATTCATGAAGGTTGCACAAGGTGAGCTGTGGTTGCTGGAATTGCCGCCTGCTGCAGCATCCCTCCAAAGCCTCACTAAGAAATCATGATCCCAGCTGACCTTTGACATTTATAAGTCACCCAGATAATTGTTGCTTGGTTGCCTAGCCAGCTTACAAAATAGCAAAGTAACCTAAGTAAGACCTAAGAAGCCTAAGGCTTCAGCTGGTCCGTTCAGTGACACCATCAAACATCCACCAAAACACAATAGACAGTGGCGGGCGTGGCCAACGGCCAACCAAGATGGTCGCAACTTGACGGGGCTCCAGCAGCCCATTGTGATAATCCCTGTATATCCAACACACAATCATGTTGCCGCTTCAGAAGACCACTGTGGGAAGTTATGCAGCGAGACACCCGGCAGAGCTTTCTCCTATCATCTTTGCCCCTGAGGAGACAGTGACTGCGGAGGCCAAGAGAGAGAGGTGCTGCCTGGGAAATGAGAGATTTTGTCCTCACGGTGTGCTGGTGCCCAAGACGGGTCACACAGGGAGTCCCACCTGAGGAGTGTGGAGGTTGGCAGGAACGACAATCAAAAAGATGCCTCCAATGCAGATCGGGCATTCTGGAGGGGAGTGGTGTGGCTCACTGGTTAGAGGCGGCAGACCCGGAAGCAGAGCACGGCCCGGGACCAGGGTTCAATTCCCGAAGCGGCAGGGTCGTGGACCAGGGTCAGCGGACTCGATAATTCTCGCCTCAGTGCCTACTCTAACCAGGGATCACACTCGGCAACTCTGGGCATTAGCTTGCCTCATCTCTACAACGGCCCCCCACATTCGCCGGGGATGCCTGGTTTCACCTTGGAGATACCCAGTAGGGACCATCTTACAGGGATAGCCAGGACGGGTTCCCCAGCGGTCTACAGCGCCACGACGCCTCAGGGCAGCAGTGCGCTTTACAAGACCACGTACATTACAAGACCACATACAGGCCGATCGTGTACTCGATCGGAGCCGGTGGCAGTTGCAGGATGAACTGACAGCTGCCAAAGTGATGCTATCGGAGGAGCTGAGTGAGCCTTGGACGTGGTGTTGCAGTGCCGGTGAATGGGCCGCAGAGACAGGAATCGTCTAATTTCGTGGCCCGACAGTGCCTGCGCCGTGTGAGGTGGCCGGGCCTCGTGTGCTGCCCTTATTGACCAGGGAGGCACCTTCAAGTTTGGGGGCCCACCTCAGAGCCAGTTTGTGACCCGGGGGACAACAAGTCCTGCTCCTGACCAAGAAATAAGTGACTGCACCAGGATTTGGATTTCTGGGGGAATGACTAAAGGGGCATTCCATTAGCACTGCAGGGCTGCCCTCCCATTCGGACTGTTGCTTTGCCTACCTCCACTGAGCGGTCTACCTAACAACCCGGAAAAGACACCTCGTATACATTTCAGAAGGGACTGTTTTCTTGTTCTGCCCAGTGAGATTCATTAGGCTATCAGTCGTCCCATCTTGACATGGGGGGTGTTGGGGAAACCGACAGGCAACGGTTGTCTTTGTTGCCCTCCAGTAGGTGGCTTAAGATCTTGAGCTCCCACACCCCTCATAGCTGGCCTTTTCTTGCTCTTCCTGGTGCTATAGCTGCAGTGGAGTTTTGGGACAGATTGATCAAAACTGATGTCTGGAGATAAAGGATCCTGTGTGACACACCAAACCAAGATGGATAAGTTTGCGCAGCCTGAGACCGACATGACCACCACAATGGATGGGGAGCAAAAACAGTTACCATCCATGATGGAGGGGGAGCTAACACTACAAGACAACATGGCAGCGATTCAAGGAATTTGGGCGACTCTGGAGGGTAATATAGACACTGTCACTTCAGAAGTCACCCTAATATATGCAGATCTGTGTAACCTAGGCTCCTGCATCAAGGTTGTGGAAGACTTGATCTCCATGCAGCAGGCTGCCACAGAGACTAAGGTCAAGGAACTGTAGACCACTACTTCCACTTTAGAGGCCAAAGAGATGGATTTTGAGGCACACTCACGCCAAAACAACGTTTGTATCCTAGGGGTACTAGAGCAGGCGGAGGGCCAATCAACAGACTTATTTGTGGAGGAATTGATCCTAAAACACACCCAACCCCGTGGCCTCTCCAACTATTTTTCAGTATGACAAGCGCATTGTATTCCAGGTGGCTCATCGAGGCTTGGGTTGCCTCAATGCTCCATTGTGGCATGGATTTTTTTAAAGAAAACCTTGCGCAACCGCAAACTTAAATATACAATGCTGTTCCCTGTCAAGCTCCAAGTGGTAGCTTAGGGTAAAACATGCTTCTTTGAATCTCCAGAGGAGGACAAGACCTGGCTGGATGGATGGCAAACGGTCAAGGACAAGTGGTCTCATACCTGACGAACGCAAATTGGAAAGAACCGAGTGCATCAGCGACAGCAACAGAGTTGAACTGATGATGACGCTGCAGAGAAGACGTCCGGAACAGACAAAACCTAGAAATACCCTTGAGCAGATTAGACATAACCTCATCGTGGCAGGAGGTACTTTTTAAATTCTTCCATGATCATGAAACTTACGGGTGGGGAGGGGTGGAGAGACAACCCCCACCCGCCAAACTGCCTACTTGTGATGGTTTGCTGATGTTATAGGTCTAACAATGCTGCAGATTTGGACTACAACAGTGCAGTAACATATTCACATATACTATGTGGAGAGGAAACAGCGGGTGTCTGTTTCAGTTGGTCTACTTTCCCCTAGACTGGGGTATAAAGGTTGGGGCAAACAGGCGCTGTGCCATGTTGGGGGGGGTGGGCAGTTTCAAGTCCACTGTGCAGGGAGGGGAATGGAGTGTTAGATTTTGGGTTTACTAAATGCGTTTGTTCTCAATGTTTGTGGTAAGGGCAGCGTTGGCGAGTTGTGGCAGTTGCAGAGCCTAATTGGGTATAATAGATAGGTCCAGACCCAGACTAGATTCAGAGACAGTATAATAGATCTCCCCCATCAAATTTTTAGGCTATAAACCCACTCTCATGCGTGTGTTGGGGCCCCCTTTGCCCATCCCCAGTTTACATGGTGCCCGTTGGTGATTCTTAATGAATGCTATATTAACGATATTCCATTTCAAAATTCTCTCCTTGAATGTAAATTGCTTAGGAGACAAGATTAAAAGAGGAGTGGGATTGCAGTATTCCCCAGATGTGGTCCTCCTACAGGAAATACACCTACAGGGGACAATCTATTTTGCATTGAACAGGTGGGGTTACAAAATGGTTGCCCATGCCGGCTACACAAGGGGCTCTAGGGGGTGTAGTGTAGTTCCTAAATTCCTAATAGACTCTGCGCATTGGAATAATATATCCTATAGATTTGACGTGGGACTGAGGTCCACTAGGTCTCTATCGAATATACTAAAGTTAATTGTGTGTGTGTCAGCTAACTCAGAGGTCACTAGAAACTTTCTCTAATACACAGGAAGGGATTAGTTTCTGACAACTGCATAAACATGAGCGTGGCTCAGTGGTTAGAGGCGGCAGACCCGGAAGCTGAGATCGGCCGTGGACCAGGGTTCGATTCCCCGCCTCGGCGGGTCTCGGGCTCAAAATTCCACGGAGTCGACAATTCTCCCTCTGGTGCCTACTCGACTCACGGGGTCACACTCTGCGACTCTGGGCAATAGCTTGCTTAATCTCCACTACGGCCCCTCGCGGCGGGATGCCTGGCATTCACCTTGTGGATACCTGGCCGGGGTATCTCACAGGGGAATACCAGGACGGGTTCCCTAAGCAAGCGCCTTGAGACCCCTGGGTTAAAGTGTTGCGCTATATAAATCGAAACACATTTACATTTACATTTACATAAACATGACAACTTTGTTTCTCAAGAACAAAAAATATATCCCTCAGAGTCGCAGTAACATTAGATAAGTATTTCACTCAGTCAACCGTGCATACTTCGTTTCTACGGAGTTTGTAGACAAATAGTGAGACGGGTGTTTTAAAAAAAAGGTTTATTGAACAGTCTTCTTTCTCATGCAAGAGAAGTGAACTGCTACAATCGTTATGCAGACTGCAAAGTATAATACATACAGCAAGAATAGTATTATAAAATAATACTGTAAGAGCATTGTATGGTTTCTAAGCCATATAAAAATACATACATAAATAACATTGATTAAAATACTCAACTGGTGTTTCTAAAATATGCCTATCCCAATGTACCTAACCTAAGTCTAGTACGAGGGAAGAAGCAAGTATTGAGTAGCATAGGGTTAGTTCTTTTTTGCCAAGAATCTACCAAAGGTTTCTCTAGGATCTAATCAGCTCCATACCTTGGTTTAGAATGAAGGAGGTCTGGTATCTCTTTCTCGGGACTCGATTTCCCAACACCCCGCAAGAGGAGCCGGAAACACTGGAGCTGGATTCTCGGCAGGAGAAAGGCAGCTTCCTGATCAGTGCGTCAGCTGGAGAGTCAGCTTCCTTCTGCACTTGCTGTAGAGAGCTGCGTCGGACAAGTAGGCTGTCGATCTGCTCCGAACAACAGTAGTTTGACATAGCAAGTAAAGGTATATTTATACCTTGAAGGTGTTTAGGAATGCCATAGTTTGACGTAAAGTCGGGCATTTGAACGTCAGGAAAGAACCCCTAAGGAATAGTTGTTCTTTGTAAAGTGACTGAGTTTTTGGACAAATCAATATCCAAGCAAGGGGAAGTCCCTGACTGCTTAAGCAGGTTTTCCAAGAAATCATTGTGACGTTTGGTACGGGTGGAAGTAGCCATGCCTGTATTTGGGTAGCATGGCTATGCCTAAATAAGGGCTTGATTTCTATGCCTATATAAGGGCAATGTGAATTGTACCTATATAAGGTAATGAATCTGGATAATTCAGTTGGAGCTTAAAACGCCACACAACAGGGGGTGGGCATCCTCCTCCGTAACTCTTTTCCATTTACTGTACAGCATGTTACCCAGGACGCTCACAGGCGATTTGTGACACTCACTGGAAACTGGGAAGGCCATTTGTTTCATATTATCTCACTCTATGTTCGCCCGCGACTCCATGCTGCAGCATTTGCAAACCTAGGTTCTAGCATTGTCTGCCTCCCGAAGGGAAAATTGCTGCAAGGAGGTGGTTGCAATGCAGCCCTGTGTGAAGAGGTGGACCGCTGGCCCCCACACCAGGGAGAAACCTCTAGAAAAACCCAGGCAGACGGATGTATGTCATGCTCTTAACCCTACCGCCCGCCAACATACCTTCAATTACGGTGCCCACAAGTTTGTCCCGCATAGACTACATACTGCCAGCTTTTAGTGACATACCCCAATTTATGCTGTGTATGGTCGAAGAACTCCAGTGTAAGGGCATGTGATGGCACTCAATTCTTGGTACCTCAAGGTGCTGCTCATAAGGACTGGCCTTCAGGAGGCCACCGATCACTACTTTAAGGAAAATGATGGAATGGTAGACTCTGCCCGAGGACTCTGGTAGGAGTATAAGGCAGTCATAAGGAGTCAGGGAATTTCATTGATCGAGGGTCATAAGAAGGAAACAAGCATACATTTTGTAGATTTGGGGCGAGAGATCCAGAGGCTGAATTAAATTCAGCTGACCGGGAGGAGGTGCAACACCACCTTGCCATCAAACACAAAGATTACAAAGATGTAGTGGAGGAGGTGGCCAGACATCGGGCAACCCAACATCGCCTGTATGATGTGGGAGATAGGGCAGGCAAACTCCTGCAGTGGCTAAACAGAAAAGAAGCAGCGTTGAGATGGGTGTTTGAGGTACTCACTGAGGAGTGGGCGCGGGTACGAGACGGATAGGGTATAGCAGATACTTTTAGCGGCCTACAATACAAAGCTGTACTCTCCCACCGCAATGACCACTACTGATGAAGTACTTGAGCTATTATCAACCCTTGGTGTACCACTTGTTGAACCGGCTGATATGGACCAACATGAACGGGACCTCACTGACAGGGAAGTGGTACAAGCCCTTCAGGCGTGGACACTGGAAAGGCAATGGGTCTGGCAGGCTTCCCATTGAGCTATACAAGGTCACAGCAGTCAGAACTGGCCACTTCCTGGTGAAGATGTTTAAAGAGAGTCATGAGGTTGGGACATTGCCAGCGGACCAGAGACTTGCTAAGATCATAGTGATGCACAAGACTGAAAAGCCACCTGATCTCTGTACATCCTGCAGACCGATCTCCCTGCTGAACGCAGAGGTCAAGATCTTAGCCAAATTATTAGCAATCCGATTGTCCCAGATAATAGGTACACTGGTTCACTTGGATCACTCTGGCTTTATGCCAGGAAGGAACACTGCACTTAATCTGAGGCGTCTGTATGGGGTGTTGGGTCAGGCGACTTTTATCCAAGAGAAAGCTGTGGTGGTGTCATTAGATGCTGGGAAGGCCTTCGACACCATAGAATGGCCATTGATAAATGCAGTCCTGAAGAAGCAGGGGTTTGGACCAAAGTTCTTATCATGGAGTCAGCTTTTATATGCAAAACTTCTAGAGCATGTGACAGTGAATGGTGGGAGGTCAGCGTTATTCCAATTGCAGCGTGGCACGAAGGTAGGTCTGTGTTTTTTCTTTCTCTCTCTCTCTCTCTCTCTCTTTCTTGTAACAGCCTGTGACTTCCTAGAAGTTGTAAAGCCCGGGTGGTGACTTAAGAGTTTCAGTACCTAGGTGTTTACATCACCAGAGACCCGACTGTCTTCTATGACCGTAACTTGGAGCCTCCACTGAGACAATTGTGGGAAGGTGTGTAACACTACAGAGCATTGCCCCTGTCCCTGTTAGGGAAAGCTTAATTATTCAAGATGATGGCACTGCCTCGTTTCCTTTATATCCCCAAAACAAACCATATCTGGGTCACCTCTCACAGGTTGAACCCACATACAGGATAGACAGGTGAAATATGCATCCGGGGGCTACCTCCGAGCCATTTAGAGGGGGAAATATAGTACTATAGCACTCACCCCATCTTCATTGACAATTAAACTATGGCACACTGCAACTGTGGCACTGGGCTGGCGGGGCAGGCTCACTCATGCAACACCACTATGGGATACATCACAGTTGGGCATACTGGGATTTAATAGGCTTGTCACAGATGGGACACTTGTGGATAAATGGTGCGGTGAAGTCCTTCGACGACCTGCAAAGGGAATACCTCGGAAACATTCTGCTACTTCCCAATTAGCCATGCATTGAGGGGGGCAGTACCAAGAGGTGAGGAGTCCTCACCATTAGAAGATAGGCTGCTAGAAGAATATATGCATGAAAAGGCAATTTCCTTAACCTACTGCAAGATCCTATATAACTCTCCTGATCTCTTGGTGATGCTTCAAGGAAGGTGGTGGAAAGACTGGGACAGTTTGCAGATGACGAATGGCAAGAGGCGTCCCCCAGAGAAGTAGCCATCCGTTCACAATTTAAGTGCAACTTAAGATCCGGTATAGGGCATATTATGCATGCACAACACTGGTTAGGATGGGCAGGACTGAGTCATTGCTTTGGCATAAAGGGTGTGGGCAGGAGGACACCCACTTACATATGTTATGGGACTGCCCGTGCTCCAGGCCTACTGGATGGCTGTTTTTATCCTGTATTCTGTTGTTGTACAAGGAATCTATAACGAATTCAGCAAAGTGGTGCCTATTGAATAAATGGGAAGCAACAGACCTCACTGCTATGGAGCAGCTCTGGGTCACACTTGGTCTTCTGGTAGCCAAACCCATATAGCCAGGTTAGGGAGGGCTGGTTCTGCCCCAATGTTGAGAGACTGGAAGACAGATATGGACTGGTGTATGCAGGCAGAAAGGGTAGGCGATGAAAGCAGGGGATGCCCACGAAAATGGACTAAGATCTGGGGGGATGGAATGAATGCTTTGTGCACCTGT
Organism: Lissotriton vulgaris; assembly: GCF_964263255.1. Lineage (NCBI taxonomy): Eukaryota > Metazoa > Chordata > Amphibia > Caudata > Salamandridae > Lissotriton > Lissotriton vulgaris. The sequence goes on along the minus strand of NC_141694.1, from coordinate 408,165,862 downwards.
AGGCAGAACTGACTCACTGGAATTGGAGTGAGTGCTGCAACAGGGGTGTGGGGGTGTTGAACAACAGTGAAATTGTTAAAAGGGTCTAATATAAAGAAATGTGTAAAGAGCACAGGGGCTCTACTGGTGCTACAATGTCTCTTCTTATCTCCTATGCTGAAAAGGATCGCCATTGCAGTGTTACGTTACTCATTGCATTAAAAAGAGTTAAAAAAAATAAAAATAAAACACACAATAGACAGTAATCATCACACTTCTAACTGTGCACACAGAATATAGTTGGGCAACATCATGGTCAAAACAGGCACACCGACACCCCATATGAACAAACAAAAGAATGACTTAAAACATAACTCCCAAAATGTACCCTCACACTGTGTACAGATGCCAGAAGATAGATTTCATGAATCTTCAAAAGCACCAACTAAATCCATCTAATGCACATAGTCAGTTGACTATTTTTCACACTTAAGGGCTCTGCCTTATCATGGAAACAGCACGATGCTCTATCTCTAAAGGAACCATTCCTCAAGTCTGAGAACTAAATCCGGGTCTTAATAATTACATTTTGGAGGCTTGGAAAAGTGTTGATGTTAATCGCCTAACACTTGTTGGCTGTCAAGCATTTTTAACAATGTGGCTAAAAAAAAAAAAATTCAAGGATGATTGTCTTTGCCAGAGGACTTTTGAGTGCTCACTGTATGATTTATATGATTTAAAATGTTTGAGTAGATGATTTCTGTGTCTGTGTGTGTAATATTCAAAGCAACAGATAACATGGTGTTATTACTAGAAACCGCGGAGGGTCAACCTAAACAAATAGCATCCCTAAAATAAGATAAACAGAGGTGACCAGTGTAATAGGAAAATGGATATCATATATTAGAAAGAAGATACAGTAGGTTTCATTAAAGTCCTTGGTGACGGAAGGTGTTCTGAAAAATACTGATCGAAGCTTCTGGGATGGCATGCTTTAAAAGCACATATCATGGGAGTGTCAAAGGGTAGACTTGCTGGGCAAATTGCTGGGACTAGTGGAGAAGTGTGGCTCACTGGTTAGAGGAGGCAGACCTGGAAGCAGAGGTCATCCCGGGACCAGCGTTCAATTCCCGGCTCGGCGGGGTCTTGAGTCCTAAAATGTCCATGGACTCGACAATTCTCGCTCCGGTGCCTACTCGATTCACGGGTTCACACTCTGCGACTCTGGGCAATAGCTTGCTTAATCTCCACAACGGCCCCTCGCGGCGGGATGCCTGGCTTTCACCCTGCGGATACCCTGCCGGGGTTATCTCACAGGGGAATACCAGGACGGGTTCCCTAAGCAAGCGCTTAGAAACCGCTCGGTGATTTGCGCTATACAAATTCCTGTACATTTACATTTACATTTACATTTAGTCATTCATCGGGGCACAATGTTTTTGAAGCAGGAGATTAGCACAGTAGAAGACTTAGTGGATCACTGATTATGCTTTGTCACGCATAACATTCGCCAGAAGACTGATACTTACAAATACTAAGCCTGAAGACGATGCAATATCTAATAACAGGCTTGCCAAATGTACCCAGTGTCCTCTTTTGAGAGTGCAGAAAGTCTTCAGAGTTAATAAAAGGGCAGCGGTGTCAAATGAAGTTGTGACATCACTCACGTGATTACATGTAATGATCTTGAACAACTGTTATAATTTGTAGTTCGATTTAAGGATAGACTTCTGCTCGCAATAGAGTCAGAGTACTTTTCTTGCAGCAAGGGATTTCACCAGTCAGAACATGTGGGTTAAGAGGTGACTGGGCAGTCCACACAAACATTTTGTTAAACAATATTTCACCTTGTCTTCTGAAAGATACTGGGATAAGAACACTACTTCCAACACCCCACCCCCGTCAGTCACCCTCCCTGAGGACTTGTGACTGAGTATCAAATCAGTCACCTAGCTGAGAATGTCAGGCTGTGATGCTGAAAATGAATTAGTCCAGTAACTGAGCTGTTCTAGCACCAGTGAGTACTAATATACATACTAGATCCTCTCTCTGTTTCCAAGCTAATATTCTATTCTGGTGACTTCAGTACTTTGGGGGCCATGCAGAAAGAAATCGTAAGAATGTCTAATTAAACAGTTAGGACATGAATATGCTGTTCATAATAAACAGGTGTTTTCCCCTGCCCTGAGTGGCCAACTGAACTTCGAGTATATGGTATTCTGATTTTTTATTTTGGCCCTGGTGCCATGCTAATCTGAGTATATGCAAAGAGGTTTAAAACTGTCTCTAAATATGAGAGGCCTTGAAAGTGTCATATGACCTGGATGGACATACCAAAAATGCCCTGGTTTGCAGCTGCTGAATGCTGTTTATATCAGTGGATGTAGTATATAAAAAGTTGTGACAGAATACCATGTTTTAAGGATCAGTAGTATGACCAGTCTTAGGTTAAGAACAATGGTTTCAGTGGTGTAATCAAAATGATAAGAATTAATTATATTGCTCAATGGCGATAAACATTACTACTGAGGATTGACAGGGATGGCAAAAAGAAGTGCACTCACAATTATATATATTTCTCTCGTTTTTACTTTATAGTATAAATTTCATGTTGAAGTATGTCATACAGTACAATTCATACAAAAAACAGACAATACATAAAAGTGCAGTGTGTCCCAAGTGTATCAGAAAAACCAAACTAACAATACATAAAACATAAGTTCTCTAAAGGCACAATGGTTTCTAAATGAATATATATACAGGAAATATGGTGTATTGATGATATTTTCCTGGTGTGGAGTGGGACCAATGAAGACTTTGATGCCTTTTTGACCTACTTGAACACTACACAGCACCATCTCAAGTTCACATCCACAATTTGTAAAGACACTATTGCTTTCCTTGACCTTAATATCATGAGTGATGGAGACAAACTGATCACATCACTACATAGGAAGGAGACAGAAAGGAACACTTTGCTTTCTTACCAGAGCCATCACCCGAGAGCTCTAAGAGATGGCCTTCCCTTCGGGCAATTTTTGTGCATTCGTCGCAATTGTGCCCGGAGGGAAGACTATATGAAAGAAGCAAATGCCCTGAAAGTGAAACTACTAAACAGAGGATATCCTAACAAATTGATAAAAAGATCATTAAAACGTGCGTGGTACTGTCCACAAGAGGAGCTTTTGATAACACGCCCCAAAAAAGACATACAGAAGATCGTTTGTGTGACTACTTTTGGTACTCATACAAACAAAATACGCAGCTTGATAATAAAACACTGGCATATCATACAAAATATTGATCCCTCTATTGAAGTGCCACTTTTTGCATTCAAGAGAGCGAAGAATTTGAAAGATCACCTGGTACACTCTTCAAATGAAAATACCAGAGATATAAGCGGTACATTGGAGTCTGCTTGGGGTCTACCACGGGTGGTGGGTCACCATCCATGTGGTAACTGCGTAGTCTGCCCCTTTACTTTTAAGACAACTCTGTTCCAACATGGCAACATCACACATACATTACAGACATTTTCAAATTGTAACACTCGCAGTGTTGTGTATTGCATTTGGTGCCCTTGTGGTCTGCCCTATATTGGGCAGACACAACAACCAATAAAAGCTAGAATAGGCCAACATCGGAGTCGGATTAGGAAACTCATCCTGACTGCACCCCTTGTAACACATTACAAAGATTTCAATCACAATGCTGACCAAATCAGATGGCAAGTTATAGACAATATAACAATGCCGGAAAGAGGTGGTGATATTTCGCAGATCCTACAACGTAGAGAATGTCACTGGATAGATAGAATTGACTCTATCAACCATGGCTTGAACTCCGCAGATGAATGGAGAGAGTATGTTTCAAATATTACAAACTAGTGTGTTCTACATTTATATGTTGCCTGTAAAGAGTGATGATGTTCAGATTGAATAATACACCATTTACTATATATGTATATATGTACCATTTCTTTCCATCTAGGTCTTTATGAAACATCAAAGGGTTGATAAACTTTATTGTACAAAGTAAAATGTAATAACTGTAGGCTTTCATTAATTATCATCCATACCTACGTCTATTGCCAAAATTATCGAAGCATAGTAATGTGCCCCCTTTTTTCGATTACTCTGAAGTCCCTTATAACCGTGCTACGGTAATATATAATTCTGATACATCATATATGAGAAATGACACGTCCCACATGTTAGCCCACTACAGAGACTATTTCCATTAATTTACAACTATGAAATGTTGATTTAAATGGCAATTTGCCCTTTAACAAACATGCCCATGCACAAGTGTGCATTGGGGTCGCCTTAACAAATACGATTGTAATTAAGGTCCCAATTAACAAATAATACCATACACAAATGTGGCTGAGGGTTGCTTTAATAAACATGACCGAGCGAAGAACTCCGTTTCTTTGCAGATTGCTCCTTATGCAATCACTCTTTTTGACAGGGTCTAGTATCACGCTCTAGACGGCTAACTCTAGTAATCACATGGTTGGCTATCGATTCAGAGACCTGACTGCGATCGAGTTTTCCAAACTCTCACGGTCAGGTCTCACATGAATTAGTATCGCGGGAGCAGGAGGAGCGAGCAAACACTGAAGAAGAGAGCTGTGAGACGCGACCGGGCTCCACAGCATCGAGGTACGTTTTATTACATTGCGATTCAATCCTTTTCCATTGAGATTTGTGGAAAGTATGCTTTCCACAGTATACCTGACAAGTCCTTATTTTATATTAAAACAGGCATTATCCTCGTTTGATCCAAATATTGACTTAAAGAACCGGATACCATTGCGTTATCCCAACCTATTACACACCCATTGCAGGTAATCATTAACATCCGTAATGCTCAAGGGTAACAATTATGGCGTTCTCTAGACACAATGTAACTAGGTTGTCTATTGCTTCATTAGGTGTAACAGATATTACCTCGAAATTCTAATACAATTGACTTTGGTCGCACATTGCACATTGATATCCCTTGACCACTACAAGTGGTAAGTACCAAATCTGAATACGGTGCTTTTTCACTTTAATTGATTAGATGGTAATTCTTTCGTGCATTCTCACCAATTGCTCTCTTGTTCCCCTCCGCTCCTCGACAATTTCAACAGTGCCCGGCTGGGTCACTTGTAAGTGTGTGAATCCTTTTCTTCTTCTCACCATGCATGGGTGAACATAAAAATAGAAACCAGGTATTTAGGTCCCTACTTTCCAAATAAATATTATAAATATTATAATTATATACAACTGTCATACAGTTTACTCACAGCCCCTTCGTACTTTTAAATTTTAGATGTCCTTCATTTTCCTGTCCTGACGAGACCCATATCCTAAAGGGTTGAAACGCCGTCGACGCTACGTGGAATAGAACCCCTAAATAGAGTGCCTACGATTGTGTAGATTCACTCATAACAATCATATTATCTCTCCTGGGTCTTTTTTCTGTATATATATTCATTTAGAAACCATTGTGCCTTTAGAGAACTTATGTTTTATGTATTGTTAGTTTGGTTTTTCTGATACACTTGGGACACACTGCACTTTTATGTATTGCCTATGTTATTTGTATGAATTGTACTGTATGACATACTTCAACATGAAATGTATACTATAAAGTAAAAACGAGAGAAATATATATAATTGTGAGTGCACTTCTTTTTGCCATCCCTGTCAATCCTCAGTAGTAATGTTTATCGCCATTGAGCAATATAATTAATTCTTATCATTTTGATTACACCACTGGAACCATTGTTCTTGATATAACTGTTGGCCCTGGTTCCTTTGTGAGTAGGGTTTCCCTTGTCTTTTGTTAAAGACAGTCTTAGATTAAGGCCTACTGGCGTGTGTAGTAAATCGAAGAAGGAGACTGAAGTGTAGAATTAAGCATAAGTTTATTATAAACAGCCCCACACCAAGTGCAGTGCGTAGGTTAGTTAAGAAGTCTCAGCAATGACAGTTGGTGGTTTAGAAAGGGAGCAGAGGGAGAGTGGAATGTTGGGGGACCAATAGGAAAGATGAGCCAACAATGGGTGCTCTCGCGCAGGAGAGATGGGTTCACACCTTGCGCGCTAAGGGCACGAGGGAGTTGCAGAACTAGGTTACAACACATCTTCCTCTCTTGCGAGTTTTAAAAAATAAGCCACAGAATGTGATATAACAAAAACATTTGTGTTAGATTAACTGATTGACTTTAGTCACAAACAAAGTCTTCATAGCGTTTGGGTTTATGGATGGTTCTCCCAAACCTTCCAGAGACCAAGTGGGAATCAGGAACACTTTCAGTGTCAGAGTGGGAATCATTACTGGTTCTACCGAACCTACCACTGAAGCTGTGACCGTCAGACTTGGCTTCAGAGTCAGTGCGTGAGTCACCGTAACAACTCCGATTAGGTATCGGAGTGCGAGGATTGACATCCACAGACTGCTCTGATGATTGAAAATCAGCTGAGTCAGTGTCAGGTGGGAGATTGTGTGAAATGACATTTCTGGGCATGTAACCATGTTCTAAACTGGTCCTATCAACATCAACCCACAAATCTTTGCAATAAGTATCATGTTGCAGTTGGTTGGGAACATTGACTCCATGATGGTATCTTGCCAATCTACTCATGTGCCACACTTTCCCATCACTGAGTTTGGCCGCATTGTTAAACAGTTCATCAATGTGAAGAGGAGCGGTGAATCTGCTTTCTCCTTTTCTTACTTTTTTTTTCTAAACAAACTTTTACAAGGTTGCCACCCTTAAATGAATGTTCTTTTGTACCATGTTTGGAATCATACCATTCTTTGTAGTATTTTTGAACTTTGATTATGTTATTTCTGATGACATCTGGTGACCATTCAATTTGTGTGGAATTAGGCATCCAACCTAGGTCAATACTCAGGGGCTGTCTGCTTCTCATGAGAACAAATGATGCATTACGGGTGCTGGCACAAGGAGATATTCTGAAGGCCTAGATGAGTTTGAACACTTCTTCTTCCCAGTTTAGATTAGCATTTCTTGACAGCTGTATGTGTCCCTTCAAGACACGGTTGAAGCGTTCGGTGAGGCCATTTCCTTCTGTGTGGTATAATGAGGTGGTGTGATGAGTGATGCAATTTTTCTCAAGGAATAACTTGAACGCCTCTGAGCAAAATTGTGGACCATTGTCGTGAGCACAAATTTGGGTAATCCTTCGCTCAAGAACAGCTTATCCAAGAATGAAATGATTTTTGAGCTGTCAATTTCCAAGACAATTTCTATTTCAGGCCACTTTGAGAAATGATAGCCACTAGAATATACTTGATCTCTCCATCATGTCCTTCAATGGGCCCGCGATGTCTATGCCTAATTTCTCCCATGCCATTAAGGGGGGTTGGTGTGGAGAAAGAGAAACTTTGGATGTTTTAAGGGTTTTGTCTGAATCACAGCATTCTACACAGTTTCTTATCTGGATTTTAATTTGCTTGTCAATACCAGGCCACCAGTAACTGGTTCTGACTCTCTGCTTTGTCTTAGAAATGCCCAGGTGACCAATGTGGCAAAGTTTAAGAATTCTGTCTTTGAGTGTGATGGGGGCTATAGCTTTTCCAATTCTGTACAACACTACGTTTTCCCAACTGAGTTCATTTCTTATTTCCCAGTAAACTTAGACATTGTCGTGAAGATGGCGTTTTCCTGGCTAAGTGGTGTTGACAAATTTGCATACGTCTTGGAGTGTTGAAACGTGAGACATGTGCTGTTCCCATTCTCCCGCAGAGATTCCATCCAAATCCGTGTTGAAAAGTAGAGCCACTTTTTCATCATCCTCCAGTGTATCCGTACTCTCGTTGTGTGGAAGAGGCAGTCTGCTAAGGAAATCTGCAATTTTATTCTTAATTCCTGGACAATATTCTGCTGAGTAGTTGTAATCCAGCAATTTGATAGACATTTTGCTTAGTCTTGGTGAAGCATTTTACAAACCAGAGGCAGACAGGATTTTAATTAAGGGTTTGTGGTCCGTGCGAAGATGTATATTGTATCCCCAAATGTATGCTCTGAAGTAATTGAGCGCCCATGAACAGGCCAGCATCTCACGTTCGATTACTGAGTATTTCTCCTCAGCATGGGTGAGCGACCTTAAAGCAAAGGCCACAACCCATTCATGGTTCGAAGTATCCTTCTGTGCTATCACAGCACCCAGTCCTTTGTTGCTAGCATCGGTGGTTACAAAGATTTCAGCTTTGGGATCAAATCCTTTGAGAAACGGTACCTCGCTGATTTCCTTTTTGATTGTTTCAAAGGTGTTCTGACATTCCAGGGACCACTCAAATTTTGCTTTATTTTTTAATAATTGTCTTATACTGTAAGTTTTCTCTGAAAAATTTCTAATGAATTTTGTGTAATACTCAGTTAATCCAAGAAAAGCTCTGACATCTTCTTTGCTTGATGGGCAGGGAGCATTGAGAATGGCGTCCACTAAACCTTGTTTTGGTTTGATGCCATCACGGCTAATGGTGTGCCCTAGATATACCACTTTGTTTTGGGATATTTTACATTTGTCTAATTCAACAGTCAGTCCATGCATTTTCAGTTTGTTAAAAACCTGCCTAAGGCGTGTGTCATGTTCCAATTGGTTGCTGCCCATGACCAGGATGTCATCTTGGAAAAACCTGATACCATCAACGCCTTCAAAGATGGAAGTCATGACCCTTTGAAAAAGCGCTGCGGCCGAGGCTAAGCCAAACGGTACTCTGGTGAAACGATAACAACCAAAAGGGGTGATAAATGTAGTGGATTTTTTGCTGTCCGCGTGTAGGGGAATTTGGAGATACGCGGATTTTAAATCAATTATTGAAAATACACACATATCATTGGTGGCATTAAACATTTCACATATACGTGGTAGCGGGTATTGATCAACAATAATATTTTTTATTAAGATCCCTAAGATCGATGCAAAGTCTAATTTTCCCATTGGGACGTTTGACTACCACTAAGGGGAAAACCCACTCCGCAGACTCAACTTCTTCTATTATTCCATCTTTGACCAGTCTATTCAGTTCGACTTGAACATCATTTTTTACTGAAACTGGTAAATGTCTTACCTTGTAAATGCAAGGGACAGCTGAGTCTTTAAGTTCAATTTTATGTTGAAAACTGTTAAGAAGACCAACTTTACCAGAGAACAATCTTTGTGGATGGTAAGTTTACAAGACTCGTCAACAGACAAAACAGGATTAGCGCTATTTGGGTTGAGGATGATGCCAAGATCAGCTTGATCACGCCAACCAAGGACCGAAGGTCCCTTCTTAGCCACAAAAAGTCTGCAAAATGCTTTCCTGATTTTGAATTCGAATTCTAGATCTCGTGTTCCTAAAAACTCAATGTTGTTACCCGTGTAACTTCTAGCAATTACATTACATTTTTCTAATGATGTACCAATTTTGTCAGTGAATTGTTTCCATACATTCTCATTGATAATCGTGAAAAGAGAACCAGAATCTGCCATTAAATTCACTGTTACACCACCCAATTTCACATCACACATGGGTTTTTTTTTCTTTGTGGGTGTGAGTTCCAATACGTCATATTCTATGGAGAATACGTAGCTGATGCTATCAGAATCTGAGTACTCAGAATTTTCCTCAGCTGAGTCACTCTCCTCTTGAATTTGTTTACCATGTTTGCTTTGTTTGAAAGATCTTCTATTACATGCTTTAGCAATGTGACCTGTCAAGCCACATGCCATGCACTTCTGATATCTAGCAGGACATTTTGTTGAATCAGCTAAATGGGTGGGAGAACCACATTGAAAACATTTGAGTTCAGAGAGTTCATTATTTTTCATACTGTGACGCTTCTCACTGCTATGTTTGGATTTGTAGTGTTCACCTTTCCTGTGATAATCATGTCCAATTTCTCTTTTGTTTACATTCTGTCTCAGTTTGCTAGCATTGGAAGATTTAATAGCTTTAACTACCACAGGCTCATCTAAAACTGCCATTGCACATCTGCCAGTAAGTTCTGCCTTTTTAACCAAAGTGACAACTTCCTTTAAAGAAGCTTCTCCATTCACCCAGAGTTTGTCTTGGATATTAGGGTTGCTGGCAAGCATGATCATTTGATCATAAACAAATTCTTCTTGTAGTTGACCAAATCTGCAGGTTAATGCCAAATTGTTCAAAGCAGCCACATAATCATCAATGCTCTCATCTTTACCTTGCTTTCTCCTAGAAAATTTGCAACGGTCAACAGCAACACATACAATAGGTGAGAAATGAGCATCAAGATCATCCAAGGCATGTTGATAAACATTGTCGCAATGTGATACGGGACTCAAGCCAACCCCTCCCGTACCTCCCATTCCCGGACACTCACCCTTCACGACAGCCTCTGAGGTAGCGCCCTGGGACACCAACCTGACAACCAGCTCCCCTCCCCTCCCCTCTCTGTCTTCCAGGAGCCAATCAGGAACGGGAGACTCCCGGAACCACAACCACCTGACCCCGGAAGTCCCGCCTCGGAATCCCCGCCGGAACAGGGAAAAAGCGGAAGCAAGGACAGAGACGCCGTCGGAGCAGCGATCTCGTGGCAGGAGGCTCGGACCGGCGTTGAAGCAGACCAGACGAAAGAAGAGGTAGAAGAGTGGAGCGAAGACTGTTGGAGTCCAGAGGAGGAGGCTGAAGAGTGGCCGCAACTCACCTGGGAGTTGCGGCGGAGCGTGTGTAACCCTTCGGCTTACATGGTGCCCCTGCCACCTTCCAAAGAGCCATGAACCAAATATTGAGGCCCCACTCCCTATACGCAGGGGCATATCTTGATGACATTATCATCTTCAGTGACAGTTGGGAAGAACATCTGGAACATTTGGGACAAGTAGTTACTTCATTGGGTACCTATGGGTTTACCATCAACCCCGCTAAAACTACCTTAGCAGCTCAGACTGTTAAATGGGAGAAGGAGTTATCAGACCCCAACAGAATAAAGTAGAAGCCATCCAAGCCCTTCCTTTCCCCCGAACCCGAAAAGACCTTTGAGCCTTCCTGGGTCTCCTAGGTTATTACCGACGGTTCGTCCCTAACTTCTCCCAAAGAGCAGCTCCCCTTACCGACTTGCTAAAGAAGACAGCCAAGACCGAAGACGCCCTGCGTAACCCTACTCCTTCACTCCTACGTGCCTTCCAAGGGCTCAAAGCATCCCTGACCTCGGAGCCAGTGTTAGTCAGCCCAGACTACTCCCAACCCTTTCTGTTACAGACGGATGCATCAGACGAAGGCCTAGGGGCCGTTCTCTCTCAGACAGACGACAAAGGAAATGAGAGACCGATTCTGTTTTTAAGTAGGAAATTGTTTCCCCGCGAAATGAACTATGCAGTTGTAGAGAAAGAGGCTCTTGCCATTAAGTGGGCTGTCGAGAGCCTCTGGTACTATTTGGAGGGGCGCGAGTTCATCATCTACACCGACCATGCTCCACTTGAGTGGATGGCCCGGAACAAAGGACACAATGACCGGGTCCTCCTTTGGTTTATGTCCCTCCAACCATTTCGGTTCAAAACAATCCATCGCAAGGGTTCTTAACACCTTTACTGCTAAGGCAATATTTTACTGCTCATTTAATTTCCATTGAAATCAATGAAAAGTGCATGACGAGTTACCCTTGTCATTAGCAGCCAAGAGGTTAACAAGGAAATGCCGACTTCCTCTCCCGATATCCCCTCAGTCCAACCCGTACAAGAAGGACAGCTAGGGGAAGGGGATGTGATACGGGACTTAAGCCAACCCCTCCCGTACCTCCCATTCCCGGACACTCACCCTTCACAACAGCCTCTGAGGTAGCGTCCTGGGACACCAACCTGACAACCAGCTCCCCTCCCCTCTCTGTCTTCCAGGAGCCAATCAGGAACGGGAGACTCCCGGAACCACAACCGCCTGACCCCGGAAGTCCCGCCTCGGAATCCCCGCCGGAACAGGGAAAAAGCGGAAGCAAGGACAGAGACGCCGTCGGAGCAGCGATCTCGTGGCAGGAGGCTCGGACCGGCGTTGAAGCAGACCAGACGAAAGAAGAGGTAGAAGAGTGGAGCGAAGACTGGTGGAGTCCAGAGGAGGAGGCTGAAGAGCGGCCGCAACTCACCTGGGAGTTGCGGCGGAGCGTGTGAGTACCACCGAATCCACCTCTGTAGCACATTAGGTGCTTTGTATATAGTGTTCGTCCCTCTCTCCTTAATAGCACAAGGCCTGGCCTGCACTGTAAAGATTTTGTATAGCACGTCCTCACTTGTACAGCACTTGGTACATAGGCTGACCCCTCACGATCCCTCACCTACACCCCGTCTCTCTTTCCCTTCCGAATCCGTCCCGCTACCCTTCCCTCACTGTCATTCTCTACTCCCAAACACTCCCGGTGCTGGTTGTAGAACAGTGTCACAGCGAGTCAGGCTGGACTAACCGCTCCTTGTGCTCTTTCTCTTTCCTCCGAGGACCACCCAGCACGTATCCATCTCGGAGGACCCGTTCCATCACCGGAGGGAGAAGACAAGACACCATCGCGAGAGGCCCTACATCCGTACTACCTTTTTCATCGCCTGTACTAACTGTGTTCTTGACACTATTAAAGACCCACCATTGCACACTACATACGGCCTCCTCGCCTGATTTTCCGGCCCGCCCTAAGCCCACGTTCACACGCCTTTTCTCACTTTTTTCTCTATGTTGTTATAAGTTTTGACACCACCAGGACCTAAACAGTACAAAAGCACTTTCTTTTTCTGCTCAGCTGTGAAGTCCTCATCCTCCACCGTTTCAATATAATTTGTAAAGTACTCTTTCCACTCCTTCCAAGGCATGCATGGAGCACCTTTGAGGAGCAGAAACGCTTGAGGCTGCGTAAGATTTAATGAGCTTAGAGCACACATGTCGAATTAAATTGCAAGAAACAATAAAAAGAAATTCCAGTTTTACATGCACAAACGAAGATCAACGTTGCAGATTTAGTTACACTAAACTTTGTGTTCTTCCTTACTTATTACTATAGTACTGATTATAGCACATTAACAGACACAAGTGAAAATAATGTTTGGCCAGGGAACTAGGCCGCAAGTGTAATAATTATTTAAACAGTCTGCCCTCTATAAATTCCTTCACAAGGTAAAGTACTTTCATATGCAGAAGGCATATCCGTCACTGAAGTTATGATGATATTAACTGCAGATGCATCCACAAGAGTTTTTTTTTTTAAGTAGAACTTAAACAAGTTTACAAATTGCAGAAGAAAGCTTTTAGCGTTGAAAACCCCTTTTTTTAAAAATTGTTATAGGTGTGCACGTCACCGTGAAAGTGCAAGAAACGGAGTCGAACTCTAGAAATTCCTTTCAAAAATGACTCCAAGATGGCGCCTGACGCTGCGTTCCAGTGACGTAGCGCGCACTTGGGCATGCGCAGAGGATGCACAGAGAGAGACGTCAGTAGGCGCAAAAACACGCTGACAGGAAATTGAAGAATGAAATGCGCAGTTCCGCGGAAACCCCCAGGAGGATGAACAGATACGTGGCAAGCACCATACCTTTGATCCAGGGGACCGGCAGTTGAAGTGACCAGGTTGAGTCCGTGACTTGAATGACTTTCAGGATGGAAGGCTGTGCTAGGTGGGCACATGTCCGTTGCCAGAAGCCAGAAACGAGTTGACGCTCCCAACCAGACAATGTCTAGAACGCCGAAAAGCAATCAGGTATGAAGCCAGATCTTCCGTTTCCCTGGTACAATGCCTTTCTTGTTTCTTTAAATTTTGCCTTAAATCAAGCAGGAATATATTGAATCCGCAGTGAGGGGCTGAAGTTCCGCTCGTCGCCACTTGTAGTAAATCGAAGAAGGAGACTGAAGTGTAGAATTAAGCATAAGTTTATTATAAACAGCCCCACACCAAGTGCGGTGCGTAGGTTAGTTAAGAAGTCTCAGCAATGACAGTTGGTGGTTTAGGAAGGGACCAGAGGAAGAGTGGAATGTTGGGGGGACCAATAGGAAAGGTGAGGGAACAATGGGTGCTCTCGCGCAGGAGAGATGGGTTGACACCTCGCGCGCTAAGGGCACGAGGGAGTTGCAGAACTAGGTTACAACAGCGTGCTCAGGTAAAGTTCCACTTCTACGCGCTTGCCCAGTCCATTACGCTAACACCCCTTGCATGGTAAGTTTGTTTGTGGGACCCATGTGGTACACGCAGGGTGTATGTGAGTTAACCAGATTAATGGAGGCCAGTGGGATCCCTTTTGGATGGCATCTGCCTTCTATAGGAAGGAGGGTGAGGATTTTACTCCCAGATCCTAGAAGTGTATTGCTCACATTTCAGTAGTTGGAGGGAGAACACCTCAACACAGAAGTAAGCGGAGTAGTGACAAGGTTCCTTTAGATATTCTATGTGGGATTTTGGCATGCCCTTTTGTCTTACCCTGATTATTCCTTTAGATGTGCTAATGCCAGCCTGGCATAAAAACGTCATACCTCTTTGTGCTGTGTTGTAGGTGCGCCAGGAAGGAAACTACCTTCTCTAAGTAGCATCACTATACACAAAGGCTGTGTCTGGAGAACAGCCTGGAAAGGGCTTTCGAAAAAAATCCACCTCAAATCGGTTCTGCCATTTGAAACAGTGGATTGTATTGTATTGTATTGTATTGCTACTTGTTAAGCGCAGCTGTCACTCAAAGGGTATCCTGGCGCTGAGACCACATCAATCCATCGGGTGAAACACACTACATTGCTCTAGGAAATAGATAGGTCTTAAGGTCCCTTTTGAAAGAAGTAAGGTCTTGTCTACTCCTCAGCGTCAGAGGTAGGGTATTCCATAGCGTAGCAGCTGTGAAACTAAAGGCACGGCCGCCCATTCTCACTCTATTAATCCTGGGGACCGTCACTAGAAACGCTGAGGAGGATCTCAGAAGTCTGGCGGCTTGATACCAAGAAAAAAGATTTTGAAGCGGTATCGGTCCTAGTCCGTGCAGAGCCCTGAAGACAAGGCATAAAGCCTTGAAGGCAATCCTCTGCTGGACAGGTAACCAATGAAGATCAACCAATGCTGCAGATGAAGAAGCAGAACGTGGACAGGATAAGGCCAATTTAGCAGCCATATTTTGAATCCTCTGTAAGTTTAGGATCAAGGTTTTGGGGGCTCCCAGAAGTAGTGCATTGCAGTAGTCTAATCTACTGAGAATAGAGCTACGCACTACCTCTGCTCTAGCTTCCAGGGGGAGTAACGGCAAGATCTTGCGTAGGGCACGGAGCAAGCCCATACAAGTCGCCGTGGTCCTGTTCACAGAGGCGTCGAGCTGCAAATTAGGTTCAAACAGAACTCCCAAATTGTGGGCCGAGTCTGCAGCCTCTACCGTGCCTGGGATAGAAGTTGGCCAGAAGTCGTCTGGTAACGGACGAGGAAGACGATCTAGGGAGCAGTGAAGAACCTCAGTTTTTGACCCGTTAAATTGAAGCGAGTTAACTCGCAGCCATTCTGCTGTTGCCAACATACAACGGTGAAAGGAGTCCCTCGACACTGTCTCTGTGCCCTCAAATGAGAAAATCAGTTGAGTGTCATCGGCATAATTGATGACAGATATGCCGAATGACTTTATCAGGTCTACCAGGGGTTGAAGATAAAGATTGAAAAGGATCGGACTGATCGCTGACCCCTGGGGGACACCCTGATTCACTTGTCGTGTGGCTGATCGAAAAGGTGGTAACGCCACCGCTTGCTGTCTGTTGCTGAGATAAGATGTTAGCCATCTCAAAGCCAGGCCAGTTACTCCTAAGCTCCGAAGGCGGCTCAAAAGGACTGCATGGTCCACCGTGTCGAACGCGGCCGACATGTCAAGCAGCACTAAAAATACTGACTTGCCCCTGTAGACACGCGTTCGTAGATTGTCCAACACGGTAACCAATGCCGTCTTGGTGCCACGAGCCGGCCTAAACCCGAATTGTGATACATCCAGGCAGGAGTTAGTTTCCAGGAAGTTGGATAATGCTCTCGTGACCCATTTCTCGATGATTTTTATCGCAAAAGGTAGAAGCGAAATGGGCCTATAGTTGGCCGGACATGAAGGGTCCAAAGAAGCCTTCTTTAGCAGTGGTGTTACTATTGCCAACTTCCAACTGTCTGGAACAGAAGCTGTAGTCAATGACTGGCAGCAGATGGAGTAGAGCGGGGGAAACAGCTCATCTTGGAATGCCTTCCAGATCTTATGTGGCATTGGGTCAAGCGGTGATCCTCAGGACACGCCGTTGGCCAGAACACAAAATTCCTCCAAGGAGGGGGTCGGAAAACAGGACAGCTGAGGAAATTCTTCCTTGTTGTCATCCCATTCGGAGCCCAAATGAGGGGGGGATTCTGAGGAAGAAGATAAAGACAATACGGACTGTCCAGAAATCCGGAGTCCATTCAAAATTGTCTTAATTTTCTCCTCAAACGCGAGGGCAAGGGAATCGCATAATTCCTGAGAGGCCGGGATAGCTGGTACAGTACAAGACGGATTGGCTAGATTATTGACCAACTTAAACAGGGTCTGTGACTAATTGGGGACCTTAGCAAGAGTATCTTGCAGAAACTGCGCTTTGGCCTTTCTTAGCTGGGCCTTGTATTCCTGCAAGGCCACTTTATATGCTGCTTTGTCCGACTCCCTGTATTTTCTCCTCCAGGCCCGCTCCGCCTGTTTACAGCGGAGTTTATGCTGTCTAAGGTCATCGGTAAACCAGGCATTAGCTCCTCTAGGTCTGTCCCTCACCCTCCGTAATGGAGCCAGCTCATCCAAGGATGTAGAAATTTGCTGGCAAAGGACGGCGTAGCTTTTGTCCACACTATCCTCCACCGTGAAGGTTCTGGGCAGTAATGTAGGCATGTTCGGTTCCCTTAAAAGACGAGACCATTGCCTATTGAGCTTAATACCACCCAGGACACCTGTATTTAACGGACCAGGCAAGGAGATAGACATAAGAATCAGTGCATGGTCGGTCCAGCATTGATCCACGACCTCTCCAACTGTAACCAGTTCCTTATCAGCAAATACAAGGTCTAAAGTATGTCCCTTAGCATGAGTAGGTGACATAACCAGCTGTACGAGTTGTATATTGCTGCATGCTTGGCAGAGTTCTCTATAGGCCAGATCTTGAGGGCCGGAGGGCCAAAGATTGAAATCGCCCAACACTAGAAATCTAGCATGAGAGTTTGAGAGGTCATAGATCAGATCAACCAGTGACTGGAGGGCCGAGGTGGTCGAAGAAGGCGGTCTATAACATAGAAGACCCGCTACCAGAGTGCCGCCCTGGGCCGTAATAGAGAAGCCCATGAGCTCAAACCCAAATACCTCTTTTACCACCAACTGCGTAAGGGAAATTGAGTCTTTAAAGATGTATCCTATGCCACCCCCTCTACCAGATACTCAAGGGGTATGTCTTATAAGATAACCCGGGGGACAAGCCCATCCAAGTTCCACCCCACAATCAGCTTTGGCCCAGGTCTCCGTAACAAATAGTATGTCCAAATGTGAAGTTTCTATTAAAAGAGCAATCTCAGCATAGTGCTTTACAAGGGAGCGAACATTCAACAGACCACAGGAGAGGGTTCTAGAAGAGGAAGGGGTCGAAATGCATTGCTCACCAGCATCGGTATCAATCAGTGGATCATAGGATTCCACTCGGGAGTCTATCAAATGTAGAGTCGCTGTAGTGAGCACACCGGGAGCACCCGGGACGCGAACGGGCACAAATGGGCTTACCTCTGGCGCACCTCCGGCGCGCCTACGGTGCGCCCGCTGCGCGCACACGCTGCACGCCTGCTTCCCCATTCCCTTTTATAGTATTACGCCACACGGGGTTCCGGCTCTAAGAGCCTCTGTACCCAACCAATATGGCGCCTGCAAAGTGGCCCAAGCCTCGAAACCCACCCAAGATGGCGGTCGGAGCGCCACACACAGGGACCCCCACTATCTAAGTCCCGCCAAGTGCGGATGTAAAACAATTATAGTGCAAGGTAAGCCTGACTATTCCCCACAAAGCACTGTATGGCAAGCACCTAATAGGTAGGCGAAAATACAGCAGCGCGATCAGCGCGATCAAGGCAGCACGATTAAAACCCAGGTACACAAAGATAGAACAGAATAACATGCACAGCAATGCGCGCGATGTCAAATTAGGTCTGCCGAGCGTGCTGGATGAGCAGCTTAAATAAGCTCACCAATACGCGGGGTTCCGGCTCGTAGAACCTCTGTACCCAACCAATATGGATTCACATAAACAATATGCCAGTTGAGTATGTAAGTGGGATCCAAACACCCCCACTTGGTTCCAGTACCAAATCCTTCATGAGTAAGGAAGGGAGTGCTCATGCCAATGCACACTGGCATCTAAAGCTGCTGGTGTCTGTGAAATGCCTGCTTCCGTCAACATCTAAACGCCCTAAAAACCACTCGCAGCACTATCCACTAGCTGAAGATAAAATAGAGAGGTCCCACATTCTAGGGGGAAGGACACCTAACCAGACTTTGAAGTAAAAAAACTTTCCTTGGAAATTCGTGGGGGATCCTGACCTAGTTGCTACCAGAATCTTGTCGGTTAGTTTGAGACATTAATGTAAAGTTTAAAAGACCGGTTGTAATGCGATCGTGGGCCAAGGTGGACATGTCAAAACATGACTTTTCCGTCGCAGCTCGTGGGACCTGAGCAGTTGGCGCATTAACCGAAGGGGTCATAAATGTATTGTAAATAACAGAGACTTATACACCTATTTTTACTATCTGCATTATCGATGTACCTGTTTTACTATGCTCCCCCATGTACACACACCCCCCACCTATACCTACAACTACGCTGTACCTAATGGCCTGTTATTCACTCTCCTGGTGTTATTCTATGCTTTGTAAAGCGCTCTGATATCTGCAAAGATCTTGTTCGCGCTATATAAAACTTTCAAAATAAATAAATAAAATGTCACACAATCCAGCATACATAGATACCTTCAATCACTCACACTCCATCAACATCCATTCTTACCCCAGTGCAAACACAAGTTCGCACCACAAACGTATAAGGTTGTAAAGAGCTTTTCATCCCATATATGTTAAAAACACATCTAATAATTCAATCCATATAAGAGTGCAGAACATGTCACATCATATTCTATTCCATACCCGTGTGGGTTTTTACCCTGTTAGTATAATTAACTGTTACCTGTGGGTTGGGTTGGATAATGACATAGGTTGTGTCCTGGGAATACTGCTCTCTAGGAGATTGCAGATTCTCATAGCTCTTTCTTTTTTTTATTATGTGTCTCCTTTGTGCCTCAAGGCTTCTAAGTATGCTGGATTGTGTGACATTGAATTTCCAAGGGGAGTTTTTTTGACTTGAAAGCACTATCCACTAGAACAAAAAACCTGCAGTAATAGGTACCTGCACTCAATGGCAGAGGTACTGCATTTGCACCCATTGCATCTGTATGACACTGCATCCACCAGCATTTTCTCCCATGTTGGGCATTCTCCTACACCTACTGACTGCATAGTGTCGAACAAAATAGAGTCTGCAAGTATTTCCTTCCTCAAGTGGAAAAACGACTTCAAGAAAACCAGCAAAACAAGGCCACAACACTAGTAGAATTGTATTCCATGAAAACAAGCAACATATAATGCTTACCGCCTTCCATTGGGTTCAGTACCCAGAATGTATTTAGGACAGACCTGTTTGCCACGCTCGCTACTGATGCTTAGTATACAACTTCAAACCTGTCTCATCGGATTACATCTGTATAATGTATGACACCTGAAGCATTCTATTGTTACAAACGGCTTTCTTTTGCCTTACTGTACAGACTGACAATAGCTTAGAGATTAGGCTTTATAAAATCCGGTACATGCAACCTCCCTGCTCACTAGTCTCCCAAAAATAGATAAGCCCCTCTCATAGCATTGCTAGATGATTCAACCAGGTTCCTCACTAAGAAAAAATGGGATCACATCAACTTGCACTTGCTTACCTTATATGGCTCACAATTAGGGCCCACTGTACCATGAGAATGCATGTCCTATACTTTAAAGCTCTGGACCACCAAACCCTGAAATGCCTTGACAAGAAATGTCCTTTTCAGGATGCTCTCACTCACTCGGCCGCAAAGATCGAATATCGGCACTCCTTACTTCGGGAAAAAGCAACAGCATAGCCAGTTGTACCTCTCCATATTAAAAATATCGGCTCTTTTCAAAGCTTCACCGCATCCTCCAAAACTTTTCATCTAAATAACACCTTCTATCTGAACCTTATGTGCTTTTACATGTCTACCACGTTATTGTTGGGTTACTAAAATGTTTACCTTCATACTTCTTCTTGATGGTGTACTACTTACCTAACGCCACCATTCATACCTATTTGACTTCCTACTACTGTTCATCTACCCTTACCTGTCAAATGTTGTATTCCTGGTAATCTAGATTATATTCTAAATTACACCCCCTTTATAGTGTCAAGACTCTTAATTTGTTATCCCATATTAATCTCTTTATCATGCTTATCAGTGAATGCACTATCATCAAAGGGATAAAGATTGGATGACAGTACATAGGCTGGTAAATAATATGTCTGTGGGAACAGAGTGAGCCCAATTCTCAAACTACATTTTGTAGTATGAAAACTAGTGCTACAGCTGTACAAAGAGCTATTCGCAAACCTACGGCCGGAGACCTGCCCCTGATCTATCTTTTTTGTGTGGAGGTCTCTGCCACCTGTGCGTTGGTATACATTTTTTTAGTACATGTGAAAGAGAAAAGGGGGAGGTGCTAGAAATGAGGAATACTTATCACTAAATGAGAGAGGTTTAGAGAAATAGAAAGAGATTTAAGAAGAGAAATGCTAAAAACACTCCCACAAAAAAGTTTGAAAATTGAACTTTCGAAAATACACTTCACAAAGTTACTACAGTTTATCAAAATACGTCCAAAACTGCTTAATTCCTGCCTTGAAACAAGTGAAGCAAAACTCTGTTATTGCACAAGGTGTCAGAGAAAATAGTGAAGGTAGAGAATAAAACGAACACCCTACAGGAATGAATATTAACTAAATTAAATGTGCTCAATTTATAAAAAATATCTATATCTCTAGGGCTCTCTCTCTCTCTCTCTTCATATACATATATATATATATATATTTATGTACATACATACATCGAAAAGCAATGTATCTGTAGCGCTAATAAACATGTGCATTGGCAGATTCGGGTGTGCGACTCACCCTCTGTCGAGAAATAATTTGGATTTTTGTTGCCTGAGCAGGATGGTGCAAGACTCGCTGTGAGTTGCCCCGCTTTGGTGCTCCCAATCAGTTTTTAAACTAATTATATGCAAAACTTTTAACCAGGTTTACTAAATATGAAAAAGTCATCCCGCAACATCTTTAACCAGTGACAAATCATTCCTGGAGTCCTCTTTGGCGAAAAGACTGGAATAAAGGGTTTACATGAGGGATTCAGCACAGAGAAACGATAGTAGTTTGTTCCACTTATGAGGGATCAACTTGCGAACCCAACAATTGTACCAGGAAGCGGTGTTACCAACAGCTAACCCCACCACTCACCCCCAGGAGGAGTAACACAGAGTGTAGGGGCACAACTTGTATAGTCCAGGCCACTCGGAACGCAGGCACTACTGATGGCCGAACACTTCACCATTATCACTCTATTTGTAGGATTTCATGTCCATCAACTAAATGGTGCAAAACGTCATACATCTAAACATATACTTCCCCTCACTATACTCGACGTTTTGTCACAGCGCAAATGGCTTAGTACTTTACAGCTGTACTTAAAGTCTTGGAGAAAGCAGCCATACTCAGTGCTAAGAGTGAGTAAAGCTAATCAGTCTCCCATCCCTCTTAATTAGCATTACCTCTGCTGATTTATGACAGAGCACACTACACGTGGTAGCTGTGTTTAGCTGGCTCCTATAATGTGGCTTATAATAAAGCCACTATCAAAACAAGCATTCTTTCAGCTGTCAAGAAGCAGTAAACACCACATTCTCGTTGCAGATTATCAGTTGCAAATCCCAGACGGGCCCCAAGGAATGAAGCTGCTATATTCAAGAAAGCAGCAAACCGTAGAAGAGGAGAGCTTCCCGTTACTGCTAAACGTTGAGTACCCAAAAAGTGGTGATGGTAGAGTTTACTCTTTAGTATCGGAGCTTGTGATCAGAGGAGAATGCTGAGGAACTCCATAGCAGCCCTGCCTCTCCTTGAGGGCCACTGGGAAATCACGACAGCAGAGACAGTACACACATTTCATTGAATACAATCTGTTCTAACTCCTAGCCAATACAACTTGTATTCCATCTTCTTCCAAGGCAAGGCGAGTCATCTCTCATCTGATAAATACGCTTGAACGTCAATTTCAGTTGTGTAAAGCTTTCTACCAAAATGTCATAATCACCGCTGTGTCCAGTAGAGTTTGGGTGTTCAGAACTTCAAGACATATAGTCCTCCCTGGTAAGTTGGGCACCACTTGTCCCAAAGAATGGAAGAAGGGTACTCTAGTGAAGGGAATGGTTGTCAAAATACATGTCATGTGGATACTGTGTTTACAACCCTGCTAACAAATGTGTTAGTCTAATTTGTTAAACGGAAGCAAATCAAAATCACTACACCAAAAATGCATTTGATTGTCACACAAAGGCACAGGAAACGCTGTTTTCATGGAGACATGGAATGAAGACCCCCCCCCCCCCTTAATTTTCGTCAGCACAGCTTAGAATCAGTGTGCTTGCAGACAAACGCCCCCTCAGAAGCACAACAAGCATTTGCAATGCAATAGGCCTCGCAATTGCGAGAGATTAAGTTACTGGCATTGTAAATGACAATGCCTTTCATTTATGTTTTAAAAACCAACACATAAATAAAAGGCATTGTTATTTACAATGCCAAGAGCTCCAACTGTTGCAAATGCGTGATCTATTGCATTTCGAATGCTTGTTTACTATGACCCCTGTCCCCTCTCCATTTCCAGGCCTTCCCCTCGCACCCATTTTCTTTCATCATTATCGCATCATTCCTACTTCCACCTCCTATCCACTTCCGGTCTTTAGTGAGTAGTTGGAAGGATATAGCTTAACAAAGTTGAGGCTTTCAATAACAGTTTTGAAATGTTAGTGCATGTAGAATAGGTTCTGTTTTGCCAATACAAGACGTATACCCAGGAAATTGATTGGACAACAATGATGAACAAGCATTGGAAATGCAATAGGGCTCGCAATAGGAAAGTTTGAGCTATTGGTGTTATAAATGAATTTTTTTTATTTATGTGTTTTTTTTTTAATAGCTAAATTAATAGCTTTGTCACTTACAATGCCAATAGTTATAACTTCCGCAAACGTGACACCTAAAGCATTTGTAATGCAACATGTTTTGTATTTACGTGACTTAGATGTATTGATATTACAAATAACAATGGCTTTTAATTTTTTTAAATAATTAATACTTAAATAATGTATTTAATTTGTAATGGCAATAGCTTCAACTTTTGTAAATAACATTTGTGAAGATTATGTTCAGTGTTTTTTATTGTGACAAAAATCCAAGAACAGAAGTGAAATATTAACATCTTTTTGTGATTTGAAATAAAGCGTGAAAGCTTGAAAACAGCTTGAAACATTGAAAGAACATATTTGAACCAGTGATGCTGTGGTGGTGCTGAGTGATGCTGTGGTGGTGCTGAGTGATGCTGTTGTGGTGCTGAGTGATGCTGTTGTGGTGCTGAGTGATGCTGTTGTGGTGCTGAGTGATGCTGTGGTTGCGCTGAGTGATGCTGTGGTTGCGCTGAGTGGTGTGTGCATCAGTGGAGCTGTTTGGTGGGTGCATTGGTGGAGCTTAGTTGTAGCATCGGTGGAGCTGTGTGGTGGGTGCATCGGTGGAGCTGTGTGGTGGGTGCCTCGGCGGAGCTGTGTGGTGGGTGCCTCGGCGGAGCTGTGTGGTGGGTGCCTCGGCGGAGCTGTGTGGTGGGTACCTCGGAGGAGCTGTGTGGTGGGTGCCTCGGTGGAGCTGTGTGGTGGGTGCCTTGGTGGAGCTGTGTGGTGGGTGCCTCGGTGGAGCTGTGTGGTGGGTGCCTCAGTGGAGCTGGGTGGTGGGTGCATCAGTGGAGCTGGGTGGTGGGTGCATCGGTGGAGCTGTGTGGTGGGTGCATCGGTGGAGCTTAGTGGGTGCATTGGTGGAGCTGTGTGGTGGGTGCATCGGTGAAGCTTAGTTGGTGCATCGGTGGAGCTGTGTGGTGGGTGCATTGGTGGAGCTTAGTTGGAGCATCGGTGGAGCTGTGTGGTGGGTGCATCGGTGGAGCTGGGTGGTGGGTGCCTCGGTGGAGCTGGGTGGTGGGTGCATCAGTGGAGCTGGGTGGTGGGTGCATCAGTGGAGCTGGGTGGTGGGTGCATCAGTGGAGCTTAGTGGGTGCATTGGTGGAGCTGTGTGGTGGGTGCATCAGTGGAGCTTAGTTGGTGCATCGGCGGAGCTGTGTGGTGGGTACATCGGTGGAGCTGTGTGGTGGGTGCATCGGTGGAGCTGTGTGGTGGGTGCATCGGTGGAGCTGTGTAGGTGGAGCTGTGTGGGGGGTGCATAGGTGGAGCTGTGTCGGTGGAGCTGTGTGGTGGGTGCATCGGTGGAGCTGTGTGGTGGGTGCATCGGTGGAGCTGTGTGGTGGGTGCCTCTGTGGAGCTGTGTGGTGGGTGCATCTGTGGATCTGTGTGGTGGGTGCATCGGTGGAGCTGTGTAGGTGGAGCTGTGTGGTGGGTGCATCGGTGGAGCTGTGTGGTGGGTGCATCGGTGGAGCTGGGTGCATCGGTAGAGCTGTGTGGTGGCTGCATCGGTGGAGCTGTGTGGTGGCTGCATCTGTGGAGCTGTGTGGTGGCTGCATCGGTGGAGCTGTGTGGTGGCTGCATCGGTGGAGCTGTGTGGTGGCTGCATCGGTGGAGCTGCGTGGTGGCTGCATCGGTGGAGCTGTGTGGTGGCTGCCTCGGCGGAGCTGTGTGGTGGGTGCCTCGGCGGAGCTGTGTGGTGGGTGCCTCGGCGGAGCTGTGTGGTGGGTGCATCGGCGGAGCTGTGTGGTGGGTGCATCGGCGGAGCTGTGTGGTGGGTGCATCAGTGGAGCTGTGTGGTGGGTGCATCGGGGAAGCTGTGTGGTGGGTGCATCGGTGGAGCTGTGTGGTGGAGCTGGGTGGTTAGTGCATCGGTGGAGCTGTGTCGGTGGAGCTGTGTGGTGGGTGCATCGGTGGAGCTGTGTGGTGGGTGCATCTGTGGAGCTGTGTGGTGGGTGCATCTGTGGAGCTGTGTGGTGGGTGCCTCGTTGGAGCTGTGTGGTGGGTGCCTTGTTGGAGCTGTGTGGTGGGTGCCTTGGTGGAGCTGTGTGGTGGGTGCCTCGGTGGAGCTGTGTGGTGGGTGCCTCGGTGGAGCTGTGTGGTTGTTGCCTCGGTGGAGCTGTGTGGTGGGTGCATCGGTGGAGCTGTGTGGTGGGTGCATCGGTGGTGCTGTGTAGGTGGAGCTGTGTGGTGGGTGCCTCGGTGGAGCTGTATGGTGGGTGCCTCGGTGGAGCTGTGTGGTGGGTGCATCGGTGGAGCTGTGTGGTGGGTGCATCGGTGGAGCTGTGTGGTGGGTGCATCAGTGGAGCTGTGTGGTAGGTGCATCGGTGGAGCTGTGTGGTGGGTACATCGGTGGAGCTGTGTGGTGGGTGCATCGGTGGAGCTGTGTGGTGGGTGCATCGGTGGAGCTGTGTGGTGGGTGCATCGGTGGAGCTGTGTGGTGGGTGCATCGGTGGAGCTGTGTGGTGGGTGCATCGGTGGAGCTGTGTAGGTGGAGCTGTGTGGTGGGGGCATAGGTGGAGCTGTGTCGGTAGAGCTGTGTGGTGGGTGCATCGGTGGAGCTGTGTGGTGGGTGCATCGGTGGAGCTGTGTGGTGGGTGCCTGGGTGGAGCTGTGTGGTGGGTGCATCGGTGGATCTGTGTGGTGGGTGCATCCGTGGAGCTGTGTAGGTGGAGCTGTGTGGTGGGTGCATGGGTGGAGCTGTGTGGTGGGTGCATCGGTGGAGCTGGGTGCATCGGTAGAGCTGTGTGGTGGCTGCATCGGTGGAGCTGTGTGGTGGCTGCATCGGTGGAGCTGTGTGGTGGCTGCATCAGTGGAGCTGTGTGGTGGCTGCATCGGTAGAGCTGTGTGGTGGCTGCATCGGTGGAGCTCTGTGGTGGCTGCCTCGGCGGAGCTGTGTGGTGGGTGCCTCGGCGGAGCTGTGTGGTGGGTTCCTCGGCGGAGCTGTGTGGTGGGTGCATCGGCGGAGCTGTGTGGTGGGTGCATCGGTGGAGCTGTGTGGTGGGTGCATCGGGGGAGCTGTGTGGTGGGTGCATCGGTGGAGCTGTGTGGTGGAGCTGGGTGGTTGGTGCATCGGTGGAGCTGTGTCGGTGGAGCTGTGTGGTGGGTGCATCGGTGGAGCTGTGTGGTGGGTGCATCTGTGGAGCTGTGTGGTGGGTGCATCTGTGGAGTTGTGGTGGGTGCATCTGTGGAGCTGTGTGGTGGGTGCCTCATTGGAGCTGTGTGGCGGGTGCCTCGTTGGAGCTGTGTGGTGGGTGCCTTGGTCAAGCTGTGTGGTGGGTGCCTCGGTGGAGCTGTGTGGTGGGTGCCTCGGTGGAGCTGTGTGGTGGGTGCCTCGGTGGAGCTGTGTGGTGGGTGCCTCGGTGGAGCTGTGTGGTGGGTGCCTCGTGGAGCTGTGTGGTGGATGCATCGGTGGAGCTGTGTCTTGGGTGCATCGGTGGAGCTGTGTGGTGGGTGCATCGGTGGAGCTGTGTGGTGGGTGCATCGGTGGAGCTGTGTGGTGGGTGCATCGGTGGAGCTGTGTGGTGAGTGCCTCGGTGGAGCTGTGTGGTGGGTGCATCGGTGGAGCTGTGTGGTGGGTGCATCGGTGGAGCTGTGTAGGTGGAGCTGTGTGGTGGGTGCATCAATGGAGCTGAGTCGGTGGAGCTGTGTGGTGGGTGCATCGGTGGAGCTGGGTGGTGGGTGCATCGGTGGAGGTGTGTAGGTGGATCTGTGTGGTGGGTGCATCGGTGGAGCTGTGTGGTGGGTGCATCTGTGGAGATGTGTAGTGGGTGCCTCAGTGGAGCTGTGTGGTGGGTGCATCGGTGGAGCTGTGTGGTGAGTGCATCGGTGGAGCTGTGTGGTGGGTGCCTCTGTGGAGCTGTGTGGTGGGTGCCTCTGTGGAGCTGTGTGGTGGGTGCCTCTGTGGAGCTGTGTGGTGGGTGCCTCTGTGGAGCTGTGTGGTGGGTGCCTCTGTGGAGCTGTGTGGTGGGTGCCTCAGTGGAGCTGTGTGGTGGGTGCCCCGGTGGAGCTGTGCGGTGGGTGCATCGGTGGAGCTGTGCGGTGGGTGCATCGGTGGAGCTGTGCGGTGGGTGCATCGGTGGAGCTGTGTCGGTTGAGCTGTGTGGTGGTTGCATCAGTGGAGCTGTGTCGGTGGAGCTGTGTGATGGTTGCATCAGTGGAGCTGTATGGTGGGTGCATCGGTGGAGCTGTGTGGTGGTTGCATCAGTGGAGCTGTGTCGGTGGAGCTGTGTGGTGGGTGCCTCGGTGGAGCTGTGTGGTGGGTGCATTGGTGGAGCTGTGTGGTGAGTGGAGCTATGTGGTGAGTGCATCGGTGGAGCTGTGTGGTGGGTGCATCGGTGGAGCTGTATGGTGGGTGCGTCGGTGGAGCTGTGTGGTGGGTGCATCGGTGGAGCTGTTTGGTGGGTGCATCGGTGGAGCTGTGTGGTGGGTGCATCGGTGGAGCTGTGCGGTGGGTGCATCGGTGGAGCTGTGTCAGTGGAGCTGTGTGGTGGTTGCATCAGTGGAGCTGTGTCGGTGGAGCTGTGTGATGGTTGCATCAGTGGAGCTGTGTGGTGGGTGCATCGGTGGAGCTCTGTGGTGGTGGCATCAGTGGAGCTGTGTCGGTGGAGCTGTGTGGTGGGTGCCTCGGTGGAGCTGTGTGGTGGGTGCATTGGTGGAGCTGTGTAGTGAGTGCATCGGTGGAGCTGTGTGGTGGGTGCATCGGTGGAGCTGTATGGTGGGTGCCTCGGTGGAGCTGTGTGGTGGGTGCATCGGTGGAGCTGTGTGGTGGGTGCATCGGTGGAGCTGTGTGGTGGGTGCATCGGTGGAGCTGTGTGGTGGGTGCATCAGTGGAGCTGTGTGGTGTGTGGCACTTTTTATAAATCATTAGTAAAAGAGATCAATGAAATTCAACTAAAACCCATATATAGCAGAAGAGGAGAAAGCTCTAGTAACGGGATGCAGGATGAATGTATTCCTTTGAAGCAAATCGCCAGCATGTGAAAGGTGTAAAATAGCAATCAGCATAAAACGAAAATGCCAGCAAAAGACTTTATAAGATTCTGTGTGGCCCTGATAAAATAATTAGAGCGTTTAATTATATCATGACCAACAACGGGATTGTTTATATTGCAATATAAATAATCCCTCGGCATTGCTGTGGTGGGAAGGGGGGGCGGGGAGAGGCAAGAAGGGAAGAATAGGGGCCGGGAGCAGCAGCCTTTGATGTGCCGGCCGGCCGGCCGTGTAGTGAATAATTAAGGGAGGAGAAATGCCGGATGGGGGAGGCTTGAGATGCCCGAGGAGGCTGGTGGCTTTGATGTGCACGCGCTTCGGGCACTGCAACAAATCGCCGATTTAGGTAAACTCTGTTTAAGCTGCAATATAGTTCCCCAGCTATGCGCATGTGCATCAGCAGGCGAGCCCTAAAAAACGAGGAGCAGTAAGTCTGGTCATTTTAATAGTTCAGTTCAAAGCTTTATTTCGATAAACATGTGATATCATAAAAGCACATACACAAGATAAAAACAAGGAACCATAATTCATAGGTCACTACAATTTACAGAGTTAATAACAGTAAAAAAAAAGTCCATACTACAATAAATAGATTAAGAGGCATATTAAACAGTGAAAGCTTTGTAAAAGTAAAAATTAAGAATGTTTAGTTAAAAAGTGATACATCACAAAGATTTTGCTCTTATTACCCAGGCCCAACTCAGGAATTTAGCAACCCCACAGACTAGGCGTGTGCTGGTGTCAGTTTTAAAAATTCTCAAGGCTACGGAATGACTCCTGGTGCCGAGCAATAGACATGTGGGTTTTAGCCATCTCTGCCTAGGCTTTACATATGCCGGGCACACAAAAAAGACATGGGCAATAGTTTCGATAACACCATTACAGGTAGGGCACTCAGATGAGGTTTGGTACGGGGGCTTCCATTTACAGGTGTAATCATGCAAAGGTAAGTTTCCCAACCTGAACTGGATGAACAAGGATCTATCCCTTGGTTTTGCAATAAAGTCCAGGTAGGGCTCCCAACGAGGCTCAATTTTATGCTGTTTAAACTCCTCAGTCAGCCTACCCTGGTTAGGGTCCCTTAGATCTTGCTCATCCACCCAGTTCCAGTAGACTCGCTTAAGTTCAAGCTTGGGTACGGAAGCTCCACGCTCCCATCCAATTGGCAAGCCAACGTCACTCAGAAGCTTCTTAATGTTATGGATCCAACTAACTTTATGGGAACCATTAAGGTTCATGACCTCTAGCAAACCATCAAGATATTTGGAAAGCTCGGGTGTCCGCCATAACCTGGCCCAATATAAAAGAGGCCGAAGCCTAGCTAAATCCCGGATAGGGCGGCGGCCCAAATCACTCAATAGTGGTTTGATAGGGGTACCCATCGGGAGGGATGCTAGCTCTCTAAAAAACTTGTTTTCAGAGGTAGTAAGTGCACTAATACATTCAAAGCCCCACAGCTCGGCACCATAAAGGGCGCTGCCCACAGCCTTTGCAGCATATATATCTAGGGCCGGGGCGATAGGCTTAGAGATGGACATGCGGTGTTCCCGCCCCAGAACACCGATCACCCTTTTATGGTTCAAAAGCATTTTATCGATATGGGGCTGCCACTTCAGATTGTGAGAGATTCTGATTCCCAAATAATCGAATTCTTTTATGCGCTCCAAAGGTTCTCCATCAAGGTATAGGGTGGACCTGGAGGACTTACTTGGGTTAAAATAGAGCAGCTTAGTTTTGGTGGTGTTAATGACTAGGCCTCTAAGTTTACAGAACAGGCTAAAGCGATTCAACAGTTTTTGCAAGCCCACAGGAGTTTTTGAAACCAGCAAGGTGTCGTCTGCGAAAAGTAAGGTGGGCACTTTATCGCCTGCTAGGACCGGGGCATCTGCATCGATTTCAAGTAAGAAAGAGACGACACCATTTACAAATAAAGAAAAGAGTGTTGGGGCCAACACGCACCCCTGTCTAACCCCTCGCCTAACAGGGATCCTATCGGTTTTTTGCCCTTGAGAGCCCCATCTAATACGGGCGTAGGTGCCTTCATGCATGCGTATCAGAAGGTTTAGTATTGGAAGCGGGATCCCCATCTCCTCCAGTATAGTCCACAATCGGTCTCGTGGAACCAGGTCAAAGGCGGTCTTCAAGTCAATAAATGCCAAATAAAGACCGCCTTTGCCGATAGTGACCACCTTCCAGTGAAGTAAGAGCAATCTAAAGGCTTGATCAATTGTACTGGTACATGCCCTGAAGCCAGCCTGGTAGGGGGATATGATTTTATTTTCCTCTGCCCACGAGAGGATCCTTTCAAGGAGAACCCTGCCAACCAACTTCTGGCCCGCGTCTATCAGGCTAATTGGACGGTAGTTGGCAGGGTTCTCCCTAGGGCCCTTCTTATAAATTGGAATCACCTCAGCCGCCTTCCAGGAACAAGGGACTGGAGAGCCTGCCATCAATGCATTTATAAGTAAGGTGAAATACGTTGCCCATCCTTCGGGATTGGCTTTAAATAGGTCACCAGGCACTCCGTCCTGTCCTGGGGCTTTGGCAGAAACTATTTTGGCTATTGCAGCGAGAACCTCTTTCCTATTGACTATGGTTGACATGAGCTGACCGGAACCATCAACCGAGACACCGCTCAAATGCCCGGGGGCTCCGGGCAGGTCAATCCCTCCATATAGCCTAAAAAAGTGTTCAAACCATTCTCTATCCGTGATATGGTTTGGAATTTGGTTCGAGCTGCACCCAGATGATTTTCTGACTAATGACCAAAACAATTCAGAATCCCTATTTTTACTTGCGTCTCTGAGATTTTCCCAATGGGACTCTTCCCAAGCCCTTTTAGCGGCTATAATTGCCTTTTTGTAATGCAATCTTGCCGAACGCACAGATACGTCATTTCAATAGGATTGGCTAAGGTCACGGCTGACTACTTAGCTTACCATCCAAAATACCCTACTTGACCTACTGCATTGGGCAAATTAATCACAAACTTAAGAGATGAGAAGTCTCCATGCCTTAACTGAAAAGCTCCTGGCTGCCGAATTGTTGATTTGTTTTCAGCTTTGTCTTGACCTTTTGTCATCCAGTTTGCTCCTGAATAGGTAAAGTCTGTCTGCTGGGGGCAAGGCTCTGTCAAAGAAGTGTGTCCTCCTTCTGTTGAACTGAGAGCACATATTTAAAGTTTCGTTAATTGGGCTGGAGTTGTGCCAAGAGGAGCATTGCAGAACGTACAGTTTTTAACCTCAGCTATGTGAAGGTCACATACTTCAAAGCCTGTAGATGTCCCAAAATGTTGCTCGCCGAAGCTAATTAGCATGAATGTCCACATCTGGAAGAAAGCATAAGTAAGGGCCATTGCACATACCCTCATCCTCGGGCTAACAGGCAACCTGCAGTCCCTCAATAAGCCATGCAATAGACAAGAACATAAAGGGCCCTGTTGGTAAAATTCTGCCGCCATTTTAAATGTGTTTTTCACAGAGCAAGTTCTCCAGACACAATGGTAGAATGGTCCTTCGCGATTGAGCAGCTGATCCACAACCACGTTAAAATAAAATAGCACCTTCCTGAACAGGATATAATGATTCTGACATTCAATAAGCTTCAAAGCTTTAAGAGTAATCTGTTTTGGGAGAATGTTCTAGTGGCTTTGGTATTTAAAGTAAACTGAGAGCACTGGGTTGACAACATTTTTAGTATAAATTTGACTAAACTCACTTTCACATACTGGACGAAAGCACTGGACAAAATTCATAATATATGAGCTCCGTGTGGTATTCCGTCTCAATGGGCGCAGTTTCCCATGGAGAAAAGGAACCTGACAGCTGTGCACTCGTCCCCAAAGCCGGTGGTAACAGCCATGTTGGTTTTCACTCTGCAACAGGAGTTACAAACGTGCGGTCCTCATGCGGACCTCCTACTGCGGACCTCCTACTGCCGCAGCATAAACAGTTGTTGCCCTTGCCATTAAACTCTTCCACAAAATGGAAAAAAAAATACTCGCCGATAAAATTAAAAAATATGTATATTGATTTATTTATAAAGTTTTATATAGCGCTAACATGATCCCGAAGGATACCAGAGCGCATTACAATTTGAGGGGGAGGAAGGTAATAGTTGCAGTACAATCATCAGAAGGAATATCAACCCAAACAAATCACATATGCATATAAAACAAAAGGTTACAATCGAAAGGGACAATAATGGGTAAGATAATAACAAGAACATAGCGAACTGGGAGGGGAGCAAGAGACTACTAAAGCAGAATAACAACAAACGCAGGACTTGGAGTGTATATATGAAGTAGATGCCCCCGATGCCTACTAGTTTATGCAGTACTTTTGTAACAGCATATTCGGGGGGGGGGGGGGGGAAACCTACAAAGAAATCTTCCTATCGACAATCTATGGCTCTCCAAACGCTCAGTAAACGGAGTCAGCGCAAGAATTCCTAGTGACGTTTTTAACAACCAGAGCGGGAGAAAAGGGACTACTTGATCGGTCCATTCTAAAACACGCCTTCATTCAAGAACAATGAAAAAAATCTGAACAATAAATAAACAAGTGCGGTGAAAATAAAAATAAAAGAGTGTTTGAGTGCTTGCACACTTATGAATGAGTAAAAGATCCAGTTGGGTTGGGCCGTCCTAAAAGGAGACAGGGCGGTAACCAGGAGGGACTTAGAAGCCTCCTTTTCAACCGTGAGCCAGCGTTTAGCATTGAGGATGACGCTACCCAATCAAACAGATGGGCGGGGCTTCAAGTCCCGTCGGGACAGCTTATTGATGACAAAAAACACTTGCAGAGTGATGAGCGCATGCACGCTCCAGCGCTAGGTCTGAGAGACCTAAAAACAATGTGTCATGGTTGGTACCAACAATGAACACGATTTCATGTGTGCAGCACCAACCAATGTTTTATGGAGATTCCTTTCACATCTCTGATGCATAGCCCCGCCCTCTCATTATGGCTGGGGACTGCTACGTCTACTGAGGCCCTAAGATATATTGTCTACCTTCTTCACTTGGATGATGAACTTAGCCTGCTGTGCATGACTAGTTACTTGTTTAAAAAAAAACACACACAATTTTATATAACAAAATAAGTGCTGTTGTGATATATAATGGGTGGAAAGAGGGACAGTGCACTTGCTATGAGTGTTGTGCCTGTTCAGCGTAGGTGGTTGTACACCTGCTATAACCGTTAAAATGCATTTCCAGAGAGTTATTTTTCGTGTAAGAGTCTGCACATCAGAGATTGTGCCCACTATCCAGCGAAGCAATATTAACTAAGCTTTTCTTTGAAGGACTTAATATTGGAAATGGTAATCACTGAGGTTGCCAAGCATGTGCTTACCCACTGATAGGTTCATCATTGTACTATTGATGTATAGATTATCTTTAAAAGGCTGATAACTCACTTTTCTAAGACCAGCACGGGTCTGTGTAATTAATTATTTGCGCTTTTCGTAAAGAACCGGTAGGTGGATTCCTTTTCAACATTGGTCTTTAAAGGGCCTAGTAAATCAAGACGTGTTCACGGAATCGATTTAAAAAGCACTAATGGTGTGAAGCACCTTTCATTGTCACTCACTTTGAAGGGCCTTTCCAGCAAAGTTTTCAGTACATTTTGACTTGCTGCACTAGTCTTCAAAAAGCCGCTGTTGAAGTGCCCTTGTCGCACTTAATCCCCATGGGGTCTTTAAATTGGTCCAGAGTAAAACTTCATTGAATGTAAATTCAAATTTACAGGGAGAGTGAATGTTTATAGAAAGAGCAAACTAGTGCATTTGAAGTCTATCATGCTAGTGTCACTGACACAGGTCCACAAAGACCACTCAACACACCGGATGGCGGCTCAACTCTAGCGAATATTTTTGGTACAAGCACAATACCCCTAAAACACATCGGCCAGTTTATGTAATCCTGGAAAAATAAATGTTGTCCAATTCGAATGAAATCTACAAGGAAAATAATTTCTTAGTTTTCCTCAGACCAGAAGCAGGCAACTCTCAACTCTCATTAAGGGGAATCATATAACTGGCCAAGCGGCAGGGCTACCCTGTTGAGGTGTTTTGCAGAATGAACCGGGCTGTGGTTGAGTCACTTTGCAGTGCAGTGGGAGTTAGAACTCGTGCCCTGGTTGCAGTTTGGTTAGTGTAGCGTGAGCAGGCCATTCGGAGTAAAACGGGCAGAGCGTTGTGATCAGGAAGACTAAGTGCAGTGTGCTCATCGTGAGACAGTATGAACGTGGAAGCGTTTGTGGCCAAAGTATTGGTGCAGTGTGAACAATGCACTGTGAACATGCTCTGTTGACAAAACAGTGTGAGAAGTCATTGTTTCTTTTGGGTGATCAGAGCTGTTTGAGCAGCGAAGTATGATCACAGAAGTGTGTGTACGTGGTGTGATTGGAGTGTAACCAGGTCAGTGTAGGTCAGGCTTCTCCAACAAGTAACTCGTGAGCCACAGGTAGCTCTCCAGCTACCTGCAAGAAGCTCTCCTGTGGACAGGCTAGACTAACAAGTTAAAAGCTTTTGGTTGGCGGAATTAATATATGTAAACCAAAATTGAAAAGTGTTAATTTGAGATGAAAATTTCAGAAATCATAAGCAGATGTTTGGAGAAAAATGGTTAAATTCCCAGAATTTATAAAAATTGATATTTGAGTGATAAATATGGTGGCGTTGGGGAGACTTATTACTAACACTATTACCGTGTTGCCAGGGGCATTGCAACTGCGGCTCCTGTGTTTACCCATGTAAAGGTATTTCAAATTGGAGAAGCCTTTTTTACATTATTGCTGGCAACCCTGCCTTATGCATTGATGAGATTACTAGTCGTAAACAGGCAGAAGGTTGCCACTAGTGTTTTCTTTTCTGACATGGTAACTATTATGAAACTATCATTAGTAGCTTAAGAGGATTTTCAATGTGCATAAGTGTGGGAAAGTGGATTATTAGTTGGGGTAAATGTATAACTGCCACTGGCAATAAGGCCACTAACACAGTATAGGGCTCAGAATAGGTCTTAGAATTTTTTTCCCCTGCTCAACCCTTGGTAGCTTGGTTGCGAGTAGGCAGGCTTAACTTCAAAGACAGGAATGTAAAGCATTTAAAACACACAATTTCAGTAAATAATTTAGACACAATACAAAATAAAAATCCAACACCAATTCATAACAATTGGAAAAATGTTATCTTTAAAATGAAACCAAAACGACAAAATTCCAATGTATAGAACTGGAGATATTAATTTTCTAAGATTTAGCACTTTCTAGCACATAGAAACCTATAGCGCCTTATCAGGACATTTGGTCGCGATAGACCAGGTCAAAGTCAAAGTTTCAGGCCGACCATGATGGAGCCCTGGACGGCTACCCCTCCCAGTAGATATGGGTCAAAGTTTTTACCTTCTGACTTAGAAACGTTTCTGAAGTTTTTATTCCCGGGGTCTCTCGAAGCTCTCAGCCAGTCCAGATTCGGCGAGGGTTCGCCAGATTGCCTTGCGATGAGCTACTGGTCAAACTTATGGAAGTCAGACCTCCGGAGCGTCCCAGCAGAGCAAACCAAGGATCCAGGCCGACACGCGGTTGAAGGCAGGCAGCTTGGCTTTCACAGTTTCTCCCAATCACCTTTTCTTCAATCTGTCTTAGAAACTTTTACAGAGCTTTTTCTCACGGAGTCCCTTGATGCTCTTCACCATGTTGGATTCGGTGAAACTGTGGAAGTAGGACCGATAGAGCTTTTCAGCGGGGCAAACCTGGACGGCAGGGTGACTGGCGGTTGGCTGGCCAGGTTGAGTTGGTCCCTTTATGGAGCTTTTTTCCAGAGTTGCTCCAAAGTTCTCTACATTTCTTGAACTTCTTCCTGAAATTCCCCAAAGGGTCCCAAAATGTCTCAAATTCACTCCAAGGGTCTGGAAGCTCCAAGATGGTCCTTGAAAGTTGAAGACTTCAGTTCCCACAATCCACTTGGAATAAACCCTTACAAATCCACTGGTAGTTCTCCAGGTTGAGGATTCTTGGTGGTGATGTTCCAAGTGGGCTCTGTTAATCTGTAACTTACAGGGAGTCCACTCTTCAGTCCTTTTACAGCAAAGTAATCCACAAACTGTAGTTGCAGATGGTGCAGAAGGTGCAATCTTCAGAATGCAGGCCTTTAGAAATGCACATCAAACTTCCAGCATGGCCGTCTTGCTTTCTTAGGTTTCGAGAAGTAGATCTAAGGGGCTCTGCCCTTCTCAGATACTTTTTTTTTTTTTTTTAGTTTTCCAAAACCTTTATTAATTGTATATAACACTAGGTACAGTTGGTTGCCTACAACCGTATATCGGCCGGCAGTTCTTTGATACAATAATTAAATAAGAAACAGCAATATATGTAGACACAGCAAGCCGCCTACAACCACTTCGGGCCGGCTGCGTTTCCTGAAACAATAGTGCAACAAATATTTGTGCTGGTTGGTAGGACACATATATAAAATAATAACATCGATAGAGATTCACAGTTTAGGTCACATTGGTGCATTGAATACCCGCTCAAAGTTCAGCGCCACACGATATACATCGCATCATAACATAGTACATACGGCCTTGTCGATCCTTGTGGAACTAATTAAAAAAGAAAAAACATCAGAGGACGTGCTTAAACCCATCCAATTATCTCTCCTCTTTACATTCCCAGTACAGTGCTATCTAGACAATTACAGCAATGATATAGGCCCATGTTTGCAGCTTTGGAGGACGTCGCCTCATAGTACTCTACTTACAGGACTTCATCAATGGCCATTATCCTGGGGTCTCGTCAATAAATAGGACGTTAGCGGCGACCAAATGTCTCAATGGCGGGACGCTCTAGGCAGCAACTCGGCATAAATGGCAAATTGTTCCTGGCAATAAACCATAGCATTAAACCAATCCTTAAATTTGGGCGCTCTCCCTCTATCTCACCTACAGGCTATCCGTCTCTTGGCCATCAAAAGTGCAAGGGCTATATATCTACGGTGTGCCAGGGGTATGTTTTGAACATAACTCAACAATGCCAACAGTGGCATGGCCTCTATATGAGTGTTAATCATTTGATTCAAGGCTTCAAAAACAAGTCTCCAATACTCGAGTATTTCCAGACAATTCCAGGCCAAGTGTAAAAAATCAGCATGGGGCACATGACATCTATTACACCTATCCGAGTCGCGAAGGTGATGCCTATGCAGTCTAACCGGTGTATGGTACAGACGGTGTAAATATTTGTACTGTATAATGCGCAGCCTGCTGCTGGACGATATTCGCTCAGTCTGCGAGCAGAAGTACTCCCGATGATCCTCCGTCAACTCAAACCCTAATTCATCTCCCCACCTTATACGAGACGCCGGAGCTTCCACTTCTCGCTGTGTGAGGACTGCGCGATATATTAAGGAAACTAAGCACTTGGGTGCCGTTTGTTGTAGGATCATCTGTAATGGTGCAAGTATCTGAGGTTCAGTGGGAAAGTCGGAGTGTAAAGTCCGGACCTCTTGCCTGAGCCTTATGTACAGAAAGGTATCTAACGGAGTGCGCTGTACACCCTGGAACACATTCTCTGAGTCTCGGATTGTCCATTGTCGTATAAGTTGCCCCAGTTTCTGAGTGACGTGCGTTCCTGAAATTTATGAAAAAGTGTTTCCTGCAGGAGGGGCATGTTTGGATGATATGCTAGTGGTAGTAGCGGGGAATAAAGCATAGGGGCCTTCAGGAGGTGCTCAATGCGTCTCCATGCCGTAATCGTGGCATATACAGTATTCTGAGTGCGTTCCCGGGCAGTCAGCGCTGTATACAAGGCTCCCTCTATCGGAATTGGGTGCACAAGGCAGTGTTCGGCTGCTAACTGTGGCATATATTTGGGCTGTCGGATCCAGAAATATAAATAATGGGGCTGGGCGCTTATGTAATAGAGTTCAAAGTCTAGAATGCCAAATCCACCTGATGAGTAAGGCCTAGTCAGAACATCCCACTTCAATCTAGCCTGTTTACCCCCCCATACCAGTCTAATCATTTCTGTTTTGAGAGATTGAAAAAAAATGTCGGCCTGGATAGTACGGGATGTTTAGAAACAAATAAAGCAATTGGGGCAGTAGCACCATTTTGATCAGCGATGCTCTACCTGCCATGGAGAGTGGGAGTGTTATCCACCGGCTCACCTTGTCCACTTTTCGAGTCAGCGCCACCCCATAATTGAGTCTCATGAGTTCCTCCACATTTCTAGTAATACCGATACCCAAGTATTGTAGCTCATCTTCACACCACTCCAACGGGTAGTCTAAAGGGAAACGCACAACCGAGTCTGTTAATGGAAAAAGGCAGGACTTCCCCCAATTTATCTGTACACCCAACAGATGACCAAATACAATGAACTCTCGAAGGAGTGTATTTAAGTTGTTTTGGGGGTCCCGCACATATAAAGTAATGTCATCGGTATACATGGAAACCAAGATTTGTCTCATGTTACATCGCAAGGCCATGTCATTATGGTGCTGTCGCAGCTGTGCTGCTAGTGGTTCAGTCGCCAAAGCAAAAAGCAATGGGGACAGAGGGCACCCCTGTCGAGTGCCCCTAGTAATCGAAAATCTTTGAGACATGTGTCCATTATTAAGCACTTTGCTCCCGGCTGATGATACAATAAGTGTATCCAAAATAGGAACAGTGGCGGGAACCTCATCCGGAGCATTATCCCAAAGATGTAATTCCATTCAATAGAGTCGAAAGCCTTAGTGGGGTCTAAAAAAATTGCTGCCAAGGGCAATTCTGGGGATGCGTTATTCAAAATTGTAAAGAGAGTCCTCAAATTGTGTGAAGTGGCTCTCCCGGGGACAAACCCAGACTGGTCCGGGAGAATCAAGTGCTCCAATAACAGGCTTAGTCGGGTAGCAATGAGTTTTGCCAAAATCTTGGCATCACAGTTTAGAAGAGAGAGTGGTCGATAGGATCCGCACAGGTGAGCTGGCTTGTCAGGCTTCAAAAGTGATATAATGAGGGCTTCCCTCATAGAGGGGGGTAGGGAACCCACCTCTAAAGATTCCTCGTACATCTCGCGCAGTATTGGGGCCATCAGATCTACATAGGTCTTATAGAATTCTATTGGAATGTCATCCATTCCAGTGTCTTTCCCAGACTACATACTCATGATGGCCTCACGAACTTCGTCTAGTTCGAGTGGAGCGCACAGGAATTTGCGGTGCACGTCACTCAACCAGCCCAAGGTAACATCGCCAAGGTAGGCATCGGAATCTACGTCATGTCCCCCGGTAGTGGTATATAGAGTGGTGTAGTGTTTAGTAAAATCATCGAGTATGTTTGCAGTGTCTCAACAACGCGTCCCATCTGGGCTCTCCAATTCTACCACATAGTTAGAGTAGCGTGGCCGCCTTATCGTGTCTGCCAAAGTTTTCCCCGGTCGCTCCCCCTCTTCATATCGGAGGGGCCGTCAAATGTTTGACCCTGAAACGCGTTTCCCTATTCGCCTCTTCCGAGTATTCTGTAAGTTTGGTCCGGAATGCCCGCTGTGTATCTCGGTCTGGGGGGGTAAGCATCAATTGTGCCTCCAGTGCCCTGAGCTCCCATTCCAATTTCCAGAGTGTGTTGATAATATCTTTGAGTACGCCCGCCCCTTTTGATATGCAAAAACCCCTCAGCGTGACCTTAAATGCCTCCCAAACAATCTCAATGCTCTGTACCGTTCCTTTGTTTCGTGCAAGAAAATCATGAACCTCTTTGTGCAATTCCTCGTAAAAAACTGTGTCTGAGAGCATGCGTGTGTTAAGTCGCCAAGCACTGCGCGGAGCATTGAAATCCCCTGAGGAGAGTGTGAGTTTGACCGGTGCGTGGTGGGAGTAGGTCCTAGCTAGATGCTGTACGGTACAAACCACAGGCCCCAGTCCCCGGGATATAAGCTAGTAATCAAGCCGCGCCCATGAGGGAGCATGTGCTGTAAAGTGTGCACCCTCCCGAGTCTGGGGATGAATGTGTCTCCACGCATCTAGCAAATGATGTTCTACAATGATATCCTTTAGAGCGGTGCTAGCCTTAGTGCGATGATGAGGGGCAGGGTGTGACCTCTCCAGAGTCGCAGCATAAGTAACATTAAAGTCTCCACCCCATATGATGTGATTTGAGCCTATGTCACTTATCTTCCCCCACAAGGTGGTAAAAAAGTCTGGGGCATCTATGTTCGGCCCATAACAATATACCAACGTGACTGACTCCAATCCGAGGCGTCCCCAGGCTAAGCAGTACCTCCCCTGATCATCCTGGGACGTCCCAGCCAAATGGAAAGGTACCTGTCTCTTAATCAGTGTGGCAGTCCCTCTGGCGTAACTTGAATATGAGGAGAAAATTCTGTGTGCAGCCTTACGAGACGCAAATGCAGCAGCTCTCTGGGACGTGAAGTGGGTCTCTTGCAACATTGCTATATGCACTTGATGTCTGTCTAGATAAGCCAGTACTTGCCGTTTCTTTCTTGGGTCACCTAGCCCCCTGACGTTCCACGTAATGACATGTAAACGTGTCCCTACGTGACTGGCCCTATGCAACCGTTCCAAAATGGTCTATCCATATCCTG
This sequence comes from Lissotriton vulgaris, assembly GCF_964263255.1. Lineage (NCBI taxonomy): Eukaryota > Metazoa > Chordata > Amphibia > Caudata > Salamandridae > Lissotriton > Lissotriton vulgaris. The sequence goes on along the minus strand of NC_141694.1, from coordinate 408,124,969 downwards.
TGGCATTGTCGTCCCCAACAGCTTGTGAGAGACAATATCTAGCACAATTCTACCATCTGCGCCACCCGTGTATATGGTTGTCGTGCATGCAGTGATCTCTATGTCTTGTACCTCAACCTCCCTAACAGCAACAAATTCCCATTGACTCTTCATCCCTCCCCGGCCCTCCCACTGAAGCAGCCCAAACATGCCAGTATCATACTCTCACCCATCCTATCCCCGCCCTCCCCGCAACAAAAAACACAGAACAGCCCCAACCAAACATATATGGCAAAATAGCATGGGGGAATTCCCAGTAGGGGCCATCCCTAGGTGGCTGCACAACAACCCCATGCCCTCAGAGCAGAACGCAGCCAGAGCTACAGCTCCGTCAGGTAAAAGTGTGCCCGGCAAGCTATTATGAGACACCCCACGGTGCATTGTTCAACAAGAAACATATAACCGTTAGCAGAGCCGCCCCCCCTAGCAACATATACAGCAGTCCGTTACCAGGTCCACGCTCGACAAGGTTCTCATTCCGGTACCTTATTGTCCGCCTCTACCAATGGGGACCTCCGAGGGTCCTCCGCCCTCGCTTCTGCTCTTCCCGCTTTCTTAAGTTGCTTGAGGAAGTCATCTACCTGTGGTGGCTTCGTGAAGAATCTTTCCTTGCCTTGATGCGTGATTCTCAACCGCGCTGGATAAAGGAGGGCATAGTCAATCTGGGCCTTTCGCAATTTGGTCTTAACATCAATACATTTACGTCTTTCCTCCTGCACCATGGGTGTAAAGTCAGGGTAAATAGAGAAGGAGTTGCCATCAAACGACAGTGTTTGCTTACTGCGCGCGGCTTTCAGCGCCACATCTCGGTCTCTGTAATTTAGAAGTCTAGCAATTATGGGCCTTGGGGTATCCGCAGGCTTGGGCCGAGGGCCCAGCAATCTATGGGCTCTTTCCTCTATAAATTGGTTAGAAAAGGCCTCCGGGCCTATCGCTGTCAAAAGGAGCTTCTCCACGTAGTCTTCCATTCGTCCAGTGTTGGTCATTTCCGGTATGCCTAAAATGCGAATGTTATTGCACCTACTGCGCACTACCAAGTCCTCGTTTTTTGCTGCAATGACCCTCAGCAAATTATCCATGCAGGAGAGTTGCAACGTGTGTCTGGCAGCTGTGTCTTCTGAGTCGGAAATGCGCCGTTCCTTGAGCCTTTCATCATGCCCTGGAGTTTGTGAGCAATTGAGTCCATCCGTGATGACATCCTGTCGACCTTGCCTACTATTGTAGCAAAACCTTGGCGGACCTCGCGGAGGATGTCTTGCACCTCAGTGGATGGACCAGCAATATCTTCGTGGGATCCACTATTAATAGCATGTTCCTGACTTTCCTGCCCCTTGCGAGCGTTCCTTTTAACGGTATCAAAGGTAAGCTTCGTCTGCCTTGCGTCGTTTTTACCCATTTTTGCTCAAGGATCTGTCAGACGCTTCACTGTGGGCTACCGGATATTCAAAGAGGCCAGTGGTATGGCCTCCGCAGCAGTGGGAGCAATGGCGTTTTAGTAGGACTCTATTCCACGGTGCCCCAATAGTTCTGCACAGGCCTTTCCCTTAGTAATGTTCTGGCAGGGCCCTACAAGGTAGCGCAAAGCCGCAATTAGGTAGAGTGTTCGCAGTGCTTCTTCCCACTTTTCAGGACACAAAAGATTACCTGCACGGAGTAACAATGTCGTCACTCAGTTATGCATCTGGAGATTGCTGAGGCCTCTGTTTAGACAGGGTCGCAGTTACATCAATCGTTCAGCACATCGGCCTGGCGTTTTTTCCCCCCGCCTTTATCACACAGGAGTCTCCTCCTGTGAATTGGCCCTGGTCACAACCCAGCTGCTGCAGTTAGCTTCGACCGTGCTCCCCACTCAATGCAATGGTGCCCAGCAGGTTACTGCCCCGGCGGTTATGACCGACGCAGGCCGCCGTCCCTCACAGGTGTGGCAGTTATAAATGTGCAAGCTGATCGGGGCAGTGCAAGTCTCCCAGCATCAAGAAGGGTCCACCCAGGGGGGCTCAAGTGTAACAGAGCCTCCCGCATCACCCCTTTATTCCAGGCTGTCTGCGTATGTCTCCCAATGCAAGGGTGCCCTTAGGCCGATCTCCCGGTGGTCTCGGTTCCTATAGGCCTTCTTTCACCGTATTTATGGGAGTTGCGCTGATGCACTGATGTTTACTGCCTTGGACAGCACAGATCTTGCAGCGGGGTGAGGCGATCCAGTGTTCTCCGAGTCGCGCGCCTATGCTCAGTTGGCCTTTTCTGGTATCTAGGGCCGGTATGTCCCCCACACCTTGTATCGCTTGCAGCACTCCGCTCCTACCTCTTCCCCAACGAGAGAGCGGGGGCTACAGATGTCGCAACCTCCGTGATAGGCTCCCCCGAAGGAGCTCTCTCCCCGGTGGGAGTGCAGGCTGAGTCCGTCTCGCAGTCGTCGACCTGCGGCCTGCGCGGCCCAGTCACCGCGTGTACAGCCGCGGGCTGACGTAGTTTCTCAGGCCGGCGTTCAGATGCACTTTGCTCCACCAGGCTCCCCAGACAAATGCAGGTACCGTCTCACAGGCGCAGGAAACTGCTGAGCCACACCAATTTCGGCATGGAGCAAGCGATGGGGCAGCTCTATCGATCCGATGCGTTAATAGCCACAGAGGGGGTCAATAAAGAGGATATTTGCAGGATAATGACCGCCGGGCGGCAAGAGCCTCACTTACATGCGGCCATTTGCAAGCGTGCCACTTAGTGCCCCCCCCTTCTCAGATACTTATTCCAACATCTCTGGGTCAACCAGGAGGTCACTCTTGCCCAATGGGCTGCAGGGTTCCACCAAAAGGTCTGACCACTTCCTGCACAGTGTGGCACTAATTTGTCCCAAAGTGCACCAATTCTTCCAAATTCAAAATGGCTGATTTCCCAGCAGGGAGAGAAGAGCTAGTTAAACACACCCCTAGGAAGGCTAATCTCCATAGTCTCTCCCCCTTGCATCTGCTCATTCCTTCCTTAATCCTAGAATCTGGCTTGGGTTCACAAGGGTAGAGTGGTAAATGACACTGGGGTCTTCTCTTTCCCTTGAAGTCCATTGTTTAGGACTCCTCCCGCTGCTCTGGCATACCTGTGCAACAAGACCCTGCCCTACCAGCAGAACTGTTCAACCCTAGGGGCTCTTTATCTACTCTTCAGAGAAGCTTGGCTAATCCCCCTAACTCTGACCAATCAGGACAGACTTGTATGTACATTTTAGGAGAAATTCAACAATATCATATTGTTGGGTTTATTATTAAGATTCTGGGAGGTTTTTGAATGGTACTTTAAGCCTTCTCCTATCAAGAGCTATCAGTTATTTAACTTTCTCCCATGTAAACCTATGTGGCAGGGCGGTTACAATGGGAAACATTACTTGGGCCATTTTTCCAGTACCAGGGCTTATAAAAACATATTTTATAAGTACTCTGATAACATCTAAAGGACCCCCCACCACTGGTGTACCTAGGGGAGACTTTAGGGGTTCTGAATATGCAGAAAGTTTGCAGATCCTCCCTCCCCAGTGCTCCTACCACCAAAGTCGATTTTGGGCAGCACTTTGAAATGTGTACTTTCACTTAACACAGGGCATATACAACTCACTGTATAAGGACCACCTTATAGATACTTGACCCCCACCCCTGGGACACCTGGGGGAGACAAAGAGAGTACCTAATATGCCCAAACATTGTAGGTTATCCATTTGTAAGTTCCCCAAACACATACGTCGAGTTTGGGCAAGAGTTAGCTTTTAAAAGCAGTCCTGGAGCACAGGGCTTCTTTTAAATTGACCTCAGGCCCAGCAGTGCACACATGCACGTGCAGAAAAGGGCCAATGGCCTCTAAACTACCATGTCCTATTATATAATAGGGACTGCCTTATTATGTACTGGGGTCCTAATGGGGTAGGTCATGCCAATCACAGAGGTACCCCAACTCTTAGTGTGCCCTAGTGTATGTTGGTGTTTTCACTGTATTCTAAGTGTTTTCAGCATTGCACTGGCCCTGGGCCTGGATAGGCAGAGTCAGTTACCACTAGTACCAGTCAGCAAAATGTTGGGAGGTGCCCAGGGCAAAGGATGACTTTGCAACAATAAGTAGCTCTTATTACAGAAAAGGTTTGAGACCCCTGGTGTAGGTGTTTTGATAGAAGAAAAGTCAGAGTGAAGCTGAAATCTTGACCCGCACTTTACTCCTGTTAACACCTTCGACGCTCATGACGAGCTCAGCTCGTCATGAGGTACACCTCTCGTACACTCATGCCGAGCTTAGCTCGTCATGAACAATGGGAATAAATAATGTTCAGCACAGGAGGGGAAAACCATCAGCATTGATGGTGTTAATCAATACAATTTAAAGATAAATGCATTTGCATCACCCCATATCATCTCCAGCACTTTCCTCATTGCTTTTTGACAATATTTTTGGGGCTCCTGGTCACAAAGGACCTCTCAGATTTGTTGGTCCTCAGATATACACTTAGTGTACCCTGAAAGAGGGAGACGCTGCATTGGTCTCTTCACCCTGTAGACTCGAGAGGGAGCCCCTTTCGAACCTCTCAGCTGAAGCTGGGGGTGCTGCCTACAGAACTTCCCTTCTAAATTAATTTGCCTAGGCCAGATGGGGTGCTTTTTGCTTATGTTATTTTAATGTGTGCTTCCCACTGTGCACAACACACGACAGGGCATTCTCGTGCCTGCGTTGGCATATATCAGGATACAATGCCAGAGAGGTAGGTTGGAGCCAGACCGTTCATTGCTTCGAGGCCCGATTATTGCAAGTGAGCAATTTGGCTTTATGATGGGGCATGTGTGGGAAGATTATATAGTCTTCTGGTTGCAAAATGTATGGCTGAGTTTGTCCAGAGGAGTAAATAAGTATTCGGGAAGACTGACTAAAGCCCTGCTGCATAAGTCCAATCTGCTGAATAACAATGAGTTGATTAGTGAGCTGGCTGTACTGAATGCTTATGTGTGCTCGTATTTTCTGTATACTCTGGTAATTGTAAACATGCTGTTGTGATCATACAGCATTAAATTGTCAGGGTTTAACAGAAGAGAATCCCAAGGTTTCTAGTTGAGTAGGCAAATTTCAGCGATTCGATGTTACAGAGGATGGTGGGATCTGCGAGAGGAATGGGAGAGGTTTAAGAGGAAAAACATAGGACCTAAGACCAATTGTAATGACATCCAATACTGGATTGCTGTTAGGCAATCCATGGTACATGAGTTGGTGTGTAAAGACTGGAAAGGAGAAAAAGATTTGGGTGTCATCAACATAGAAGTGACATGAGAAGCTGAATGAGCAGATAATATCTCAGATGAGATGGAGAGTGAGAAAAGGAGGAGTCCAAGGATTGATCCTTGGGGGACACTGACACCGGGCGGATGCTGATGCTTTAGAGTTCCATGCAAGGGAGGATGAGTGATCGAAGAGGTATATGTACATATAGAATACTGAACATTACCAATTATTAGTAATGGCACAAGAGATGACTGCCTTATTAACCTTCCCATCCACCTTCACTTTATTCTTCTCTCCCAGTGAATTCTTCTTTGTTTGAACCCCCTTTATCCACAGTTTCATTTTCTCCTTACTCCCATTACCTTCAATTGCCGTCTTTCAATACCCAAAAAATATCTTGTCACTGGCTTGATTTTTGCATAACTGGTAAGAGGACAGTTGCATGTGCTCTGAGCAGTTTTATCAGTTTGTTTATTCCTGCGAGAAATGGCACTCTACGTATTTCACTTCTTTTATCTTAAGTTTTATCTCCCTTTGCTAAAAATCTGCTACATACTTTAAACCCTGAGATAGTTTAATTGTGTAATCCAACCTTTACCGTAATACAGATTGTGTTTTGCATTCTTTACATTCTAGTGTAAAAGTAAATACACTTTGAATCTCCTACCAGCAAGAATGCCTACAGCATAATTAATCTTATATTCTTTTGTCAACACATGAAGTATAGTGCACGTTGGAGAAGATGTAACGCGAAGCATCTTTTAGAAAAAAATGCATTTGTTTTTCCTAAATATACCTTATCTCTGATGTCCTCTGCTTTCACTGGGTTGTTTTGCAGCTCCAGGGTCTGGTAAAAAAAAAGCTGGCATATCAAAAACATCCATTTAGCTACAAGTAGCCTTTTTGGATCACAAAAAGAAACAACATTCCTTCTTGTGACTTTCCTTCACATCTGGATTTCTGTCGCGTCCTTTTGCGCCCTAAGTGAACATTCTTGGAAATGGGATGCCTAATGGTTGTTTAATGTTTTCATTGTGAAGTTTTGCCTTGTGCACTGGGAACAGAGAGCCGAAAAGGGAATTTTGGTAGTTGTTTTAACAGTATGTGTTTTATCAGGCCGTGTCAGAGACAGTTTAATGAAAATTGAACAAATATAGTATTATCGACTGCGATTTGCTAACCGAGATGCTTCATTTAGCATTGCTATCCTTCATAAGAAAGGATCCTTGAATCAACGCTTTATTCCACAAATCACAAGGAGGTTTGGTAACTGTTTACTGGTTTGGTGTATGATTTTCTAGAGGAACGGGGCCAGTGCTTAATTTGTAGAACAATAAGTGCCGGAGCCGCTGTCGGACACAAAGGCTGCCTCGTATTGATTGCACTTCATACCTTTTCATTCAGCAACATGCACCATGTGCCCCTTTACAACTTACTTTCTCCCTTTGTCCCTGTTTACCTTTCTTTTCTCTTCCTCCATCTTTCCCCCTTATCTACCTTTCTTGTTTAGGGTCAAAAGTGATGTTGAAAGTGAGTGCCAGTGGTGCCAGCTGAAACCAACAGCATCAATTAACATTTTTAGGTGACCGATGCCACCGTGCGACACCTTATATCGGCTTCCATCACACAGTCACCCGGTGAGGAGCTAATATCACACGGTTGCAGGGAAAACAAGCTGAAAACCACTATAAATAGTAGATTTCCAGCTCGTTCTATGAGGCTTTGAACTGCCAACGCCCATTAAGGGGGACAGGACACACCAGGACAAAAGCACCAGCCTCAGTAAGCTTTTAGGTTTTGCCGGGGCATGGAGCTTTAGCTCCGCCCCCAGGAGAAATCTGTAGTTTTCAGTAAGGGACACTTGAATACGCCCCTCTGTTCCATTGGCTAGCTCCATAAATGGAGGCTAGCCATTGGAACAGAGATCTGTCCGTCAAAGCCGGACCAGATTCGGGGGCGTTCCCGAGATTTTTTCCATGGGCGTGGTTATCTTATGTGGGGATCGACTTTGTTGCACGTCATTCTGGCCAAACACGCCCCCGAATCGCCTCGCCTTCCTGCTTCCTGCTAATCCATTAACACTAGTGCTGTCCGTCAACGCGGACCATCTTTTGTGGCCTAAAAACTCCTGGCTTTGAGCGCCCCTGCCGTGAGGTAACCCTGCTGTGTTCCACCGCCGCGGCCCGGGGCCTGAGACTGCCCTAGAAATCGCCGCCCGCATCTCCAGAGCCACCGAGACCAAACCGAAGGGGCAGCTAGCTGATTGGTGGCTGGCACGCAGGAGCCGTGCTCTGATAGGCTGCTGGCACGAGGGAGCCGCGCTCTGATTGGTCAAGGAGCTCTGACGTCATCGGGGGATCGCCTCAGGGCCGCGCTGGGATTGGCCCATCGCTCGCAGAGGCCATGTGAAGCCGTCCGTGATCCCTGAAGCACAGAGGGTTCGCCTGACCCCTTCATGTCATTTTGCTGCCCTATGTGGTTTTGCACCTCCATGTCATTTTGCACCTCCGGAAATTTTACATTTCGTGTGATTTTTCAACTTCATTTGGTTTTCCAGGTGAATGGTGTTACTCTCTTTCACAGCTTTTTGGCTTTTGGCGACGTCATGAAGACGTCTCCACTGTGGGCGTGCTCGTCATTCCCGCCCACTCTCGCTGAATTCACCACCCCCCCCTCGGAACTGAAGCCTTTGCCCGGTATGTTTTTCTCATTTTTGTGAGTGCTTGCTGTCTTCCCCCGCCCCCCCTCCCACTGTCTGTGTGCCCTACCGCCCCCCCTCCCGCTGTCTATTTGTTCCCGTTCCCAGACCCCCCCCTCCCACTGTGTGCCCGTTCCCTCCGCCCCCCGTGTCTCCGGCATTGTAATGCTTGTTGGGCTTGTTTTGGTAGGACGAATGTTTGTTTTGGGCTTCTTTTGAAAGTGAGTGGGGCCTGGAAGCTACTGCTTGTCTTGTTCCATGTCTGAGGTGGGTTTCATGATCCATCTCGTCTCTCCTTGCAGTTCGGGTCTGAATGTCCTGCCCAACACTTAGACGTCTCCACTGTGGGCGTGCTCGCCTTTCCCGCCCGCTCTCGCTGAATTCCCCACCCCTCCCTCGGAACTGAAGCCTTTGCCCGGTATGTTTTTCTCATTTTTGTGAGTGCTTGCTGTCTTCCCCCACCCCCCTCCCACTGTCCGTGTGCCCTACCACCCCCCCTCCCGCTGTCTATGTGTTCCCGTTCCCGCACCCCCCATCCCACTGTGTGCCCGTTCCCTCCTCCCCCCGTGTCTCTGGCATTGTAATGCTTGTTGGGCTTGTTTTGGTAGGACAAATGTTTGTTTTGGGCTTCTTTTGAAAGTGAGTGGGGCCGGGAAGCTATTGCTTGCCTTGTTCCATGTCTGAGGTGGGTTTCATGATCCGTCTCGTCTCTCCTTGCAGTTCAGTTCTGAATGTCCTGCCCAACACTTTCCATTCTGAGGCTCGGAGTTTCAGGACTGTGCCTAGATGCCCAAGAATGCAAAGAAAGCGCTGTTGGGTGAAAATCGGGAGTGGCTGAAGGTGTCACGCACATGACATGAGGTCACGTGGCAGCTGTCAGTAGGTAGACGGATCTACCTGAAGCCCTTCTGCGCCACTGCTTTCCAGGAATAGCAGGAAGAGGGTGCGAACACCAGGGGCCATATTACGCACAGTGTGGGGGGGGGGGCGTGCGCGCGTGCCCACGGGACACTGCTATATCGCACAAGACATCCCCCGGGGGCAGCGCATGGACGGATATAGCCTGGGTGCCTTGATCCTGTGTGTAATCCGGCCCTGGTGAGATCCCACGCTCCCTCGCACCTGCCCAGGGGGTGCTGCCGGCCCTGGGGCTGGTCCAGCCCCATCTGCACCGCTGAGATCTCCCAAGACATGCAGCCACGAGGCACTGCTCCCCGCTGCACCCGCGTGGAAGCGCCGCAGTAATGAAGGCACCTCTCACGCCCCCTCATTACTCCCGGCGCTCTCAGCCCAAACAGCAAATTAGTGCGAGGGCCTGGAGCCGCCCACCGCGAGAAGAGCGAAAACAGAGGGGGGCTGTGCAAGAGGAACGGGGAGGGGGACATGCACGTGGGCTTGGACTCTTCCCACAGGCAGCGGAAGGATGGAGGGATGGACACGTGAGCTGATGAATGGATGGATGAACGGCGCATGCTTTGATAGATGAGTGGCGGGAAGAATGAGCGGATGGGTGAGTGGGTGGGAGGATGAGCGGATTAATAAGTGGGTGGGAGGATGAGCGGATGAATAAGTGGGTGGAAGGATGAACGGATGGATGAGTGGGTGGAATGATGAGTGGGTGGAAGGATGAGTAGGTGGAAGGATGAACGGATGGATGAGTGAGTGGAAGGATGAGTGGGTGGAAGGATGAGTGGGTGGAAGGATGAGTGGGTGGAAGGATGAGTAGGTGGATGGATGAGTAGGTGGAAGGATGAGTAGGTGGATGGATGAGTAGGTGGAAGGATGAGCGGATGGATGCGTGGGTGGAAGGATGAGCGGATGGATGAGTGAGAGGATGGATGAGCGGGTGGCAGGATGAGCAGATTGATGAGTGGGCGGATGGATGTGTGAACGGATGGATGAGTAGGTGGAAGGATGAGTGGATGGATGAGTAGGTGGAAGGATGAGCGGATGGATGAGGTGGTGGAAGGATGAGCGGATGGATGATTAGGTGGAAGGATGAGTGGGCGGATGGATGAGTGGGCAGATGGATGAGTGGGCGGATGGATGAGTGAGCGGATGGATGAGTGAGCGGATGGATGAGTGAGCGGATGGATGAGTGGATGGATGAGTGGGTGGATGGATGAGCGGGCGGATGGGTGGGTGGAAGGATGAGCAGATGGATGAGTGAGAGGATGGATGAGCGGGTGGAAGGATGAGCAGATTGATGAGTGGGCGGATGGATGTGTGAGCGGATGGATGAATAGGTGGAAGGATGAGTGGATGGATGAGTAGGTGGGCAGCTGGAGGGAGGGACGAGGGAGCGGATGTATGATGAGGTCGGCGGGCGCCTGCTTTGATAGATGAGTGGGTACCGGAATGGACAAGTGGGCAGCTGGGTGGGTGAATGAAGAGATTGGCAAGTGCATGCGTAGATAGATGAGCGGGTGGATCAGTGGCTGGGTGTTCAGATGGGTTAGATGAGTGGTTGAATTTGCTATTGTAAATGACAATGCCATTTATGTTAAAATAACATAAATAAAAATAATGTCAAGAGCAATGCCAATAGCTCTAACTTTCACAAAGGCAAAACCATTGCATTGTAAATGCTTGTTGTTTTTGTAGGAGGGGTCATGGTGGGGCCAAAAGTGCCTTGTAGATACTTTTTAGCAGGAGTTCCTGCCCTCTCCTCACACAGTGAGATTTTTGTTCAAGTTGGCAGGTATGAGACGATTGATGGAAGGGACACTTGCATCATATTTGATGCTAAATGCTTCTTGCAACATTGTACGCCTGTGGGCAGATCATGTGCATTTAAATGAAATTAAGATTTCTAATGGAGTGTGTTCTGAGGTTTCAGCTTTTTTGTTAGGCCTTCAGGATGAGAGAGATATGCTTGCTCTTTATTAAATTTAAACACACTAACGCTGCCCGTGGAACTACCTGATGTGCGTTTAGGGACACCGGTGTAAACAATTTTTTAGTAGACCATTGAAATCAGCAATCAGCCAGTTCGATTTGGCGAACGAAGATCAGTAGTGGGTGGACCTGTTAACATATTCAGCTAGTGGTTGAGGACCATGATTACCACATTCCCATGGAGAATGAAGGTTAGCTTTGCTTTTAATGTGATTCCGATGATCATTGGTGTATAAGTGTCATCCAGCATATGTGACCAAAGTTAAAAAAGGACTCGTTTTGCTCCGTATTTACTTTGAAGCCTTTATGGGTAGATATTGCAGACATTTCAAAATGTTACCTTAATTCCCAGATCTAATCAGCAGTTAGAGCTAGGTCTTGAATTTGGGGCAGTAGAGCTCGATATGCTGAACTATTCGGTGCATGTATATTTTGAGTAGTAGCATGAACTAGTAGTATGAACTCCTGTGCAGTTCAGCAAATAACCTTCACAGTGCTTGACTAGGTTACGCCAATCCCAACTGAGGAGTTGCTATAGAAGGAATTGTACCCATTTAAGTGCTGTTTCAGTGACTTCTGCTCATTCCAAAACAAAACGTTTTCAACCGTGGCAAAGTTAGAGGTTGGCAACCGTGGCAAAGTTAGAGGTTGGGTGTCCAGCCGGGTGAAATAGTAAGCGCACAAATCTCAAGTCACCTGCCCTAATATCCCTGTAATCTGCTGAAACCCATCAGAGAAGGCGGCTCCTCGACCCTGAATGTCAGAATTTGAACAGAAACTGACATGGCAACCCTGAACTGTTTAAGTAAAAGAATTACGAAGCCCCACCAGTACCGCTGGAAAAAGCTCATGAGCCATGTCCCACAGTGTGAGACAATAGAAGGCAAGAAGCATTCAAAAAGCATAGTACTAAACTTCGAGAGGAGAAATCTTTCTTGCCCATTGCATCAATATGTTTAGATTCTTTGTCTGGCTGAGTTGTCGGAAAGGACTAGTGGATTGGCCTTGCAAATAGACGTCCACAGGTGCTGACCTATTGTGCATAGTAATGGGAGGACTCATCGCAAAGAAAGAAAAGGGTATCAAACAGGCTGCCAGATCCAATAAAGCCTCATTTAATAGTAACAGAGGCCCATACCAGGAAGGTCAGTTTTAAAGTATATCTGCCAATATGTGAGGCTTGGTCTGAAGGGGCAGCTGTAAAAAGTGGGCTGTACTCAGTCCCAATGCAGCAAATAAAGCACTTTTATTGGTTGGGTCCTTAGAAAAATCTAAAGTAAATTGAGGTGAAGAATCCAGCTGTTAGAAATGGGGGTCTCTAGTTGGCAGAGATAGGTACCTTTGTCCAAGTAGGGACCCATCTTCCTAGTAAGGGTAAGGGGGATACACTTTTAAAATAACCCCTGCTCACCTCCTTGGTAGCTTGGCACAAGCAGACTGACTTACCTCAGAGGCAGTGTGTAAAGCTTTGTGAACACATACAGTAATACAGTGAAAACACTACAAAAATTGACACCACACCAGTTTAGAAAAATAAGTAATATTTATCTAAACCAAGCAAGACCAAAACAAAAAAAATCCACCATACAGTAATCAAAATCTGACTTTTAAAAGGTAGAAATAGTTCTGTTCACTGCAAAATGCAGATGCAACACTTATCACACAAAGTACCTTAGATGCGTTACGCACACAAACAAAAACTGTTGCAGGGAAGGTGATGGGTCGGTTCCTTACGCCCAGAGAAGGTGATGCGTTGGTTCCTTACTTCAGGAGAGGTGATGCCTCGGTGCCGTACTGCCACGCAAGGGCGGTGATGTGTCGGTTCCTTACTGAAGAGGAGGTGATGCTTCAATTTCTTACTGTGCGGGGAGGTGATGTGTCAATTTCTTACTGCGACCCTGATGTTCTTGCCGGCGTGGCGCCCAGATGCGATGCATGAGGATCAGGGATGCATTGGTTCTCGATGCGGCGGTGGCAACGTCACTTTATTGTTCTCTCCAGCCGCAGTGCCACGATGCATTGGTTCTTGCAGTTGCATAGCAGGGCCTGTGTTGGAATCAGTGCGGTGATCTCCGACTTCGAAGATTTGTGCACAGGATTCGGCGTGTGGCAATTTCTCGAGCCGCAGAAGGCGCTGCGGCGAGTTCTTTGGCGATGCGTCGGAAACAGGTGTGGACGCGTCGCGCTTCTCGAAGTTGCGTTACTTTTCCAGCTCCCAGTGGCAAACAGCCTCCAAAGGTCCAAAACACAGAAGGCATCACTTACCAGGTCAGAACTCACAGCAAGGAAGTTCAGGGGAGCTGGTGGTGAAGTATTTGTGTCCCTGAGACTTCAGAACAGGAGGCAAGCTCTATTTCAAGCCCTTGGAGATCTTCCTCAAGCAGGGTTCCATCGAGAGAAGCCCCAGTGACCAGCATTTTCGGAGAACAGTCGTCTCCCACCGCGGACCAGTTATTTGCCTGGCCGCACTCGCGCTCCCGGTTCCATTTCAAGACGCGTGATGATAGAGCACCCGCCTTGACGGCATCCGGTTGGCCATATTGTTGGGCTCTATTCAGTTCCAGCAGATTGCACCTTGATTCACTGCCTTGGACCTATGCCATATTTATGTTTTCTACTCCAAACCATGCAAATAATTGCAAAGATACAGACGTCCCTATACTGAGTAATCCCAAGACTTGGGACTTCATTAAAACTCGACTTTACACACCCTGAAGATTGTGCTTTGCCATCAAACCTATACCAGCGCTTCCACAGAATCTTAACCCAACCTCATCTTGAAGCACCGTGATCCCACTAAGAATCACGTGGGCTCGCGCGCCCCAGCTAGAAGGACCCCCCTAACTGAAGCCAATACCTTCCCGGACCTCCACCTTGGTGTTATAATTAATTATGTTCAGGCAATATTAATTTCTTGTCCTGATGATGATCCCGTGATATCTGAGCTAGGGATCGAAACGTCGACCTTAAAAGTAATTCATACATGTACTTATATAATACTACTGTGTGTATGAATGACTCCAGGATACACTGCTAATGTATATTTAATGTCAGTGACCTGCTAGCTCACTTTGTTTGCCTGATAACTTTCCTCACTTACCTTTACCCTCTTGCTCTCCTTTTTTCTGTAAGGCACAGGACTGTGCCCCAATTTAACCCTTACTGCTTGGGTTAATTGCTGTACCTTTGACATCATAAACAATTTAACCAATAAACATTCCTTGGCCGGCTGGTCAAGGAATCTTAGACTATATATGATTCCATTGTGATCTATATATATCATTTTTCCCTTATCCTTGTATGCTCAGGACCACTTGTTGTTTTGATAAATACTTGCTACCCATGGTCCCGAGTGATTAAATGGGTTCCCCTTGTCCTCTCTAATGAATCAAGCAGGGGACACAGCACACTGCAAAGTCCGTGTCCTTTCCTTGGCAGAAACAGCCACTGCAGGCCAACCCCGGACAGCAAACAGCAAGGGGGCAGTACTCCTCCTCAGTTTCTCCAGCTCTTCTCCTTGGCAAAGGTTCCTCATGATTCCCAAAAGTGATCTAAAAGTCTGGGTTCAGGGCACCTCTTTTTATAATACAAAATCCTTTGTTCTCTGAGGCAGAGAAGCTCTTTGCCCAGCCAAAACTAGCTTTGTCCTCTCTGGTGCAGCTTCCTGGCAGGAGGTGGAGACAGCATTGTCCATGGCAGACCAGGCCCAAACAGATGTGAAAGAAATCTCCTCCCCCTACTCTGTACGCAGCCCAGGTCTATTCAGCCCGCCCTTCCCTGACTAACATTGGAAAGGCAGGACACACCAAAACCCCTCAAGTGGCTGCCTGAACAGAAGGCACATCCGCAGTCCCAGTCACTCCAAAGCCAGACAGTCAATACACAACCTATTTATTTGCAAACTTATACCGCGCTGGGAATCGACTCCCTGAGGAGTATCTCCGCGCCTTTGGCAACATCAGAAAGCAAAAGGCCCTATCATATGTTGTTAGATGCTCAACCAGAACTAATAATTAAACAGGAAAGTTTTAAATTTTTTCCTAAAGGGAAAATGTTGTCTACATAATCTGATTTCATATGGAAGTTCATTCCAAAGCTTCGGGCCTGCTACTGATAGAGCCCTTCCTCCTTTGCGTGTCTTCCAGAATCTGGGGACGCATAGCAATTCACGGTCTCCAGATCTCAGAGATCTTGAGGGGATGTATGGGATGAATTTCTTTGTTAAATAATCAGGACCTTTACCAGAGAGGCACTTGTGGATGATGCAGCAAGTTTTAAACATCACCCTCTGTTTTACAGTGAGCCAGTGGAGTTTGAGTAGGGGTTTTGAGGGAGTCCGAGCCGGAGCATTGAGAACGAGGCGTGCAGCCGTGTTCTGCACAACTTGTAGTCTGGCAATGATCCCCTCATTGGCGGCTAGCAGTAAACCATTACAGTAATCCAGTCTACTCAGCACGAGCGACTGAACTAATGTTTTCCTGGTGGCATCAGGTAACAGGGGGAACACCCTTCGGAGAAGCCCAATAACATGGAAACAGGAGCTTACCACTTGCGTAGCATGATGTTTAAGGGCGAGCTCCTGATCCAGTTTAACTCCTAGATCTTTCACTACCACTTTGGGCTCAGGGACTGGGCCTAGATCTTGAGGCCACCAGTCAGGAGTCCACAAACGTTTGGCTTCCCCAAAGAGCATCACCTCCGTCTTAGAGACGTTACACTGAAGGAAGTTTGCTGCAATCCAATGTGCCACTTCTTTCATCCCCTGGGCAAAGGAGTTACGCACTTCAGAAGTCATGATTTTAAACGGAAAGAGGAGTTGTGTATCGTCTGCATACGATACAGGGATAAACCCGTGGGATCTCATGATGTTAGCTAGGGGTGCCACATAGATGTTAAATAACGTTGGACTCAAACAGGAGCCCTGTGGCACCCCCTTTGAGATCTCCACCTCCTCTGACTGGTAAGGACCCAGTATGACTCTCTGAGTGCGTTTGGTGAAAAAACTCCTTAGCCAGGCCAGCGCCTTGCCTCCCAGGCCGATGTCAACTAGTCTGGTGGTCATGATATCATGTGACACAGTGTCAAACGCCGCTGACAGATCTAAAAGCACCAGGATAACGGAGTAACCCTTATCCTGAAGCATATGAAGATCGTCAGCGACGGACAGCAAGGCGGTCTCAGTGCTGTGGCTGGGCCTAAAACCCGATTGGGAGGGGTCTAGTCCCCCCGCACTCTCGATGTATTTGGATAAGTGCCGGTTAACAAACTTCTCGGTGAGCTTCCCTAAAAAAGGGAGGAGAGAGATGGGTCTCAAGTTTGTGAGGTCAGTCCAAGGAATGGTGTTGTTCTTCCGTAGAGGCCTCACCAGAGCACGCTTCCAGTCTAGGGGGACTTCCCCTGTCCTCAAGGATAGATTGACTACCCGCCGAATTCCAGCACCCAGATCATCCCTCAAAAGTGACATGACCCGAGCTAGAATAATATCCGAAGGGCATCCACTCTTAGTTTGGGTGATTAGAGTGCTTATGTCCTCCATTGATATAGGGGGGAATTCAACAAGCTTGCTAGCATTGTTTTCTGCTGTGCTAAGGTGTGGCTGAACCATACTGTCAACAGTTCTCAAGTTATTGGAGGTGGATTTTGAGGCGAAGATCTTAGCGTAAATGCCTTCTATTTTCCTAACAAAGAACTGTGAGATGTTGTTACAGAGTTCCTGGGACTCAATCCCCTCTGTTTCACATGCTGCAGGCTTGATAAAGGTCTTGAAGATTTGATAGAGGACTTTAGCATTTTTACCAGCTGCTGATAATTGGGCTGCTATGTGATGTTTCCGGGCAGCCCGAATAGCTTTATGGTAACTTTTTAGGGAAGTCCTATGATTTTCTTTATCCTCTGCCTTATGTGTGACTCTCCATCGTTTTTCTGATTTCTGTGCAATTATCTTTAGTTGTCTGAGATCGTCTGTAAACCAAACTTCTTGTTTTGGGGCAGGCCGTGGTTTATATGTTCTAAAAGGAACAACATGATTAATAGGAGTGGTTACAGCTTCATTAAAGTTGGCTAGTGCAGTGGTGACATTATCGCCACAAACGACCCAGTTGGGTTCGGTGTATTTCTCCCTAAAGCTCTCTGGTGTTAATTTATTCCAGGGTCTTCTGACATCAGCCATAGTCCTCTGGATGCCCTTAACCTCATAGTTAGAGCGAGTATAGAATTCAATAATGGAGTGGTCAGTCCAGTCCACTTGACAGGGAGGCAAACATTTTATGGTGGTGGAATTATATAGCACAAGGTCCAAAGTATGGCCAGCAGGATGCGTGGGTCCCTGATTTATTTGGTGAAAACCAAGAGTAGCCAAATCATCCAGAAGTGTCTGCGCCTCCACACAGGTGGTCATTTCGCTGTGGACATTAAAATCCCCTACCAAGATGAAATCAGAATTCACCTGCATGTGGGGGGCCAGCGTTTCAACAAGTTGAATGGAGAAATTCCCAGATGGACCTGGGGGTCGATAGACTAGTGCTCCCTTCCTGGTTTCCCTAGAATTAGGGTTGATAGTAAAGATCAGGAGCTCCATTTGCGGGTTTCATACGGTCTCAGTAACCACCACCTCCATTTCCTGTTTAAAAACAATGGCTAATTCCCCTCCAGCTAATCCCCCTAGCAGAGGCAGGCTGGATAGTTAGGCAAGAAAACACCTACTTTCTAAAATTAGTATTTTCAAACTCAGAATGTAAAAATCACCCTCACTAAAAGATGCATCTTAACATTCAGGCATATCAAACTTTATTTTTATATCTTGTTCCCATGGGCAGTAATACTCATAAGATGTTATCAGAAAACTCCCAATTCTATCCTATGGGAAAGAGTGCCTTACAATAGTGAAAAAACGAAATTGGCAGTATTACACTATAAGGAGATGCCACACACATCAGGGCATGTCCTACCTTTCACATACACTATTCCCTGCCCACAGGAGTACATTGGGCCTACCTTAGGGGTGACTCACATATAAGAAAAGTAAAGGTTAAGGTCAGGCAAGTGGGTGTACTTGCCAGACCGACATGGCAGTACTAGACTGCACACAGGCACTGCAATGGCAGGCCTGAGACCTTGTTGCAAGGCTGCTTGTGTGGGTGGCACAATCTGTGCTGCAACCCCACTAGCAGCATTTGGTGTACTAGGGACTTAATAGTAAACTAAATAAATCAATCATGGAAACACCAATCCATAATAACCATTTACTAAGGGAGCACTTGTTCTTTGGCACTGATCAGCAGTGGCAAAGTGCCCAAAGCATCTAGATCAGCAAAATGAAATACATCACACAGTAAAAATACAGGAGGCAAAGGCAGAAAATGCAGGGTAAACCCACGCCAAGGCTGCCAGGTCTAACACCAGGCAACAGGCATTTGGCAAATAACACTTTAATAAGAAAGAAGCAATTGATCTGCATCTTTATCATAGTCCTCATTGTATTGGTTTGGTTGTATGCGTTGAATAGCATTCATATCTGATGAGAAAATAGCTTCCATCTTCCTAAAATATAGTTGTTTTGGCAAGAGGAACTGGAGGAGAATCCTTGTCAACTTGAGGTTCTGTATGGTGTAGTGCCACAACAGGCATACACTTTCTGAAGTCAGACCCCAATCTGTGGATAGAACAAAAACCATTTACAGAACTGATTTCATTGTTGCTGGTGATGACACCAATGGGACAATAACCAGCAATGCCTACAGCCTGCGGCTGAGAAGTCAAGACACAGCCTGGCACCAACAGTGGGATTAGCACCACTGGTCCATGTAGTCAGAAAGTATACCAGTGGGAGCCAGGTGAAGTTGTGGTCTGCAGCACAGCCTTATTGAACACCCCAATTTGCTGCAGTGTTGATAATGGCCTCAATGTCTTGGGGGCCCATTGGTTCCAGAATCTGCATTGTGGAAAAAGGTAGGGCTAGGACCTTTCTCAAGATTTGCCCGGCGCTAACCGCCCTTGTACCATTCAAATTTACCAAGCAATGAGGCAGGCGCCGGAGACCAGAAGGCAGGAAACAGAGGTTTTATTCCGACGGAGCAGAACACATCAGATCAGACAACAAGGTATCATCTCGAGGTGCTCTAACAGCCTCTCGGAGGCCTGGCCTCTTATACACTGGTTTATGGCATGTGACCTTTCTTTATTATAATCAGAACATTGTGAAGCCCGGAAAAAGACATCCCCGCAATCCTCGTGTCAATCCCACCCCCATATACCTTCACAATAGAGGTCCTCAACCTGCTGATAAGAGGAGGGGGGTCATCACGCAGCTGAGTGTTCTGCCGAGTCTTAGGATGTGTGCGCCTGATCATATCACAGGGGGTGGGGAGGCCTGGATCAATAGAGGGTCCTTTGAAGGAGAGCGACCTCATACAATAAGGGGCAGTAAATGATATCTCCCGGCTTAGGCGATGGCCTCGGACCTGTGTGGACAGCTGGACACGGGGTGAGGGGTCATCAAAGGAGTGGTATTCATGCCTCGTGGACAATCCAGCGCGGAGGGAAGGTTGATCAACAGAGGGGCATTCATCGGAGGAGAGGAGGTGTTGGTCAGGCGCTGGCGTGACTCCCAAGGACAGGGTCATGCAGAAGGGTTATGTTCATGAGGGGAGGGAGGGGGAGCCAGGGTGCGCGGAGGATGCTTGCTGGGTCAGAGGGGCGCGCTGGCGATCGATCGTGGACAGGGAGACCATGATGCCTAAAATGGTGATCGTGCACGTTGTACGTGGGTGACAAGTTGGCGCAGATAACGTTTAGCTCACAAACTAGAATTCCACAGTCCTCCCTTTTAACATATCTCGCCAACTTGTCAGTTTGGATTTATCCCCATAAGGCCACGTATTTCTACTTCATAGAGGGGACTCATGTGCTCATTTCGGAAGTCCAAAGTCTTTGGGCACATACAGTTGGAAACAAGGCCGCACAAAGATGGTAGACATTGGATACCTAAGCAACACCCACATAAGATCACAACAGGTATCAGCACGAAGGAAAACAACCTCCAACCCCAGTTCCTCAAAGTGTCCCAAAACCAGCTCCCAAGCGACCATCCTTTCTGCTCCTGGTGAACCTCCGAGGAGAGTCTGTGGAGGTGTTCAATGGCTTTGTAGACTGAAGGCGAGTTGTCTGGCACGTAGGTGCAGCAGCTAGATCCGATGATGCGGCATGCTCCTCCTCGGTCGGCTAGGACCACATCCAGGACAAGGCGATTTTGAAGGGTCACAAGGCGGACCGCCTGAAGCTCCGCAGTGTTGTTGGCGAGGATGCCAGCCGTGATGTTGATCGTTGTTTCTACTGCCTGGGTCAGGTGTCGGATAGCGCGGCTGTTTGCCATTGGGCCCCACAGAGGAACAAGTCCCTTTGCTGCATCTAGGAACTGTGCTCCGGTGGAGTCGGCTTGTCCAATGTCATCTGCACGCCTCTGTCGGTGATGGTTGGCAGGGGCTACATATGTGGGTGGAAGAACGAAGGCAATGTAACATGCGCCCTTCCAACCTCTCGGGAGCCAGGTGTAAGCTTTGGTGCCACACACAAAGTACATATTCGGAGAAGCAACAAAGGAAGGGGGGTCAACTGAGTCCAATGTTCTGGTGATTCGGCAGGCACTGTGACCCACCAGCTGCGTTCCATGGCCTTCGAGACACACAAGACCTGTGACATTGATAACAGACAGGGCCACAGTCAGAGTAGCGGTAGTTTGTTTTTGCAGATGAGAGAAGGTGGTCCTGGCTGGATTGTGGAGCACCTGTACTTCGACTCGTTCTTTGGCAGGAATGTCTTTAAGGAAGGTGGCGCCCGTGAGCGCAGGACACAGAGCAACAGAGGTCTTTTCGGTTTTGTTCAGCCAGAACCCAGAGTAGAAGTGCGACACTGTCCGGCTGGAGGTGGCGTTGTCCTTGTGGCTCTCTTGCATGAGGATCAGCCAGGCGAGGCAGGAGCCGTGAACTGAGAAAGGAGAAGGGATGAAGGGGATGGAGTGTCCTGTAGCATGCGGGAGCAACCCGCAGATCCAGCAGTTCGTAGCATTTGCAGCAAGGTTGTGTTGGTGCAACAGTTGCACGAAGGAATTGTTCCAAAATTCCCTGCGCCTTTCTCGGAGCTGAGGCGACAGAGAGATTAGGTGATGCTCTTTCAGGGGTGTCGGTGGTGCAGTAGGTAGCAATGCCTCATGAGCCGGTGTACTTTCCTCCAGAATCCAGAAGGAGGTCATGAGGAGGAGGCAGAAGAGGAAGACAATGAAGAGTGCGATTGTCTTTGATTTGTGCAAGTTGTCAGTCTTTGGATTTCTATACTGGGTATTTCCTGTTGCTTCCATCATCTTCTTATCTGGCGCTTCCATCATCTTCTTATCTGGCGCTTCCATCACCTTCAAGGGGCTCGGTAGTGGGCAGAACCACAGACTTCGTTTAGCTTCTCTCCCGGTAACCCTTGATTGTGTTTAGGTCACCGTTCTGAGATTTTAACTTAGTCCGTGGCCTACTTAGCCGAAACTCCCTCCTTTCGACGCAGGAAATACCCTTCTCTGGATGGCACAGTGGGATCAGAGAATTTTGCAAGTTCGAGTGCCTCAGTATCGGGATAGCAATCCAATATCGGTCGGTCTTTGCTCAGGAGCTCTTCTTGGGTGCTGACGTTTTCTGTCGTGGCCAGGTTCGCAGAGACCTTCCGGCAATGATGCGCGTGCAGCCAGTGCTTCTTCCCCTCCACTCGGAGCGCCGTTCGGGTGGTGATCAGCACTTGCCAGGGGCCCGTCCACCGAGGTTCCAGACTCTTGGTTCGCTGGAAATTTCGTATCAACACGAAATCTCCCGGTTGGATGTCATGGCCGGGGCCCCTGGAAGCATCGGGGATGGCTTGCTGCACCTGTTGATGAATGACAGACAACGTTTTGGTTAACTTGCACAAATAATCAGATAGTAGGACGTCTGGGACGTCATGAATGGAGGTCGGTTTGGGAGCAGTCCAGAGATTCATCGGTCGCCCAAACACGACCTCGTAGGGGGTCAAATGGTGCTTGGTGGGAGTGGAGCGCATCGATAACAAAGCCAGTGGGAGGGCATCCGGCCAGTTAAGTCCAGTGGTGGCCACTATTTTTGCCAGTTTCAGCTTCAGTGTGGCATTAAGGCGTTCCACTAGACCGGCGGATTGGGGGTGGAAGACCGCATGAAACCGTTGCTTCACCCCCAACCCCTTTAGGATTAGTTGGATAACCTCAGCTATGAAGTGGGGGCCATTGTCGCTCCATAAAATTCGACAAAGGCCATAGCGAGGGAAGAATTCCTTCAGTAGTACTTTGGCAGTAGTCATGGCAGTGTTGTCACGGGTTGGATAGGCCTCCACCCATTTGCTGAAGGCACATACGATGACTAGTACATACTTCAGGTTTTGGCATCTCTCTAGTTGGATGTAGTCCATCTGAAGGACCTCAAAGGGGTGATTGGGGGTCCCAAACCCTCCCCGGGGTACTACAGTTCCTTTCCCGGGGTTGTGTTGCAGACAGATAAGGCACTGCTGAACTAGGCGTCTGGCTGAGTCGGGGATTTTGTCATTGTGCCAGACTTTGGAAATGAGTTCGATCATGGGTGCAGATCCTATGTGTGCGGGGGAATGTGCCATTGTCAGTATGGGGATCAGATATGAGTCGGGCAGCAACCACTTGTTTGCATCCTTCGTTCGCCAGCAACCCTCTTCGTCCTTCAAACCCACCCTTGCCCACTTAGTCAGTTCGTGAGGGGTGCTGGCCGACTGTATGTCTCTGATCATTTCCCTTGTGTCACTCCATTTTTCTGCTTGTGACCTGGTCACATATATGCGTGTCACCGTCCCATTCTCAGCTGTGGTTCGTGCAGTGATGTCGGCTAATGCATTCCCTTGTCCGACTAAGTCTGTCACCCTTTTGTGTGCCTGACATTTGATCACCGCTAATCGTTTGGGGAGGAGAACTGCCTCAATCAGAGCGGACACTAAATCTCCGTGGAGGATTGGGGTGCCGTGGGACGTCAGGAATCCCCTCTCCCTCCACAGGAGCCCAAAATGGTGGACCACTCCGAAGGCATACTGGCTGTCCGTATATACGTTCGCGGTGGTCCCTGCGGCTATGATGCATGCTCGGGTGAGGGCTATCAGCTCTGCTGCCTGGGCAGATCGTTGTGTGATGCAGGCTGTCTCAACTACTGTTCGGGCTGTCGTTACTGCATAGGCAGCTGAAGTGGTGCCATCTGGGAGTTTGATGCATGAGCCGTCTACCCATAGCTCTCCATCGGGGTCAGGAAAAGCAGTGTCTCGGAGGTCAACCCTACTCCTAGTCTGTTCGTCTGTGAGGGTCACACAGTCGTGTATGGGAGGAACGTCGGGGTCGTTTTCAGGCAGGGGTAACAATGTGGCAGGATTCAAAGTCGTGCATCTCTTTAGTGTGATGTGGGGTGCAAGCAGAGTCAACTCGTACCCTGTCAGTCGTGCGCTAGTCAGGTGTTGGGTCTTTGTCTGGTTCAAAAGGGTGTCAACTGCATGGGGCACTAATACAGTGAGGGAGTTGGAAAGTACGATTCCCTCGCTCTGACGGATAGAGACAGCAGCGGCAGCTACTGCTCGAAGGCAGGCAGGTAAAGCTCTGGCTACAGGATCAAGAGTGGCGGAGAAGTAGGCACAAGGGCGCTGCTTAGGACCAATCGATTGAGTCAGGACAGACAATGCGCATCCCTCCCTTTCGTGGGTGAAGAGGGAGAAGGGTTTGGAGTAATCCGGCGTTCCGAGGACGGGTGCTGAGCAGAGTGCATCCCGTAATTCCTTAAAGGAGGCTTGACACTCAGTGGTCCAAGGAAGCGGGGAGGGGACATCTTTGGTCAGCAGGGCAAGTAATGGTTTCACAATGAGGCTGTAATTAGGCAACCACTGTCTGCAAAAAGAGGTTAGGCCAACCAAAGAGCGGACCTGTTTTTGTGTTTTTGGGATGGGGGTGTCTAGGATGGTTTGGATTCGGTCAGGGGTAAGTTTCCTCCCTTCTTTGGACAGAAGATGGCCTAGGTAAGTCACTTGTGGCTGGCAGAACTGTAACTTCTTTTTGGAGACTTTATGGCCATTTTCTGCAAGAAAGTGTAGGAGTTGGACGGTGGCTGTCGTTGCAAGCGGGGTGGTGTCGGCCGCCAAAAGGATATCATCGACATATTGGATCAACACCACTCCCTCTGGTAGCTGGAAGGCATCCAGCTGTCTTTTGAGGGCCTGGCTGTAAATGCTGGGACTTTCAGTGTACCCCTGGGGAGCTCTACAAAATCGGTACGAGCGGGATTTTAAAGTGAAGCCGAAGAGATAACGGCTGTCTGGATGGATGGGGATAGAGAAAAACGCGTTCTTAAGGTCGATAACAGTGAAGGTGGTGGCGGTGGACGGGATGAGGGTCAAAATGGTGGTGATATCAGAGACTACGGGATATTGGGGTACAACCACTTTGTTAATCTCTCGTAAGTCGATGATGAAGCGGTACGCTTTCTCATCTCCTTCACCTTGCTTCTTAACAATAGGTAGGATTGGGCTGTTGCAGACGTTGCTAACCACCTCTTCAACCACTCCTGCATCTACCAGAGACTGAATGATCGCTACCAGTGCCTTCTCACCCTCTGGGGATATCCGATATTGCGGGAGTTTCGGGAGCATAGCGTCCTGTCGTACAGTTATGTGGATAGGATCAATCATCATTCGCCCCACATCAGAGTCGTTTTTGGCCCACAGGTACGGGGGCAGGGTGTCAAGCAAGGACATGTCAGCGTCAGTTATGGGGCACATGTGTCGTGGGGGACGGGATCTGGGCATGTCTGGGTTGTCGTATAGGATGACTCGTATTCCATCTGGGGAACACCTAATGGTAGCTCGAAAATGTTTCAGTAAGTCAATGCCCATAATGGCGTCAGGGGAGTTGGAGGAAAGCAGGAATGTCGCGTCAGTGGTGTTGTTTTCTAGGTCAAAGGAAATAGGTACGGACAGGGGGTTAGTGGAGGGCGTTCCATCGAAACCTATCGACGTTATGTGTGAGCCAGACAAGGGTGCCCTTGGAATCAGTCGTTTTGATAACACACTACGTGTCGCCCCAGTGTCTACCAAGAATGGAGACTCTGTACCCAGGACCTTAGCGGTGACATAAGGACCTTGCTGGTCAACACAGAGCTCGACTGGATCCCTCCCTTGCCCCTGGCAGTCCTATGCAAAGTCGGGGGCATGTTCACCTTCGGACAGCTGATATTGGTTCTGCCGGGGACGGTCAAATGTGTTCAGTCTCCCTGATCTGTCATTGTTGGTGCCGTTGGCGTGCCCTCGTCCTTGTACCCCATTTCTTGGACCACTTGCTACATCCCTGGAGTCCCTATTTCTATTCATCTCTAGCATAACCGGACACTGGTATTTCCAATGGCCGAACCCTTTGCAGAAGGCGCATTGGTCGTTGCTGATGTCCCTACGTCCAGTGTGGGGTGTGGGAGTGTGATCTTTAGGAGGTAGATCTCTGGGGGCGGCTGGTTGGTAGTTCCCCCTTTGATGTTCCCGTCCTACCGTTATACCTTGTATCTGGGCTATCATTACCCTTTCTTTTAAATCTTTCTTCTTTTTCTCGGACGCCCTATCATTCTCATTCTTTTGGTGCTCGTAATACTGAGCCATCTGAAGGATAGCTGCAGGTTTGGAGGCCCCCCAACTACTCTCACTCGTCTGCAGCTTTTGGGAGACCTCTTGCGTTAGACCCTTTACGTAATTTTGTACAAACAGGTGCTGTCCGGTTGCGGTGGTCATGTCTTGGCCACTGTAGTCGGAGAACACTGTCTCGAATCGGGAGAAGTATTCTGACACATCTTCCTGCGGTTTCTGTCGACAGGCCGTGACTATCGACCAGTCTACCTTTCTTTCTGGGATCAGTGTCTTTAATTTTTGAACTATTTTGTCTGGGAGTTCTAGTATGTCTTTCACTGGTTTCCTTCCAGGTTCTCGTTGTCTATCTAATTTACCGAGTTGGTCCCAGGTATGTCCAAACAGATCCGTGTGGTCAGCCTTCCGGATTTGCTTCCACACGTCAGCTGGCAGGCATAACCCGAAGAACAAGTCAATGTCTGCTAAAGTCATTATCGTCGAACCCAAGGCTGTGCCTAATTCGGTATAAAATGCTGTCGGGTTCTTTCTTAAGTCGGGCAGGGTTTGCTTAAAGGTTAGGATATCTTGTCGGTCCCATGGTTGGTAAACCCAATTGTACACAACCCTTCCCTTTGCATTTTCATTATTAATATCATCGCTCGTTCCCTGGCCCCGTGGCGGGATCCAGTAAGGGGCCGCTTCTCTGATAGGCATCATAGTATTGGCTACTTCTACCGAGGTCGTTTCAGGGACTGTAGCCTTGGCTTCTGGTTTCTGTTTCGTGAGGTGGCGGAAGACCTCAAGCATCTGCATGAAGAGCTCCGTCGCCTCACGTTCAGTCCCATCTCCAACATCAATTTTCCTATACAGTGTTGTTAGTTTAGCGGGACCCTTACTTTGATACCTATCTTCATACGCGTTCAGGGTGTAGTAGCTGAATCGCAAGATGAAATGCCGTCTGTGGCTGTCGGCATGTGAATTATATACGCTCATTGTATAATCTTCGCTCTCCCTTCGTTCTACTAATGTCTTTGCTATTTTGTCGATCCCATCCCGCTCATCTTTGCTCAACCTATTTAGTCTGGCTGGTGATTGTTTGCTAGACTCGGGGTCGTCTGATGAGGTTGTTAATGTGGCTGGTGCAAAGGCCGTGAGGGCTGGTGCACTAGCACTGAGATCGCTTTCGCTCACACTTGGAGCGTGAAAGCTTTGTCGGCAGGGGGCATATGGAGGGGGCATGTAGATGATTGGGGGACCTAGCAGTAACTCATCGTTCGCCCGTTGTTTGGAGGGCAATTCAGGGTAGAGCGCAGAGGGGGTCCTAACAGGACATTGGCCTGTCGACCCTGATTCTTGGTTTCGCATAGTATCTTTTCTTTCTTTTATTTCTTCTTCTAGTTGCTTTGCGGCTAGGTGGGCTGCCTTTCGTAATTCTTTCCCTATTTTTGCTTCTTCTCTTTTCTTTCGTTGTTCCGTTTCTTTGCGCCACATGCCGATACTGTCGAGCATAGTGGGCGTGGTCTTATTCTTCTGGAGCGCTATTTCTAATGTTTTTATTTTATTTTCGTCAAAGGAACCTATCAGTGGCCACTGACTTTCAGGGTTCTTTTTCGTATATTTATGCCATAGTTTAGTGTAAGCTATAGCGACTAGTCCATACTTAGTGAACATGTCCTTATTAGGGGTGCCCTCCAGTGGAGCTGGATGGTTCATCTCTAATAAGCGGTCCGGGCTAAACAGGCTACCAACCAGTGGGGAGAAGACAGGCATGACGGATTACAACGGGGACAAAAGTCTGCACTACCTATCTTATCACGGCGGACAAAGACTAGACAGAATATTTCTATTCTACGTTGTTTGGAGGCCGTGAATACCTCAAAAGAACCAATACCGAATAATCGGTCAATCAAACAATCCAGTGGGGAGAATAAGTGGGCACGAAAAGTTATCGTTACCCACTCTTTCTCTACCTGCAAAGAGAGACCTTGTTCTTCCCTGTTTGCAGACAAAGAATCTCCAGACAATAATCCACGAACGACAGTTCGGGAAACAGTGGGGGAGGAAGATAGGCACGACGGATTACAACGGGGACAAAAGTCTGCGTTACCTATCCTTCACTGCTTGCAAAGAGAGAGCCTGTTTGTTTTTCCCCGTTTGCAGACAGTGAATCTCCAGAGGGTTTCAACAAAGCGTAATACTAGTATTATCCAAACAAAACAATATTTTTCCCAATTTGTCGTGTTTACACGACCTTACCCGGACCGCATGGACGGTTTCCTGTCCTCTGGATCCAGCGCCCGATCGTCCTCTCTTCTTCGTGATGCCCGTGGCACTCCTGATGGTTCCCAGTCAGGACCGTAGATCACTCGAGAGAGGTCTGTTCAGAACTAGTGAAGGTCGGATGATCGGCTGTCAGACGAGGGTCTATCGGACACGAGCTCTTCCCGATCGTTGCAGTCGTTCACTCTGTCATCGGGACCTCTCCCACTGGATCCACGTGTCGCTGATGGGCCCCACGCTTTGGGACGCCAATTGTGGAAAAAGGTAGGGCTAGGACCTTTCTCAAGATTTGCCCGGCGCTAACCGCCCTTGTACCATTCAAATTTACCAAGCAATGAGGCAGGCGCCGGAGACCAGAAGGCAGGAAACAGAGGTTTTATTCCGACGGAGCAGAACACATCAGATCAGACAACAAGGTATCATCTCGAGGTGCTCTAACAGCCTCTCGGAGGCCTGGCCTCTTATACACTGGTTTATGGCATGTGACCTTTCTTTATTATAATCAGAACATTGTGAAGCCCGGAAAAAGACATCCCCGCAATCCTCGTGTCAATCCCACCCCCATATACCTTCACAATAGAGGTCCTCAACCTGCTGATAAGAGGAGGGGGGTCATCACGCAGCTGAGTGTTCTGCCGAGTCTTAGGATGTGTGCGCCTGATCATATCACAGGGGGTGGGGAGGCCTGGATCAATAGAGGGTCCTTTGAAGGAGAGCGACCTCATACAATAAGGGGCAGTAAATGATATCTCCCGGCTTAGGCGATGGCCTCGGACCTGTGTGGACAGCTGGACACGGGGTGAGGGGTCATCAAAGGAGTGGTATTCATGCCTCGTGGACAATCCAGCGCGGAGGGAAGGTTGATCAACAGAGGGGCATTCATCGGAGGAGAGGAGGTGTTGGTCAGGCGCTGGCGTGACTCCCAAGGACAGGGTCATGCAGAAGGGTTATGTTCGTGAGGGGAGGGAGGGGGAGCCAGGGTGCGCGGAGGATGCTTGCTGGGTCAGAGGGGCGCGCTGGCGATCGATCGTGGACAGGGAGACCATGATGCCTAAAATGGTGATCGTGCACGTTGTACGTGGGTGACAAGTTGGCGCAGATAATGTTTAGCTCACAAACTAGAATTCCACAGCATAGAATCTGAAAATGAAGCTGGAGTTGGGCTCCAAGAACACTGGCCTAAGTCTGAATGTTGCAAAAAAATTCCAGAGCACCACCAGAGAAGACAATATGAAGGTCCGTTGCTCTAACGGGTCGGTTCAGATGAGTTCAATAGCATTCAGTAAAACAAACACAGATGGTTGGTTCCATTCATTATATTCCAAATGACCGGTTAATAACAGCTGACAAAAGTTTTGTCGCACTTGACGACTTATTCAAGTCTAATATATAGTCCGTCAAGACACACGCTGTCGAGGCAGCCGCAGTATGGCTACACCGGGTTCTCATGACTTATCAAGGTTTTGACCACCTCTGAAACACCTACTATACCTCAGACTTCAAAAGACTCCCAGTTGGTTCTGAGAGCTACGTATTTCTGCGGTTCCACAAATTGTGGCTGCTATTATTGGGACTGAAACTCTGATACTATTTGATGACTCATCTTGACGGACTATATATAAACCTTGAAAAAGTTGTTGAGTTCGATGAAACACATGTCGGCCACTATTAACCGGTCATTTGTAATAAAATAAATGGAACCAACCATCTGTCTATGTGTACATTTTACTGAATGCTATTGAACTCATCTGAACGGACCAGCTAGAGTGACGGACCTTCATATTGTCTTCTCTGGTGGTGCTCTGGACATTTATTTGAATTAGTCTGTATAGATGGGTTTCTCCCCCTGTACTTGACACTATAGGGATGACAGTGTCTTCGCTTCCATTGAGCACACCTACTCTACAAGCCTATATTGTACTTTCCAGAATTTGTGTATGAATTGGCATCCTTGCTTTACCATTGTCATCCTCTTTGATGGTATTAGTCTGAATGCTGAAGGGCTAATCTTGTGGCTTTTATGTGTTTTCTTCAACTTGTACTTTGGCTCAGACTCATCTGACAAAGGTGATGTTAATTAGGTCTGACCTTATTTCTTATCTTCGGAAATGTAGAATTTAGCTTCTGCTTCTTTAACTGCAGACTCTTATCTGTATTCTTGTAAGTTAAGAATGGGCTATGCTATTCTTGTTTTTAGATACACACTTTCAGGTTACTATTTTCATGTGTGTGCATCACCAATGACACTGAACCAAGAACAGTTTTCACTCACACCCACTGCGCTGTTGTATATTCTTTTTATAAATAAATTTTTTGTGTGTATTATTTTGACTAAATAACCATTTAGGTTTGTTTTTTTGCAGTTTTTATACAGAGTGAACTAGACCCTAAGCTATTGGAGTGCTTTACATATACACCAGTTAAATTACACAAGGACACATTCATTTTGATAGGCATGGGGAGATAAAGTGATGTGCCCAGATTCACAGAATGTTGAACTGACACCAACACTCGAACCTGGTTCCCCAGTTCCAAAATCTGCAACTCTGCTTGTAACACTACAACCTCTCCCCGGTAGCCAGTATTGTTGCAATTATATGTCATGGGGTCACTGTTTTGCATTCAAGCATACACTCACGGCACCTAATGACTCTCAGGTTCCTTTGTTATTTAAAATCATTCCACTTCGCTAAAGCCCTTCTGACGCCTCAGGGAAAATTTGTTACAGGATTTCTAGCAATGCTTCAAACACAGACAAATGTTGTGTTCGTCTATAACAGCCATCTGTTTACATGCTTGAAAGTTTGAAAACAGTTGTTTTCGATGCAACATTCTTGTCCACAGCTAAAGGTTTTTGGAACTCAAAATCTCGGTGAGAACTGAAATCAGTATAAGCGGAGCTCCAGGTCCACATCGAAGGGCTTGGAAAATGAGCAACTGACCTATATTTTGCTCAGTGTCGTAATGTCCGAAAATGGGACAGAGTTGTCAAGGAATCTGATGTCACTGCCGGCAGGCAGACACTTTTGTAAAAGTTTTCAGGTCCAATCTGGTGCCTGAGTTGATTCAAAGGTGAGAAATCTGTGGTCAGAAGTAGCAATCAGAAAATACAAGCTTCAAGAAATCCATGAGAAAATAAAGCAAGAACAAAAACAAAATATGGATCATGAATCATATAAAGAGTAGTAAAACCCAGAAAAACATGAAAGGAATGATGATAAAAATCAGTTACTGAGAAGTGATCAGACTCAACAATTAGGAAAACAAATATATTAAATGACTATAGATACAAATGTGTCTGTAAAAACCCATATAAATGTTTCATGGACAAATCTGCTTTTCTTGCTATGACTAGAACCTCACTATTAACAAGGAAAACCAACATCAGAGAAACTACTATATAAATAAAAGCAACCATGGGTATTAAAGGCGAGAAGACCATCACTGATAAATAAGGATGGTGGTTTATAGTGCATCTTTCAATACCTCACCTAAAGAAAGCTGGAATTGACAGCGGAATTGAAGCAAAACAGCCTAGGCAAACCACATCTGGAGGAAAACAGTTTTCTGAATATATGGCATTTAAATCTTGATGTATACGGGAAGATATCGGAGCAAACATATACAATTGTAAAAAACGGAAGTTATGCAACAAGTGAGTCTGTAGTAGTTTGTGTTCTATTATGTGATTTAATTGTTCCCATTTACAGGATACCAGCCAACATATGTTTTATCCAATAGACATTAGCAAGGCTGTCACATAATCACAATAATACCCAAATAACAGTAAATTGTTAAACATTCTATGATCGCATCTTGTTATGATACAGAAGTGTGGACCACAAGTTTGTGAGTCAATACAATTTTTTTAAGTGATTCAGAGTAGTACTCTCTGTGTAATCAGAAGTAGCATAAGCGTTTGTTCAAGAGTCATGAACATCCATTTGTGTAAAATGTGTAACTTCGTGGTCTGTACCCATTGTGCAGAGAAAAAAATGTAAGCTGATATTTGAAAAATGATATTCAAAGTAATGGACATATAGAAAGGAGACCATTGTAAATCTTTTTAGACCTTGATATGGTCAGGGAGAATGTATATTGGGAAGAATATGGTATACTAACAGGTGTTACCAAAAGGCATGAGTAGTCTTACGCCTTGATGTCTGTGAGGGTGGCTGTAATAGTTCAAATATAAATTATTTAATTGGATTCTGTAGAGGAAAAGAAAAACACTATAATAATTAGGGCTGATAGTATGAGAAAGGTATATCCTGACACCAATTCTAGGAATTGAAGGTGGTCAGATGAGGTATTGGGCCTGAGAAACTGAAGTTATAGTTAAGGGAGTGGGAACCATTTAATATTGATGTATATAAGGTTATAAAAGGTAGTATATCATTGCAGAGGTATCGTAAGTACAACCTGGAAATATTGCATACATATGGGTACTCGCATGTCACTGGAGATTTTAGCTGCGAGCTATGTTGCGGGTGGGGGTAAATGCAGAATAAATAAGGCTGGTACAGATCTCTGTATACTGTTAGTTCATCAGTGTGTCCGAAGCAGAGGGAGAGGGAGATGCCAATATAGCATTATTTTCCATTTTGATAATCAGAACCTGTTAATTAAACAGTATGGTCTTGTGAAATCGAAGCCAGACTGTTACACGTTAGAACTATTAATTGGTGTGGTCTTAGAAATGGCAAATGTGACCTATTAGGTTATATATTACTAAATATGCTAAATCATAGATAGGATGATCCAACTGGAAATTACTCATTATTCATTAGTTGAGGGTGTAAGTAGTTGATGCAAATGAAGCCTAGTGAAAACAAGGTAGAATGATCTCAGAAAAAAATGTATTAAGAGATTTCAGCGGCCAGAAGAAGGAAACAATAAGTTAATTTCTGTCTGTGGCACTCAATGGCGAGTATTTTGTAGAGAAAGCTATAGAAGAAGAAAGAAACAGTGAAATACTATTGTGCATAATGTGTACCCCATTTTTCACAGTTTGGCAATATAGTGTGCAGTGCTTTGGGGGTAGAAAAAATGAAAGTAAGATAGAGATGAGTGTTAATAAAGAGAGAAGTCTGGGTAGTGAGAGGATATAGAGTTATACCAGCAGACAGGACAAGAAAAACGCCTATAGAGGCAGAATGTTAAAACACAGTATAATATTGGAAGTCTTCAGCTGGTATGAGTTAATAGGTAAAAAAATATATGGCTACAGTGTGGTCATAGCAAAATCGTAAGCTTGATATATGTAATGCAGGGCCCTAGCCTATCACGCTATCTCTCAACTGATTTGGGAGTGCCGATGTGATTTAACTTTGCGTCATATTTAATCAATTGTAGCTCCTAAATACAAACGCGCTCCTACACCTTTATGACTCTGAAGCTCGTGTTTTTTTACATTGTGCTGGATCATCCACACACCCCCTTAATTTTGATAACATTACATAGACTCATAAACGTGCATTGCCACACTTCTGTTTCATCGCAAGATGTGATCATGGAATGTTTCACATTTATACTTATTTCGGTATTATTATGATGATGTTACAGACTTGATGAAGCCAACGGATGAAACACATGTTGGCTGTTATCCTGTATACACAACCATTACAAAATAACCTAAGAACACAAAACGACAGACTTTTACAATTGCATGTGTGTGCTCCAATATCTTTCTGTATACGTTTTTTGTATTGAAACCATCGTTTTTTTTTTACAGCTTTAGTTAATACAAAAGTCCATAAGAAAAAACATAACTAGAAAATGAAGCAATGTGTACATCAAAAACAGATATTTAGAAAATAAGGAAAGTTTCATGAATTTATACAAAGTAGCTAGAATATGTTATACATCTCATTTATGTTTAAAATATCAAGCAATACAGTAATACAGAGAAAAATGTATATTAATATTATATATTAAAAAAGGTCTTATATCGATCTTAACGCCGTGCTCCAAGCTGTTATAGGGGACCAGATCTTACTGCCCCGCATTCTAGATTGTCTTCCCCTGGTAGCATAGATGGCTTTTTCCTGGTTAAACACCCCCAGAAAACGAGTTAGCCACATTTTAAAGCTATAGGTATTTCCAGCGAGCTGCAAGTATTATTGTATACACTGCTGTACCAATAAAATACTTGATTCCTCCACCAAACTCAATTCAAGAGTGCTATCATAGCCCAGCATATATAAGGTGGGCGAGTCTGCTACTTTATGCCCAAAAACCTCCTCCCAAAATTCTAATATCATTGTCTTAAACAATGTCAGTTTATCACATTCATAAAACATGTGTATTAGAGTAGCTGGGCCTATACCACATCTTGGACACTCATCATTCCTCCTTTTACCCCATGCATGTAGCTTTGCAGGAGTATAGTACAAATTATAGATAGTCTTATACAGCAGGGCTTTTAGGCTAGACAATAGAAGCAGGCGTGATGTTAATAGTAGGCTCATGTCAATATCTACATTTGGATTGGCCAGTTTACCAGCCCACACTACTTCAATATGCTCCAGGTCATCCTGTAATTTTTCCAGAAGCATCCCGTATATTATACCAATTCTGGTAGTAGTTTTACATATAGTTTCTAAAAGTGGGATCCTTTCCAGTTTAATACTAGGTGCTTTTAACCTTAGAATTATATTAACTTGAATGATTTTAAAACAATCACCATTAGATACATTGAACTTTCTCTGTAAATTCGAAAAAGTGGCATACATATCATTGCCCAGAAAGTCCCAAGCTGTAATAATCCCCATTCCTTCCTATTTTTTAGCGATGTCATCGTTGGCCTGCATAGGGAGCAATGAGGAATGCCACAAAGGAGTGTATCGATTGAACCTAGGAATTATCATATATTTAGAAACTTTAGACCAAACTTTCCAAGAGCTAAAAATAACTTTGAATTTTACTTTTTTTAAATAGCCTGGCTTTAATTGTCTCAACAAGAGACCATTCGCTTTCATCCCAATTGATAGCTCATAGATAGAGGGTGTTTCTGTGCCCCCTGCATTCTCAGTGGAAGGAATGATGTTAAGGAGTGGTGCCATTTGTTGCAGAAAGGCTGCCCAGAAGTAGAGCAACATGTTGGGGATTGCTAGGCCGCCTCTATGCTGTGGCAGCGATAGGTATTTTAGGGATCTCCTAACTTTGCCGTACTGCCAAATAAATTAGGACAGCTGAGATTCGAGAGCCTTCATGATATTATCCTCAGCAATCAAGGGGATGGCCCGAAATAAATACAATACCCTGGGAAGTATGTTCATTTTTATGAACTTCCCCCTGCTGATAATTGACAAATATAAGCTACTGACTTGTGCTTGGTCTTTTCTTATGGTGTTCATTAGTGGTTCATAATTAAGTATAGAGATGATTTGGACATCTGGACTTATACATACCCCTAGATATGTTGCTTTTTTCGCTCTTTTGGAATCGATAAAATCAGTGTTATCGGTACACAGTATAATCGTTTTACCTTTATTTAGGGAATATCCTGAGTATTAGCCGTATGTTTGTGTAATAGCCTCTATTTCTATAATTGCTTCAGCCAGGTTGGGTGTTAATACTGCAACGTCGTCAGCATACGCTAGTATTTTTGTTTCATATACGCCAACCACGACAGGTTTAATTGTTTGGCTTTCTAACAATTTCAAAATCAGGGGGTTAATATAAAGACCGAACAAGATCGGGGAGCAGGGGCAGCCTTGCCTTGTTCCTCTTGAAATTTGAATTGCACCAGATTCGAGACCTATTATTTGGAGCTAAGCTTTCGGATCTTGGTACATTGCTCTTATTGAATTTACAAAATTAGGCCCAAAGTTGTTATACTCCAAGACCCCCCACAAGAACCCCCAAGATACACAGTCGAAGGCCTTCTCACCGTCTAAGAGGATCATCGACATCTGCCCCCCCCGTCCTGGACATGATGTCAAAAAGTGAGATAGCTCTGCAAGTGTGGTCCGTGGTACCCTTTCCGGGGATGAAGCCTTGCTGCCACGGGGAGACCAGATGTTCAACAACCCTCCCGGACGATTAGCCATGATCTTAGCGTATAGCTTTGAGTCCGAATTAATTAGTGAGATTGGGCGATATGATGACGGAAGATCAGTGGGTTTGCCCTTTTTAGAACAAATTATTATGTTTGTTTCTTTCCATGACTCAGGCGGAATGCCACTCCATTGTATATCAAGAAATAAATCAAGTAGCAGAGGCACTGTAAACTCACCCACAATTTTATATAATTCTAGAGGTATTTTATCGGGGCCTGCAGCTTTTCCTGAGGATAGATCAGAAAGAGCAATTTGTAGTTCTGTAATAGTGATTTCTTTCTCAAGATCTTTTCTAGTTATAGCATCAATACCTCCCTGCTCATACCTATATCAGTTATAAATTTCCTTAGAAAGTTTTTAGTTTAATCACTATCGGCTAAGCTATCCTTCTGGTAGAGCTTTTGGTAATAGTGTTGAAACACTTCAACTATATCCTCTGTTTGTGTATGTACGTGGCTACCTGACTTAATGGATGAAATCACATTGTAAAAGATTTTCTGTCAAGTATGCAGGGCAAGTTGTTTACCAACCCTTTCTCCATTCTCATAAACATTTCTTTGGTGTACTCTATAAGTCTCTGCAGCTTTCTGGGTCAGCCCATTATTAAAGTCTGTTTTTAATAGAAGAATTCGGCGCATTGTGTGTTTCCCATCCTCCCCTCGAGCTATTAATGCAATATTTTCTTCTTCTACTCTGGCTAACTCAAGCATCCTTTGGTTGTTCTCGCTGTCGCGCTGTTTTTTGATTCTAGATACATAGCTAATTGTTTCCCCCTAAGGGCAGCTTTAAAACAGTCCCATACCACACACCTAGGGGCACTAAATCGGTTTGTGTCAAAGAATCCTTGAGCCCAGCTAGTGATGTATTTAAAATAAACACTATTAGCCAGGAGTTTCCTATCGAATGTCCAGTTAGAACGTTGTCTGCTAAAATTAGCTAGGTCAATTGTGAAAATTAGGGCATTGTGGTCAGAAATTATTTTGGGATATTTAAGAACTTTAGCTTGGTTAGATAAGCCCCTTGTTACAAATATATAGTAAATTCTGACATACGTTTTATGGGGGGGGTGAAAAGTATGTATACCCGGGGTCTGGCTGGTTTTTAGCATCCCAAACATCCACAAGGTCATAACTATCTCTAAGAAGGCTGATAGAGTTGAATACTCTCGGTTTGCGGCCTGAGTATCTTTGCTGCCTCTGTTTGTTAAATGCAGGCCCTAGCGAGATATTCAAATCACCGCAGAATATAAGCGATCCTGACCAGGAAGCAAGTTCAAGTTCCAGATTTTCAAAAATAGAGGGATCATCCTGATTTGACCCGTAAACTGAACAGAGAGTTATACTCAGAGCCAGTTCGATGATAACCCATCTGCCATGAGCATCTGCTGCCTTACGTGTGGCTTGACCTATAACGTTTTTAGGTAGTATAGCGACGCCACAGATATTTGTAGTTTGAGTAGTGCATGCCAGCAGATTATAGCCCCTAATTTCTAATAGATCCATCTTATCCCAGGGCAGGTGAGTCTCTTGAAGACATATTATATCAGCAGAGTTGATTAATTATTTCACTCAGACGGGCGCGTTTATTCCTATCATGAAGCCCAGCCACATTCCATGTGCATATCGTTAGTCTCCCCATAAAGGTTTGTAAATTAATTCCGTGAGTGCGTGCGCTCCCAGTATTCTAGCTGTTTTTATTTTTTGGCATGATACATGTTCCTTTGATGTAATTTTTGATGGAAGTGTTAGATTGTTTATATCACTAGCTATTTCTATTTCCAACCTGAAGTTATTTTTTTTAACCTGTTTTTACCCTCTGCTCCCCCTCTACCACCCCGCCGCCCC
The DNA here is from genome assembly GCF_964263255.1 of Lissotriton vulgaris. Lineage (NCBI taxonomy): Eukaryota > Metazoa > Chordata > Amphibia > Caudata > Salamandridae > Lissotriton > Lissotriton vulgaris. Next base: position 408,087,257 of record NC_141694.1, on the reverse strand, counting down.
TCCCCCCCTCCCAGCTCATACCCAAAGTGAGGCAAACAGACTCCATGAGAGTCTGGTAGTGATGAGCATGCAACACATGATCAGAGCCCGATCTATAAACTTTTTATTTTTAAACTTATATACTTAGAGATACCGAACTAAACATTTCATATCATATAGATTAATACATGAATAAATTCTAATCCCCTGCGTAGACACGGAAATGCAAAAAAATAAGCCATATCGTTTCACTTCAATCAAATATTCTAATACCCATCAGATACACATCTAAGTGCATATGTTTGAGCGCGGCTAGCTTATTTGATCCCATCCAGATATTCTTTAGCTTTAATCTCGGAAAGAAAGAATTTCGTATGGCCCCCTTGGATCACCTTACGCCGTGCAGGGTTGTGCTTTTTTTTCTTGGAACGGCTTAATTAACTGGCGCTACCTCCACCTTTTTTCGACGGTAGAGTGGCAGAAATAGGGGTGCACAAAATAGGTGATCCCTTTGCTAGTGCGCTTGGCCTTGTTTCTGGCCTTCTAAAAAATTGCCTGCCGAAGCAGAAAATTGCAAAAAAAACCCAAGATAGCTCGGGGATAGTCCCCTGGTTTCGTCGGTAATTTCAGAGTAAATGGCATACGGTGGGCACGCTGGACTTCTGCATCCCAATTCCAGCTCGATAATTCTGGCAGAGAGTCACAGAAGAAGTTAATCACAAATAAGCGGGTGTCTTCCCCCTCTGCTGCCTCAGGTACCCCCAAAATGTGGAGATTATTCCTGCCCTGGCGGTTTTCAAAGTCCGCAAGTTTACACCTAACGTCCGCCAGCTCAGATTCGTGGGATTCAACCCGTTCTTGATTCGTAGCGAGTTCTGATTCATTAGAGAGCATCCTAGACTCCATCTCAGTCAGTCGATCCTGAAAGAACGGCAAGTTTTTGTTAGCTTTCGCACCACCCCTTGTACTTTGCGTAGGGATGCCTGTGCCTCGCGCCCATCCTGTGAAGTTTCCTCTCGGTGGGATGCTATAGCTTGAAGCACTGTATCAAGAGTTGTGGGTGATGGGTCTACGAATGATGGATGATCTGACTGTAGTGTCGGATTTGTTAAACAAGTGGGGCGATTGAATCGGTTGGTCGGGGTATAGTCCCAAGCCAGATCTGTTCCCACAAATTGTTTCTTTTTTCATTTCAGAGCTGTTTTAGATTTGACGGTGAAAGTTTCAGCTTTATCTCCACTAATGCTCCCGCTTTCATCCGTTAGATATGACGTAGAATCATCCGACCATTCTGCCTCTACCTCTGCCTCATCAGAAAAAGAGAAGAAGTCACTAGGGCCTTTCTCCATATCTACGTACGCCTCGGTATTATCAATATCTAGTTTGTTCAAATCAGGCGTTTTAATGTTAGTAGAGCTAATAGTACTTAGCTCTGAATTGAGGTTTGCCCCCACAGCCTGAGATGTTTGAAGACACAGGCTTCTGTGAATTCTGCCTCTGAGTACTGTTACATGCATGGCTAACCATATTTCCCTCATCTATTATGCCAGTGCCGTTGCCCTCATTTACTATACCAGTGTCATTGTCAATAACAATTTCAGCAATCACAATGCTTACTTCCTGAGGGGTTGCTTGCACTTCATCGTGGCTTTTTGGAGCCTCCACGGCATTACTTTTGCCTATCTTCATCTTCTCCTGTCCGGGGCCATCCATCAGTGTGAGTCAGTCTATGGCGGCGCTCATCTCTGCTGCCCTCAGCTCGCTGGTGATTGTGGTCTGACGCTTCCTCTCAAGCTCCGAAAGCAATCCAGGGGCCCTGGGCAGCAGGTCGACAACTGATGGGCCGGTAGCGTCTCTCTTCCGGGCCGCAGCTCCTTGCCTCGGTGACCCAGCAGCCGCAGATTCCGAGGCAGCCTTCTCCGCAGCCCCCGTCGGATTGCCGACACCTCTCTGGCCAGACCGCTCAGCGATGTCCCGCTGGGCCAATCTGGCAGCTCTTGCTCGTGCCGCAGCGGACGGTGAAGCTGCAGCAACTTTCGGGGCCATTTCCGCACAGCTACCGGTCTCGATGGATTTCACAAGGTAGGCACAGGTATCGGATTCGATCTGTACACTTGAAAGCGGCCTCAGCATATACCTAAGGACGGCCCAGCCAATAATCGTATAGAGGGTAGGTATTTGATTAAAACCCAGCTTCAGCAGTTTATGGCAATCCTCCAGCATCACTTCGCTCTCTTTTTTTTTTTCCTCTCCGACTGCATAAACCTTAATCACCATGTCATCGGGGTTAGTCGGTAATCTCAAACATGAGATGTCGGGAGCTCTGAGCCTGTGTGTGCACTGCAGTTACTGACAAACCGCCATCTTGCCCCGCCCTTTTTTATTGAAACCAATGGTGGACTGACAACCACATCTGTTGGTATGGGGGTTTGAGATATATCGAAGCACCTCTTCCTGACTGGTATATGTGTAATGCAAATTGGTGAATGAATTATCTTTAGCCCACAGGACCTCATTGGATGTGCAACAGTTTTCATTCACTGCTACCTGTGCAATACATTCAAAACTTGACAAAATCTCTCCTAACGAATTTGATTTGGCACAACTCTTGTCAATCCATTTCACGTTGACCTCTTCTCTATTTTTGTGTTTTTGAGGGCATAGACCCTTTTTAAACAATCCTTTGCACAACACAAATGACTCTAGGCTTCCCTCTGATACACTCTTCTTACTGTTGTCCCTTACATCTTTCTTCTGGTGCAGCCCCTATGATGAAATTTGCTCAGCCTACATTCTCCGGAGTGGTAAACTCACCCAAGGTAAAGCCTGCTCATGTCTTGCCTCAATTGGTCTGGTGCTTTCTATGCAATGCTCAGATACAGTATTCATATTCCCAGGTTCGTCCTCACATGAACAAGGCATTCTCGTTTTATAATAATCAAATATTTTCTCTTCTAGAATTTCACCTTCTTAAATTATATATGCTGTATATTTAGGTGTATGTTTCAAATATAGGTGTACATTGATTCATGCTATTAGTCATTGCAAGGTGATAAATAAGTTTGCTTGAATATATTCATTTTTTTGTATGGATTGAATTTTCTTTTCGAGTGATTGTTTTCAGATAACGAGAAAGGTTTCATGGACATTGATATCTTCACTTCTCATTTATTGTTTAAACAATGTGAAAGACTGCAATAGATTTACTTCCGATTGTTTATTTTGAAAATGTTCGAATACAATATATAAACTAAGAACGACATGAGAGGAGATAGAGAGGAGTGGTGACAGAGTCATACAGAGCTGTAAACACATTCCTTTGCAGAAGGTTACAGGCAAAGCTCATCTATCTTTCACTCTGCAGGCTTATCTGCCAGCAGACATAACTGAGAATAGCAGATGCTGTTTCTTTCCTTAACATTGGTTCTTTCGTTCAGAAGAGGTAAGCAGGTGTGAACCACCTCTGAAACTCAAAATAGGCCTTTATGATGCTTAGTGTATCTTAGTTAGCCAAGCGGAAGGTAGGATTGGAGATATTACTATAAAGAATCTTTAGGATATAATCATAATGTTACAATATTTTTTAGTATTCACCCTTCTGATAAGATGTATTGCCACTTTTATGTTTGTTTTATAATAGTAATTATTCATATTTTGAATAAATCATGAAAATATATTTCTGGTTTCCTAATGTTCATAAGTGTACATTCCCATTATGAAAAAGGGTTTTGCTTCCACTAACTAACCCTGTGATATCTCACAGGATTGATCGTTACATAGAACGCACCTTCACTCAAGTACTGCACTATAGGTTGGGGGGTGGTAGCTGTCCATCAGGATTTCTGTCTCAGGTTGGTACAAGTACTTTGTACCACAGGGACAAGAAACCCTACTCCTGGGCCCTGGTTTGGAAAGAAATCAAGAAAATGTATCAATAGCACCAAATGCAGAACTCAATCTTCTAATTCTCTGAGTAACTTTGGATGGCACACTTGAGAAACCAACTATTACTTTCAGAGGAGACATTTGTTGTAATATTGGTTATGTCCTTTAGTCCAGATAGGTGCTTCTTTTCTACTGTGGATTTGTCAGGCGCTTGATTTATAAAAAGTTATTCGCAATTTTGATTTAAGTTTTCAGTCTCATGTTTTGAATCTGTTTTATAATGGCACAACCTATTCCGATACGGGTAAATTTCAGGTCATCAGTTACACAACACCTCTTGGTTGTGGGATGTGATAACTTTTGTTGAAAACGCGCATGTTGAATACCATTTGGAACTATTTTACTGATGGGTCAAGTTGGATGCATTCCATTCCAAGGCAGTTAATTTTCATTATAAACTGGTTGCTGCAATTCCGGCTAATTATAAACCCTTTTGAGACTTAGAAGTCATTCTTAGCTTCCCTGTGTTCCTGAGTGTGTCTGTTCATGGTGAAAGAGAGTCTGAGTTCCACTAACTATTCCTGTGAGCAGCTCATAGTATTGATCATTGCCTCACACACACCTCACTCATGTAATGCTCAGTGGGTTGCGGGGTGTTGCAGTCTACATGGTTCTCTGTTTCATGTTTGGGCATTGACTAAGTCCTTAGTGTCAGAAGGTGTACAGAATCCTCTATTGGGCTGTGATCTGTAGAGAAATCCTTGATGCTTAATGTGGGGATATTCATTAAGTAATCTTGAATTTTGGATGAAACAAGCAAGATTTTGCCAATTATTACTAACATCAGAGACGTCCATTGCAATGTTGGTCTCCTTATGTTCAGACGGGTGCTTCTTTCCTGCTGTGGGTTTGTCCGGTGCTCGACTTATAAAAGCTATTTTCCCAATTTAATTTCAGTCTTGAGTCTCATGTTTTGAATCTGTGCAGTAACCTATTCCGATAGGATTCAAGCAATACCTCTTGGCTACAGGTTTTCCTACCACAGTGGTTGGGAAATATTCATTGCAAATGCACATGTTGCATACCCTTTTGACATATTTTACTGATGGTTTGAGTTTAATGCTGTAGATCCCAAAACAGGAAATTTTCATTCTTACCAAGTTGCTACAATACCTTCTAACTATGATCCCCATCTTGACTTATACATCCCATTAGGATATCAAGAACATCAAGCATGATTTGGTGGTCAATTACTGCATGCAATTCAAAATGTAAGAATGGATCCCTTGAGTAATGGAAGGAACCTGGGCCAGGGTATACACCATTTAATGACAGACTAAATCTGAAAGTTGCAGAAGTTGCAGAAGTAAGACACTTACCATCTATAGACAACTTTGAAAGTATGTTCTACCATCAACAGCTACAGAAGTCCTTGTTCACTGACCTGCACAACTACTGCATGCCATAGTATAGGCAATTACTCCACAACATATAAATGCAGTCATGGGCAAAGCACCCACGAAATGTGATTGCATTTTAGATCAATAATAAACCTAACCAGTTAGGAGTAGTCTATCCTCACACAACACTCCAGGATAAACCTACAACGGTAACTAGTTGTATTCCACTTTGCATGTAACCATCTGTAGAATACAGTATTACTTGGACAGCAATATTCGCAAATACTTATACTACTATGCATCACAACAGCCGCTCCCCGATTAGCTGTGATAAGGGAGGTGTTAAAAGAAATACAGAACAATCATGAAACTGCACCTTCTTAGTAATGAAATTATTAGGACTTTCTAAAATACTTTGCTCAATAGTTATGAGCAACATTTGACGAAAAGCGATAGCTCTGGTAGTGCCCCAGTGGTTGGCAGTGGTTTCTAATCAAGATTGTGTACAAGCACTTGCAAAGATTATTTCAGAGGTTTACAACTCTGTGGACGGTGATATTTTAGGTTCTCGAGCCGCCAAACTACAGCTCAAAGAAAAAATAGAGAATGAGGGCTCCACTAAGGAATAAGCTGTACTTATAAGAAAAAGCAGAAAGTAAAACAAAACAAAACTGGATTCCCTCAAATGTAGGAGTCCAGAAGGGGTAGACAGAATTTAAGTGACAGTGATAGCAGAAAGCCAGATAGGTATCAGTATGTATCAGTATTCTAAAAGTATTACCTCTTGTTCTTTACAAGACTCTCTGGATATTAAAAGGATAGAAAGTACAGGAAGGACTGTGGACTGTGTATCACACAAAGGACGAGTATGCCAAAGAGAAAAGCGAGCCGGCACGTGAAGTTGAAATTAGTATAAAGGAGGAAAATATATTTCTGGACTCAGACTCATTTTAAGAAAAAGAAAGTGGGTTTAGGAAAAATAAAAACATACCTTGAAGGTTATGGATACTTCTGCACAATGGCACTTGGGCAGTAGTTTTTCTGGACAGCACAGCATAAGTGACAACAGTTCACCAGCCTCTCAAGAGGCAGTTGGTGCTGACTCCAACTAAAGAACATATACAGGTCGAGACACAGGACGGGCATGTTACCCTCCAGACAGGGTTCATATTGTAGAAATACAAATTGGGGGTGATATGTGGGACAAAATCAAAGCTAAATTCTGGTCTCACTTGTCATATGCATACTGACACCATTTATGCAGAGGGTGACTGGCCTCCAGTTTTAATATGAGAATTAACGCTGAGGAGATAATAATGCAAACATTTGCCCCCTTAATACCTAAAGAACTATGCGAAAAATATGGTGCATGAATGGACCTTAAACCAGACTCCTGCGATGTACAGACACCAAGTTGGGTGGAACAAAGGATCTGTTCCACATGTGCTTTCTGTAATGGATGAGCTCCAGGCTCGATATCCCCACACGCCAAGATACACATGATATTAAAGCTCATAAAAATGAATTGAGATCAATTACAATATCAAGGCATAATATCACCTTGTCATTGAAACACAAACACTCCTCTTTTTCCAGTGTTACAACCTGCCAATTCATATAGAATAGTTTTAGACTGTAGAAATAGGAATGCACACACTCACAGAAACTTGCTTTACAAAATGCTCACAGCACCAGGTTAAAGACGAATCTAGTCAGGAAAAAATATATAAACAACATTATATTACCCTAATGGATTCTATAGTCTGAATATAGCGCATGATTCTGTTTTTTCGTTTTATGGTTTTCAAGATTGCCCCAGGGGTATAACAACAACTCTTTGCAGCAAGAATATGGAGATCTTATAAGAAGAACCTGTGGAGCTATCATTCAATAGACCATGACTTGACTGAATACCTGGCTTGGGTGGACAGAATAGTGACACTTTTAGACAGGTTTAGGTTAAAAATGTTTTAAAGAAATCTAACATTGCATATCTTAATGTGATTTTCCTTGGATATTACATTTTTAGTGAGGGTAAAGGATGAGAACCTGACTTCCTGTAAAAGTGTGCTCTTTAATACATTAAGAAGTTACAATTCCTGATGGAGTTTCTTAATTTGGAAGAGCTTACTTGCCACACTATTCTAAGCATGTGAAGCCCTTATAGGAATTATTACTCCAAACATAGAGCTATATTATGTGGACGTCAAACAGACATGCTAGTGGCTAAATATTTACAGACACATGAAAACAAGACTAGTCTAGTTATCAGGATTGTTCCTAGCACTTCAGACTACAAATGTAGTTTACAATGAGAGACAGATAACACCCATAGCATTCAGATCACATTTGCAATTCTCAGCTACGGAATGATTTACTATGAAAATTGTCACTGCAGTACACTGCTATACTGAGTGTGTCCTTTTGCACTGGGAAGACACATAATTACAGTTTCTCCCATAACTAGCGTGGAAGCAGCAATACAAGCTAGAATTCTTAAAGCTCTACACCTTCATTTAGGTACAATGGGCCGCTTATTCAAATGCCATAGATCTAAAATTTGAATATGATCCCATACTCAGTATTTTTTGCAATACAAAATAAATATTCCACATATTCCAAACATTTTACATGATTATAAGAGTGTGTTCTACAGGGTCAGCTCTGCACAGCCTGTGGTGGGCACTAAACAGAAATACTCCATGGCTTGTGTTGTAGTGCAGTTTTGAAGATATTGACTCCAAAACTCTGCATGCACATATTAAAGCTCTGGGAGATTCCACTGCACAGCAGGCAGAAAAAATATAACCTATTAATTGGCCTGCAGAACCATTCTGGTTCTTCTGCAGATTGGTCAGGAGGCCAGACATGGAAGAGGGAGAAAGGCTCTGGCACATTGGCCTGGTGAGATGCAGTACCTCCGCTATAGAGGGTATTTAAATGTTACAGCAATGATGCTGGTGGCCACATCTACCAAAGTTAATATAAAATATGTGCAGCAATGCAACATTTGAACAAATAAAACATTCAACTGTTGTAAGGGCAGAACCAACTCCCCTTACTGTTCCTGATAAACCGTTTGCGGTAATTTTCCTCTACTATATCAGCCCACTCCAAAGTGTCAATCAATATAAATACATACTGATTACAGTCGATACATGTTCTATATTTTTTTCAGTTTGGCCACAATGTTGCCTCATAGGAACAGTCCAGCCCGAACTGTCAAGCCATGTCTTCCCTGGACCGGAATCATGCATCCTAACACCGGTTTCTGGCTATCAGCCACCACAGCCAGGATAGCTTGACTCAAGTGGCGTAGTGAGCACGGGACCCACGTCTGGGCATACCCTTCCCACATAGGGCGCACATCAAAAGAAACAAGATGATGGACGGAATGTTGCACATTGGCAAAAACATTCACCCCCATTCACAGATCTGGGTTTAATCCATCGTCATTTTCCTCACCACGCCACCCCAGTTCAGACATGCCCATATGCAAATCAGTCTTGACCCTGTGCCTCATGGGAACAGTCCAGCCCGAACTGCCAAGCCATGTCTTCCCTGGACCGAAATCAAGCATCCTAGGACCTTTTTCTGGCTATCAGCCATCATCAGCTTGGATAGCTTGAGTCTAGTGGCGTAGTGAGCACAGGACCCACGTCTGGGTATGCCCAGACTTGGGTCCCTTGCTCACTTTGCCACTGGATTCAGGCCTTTTTTCACTGAAACAGCTGCGAAATGATAAACACATAGGAATGTTGCTCGCCGGGCTTCTACCAGCCATTAGAAGCTCAGGGCACTCCAATGTCTTCAATGGAGCGATCAACATTCCAATGCTCTTCTGTGGATTATGATATTGGCAATAATTTTGCGCATTCGAAGTACATTCCTGACAAAAACAGGGCGGTTTCCTTTCATTCAGGAATTGCAGCTGCATTCTTCTTTTCACAGAGTACAGTGGGATTATCATGCCTTGAACACCACTGAGTATTCTCTGCTGGACAGGTTTGTTTTGGAAAGTGATCCTTACCATATTTTGGGACTGACAGAAATTAGTCAAATTGCCTGTTTTCCAATTCTCCTTAGATGACATAATTCTTGGTGTGTTTGCAAAATCATGGGACACAAATGCTGGTAAACAGCTGATGGCTGATTGATTGTCCTTAATGGATAGTGAAGATCCCTATTTAAATGCAGAAAATCATCATCCGCTGTTTTGTTTCCATTATTATTGACATGATTACATTTATCGATCAAACAGCCCTGGAGAAATATATAATTACACAATGGGAGAATTGTCGGTCCCCGTGCATAAATTGTCCTAGAAATTTCTAAAGAAGATTTCACTATTTCAGCAGTGAATAGGAGTCTGATTATCTGTCTTTTATTATTCTGAAAAGCCAGTGAAACTTAAAAAGATCCTGATCACTAATCACAGGTTTATTTATCCACACAGCTTAAACATAAATTTGCAAAACAAGGTTATGCATACTGTAAAGAAAATGTAAGTGAAAACAGTTTGTGGAGGACTACATTTTGGCACATTAAGGGCACTGACACCCTGTTTAGAGAATGCAAAATACCCAGAGAAATAACATTACTGATCAAGAAATTACAGAACACAACATTTTCTTTTAAAGATTTAAAAGCATCATTAACTTTAAAAATTACTTTGACAGACTTATGAGGTTGGAAATGGAAAGAAAACATCAATGATAGAGAGTTTTGTGAAATGATGCAGGATGGAACATAGAACTTAACTATGTCTAGTTAAGCTAACCTTGTGGACAATAGATGTGTGTATGCCCCAACTCCTATCTAAAGCTGCTGCTACAATAGCAAACAGACCACATCCATGACATAATATATATTCCCTGTGACTGAGTCCACCATGTACACGTGGTTTATTTATTCAAGAGCAATTACTTAAAATCATTAATGAATGAAGCACACATTCCATAAATTGAAGAAGCATAAGTGCACTAACAAACTTTTCAAAAAATAATGACTAAAAAATCAAAATACGTTAAAATGGGAAAGAAGGTAACAGCACGCTATCTTAATAGGACAACAGTCTCATTTGGGATTTCATGGCTAGAAGAGACAAAATATATATAAATTCACTGAAAAAACCATAGGTTTCAGGCCTTATATAGTTAGGAATTAGCTTTTAAAAAACCTTTGAAATTCACTCAAAAAACTATACGTTTTAGGGGTGTTATAGTTAGCTGGACATTTCACTCATACAAAACCATTGAAATTGCTCCTATATAGTTAGTTGTACTAACTATATTTCGCGCACCCGCGATCCACTGCTGATGATGTCACATATTAGATCATTCATGACATGGTCAGTGACATCACTGATGACATCTCAAATGACATCACTGATGACATCATCCAGTCAATGTGGTTTGCTTCGTTATTTAAATATGCATTATATAGATAGCAATTTGCATTGAAGAATGAGTGGATATATATAAATAAATATTTGGATGGATGATTTAGTAGCAGTGTAATTGACTGTTTACTTGACCAATGTATAGTGTCTCACTAAATATAGTGGACAGTGACTAAACTGTGTGAATATCTGTATCACTTTGTCAGTTGTTGTGTAAACTGGTTCTACAGTTGGTTACTAGCTATGTGAAAGTCTATTTTAGTTATTGATTAGTTTACAGAGTATTTGTATGGGAGAGTGAAAGTGTGTGAGGTTCGGTGTGGGGTGTGTGACTGTCCAAAGATGTGTGAATAGTTGATTCAGTAGATATATGAAGTTAAAATTACATGTTCTAACAGTTTGGGTGAGTGGATCTCTTTATGGGTGTGGTGATGAGCAAATATATTTCTCAATGGTACATGTCCAACAAACTAGAAGAATAAAAGGCAGTGTATGTGTCAGTTGTATATAAATAAGTATCCATAAGACTCAATGATTGTGTGAGTGACTGTATGGATAAATATATACTTGTAATAATGATTTTATAATTCACTAAGTATGACTTACTATCTAAATGAATAGATGAAGTGGTGTTTGTATAAGTGTGTAGCTAAGTAAATATGTAAGTATGATCATTGTTTGCATAAGAGAGTAGGATGACTTCATATGTGAATAGGATGCGTGCTGTTGTTTAATGTCAATATAGGTGTATAAGTATTTTTGATAGTGTTCTATTGTTCATTGACAGCATGTATGAGTGAATCTACAGGTAAGTGATTAGATGTGTGTATACATCTATGAATCACTGAGTGGGTTTTAGATACTTGTATTGCTGTGACAATGGATTCAAATTTGATACTCTGTATTTTACAAAGAGTGATGAAAGATTTTACTAGTGTATGTAAAGGTGTATGTGATTGTCACGTGGATGATGTCATCAGTGATGTCATCAGTGATGTCATTTGAGATGTCATCAGTGATGTCTCTGACCATGTCATGAATGATCTAATATGTGACATCATCAGCAGTGGATTGCGGGTACGCGAAATAAAGTTAGTACAACTAACTATATAGGAGCAATTTCAATGGTTTTGTATGAGTGAAATGTCCAGCTAACTATAACACCCCTAAAACTTATAGTTTTTTGAGTGAATTTCAAATGCTTTTTAAAAGCTAATTCCTAACTATATAAGGCCTGAAACCTATGGTTTTTTCAGTGAATTTGCAAGGTTTTTTAAATGCTAATTCCTAACTATATAAAGCCTGAAACCTATGGTTTATTCAGTGAATTTGCAAGGTTTTTTAAATGCTAATTCCTAACTATATAAGGCCTGAAACCTATGTTTTTCCAGTGAATTTGCAAGGTTTTTTAAATGCTAATTCCTAACTATATAAGGCCTGAAACCTATGGTTTTTTAAGTGAATTTGAAAGGTTTTTTAAATGCTAATTCCTAACTATATAAGGCCTGAAACCTATGTTTTTTTCAGTGAATTTGCAAGGTTTTTTAAATGCTAATTCATAACTATATAAGGCCTGAAACCTATAGTTTTTTCAGTGAATTTCAAAGGTTTTTTTAATGCTGATTCCTAACTATATAAGGCCTGAAACCTATGATTTTTTAATGAATTTCAATGGTTTTTACAATGCTAATTCCTAACTATATCAGGCCTGAAACCTATGGTTTTTTCATTTAATTTCGAAGGTTTTTTTAAATGACAATTTTTAAATGTTATAATTGTTATTTTTTTTATATTGATTCACTACATTTTTGCAGGCAGGTGTTCAGAGGGCACGCCCCCTTTTTACAACACTCTGCAGCGCAACCCCAGGAGCGTTTTCAGAGGAGGAACTAATTCCCCTTGCATACTGGGTATCCCTGGGGGGGCAACTAGCCCACCAGGAGCCTCCAGTATAAGACAGTGGGCTGCATTTCAGAGAAGTGTAATGAGGCCACACCCTTTTTTACACCTCTCTGCAACGCAGCCCTCTGGCATGTTTGCAGAGGGGGAACTAATTCCCCTTGCCTACTGAGGGTCCCTGGGGGGCAACTAACCCACCAGGAGCCTTTAGTATGCGCCAGGAGGCTGCTTTGCCACGGAGGGCGGCAGTCCCCGGGGCAGTGTGGGGGGATTGGGCTGCCCCCACACTTCTTTATCACTATGCCCCCGCGATTTGGTCCCCCTTGGGGGTCATTTTTAAATAAACATACCGGACATTAAAAAAAAAACATTTTTGGCCATGGGGGTCCTTGTGGGACCCCCTGAGCAGGCCTAGGGGGTCAGGGTGCTTCTACCCTGCCCCCTTTTTTCTACATGTTTGTTTTTCTGCATTCTTGTGCCTCGGTCTACCTAGCACAAGATGACTGCCAACACTTCCTGGTAAGAAGTGCTGACAGCCAATGAGCATGCTGCTTTCCTGTGAAAGGCATGCTGATTGGCTGCCACTGTCTGTCAACACTCCAAACCAGGAAGTGTTGGCAGCCATCTTGTGCCTCGGTAGAACCAAGGCACAAGAAAGCAGTGAAACAAAGGTGCAAAACACGCAAAGGGGGCAGGGTAGAAGCACCCTGACCCCCTAGCCCTGCTGACCCCCCCAGGCCCAAATTTATTTATTTTTTTGAAAAATCGCGAGGGTGCGTGCACCGTGATATCACAGCTCACTGAAGCTATATGAAGGTACTACTATGACCAGCATGCTCAGCATGAGGTGAAACCCACTGAGGCAGCTGGTTTCAATACATAGAGATCGTCAGGCTGCAAGCTGTGATATCACGATGTGCCTCTGAGGAAATGCGGAAACGTATGAAACACGTCAGGCACTTGAGACTGTGAAGGGAATCCCTGTTGTTCAAGTTGCAGCTTCCTTGAATTAAACTAAATTCAAACCTACCTGGATGTGGCTCTTTGAAATGGGTAACATTTCTTTTGGATATCTATCTATCTATCTATCTATCTATCTATCTATCTATCTATCTATGTATCTATCTATCTATCTATCTATCTATCTATCTATCTATCTATCTATTCACTGAAAAAACCATATGTTTCACACCAGTTATAGTTAGCTGGAAATTTTACTGACATAAAACCATTGAAATTCCCACTATATAGTTAGTTGGACTCACTATAACTTGCGCGCCTGCAATGCACTGCTGATGACGTCACATATTAAATCACTCATGACATGGTCAGTGACATCACTCATGACATCACTGATGACACCATCCAGTGAATGTGTGTCTTTCTGAAAAATAAATATGTTTTATATATGTATATGTAAAGGTCGATGGAAGAATACATGTTTAAATAAGTGTCAAAATGGATGTTTTTTAAAAAAAAATTGTGTGGTTAACTGGCTTATTAAGTGTATCTTAGTGAATACATATATTAGAGAGTAATGTTCAAATATTTAAATATATGTATCAGTGTTTCATTTTGTGTATAAGTGGCTGCATGGGTTGGTGAGTAGCTACATGTGTGTGTATATGGGTTATTAGATTTTTTTTAGTATCGGTATGAGTGTCTGTATGGTTTGGTGGGGGTATTACTTAGCACATAGATTCATCAATGACTGACTCACTGTTTGTATGTGTTTTATAGACAGCATATGTGCAGGACTGTATGGGTGTATGAGTGTGTATATGTGTGTGTTAGTGAGTGAATGACTGTCTCACTAGTGTCTTTATCAGTAACGACATATGTTTTAATCTAGTATATGTGAGTATTGATGTATATAAGTGAGTATATGTGAGAGTGAGAGATTGTAAGAGTTCCTGTTTAAATAAGTATGTGTTTCTATAAGTCATTGTTTAAGAGAGTAAGTATGTGTAAGTTTCCTTAGAAGTAAGGTGGTAGTGTGTGTATAGCTGTATATGCAAATAAATGGATGTTCAATAGTTTATTTGCATGTGTGAGTATGTGTGTGAGTAACTTTTGGATGACTGTCGGTGTGTAACAGGATGTATAGGTGTATCACTACATATGATGAGTGAGTATATGTATGAGTGACTATATAGAACTGTTGGTGAATGAGTGGATGTGTATATAGATGGTGGAATTACTGAATTGGTTGTTGTAACTGGTATGGGTATCTCCATTTTTTTTGAAAATGTTAGTTTCTATTTTTGAATATGTGTTTCAAGGGTTACATTACACTGAAAGGAGGTCTGTCACTCTGTCACAAGGATGGTGTCATCAGTGATGTCATGAGTGATGTAATATGTGACGTTATCAGCAGTGCATTGCAGGCGCGCAAGTTATAGTGAGTCCAACTCACTATAACGTGGGAATTTCAATGGTTTTATGTCAGTAAAATTTCCAGCTAACTATAACTGGTGTGAAACCTATGGTTTTTTCAGTGAATTTCATAGGTTTTTTAAATGCTAATTCCTAACTATATATAGGGCCTCAAACCTATGTTTTTTTCAGTGAATTTCAAAGGTTTTTTAATAGCAAATTTCTATAGCTATGAAATATAATATTTTTTATAATGAATCCTATATTGTATATTTATGTAATACTATTTTTTTATGTATATTGTTCATGGTTTTTTGTTTTTTTTTTGCCCTGGAGCGCTCCCGGAGCGCGTACCGGTGAGCGCGCCGCGAACGAAAACATCATCGTGACATATCGCTTAGCCGCGTCCGCGTGATACGCACGGCGTAAGCGCACCGAGCGCTTACGATCGCGCTACGTAAGCAACCCGGGGTGCGCCCCGGGGTGCGTAGCGTAAGCGCGTTGGGTCATGTGACCTGAAAATAACACTTTTCATTGGTTCAAGACAGTTTTGGTTTCCAAATGATGAAAGCCCGGTTCATGTGACCTGAAAATAACACTTTTCATTGGTTCAGGACAGTTTTGTTTTCCAAATGATGAAAGCCCCCACCTTTTTTAATCATTCTCACTTTTTACTTTGACTGAGGAAGACCTGTTTGCAGACCTATTTGTACATATTTGTACTGAGAAATGGCTACAGTAGCAGCAGCAGCAGGAGCATCTCAACCACCACCACCACCACAAGGACCACCACAACATCACAGTGGTGGAGAAGAAGAAGAGGAGGAGGAGGAGGAGGAGGAGGAGGAGGAGGAGGAGGAGGAGGGGGGGCAGAGGCGGTACCTGCCTGTAGATACTATCACCTATAAGCCAAAGGAACACATAGTCTGGGAGTTTTTTAAAATCCCAAGGGGCCTCAAGAAAGTGAATGCGCCAAAGGTTACTTGTCTGATCTGTGGCACTGTACTTTCCAGGGGGAACCCTGCCAAAAAGTATTCTTTTGGCAACAAAACCATGATTCGCCACATGCAACGCCGGCACCCAAACAACTATGCTGCGGCAGAGGTCAGAGAACTGACCAGAAACCCTCCCCAATCTTCTCCCAGCACCTCCCAAAGTAAGCAACCCACTCCATCGGGTCCAGAGACAAGTGAGATGGTCCCAAACATCCAAACCCAGTTTGGAGATTTCAAAATAGTTTGCAAATTTTGTGGAAGGACAATTTACTATGTTGAGCAAAGTATTAAACTCATCAACCGTGCTGGTGACAACCACAAGTGCCAAAACAAACCTTCATTTTTTCCTGATTTTTTTGCTCCTGTTGAGCCGTTTACAATTCCCTGTTTTTTGTTTGTACCCATAAAAATTCCCCCAAAAATATAAAATTGTTCATAAAAGCCAAAAAAAGAACAAAATGTTCCAAAACACAATAAAAAAATATAAAACAACAAAAAGAATAAAAAAAAACAGTTCTTTTTAGAACTACCTCCAATTTTTAAAAAAATGCTACATTTTTAAAAAAAATCTGTCATTCTTTTTTCCCCATGGTACGCTCCCCGGTACGCTCCCCTTTTATGGCCCCCACATCAAACCTAGGGGGTCAGGGGGTCTACCCTGCCCCCTTTTGGTCATTTCCCCCTTTGTTTTTGCCACCTCTTTTGTCTCGATCCTACCGAGACACAAGATGGCGGCCGCTCCGGACTGTTTGGAATGTTGACAGATACCCGAGAGCCAATCAGCTTTCCGCACGCAAACTTGCGTAGCGCGCTGGTACACGCCCCGGTGCGCGTATCGGGGCGCGCTTATAAATATATATATTTTTTTGAACCTAAATTGTTGGTTGTTGGTTTTTGACTGCTAATACCAGAAGGCACCGAGTTGCTAACGCCGAGGACGGCGAAAGTATACGCCCAGATGGGCGAGACTTTGTTTAATAAAGCAGGTGTTCAAAACCTTTGGTGGCCATGAGAGGAGTTTTTCTAGGCTCGTGAGCAAGGGCGCATGCCCGAAACGCGTTGAGCCGCACAAGAATTTTAATGTTTGATGGCGAGCTATCTGACTGGGGCCCTCGCTGAAAGAAGTTCCTCTGATTTGGTCTTCTCATTTGGGGCAACCTTTTTTGTGTGATATCTATCTATCTATCTATCTATCTATCTATCTATCTATCTATCTATCTATCTATCTATCTATCTATCTACATATATATATATATATATATATATATATATATATATATATATATATAATATTGGCAGTAATAATAAGTTACAAAGTTCGGTGTGTAATAGTGTGTGCATCCTGAACAGTCCAGATTGAGAAAGTGCTTGTGCTTAGCAGTACAGCAGACTACGATACAGGATCAATTCATTCCCTTCCTTGATGACATCCCCCACAAGGCACGGCGCTTCAACAATAAACGTTTAACTTATGATACTACTATAAAGGAATTAAAAAATGTGATCCAACATTTTCTCTAGATAAATGGCACCCCAGGCATTTCTAACTCCCTATTATGGGACTCACAAAAAGCAGTCATCAGAGGTACTACAATAGCCATTTTGCCTCACTTCAATAAACTGAGGAGGGATAAAAGTGCGGCCCTCGAAGAGCGAGGGAAAGACCTCAAAGCAATCCAGTGTCCATAAGGTATGAAGACAATTAACAATAGCTAGAAAGCAGCTCAGGGAGCTAGACATGGATAGCGCTGAGTACACCTTCCTCTGCATGAAACAAAAATATTATGCAGGAGGTAATGAAGCAGGAAGACTCCTCATATTCAGGTTTCAGGCTCAGAACCATAAGAGTAGAATTACAGAACTCCAAACATCAGCAGGGCGTAGCACACATACTGATGGGGTGATTACCTAAGCTTATGAACGTTTCTATGCCAACCTGTAAACAGAGAAAAGAGCATCCCCAGAGACCACTACACACCTCTCCACCTACCACATGTACTCACACTGCAAGCGGACATTTGTTTAGAAAAAGTCCTTTCCAGCACAGCCCTATTGCAATCTTGACAAAGCCCCTGAGTTGGATGGGTGTACACTCAGTTTTTACAAAAAGTTTTTACAAAAAGTTTGGTGCTCAACGGGCATCCATCCTCGTCCACCTCTACCACTCCTTCGAAGACACAGGCTCCCTCACTGATAATATACAGGAGGCGGAGATTACTGTGATACCCAAAACTGGGAAAGACCCTATGAAATGCTCTTCAGATTGCCCAATTTCCCTATTTAACGTTGACGCTAAACTCTTTACAGGCATACTAGCCACCCACCTCAGCTCATACATGAAAGGTCTTACAGACCCTGGTCAAACCGGTTTCATACCGGAGAGAGACTACAGCGATAATCGATTAATTCATCTTATAGGTGAAGTAGTCCGATCCCGCACCCCAACTCTTCTTACATCTATTGACGCAGGAAAAAAAATTGATTGGGTGCACTGGCCTTTTCGTTTAGAGTGTCCTCGAAAAGGCAGGCCCGTGGGCTCGATTTCAGAAGTGGGTGAAGTATAACTACACCAGGCTCATGGCAAAGGTGAAAGTCAACGCCTAACCTCACAGTCCTTCGACATAGCTAAGGGCACACAACAGGGCTGCCCTCTCTCTCCTTACTCCTGTTCTCTCTATATATTTAACAGCATGGAGAATGGATCTGGACAAATAGGCAGTTCAAGAGCATTACTATCAGTGACCAAGAACAAAAGATAGACTTATACACAGACAATGTCATGGTGGCGCTGACTAAATCCCTCTATTCCCTTTCAGACCCACTGCACACAATTGAGGCATTTGGTGCCATTTCTGGTTTTAAAGTAAATATTTAGAAAGCACAGGCCCTTAATTTCATGGTGCAGCAACAGGATTGGAGCGCCAGTTCTGTTTGCCGTGGGCAGGCCACTGAGCATAATACCTAGGGCTCAAAGTATTTCCATCTTCATAAAATACATTGAGAGTAATTACATTGATCTCATTGCCACTGCTCGCTTAGACCTACAGACATGGAAGGGGAGAGGACTTTCATGGTTAAGCAGGATAGATGCTACGTAAATTACCCGACTGCTTAGGAGGATATTGTATGCCATGCAAACTCTCTCTTTACAACCACCCCCACACCTTAGTAAGCTACAACATATGATGGAGACTGCGATCTGGGTAGGCAAGAAACTCTGCATGGCTCAAAAGAGGGCCTATTTATCTGTAGTGGAGAGAGGCCTGGGTGTCCCCAAACTCATCCACTACTACCTATCGGCCCAGGCCCACTACATGATGGTATAGGAGAGGCTACTCTCAAAGAAACATTCATGCTTCATAGACCCAGGCATTGCTGGGATTCATATCTGGAAAATTCCCGGGCTCCTCAACAAACACTGCACTCTTGGGGTATATATCACCACTCTAAAGGGCCATGGTAGAGGAATGGGATATAGTCATGCTCCCTAGAGTCCTCTCCACATCCACTTCCCCCTCACTCCATTAATAGGAACACCACATCCCTCCCCCCCCCCCCACACCAGATCTCGTGGATTTTCCACAATTACCAGTTAGGGGCTTCCAGCCATGGAAGTCTAGCAAAATACAGCCATTAAGCACTGGGACACCAAATCCCTGACCTGCAACTCGGCTAGCAGACCCCTAAAGAAATTTGAAAAATGGCTTATCAAAACCAAGAACAAAGGCCTGCTTTCAGCCATATACACATTCTTGAATAAGGTTGTAGACATAAAAACATATCAGGCCCAAAGAAAATGGGAGGCGGAGTTAGATTGATCATTTACTACCAAAGAATGGACTGACATTCTCTACAGAGCACGTATTTTTGTTTTCTTTTAGTGTAGCGCTACACTCCAGCGAGGATAGAAAAATTAAGGCACAGAAGCAAAGAGGATTGCTGGCAAAACTGTTGCTAAGCATGCACCTTGACACACCTCTTCTGCTGTTGCCCTAAACCTAATTGTTACTTGCTAGATGTAGTGAAAGATATAATGAGATCTTCAACATGGTTGTCCCAAAACCCCCCTGCTATATGTTGCTAGGGCTTCCAAATGCACTGGCCTACCCTGCTTGAGAAACAAGAAGGATAAATGTGACCACACATATCTCTGACAGAATCACTTCGGACTGTGATATGTGGTCCTGCTCTCTCAGAGTATGTGTGAGGGGGATAGCAGGTAAGGTAGACTACTTTAATTTGCTCGAGGGACAGAATTCCAGAAATTCTTCTTTGTATTTTAAGAGTAAATGTGGACCTACAGAGAGAGGTAAAAAGGTGTTTGATAATAGTGATACCTATGTATGTGTGAAACATGGACAAAAAGAGCAGGGGGGAACTGAGGGAGGTGGAAAACAAGGTGAAGGCATGCTTGGGGGCAGGCCACATACATTTTTTTGTGGGCTAGGGAGGACACTCACCAGGGGAAAAAAGCAGGATAACAGAATTTATGTACTAAATGCTTCCCTCAAGGCATCTCTTCAGATTATATGAATGCAGCTCAAGTGGAAGATAAGGAGGACAAGGATCACGAACAACCTTCTGAGTGGCATTGCAAATTAGAGTCTCACTCTCCTTGTCTGGGATGTCATTTTGTAACTTATTTCCCATTGAAGTACACGCTGTTGATATGTACTCATGTAAAATTATATATCCATATTATTTTCCACAAGCCTATACTCAGTAGCAATTCAGTCCGATGATTCCAAGCCTGAACTGGAGATATATATATATATATTGGTTACCAATCCGCATTCACTCACGATCAAGGATGGCATTGACACCGTGAATTCGACTCAAGTAAAAGTTTTATTCCAGCAAGCTGCTACAGACATGTTTCGGCGGAAGCCTTCGCCTTGCTCACTTCATCTGCCATGAATGACGCTATCAGTTATATACATTTTAGCACATACACAGTTACCTCACTGTGATTGGTTTCACATTGCCTTGGTTACCATAGAAGTGACAGTATTCAAGACAACAGACATAGAAGAGTTTAGTGCATACAAAATTGCAAATAATAAACGTAAATTCTCCAAATATTGCTTAAAGGTTAACCCCAAAATTGTGCATTTATAATTTCGTGTAAAATGCCCAATTACCAAATTAGATTAAAACACATACAATTGAATAACGTAAATGTCTACCAAGTGGTATACTGGTTACATGCACATTTTGAAATATGGTGTTTAGGTTAGCATTTGCTAAATAGGGAGAGAAAGACCTGATCCTACATACGTGCTGAGGAAATATGCAAATTTGTGTAACTCCATAGAATGTTGGTGAATACACGCTTATGTAACGCATTAAATGAGTTGACATTCGGTATACCTACGTGTGTGTTTAAACAAATCGCATTGCATCTGCAGATAAATACGTATACATAGTGACCATGCCACACATCTCATTCTGCCCTTTACTATAAAATGTAAACAGACAGTTGTTTCAAATATAGAATTCGCACGAAAGGATACTCAAACGAGCCTTGTCTCCAAGTGGAGTGAAATAACGTGTGAAACACTATATATAGTACAATATGTGGCTGAAAACACACAGTTATATACCTTTAAGTACATCTCTGTCCATTACCCTCAGAATGACTACAAACATTAATGTAGATACAGTCGGTCTCCCTTAGTGCTGAAGCACTGTCATTATGTGCTATAAAAAAGTAAAATAGGCCTAAATGAAAAAAAGTATATACATAAGTGAAGTTGCAGATGTTTGGGAGTGGGTTGGGTTAAGGGAGTGGGCTAAGCTGAATTATAGGTGTACTGTCAGTGCTTCATCAGCATTTAACCCATTAGGGATCTTGGAATCCAAAAGAATTATGTATCTGGATTCCAGACGCCGTAAGGCCAGTCTGCGGTTTCCCCCTCTGATATTTTTTGCAATGCTGTCGATGACAAAGTAAAAAACCTTAGAGATTCACTGCAAAAAACACAGGTTTCAGGGACGTTATAGTTTTTTTTTTTCTTCAAAAGGACCTTTATTTGGTCTTACACAAGGTACACAGCCGTGCGCCTACAACCCTGGGGCCGGCAGCATATAACAAAAAGAGTGTATAATAGAATGACACAGCCCTTTGGCCGACAACCCGGAGGTCCGGAGGTGATTCAGAGATATATATAGCAATAGGTAATTCTCTTGCGAAGAAACGAAAATGACAAATCTTTTTGTTTGAACTGAGTTTTAGTTTAAACAAGTTACAATCCCAACAAAGAAACAAACAGTGATCACTTCACCACAGCATTCTCCCTCCCGACATCACCTAATTGTATGTTAGCCTACATCATTATGGCATACCTGACATTTCCAGTTTACTCAGGACATTCCTGGGGTCGTGTTTTCAGATAATTAAATAACACCAATAATCTTTAGGTCTAGATCCTGCTGGGAGTTCCTCCTCATAGGTCGTTAGTGTGTCTTTACAGTAAGTGAGGTCTTCCAACCAGTGCTGCAATAATGGATACCTAGAACCATTCCAGTGTAGCAAGACCCTACGTTTTGAAATTAACAGTGCTATAACACAAAACTTTCGCTTCTTCCCTTGTATCTGGGGGACAAGGCCCAGCAAACATACTCGTATCGAACATTCAATTGGAACCTCCAGCATATCACTCAAAGCCCCCGTCACCTGAACCCAATAGTCCGCAATTTTCGGGCATTGCCAAGCCAGGTGTATGAAGTCTGCATCTTCCATTTTACATCTTTTACATCTGGAATCTGCACACAAGCCGTACTTGTAAAGTCTATGCGGTGTATAATACATTTGGTGTATATATTTCTAGTGAATTATCCTTAAATTCCCATTTGGCGTCAGCATGTTAGTTAGCATGCATGTTACGGACCAGTCCTCAATAGATATTGGTACTGTCATGACATTACTCCACTTTTGTCTTGTTTTCTCGGTATCATCTGCAATATCCTCTTGTAGTCTAGTGTACAGTCTAGAGACTATGTGAGCCTGAGTAGGAGCCGTTAATATAAACTGCAGTGAGGACATTTGCTGGGGTTCTTCCGGATAAGTTTTATAGAGGTCCTTCACTGCCCTTTGTAGCCGGTAATATGTAAAATTAAACAGCAATGATGGATTGCTGATATATCTCAGGCTCTCCAACTGTTTAAATTGACCCAGCTCATATAGATCGCCCATTTTGTCTATCCCTGCTTGTTGTAGAATTTTCATGCCAATAGCTTCCTGAGTGACCGTGAGCTCCGACTGTAAGGCTGGCGCATACAGTGGAAGTTTGTCCGCCTTTTTGCCCATCAGGTGCCAGACTGTGTTGGTAGCGTCAATAGTGTTGATATCCCGAGCATGCAATGGTGGTCGTTTGTGTGGCAATATGGCCAATAAAGGGATAGGGTATGCATCTCCTGTTTCAACCGCTATGTGCGACATATATGGTATTTCATAGTACCTATATTGCGCGAACTGCGCTTGTGCACAGAGGTAGTACAGAAAGAAATCAGGTATTTTAAACCCAACCCGTACATAGGGCAATGTTAACGTATGTAATTGGCTTGTTTACCTGCCCAAATGAGATGGAGGACTAATTTGTTAATATTTCAAAAGACTTCTGCTGGTGGCTTAATGGGGATGTTATTGAACAAATAGAGGAATTTTGTAAGAAGTACCATCTTCACTATGGCAGCCCTATCCGCCAGCGAAAGGGGCAACTTGTTCCAGCGAGCCATTTTGTCCGCTAATTCGGAAATGACCCTCCCATAATTCGTTCGGATGACTAGCTCAGGTTCTCTATGGTACCAAATGCCTAGATGCCTTGTGGGTTCTTCCCTCCATTTTAGCGGGTAATCAAATGTAAATGGGGTAGTGCTGCCTGTTAACGCTATTATTTGGGATTTTGACCAGTTAATTTGCAGGCCTGAATGCTGGCCGAATTTTATATATTTGCGTAGTAAGGGGTTGAGGTTTTGGGCCGGATCTTTAATATACAGCAACATATCATCCGCATATGAGGATATATGTAGTGGTCGTGTTGGGAATTGGAGTGCCGAGTAGTGATGGTGTTGTCTTATCTTGCATGCAAGTGGTTCCAGTACCAGCGCGAATAGCATAGGGGACAATGGGCATCCCTGCCTTGTTACCCTGCCTATTATGATCGGGTCCGAGATGTAACCATTCACTTTTATGCGGGCCGATCGGTCTGTGTATAGCATCGATATCCATTGCGTGAACATTATTGGAAAGCCCATGCGCTGCAGAACTGCATGTAAGTATTCCCATTCAATCATGTCAAACGCCTTGGCGGCATCTAACAGGACCGCCGCAGCTTTTGTTTCAGGGGTCAGATAATGAGATAATGCAAATAATGTGCGCGTGTTATGTGTCGTTGACCTTTCTGGTATGAAACCAGACTGATCCGCTCTAACCAACAACGGCATCAGGGGCTTAAGTCGTGTAGCAATTACACTCGCAATGATCTTAGTATCTACGTTTATGAGTGATAACGGCCTGTATGAGTCGCAATAATCTTGATCTCTACCCGGCTTCAATAACGCCACTATCATTGCTTCACGGAGGGATGCTGGGAGTTTCTGTTTTTCGTGAGCATCTCCATACATTCTTACCAGATGTGGAGCTAGTCAATCCGCAAATGCTTTATAAAATTCTCCCGTAAATCCATCTGGCCCTGGTGCTTTGCCGTTTGGGAGGGCTTTTATGATATTGGTTACCTCCTCTACCGTTACAGGTCGGGATAATATGCTCTATGTGCATCTGATAGCCACGCAATTTCTACATCTGCCATATATTCCAGTATATCGGCCCTCGACACCGTGTGGCGTGACTCATACAATTGACCATAATTTGCTCGAAATTCATCTAGTATGCCCTTCATGTCATATTTGATGTTTCCCGTGTGATCTTCCACCTTGTGTATGTATTGTGGGGCATGTCCAGTGCTGAATTTTTGTGCTAGGGCTCTCCCAGGTCTGCCTCCTTCCCCGTATGCCCTTGCCTTCCAGCGATTTGAGACATAGTTAAGTTCGTCCATGGCATACTCCTGGTGCTCAGTCAGAACTTCCTTTATTTCACCCAGTATGGAGGAGTCTCTGGAGTGTTCATATCGTCTTTCTAACTCACGTAGTTTGGATTCCCTAACATGCAGTTGTCTTCTTATATCTTTAAGGATTCCCGCAGTAGTGCTGATACATGTTCCCCCTATTGTCGCTTTAAATGCCTCCCACTATAGCTCTAGGTCCTCAGTTGTTGGAGCATTTATATCGAAATACTCCACTATAGCTTTGTGTACTGTGTCTGTGTATACCGTGTCCAGGAGTGCCGGAGCATTAAACCGCCAGGTAAACGGAGGGGATGTGTAGTATGGTATTTGTAAGGAGAGTAGTACCCGGCTGTGGTCCGATAGTGTACGCGGGAAGTGCTGAATGGAGGTCGTCCATAGGGATACCTCTCCCGATCCCAGCCAGTAGTCAATTCTTGACCAGCTATTATGTGCTGCAGTTATGTGTGTGACTTCTAAATGAGCTGGGTGCCGTGCCCTCCAAATGTCAGTTAGCTGTAAATCTATCATAGCATCTTATAGTGTCTCCAACGCCCTTTTATGTGGCTCTGTAGTATTCTTTGAGCGGTCTAGTCCATCCTTCAGGGCAATATTGAAATCTCCGCCCCATATTAAGTGTGCTACATGTAAGTAGGAGATCGTGTGCCATAAGTGAGTGTAGTACGCGGGGTCATCTATGTTTGGACCATATGTGTTTATTAACGCTACAGTATGATTACGAAGAATGCCAATCACTATGACATATCTACCTTCTGTGTCCTTAAGCACACTTGAGACCCTGAAGTTAACCCCTTTTCGTATAAAAATGCTTACACCTCGTGAATAGGAGGAATAATTCGAGCTGTGTACTGTCTCAGCCCATCTACTACCTAGTTTTAGTGACGCATTTACTGCAATGTGTGTTTCCTGAAGAAATGCAATAACCACCTGTAGTCTGTTAAAATAAGCAAATAGTTGGCAGATTTTTTTGGGGTTATTGAGACCCCTTACATTCCAGGTGAGTAGTTTTAGTTGTGCCGATTTCACTCCATTATCAAATGTTATATTTTGTAACACATTAACATGGTGCCACATTGCCGCAATAACATATGACTTTGCAAAAAATCAATCATTAGGTTGCCCACAACATCGTACATTCTGGGTGTTCTGGAGTTTGCAATGCATCTCAGGTTCAGTAATCTGTAAGTAACATTCTCAAACACCCCCCCCCTCCCCCCCTCCCCCCTCCCACTTCATCAACCCAACCCTGCCAAAGCCATATCCCTGAATTAGTTAACCTGTGTAAACAACTTGTGTTGGGGAACACCCACATGGGGGGTTCACCGGGTGCACACCTCTCCACCCACATTGGGATGTGGACAGGTGTACTGTCATTAATTTAGCAAATATGAACTGTGTATTCTCGAACATTCTGCACTGTAATAGTTCTGCAATGAGGTGCAGCATTCTTCAACATTTCAACATTAATCCTTATCTGGCCTTTTAATCTGAGTGTGATCACCCACCCCCACTACATGGTGCAGTAGTTCCATTGTCCGGACTCAGGTAGTCTGCCATTCCATCAAATTTAACTCAAATAACAATAAGGCATTCTATGTGACCATATCCATAGTTGGGTGCCTGTGAGTTTACTCCCCATGGTTTGCTCAGTTTTGGAAGCACCCTAGTGCTGGTAGTACAAAAAGACATCCGTTCACGCCATTCCAGTGCAGCCCCACTGCGAACAGTGTCATTTCTACCGTGTATCCAAGCTTCAAAGATCTACAGGGTACATAACAACTGTGAAACATAGGAATAATCTTATAAAGAGGCGATATCCCTCGTCATGTGTGTATTAATGTCAATTTCGTGACCAACATGGCGTATGCCCTGAAATAGGGTCCTATACCGGATAATAGTGTCAGAGTCTGCGACCCTACTTATTCAGTGATTAACCATATGTACCTGAATTGAGTAGTTCAATCTTCCTCACTCTGCTGTTCATCTCTTCCAGTCACCTTACGCCTCCTGCTTAGCTTCTTTATATACTCATGGGCTGCTTGTGGCGTAGGGAGTATCGTAGAACGGCCAGCGCGGGTTACTTTGAGTTTTGCAGGGTAGAGCATAGAGTATTCAACTCCCAGGTCTCGCAGCTTTTTCTTAGCTGAGTGGAACTCTTTGCGGGCTAGTTGGACAGCCATGGTGTGATCCGGATAGAATTCCAATTTATTACCCTGGTGGGTGATGTCTCCTTTCTCCCGTGCCCATCGGAGGACTGTATCTCTGTCCCTGTAATTCAACAGGCGAGTGATGATGATGCGTGAGGGGCACCCGGTTTTGGTCGAGGTGCAACAGATCGATGCGCACGTTCCACCAGGAATACCGGTGACAACTCCCCGTCTCCGAAGAGGTCTTTGATGAGATCTTCAATATAGGTCTCCATTTTCCCAGTGTTTGTCGACTCTGACAGGCCCGCTATACGTACATTATCGCGCTTCCAAGTCTTCCGTCTTGTGACGCAGCGCTTCCAATGTTTTATGCATGTTGGCACAGGACTCAGTGGTGTTCCTGGACTCATCCTCTACTGCCGACAGTCTCGTTTCCGCCTCCACTAGTCTCTCTCCGTGTTTGTCCAACTTGGTGGCCATGTTGTCCACCCTTTGCGTCAGATTATCCAGTTTTCCCACTCATTCCCTGTAGGCTGTGCTGTATGGCACGGAGCACTTCCTCCATCCCATTGCCTTTGTCTCCATCATTGTCGCCTTCCATTTCTGATGGTGCCGTGGCCCCTTTGTTTTGTTTTTTCGCCTCGAACTGTAGTTTCGATTGTTGTTTCTCCGGTTTTCCCATCATGTATGTGTGGCGCGATATGTCCCAGCTTCTATTCAGAACAACGCCACTGGCAGTCTGCACCTCTGTCTCCGGCTTTTACGGAGTTAGCCCGTGCTTTGAAGTTTTGATATGGTGGCAGTGAAATAAAAGTTTGAGAGTAACTTACAAGACAACAGTTTTGTTAGCGGCTTTCTGGTAGGTGTTTACTCGAATGAGGTCCTAATTTCATTTCAGCCATTGATCTCGTGCTCCACCACGTTCTAGGATTCGCGCTACAGGCTGACCCTGGCTTTGAATTGGGTTGAATTTTCCCTTCGAGGCGACGGGTGCTTGTGTTATGTGCCGGTGCCATGTCGCTATTTATTGAGAAGGTGGTCGCAGTTAGAGCCCACTGTTGTTTGAGGGGGTCTTTGTGCTCAGTATCAGATTCAATCATGCAGGCAGATACTATATCCGGCATCCGTGATGTCTTGAGTCTCTGCTACTTGCCAATGGTTCCTCATTTGTGTCAAATACATACAGCCCATGTCTTAGCTTTCTATAGGCTGTGATCGAGCGTGTTGCTTCAGAAGGATCTCCTAGCTAGCAAATGTGTGATGCGCCGCATATAACTTCGCTTTGAGGGCCTCATATCAGTGTCAGTTCGCCATGCTGAGTTAGAACTCACGGGGCTTGCCGTGGCAGCAGGGCTGTGCTAAGTCTCAGCAGTTGGGCACATTAGCAGGACGTAGGTGCAGTGCATTTGTACAACGTGCGGTGTTAGTGCACAGCTGACTCAGTCTTTGACATCAATTGCCCGCTCCTCTTGTCTCCTTATCCCGGACTTCACCTCCGTGCACTACACTGCAGCCGCCATTTTGCCTCCTACTAATGCCGTGCTTATCCCCTCCTCCCGAGTACTCACGATTTGCATTTTGTTCGCTGAAGTGACAGTCGCTTTCTCATGCAGCCCCGTCAAGTATCAGGGAGTCCTCCAGGTTTCGCTGGGGCGGCCTTCATGCGCCGCGGGGGCGTTTCAGGGTTCCGACTTCATATCGCGGGCGCCGCCATCTTGTAGCCGCAGCTACGGTGTTCACTTTTCTCCTTCGAAGCGACTTCATAGCCACCCGTCAGCGTAATTACCACCCGCCGATCATTGTCCAGGTGTTCCAACGTCGATATTTGTCAAAAAGAGCGTAAATCCCGGTCAGCAGCACATCATTAATCTCGTTAGCAGTCACCCGTCCGGCGGAGCTGTCTCAGGAGTCAGCCATTCCGCAGTGCGCCCTCTAGCGCCCCCTCAGGGATGTTATAGTTAGTTGGACATTTCACTCATACAAAACCAGAGAAATTCAGCCGTTATAGTTAGTTGAGCTAACTATAACTGACGCCACCGCAATGCACTGCTGATGACATCACATATTACATCATTCATGACAGTCAGTGACATCACTGATGACATCTCAAATGACATCACTGATTACATCATCCAGTGACTGTGTGTTTCTGTAAAATGTAAATATGTTTAATACATTTCTATATATCTATCTCTCTCTCTCTGTCTTTCTCATTCTCTCTCTCTCATTCGCTCTCTCTCTCTATATATATATATATATATATATATATATATATATATATATATATATATATACATACATACATATATATATATTCAATGAAAAAACCATTCGTTTTAGGCCATATATAGTTAGGGATTTGCATTTACAAAACCTTATTTTACTCGCATAAAACCATTGAAATTCCATATATAGTTATAAGCGCTAACTATATATCGCGCACCCGCAATCCACTGCTGATGATGTCACATATTACATCATTCATGACATGGTTAGTGACATCACTGATGACATCACTGATGACATCTCAAATGACATCACTGATAAAATCACTGATGACAACATCCAGTGACTGTATGTTTCTGTAAAGTTAAAATATCTCTTACATATTGAAGAATGAGTGGATATATAAGTGTCTGGATGAAGGATTTAGTAGGTGCATGACTGACTGTATGAGTGAGTGATTAAATGTGTCTCACTGAGTGCATGGGTTAGTGACTAAACTGTCTTAATTTGTGCATCATTATATCTGTTGTTCTGTAAACTGTTGCATGTGTTGATAAGTAGCTATATGAGTAACTATATGGGTTATTGATTGGTTGCCCAAGTATTTGTATGGGATACTGAGTGTGTGTGTGGGTGGCTGGGAGGTGTATGACTCTGTGCATAGATGTGTGAGCAGTTGATTCACTAGATGTATGGTTTCAAAAGTGCATGTGGAAACAGCTGTATGGGCGGTTGACTGTGTGCATGAGTGCATTGGTGAGTGAATGGATATCTCAGTGCTACATGTCAAAGTAAGTACATATGTAAAACACAGTACATGTGAGAGTTGACATATATAAATAACTGTGCATAAGAGCCAGTGAATGTGTGAGTGGCTGTATGGATCATTGTGAACTTGTATCAGGGATTGTATAATAGAGTAAATATGTGTTAGTATATGTTTGAATAAGTAAAGTTTGTATAACTGTATAGTTGAGGAAATGGAGGTGTGATTGATTCTTTGCATGACTGACTAGGTGTGTGAGTAACTCCATGGATGAGTGACAGTCTGTGAGTGTCTGTTTACACTGATTGTATCTAAGGTTATATTATAGTCTGAAGAGGTTCATCGTATTATCACATGAATGATATCATCAGTGATGTTATCAGTCATGTCAAATGAGATGTTTTCAGTGATGTCATCAGTGATGTCATTTGAGATGTCATCAGTGATGTCATCAGTGATGTCACTAACCATGTCATGAATGATGTAATATGTGACATCATCAGCAGTGGATTGCGGGTGCGCGATATATAGTTAGCGCTTATAACTATATATGGAATTTCAATGGTTTTATGAGAGTAAAATAAGGTTTTGTAAATGCAAATCCCTAACTATATATGGCCTAAAACCAATGGTTTTTTCATTGAATTTTCAAGGTTTTGTAAATGCAAATTCCTAACTATATATCCACTATAACCTATGGTTTTTTCTGTGAATTTCATTGGTTTTTTAATAGCAAATATGAAAAGCTTTAAAATGTCAAGTACGTGATAGATAAAAACATTTTCGTATTTATGCACGCTGATGTGCTTTGAACGCTGCACCCCCCCCCTCCCCTCTTTTGTCTTAGTAGTACTCTCTCTTTGCAGATAGTGAACGGTAGTTAACGCAAGCCTTTGCCCCCGTTGTAATCCGTCGTGCCTGCTTGTCTCTCCATTTGATTGATTGTTGTCCAAGCATTTACTGTTTTAGAATTGGTTCTCTTTGGATCATTCTCTATTTACAAACAAGCACAAAGTCGCAATACTCTGTTTAGTCTTTGCAGATAGTGAAAAATCGTGTAAAAAAATAAAAGTAATCGAGCAAAATCAGTAGGCCACTAATTGGATCTCTTTTTGACCTCGCTAAAATAGAAATATTAGGAACAACCCTTCATGAGAAATACGAAAATAGTGAGATGAACTGAGCTCCACACCATGAGGGCTGCAAGACAGCTCGGCTCCATCACCCATCCCGCACAAAATAATGACAAACCCTATGCAAATATTAAAAATATAGACAACACACCAGCAAAGAAACAGGGTAAAACATTTTATTAAAAAACTATTTACATAACGTTGGTTTATAAGATGATGTCAGTAGTGGACCGATGTGTGAATAGATCGAAAGCAGCACAAGGCTCCAAGATCCGGATGGCAAGCTCCTGGATGTTGGGCGCCATAGTTCAGAGTTCTGAGTTTGAGCCTTTTTCAATGCCTGTGCTTTGTTGAATCAAAATGGCGGCTTGACACAAAGCTGACTCAAGCGTTGCTACTGATGCTAAGCAGACCAAAACTGGTTTTCAGTTTGTACATTTTTCTAGATTTTTCAATCCAAGTTTGGTTGACTTTGTAGAACGATGGCTTCAAATTTTCAACATACGGTGTGGTGGCGCTGACTGGGAGGGGGCGCTTCGCTCCTGCCCCCTCCCCAAGTAAGATTTTCATACGTGAAAGTACGTTAATGGTTTTGGTCCCTGAGTTTCTTCGATGTCACTGCCATTCTCAAATAGCATAAGTTCTGGATGTTGGGTGCCATAGTTAAGAGTTCTGAGCAGTGCTTGTAACACTGTCTGAAGCTTATTTCCACCTACTGCAGCTTCACTATTCTCAAAGTAAGTGAGTGTCGTTTGTGGACCTGACTGCATTAGAAAACAATGTGATATGTTACCTTCCTAAACAGCTTGACGGAGGCCCCTGAGGGGCGGTGTGATGGCCATGGACTCGGATAAGACGCTTGGCTCCGACACCCTCCCCAAGTCTTATAGCACTGGTGTAGCCTGAGATCGCCCCCGACATAGGCGGCCGGCTCCCGGGGTCCGGCGGAACTTTTTGCCTTTTGATGACTCTTCAATTCTGGACCTTGTCCCACAATCCGTTTCACCTGAAGACAAGCTGTAGTGGGGCGCCCCTTTACCGTTTTAGTTGCCATTCCGCCCGCTTTTGCTACACTGTGCCTCTTCCGCCATTCAGCTGTTTACCGCCCGCTCTTGCGACTACAGCGTCTCGCTCACCATGTAGTTGAGTTGCTCCCGCTCTTGCGGTGCAGCGATAGGCGGCTGCCACATGGCTCTCAAAATGGCGGCCGGCTCTTCGGTTTTGGGCCTGGTCCACTAAAATGGCCCTGGGACACATTGGAACTCGGACGCTTCCCTGATAGGGCTTGGGTCCCATTCTCGAAAAGCGTCCCCTCAGCCGTGAAGATTCTACAAAAGTCTTGGGGGCCTCCGACTCCCGCAGGCTTCTGGTGGGGAGCGGCTGCCATGATTGCTCGTGGAATGGCCACGACGGAGCTACGAGATGGTAGTGGTCTCATGCTGACGCCAGCTTTAGTCTGAAACATCCAGAAACACTGTAGACTACCAATTCGATCAGTTCCGGTAGCGCCCCAACATGACCCGGAAGAGAAGAACTTGCCCTCCCCTCTTTGACTGATGGTTCTTGTTGCCTGTCCCCTCTGTTGTCATTTAACAGAACTTTTTGGACTGCTGAAAGGGGTTGTGTTCTGAACGCTGGTTGGTGGAGACATTTTGACTATATTCTTGACCTACGTTGTCGCGTAATGCGTTATATGACACGCCGCGTTAGCGCACCCGGAAGTGATCCGAGGCGCAGCGCGCAGCGCGTAACGTAAGCATAACAGGTCATGTGACTTTTTAATAAAACTTTTCATTGGTTCATTTTACTTTTGTTAATTTAATGATGAAAAGCTTGGTCATATGACCTAAAAATTACGCTTTTTATTGTTTTCGAATATTTTTTTTTCAAACATATGTTATAATATTCCAGGCTAATGTACTTTCCCGGAAAATTTACAACTGTCTTGCAAGTAAAATATATTCCTTTTTCGAGAAAAAGGGCGTTTCTTCCTTCCATGACGGAACCGTTGAGTAAAAGAGATTCGGCCTGCTGTCTTAGTCGCCGATACGCCTGATTATCAGATTCTTATCGATCACTTTATGTTGCAGACATGAAAAACACAACTGCCCTTGACCATTTATCTTTACTGCGTTCCTACATATTATACCTTTTATCCGTCATGTAATTGGACTGCTTTATTTCACTTGCCTTTTACTGATTCAAAAACAGTGACTAAAAGTAAAAACTTTACCAATGTAAATACTACTACCGTGTTTTGTTTTAAAAACCTTTATTGTGAAAATGTCAGTATACAAATACGGGCCTATAACCACGTGGGCCGGCCACGGAGCAAACTGAAATCGTATATGATGAGGAGACATTTACACTGTAGAGGAACGTAACGAGCGGGCCATTAGGTTGCAAGAACTAAGGTGTCTAACAGTTGCGGAATCGGTGGACATACATTTTGTAATTAAAATAGGACAGGGCCACTTACAATAACATTTTCTAGATATACATTTGCGGGCAAGGAGTTACGAGTCCCATTTATACCGGCGCCATTTTGGGCGAGGCCGGGCAGGTCCAAGATATAGTCAAAATGTCTCCACCAACCATCGGCCAGACCAGAACCCCTTTCGGCCCTTTATGCTACAAGATGGTGTCTTCCATTCAGAAAATATTGTTGGCAGCATTTTGAAAGGAAACAGAAACAGCCGTTCTCCTAGTGAGTTTCACATTGTTACATTTAGGAAGAATGTTGAAGAGTAGTATGTGGAAAATCTGAAGCCATTTTTCTACAAACTCTTAATCAGACTTGGATGGAAAAAAAAACATGAAGAATGTACAAACTGAAAACCAATTTTTGTCTGTATAGCATCAACAGTAACGCTTGAGTCAGCTTTGTGTCAAGCCGCCATTTTCATTCAATCAATAGCGTCCCCCTGCACACATTCAGGGACCTGGTCGTGTCTTCAGATGAAACGGATTGTAGGAAAAGAAGCAGAAAGGAAAAGGCAAAAAGTTCCGCCGGACCTCGGGAGCCGGCCGCCTATGTCATGTGCGACCTTTGGCCACACAAGGGCAATAGTGAAGCTGCAGCAGATGCAAATAAGCTACAGACAATCTTACAAGCACTGCTCAGAAATCTCAACTGAGGCACTCAACATCCAGGACTTGCCATTCGAATCTTGGCGCCTTGTGCTGGTTCCGACCTATTCACACATCGGTCCTGGATCTCGGCGCGTTCGACTCACTGTACCGCAACAGTGACCACAATTCAGCTGGACAAGCCGCCATTTTCATTCACTCAATAGCGTCCCCCTACACACATTCAGGGACCTGGTCGTGTCTTCAGATGAAACGGATTGTAGGAAAAGAAGCAGAAAGGAAAAGGAAAAAAGTTCCGCTGAACACCACCTTGGGCAATAGTGAAGCTGCAAAAGGTGCAAATAAGCTTCAGACAGTCTTCAACTTACTCTGATTCTTATAATAAACTTCAGATAGTCTTACAAGCACTGCTCAGAACTCTCAACTGAGGCACTCAACATCCAGGACTTGCCGTTCGGATCTTGGCGCCTTGTGCTGGTTCCGACCTATTCACACATCGGTCCACTACTGACATCACCTCATAAGCCAACGGGGCACCCCACGCCGACTTTCGGCGCAGCATTGTAGGATGGCCACACCAGTGCGGCAACTTGCTGGACACAACATCGGGGCCATCCAGATCTCGGCGCGTTCGACTCACTGTACCGCAACAGTGACCGCAACTCAGCTGGACACGCCGTCTTTCGGCGCAGCATTGTAGGATGGCCACACCAGTGCGGCAATTTGCTGGACACCACCTCGGTGCCATCCGGATCTCGGCGCGTTCGAGTCACTGTACCGCAACAGTGACCGCAATTCAGCTGGACACGCCGTCTTTCGGCGCAGCATTGTAGGATGGCCACACCAGTGCGGCAATTTGCTGGACACCACCTCGGTGCCATCCGGATCTCGGCGCGTTCGAGTCACTGTACCGCAACAGTGACCGCAACTCAGCTGGACACGCCGTCTTTCGGCGCAGCATTGTAGGATGGCCACACCAGTGCGGCAATTTGCTGGACACCACCTCGGTGCCATCCGGATCTCGGCGCGTTGTGCTGCCTTCGGCCTATTCGCACATCGGTCCGCTACTGACGCCGCCTCACGTGCCAACGGATTTTCTACGCTTTTTGTAGCCCTATGCCGCATAACAGGTCATGTGACTTGTTTATAAAACTTTTCATTGGTTCATTTTACTTTTGGTTTCCTAAAGATGGAAGGCTTGGTCATATGACCTAAAAATAACACTTTTCATTGGTTTAGAACATTTTTTTTTCCCAAACGATGAAAGCCCCACCTTGTTTCTGGATCATTCAGACTGAAGCTGGCGTCAGCATGAGAGCACCACCATCTCGTGGCTCCGTCGTGGTCATTCCGCGAGCAATCATGGCAGCCGCTCCCCACCGGAAGCCTGCGGGAGTCGTGGGCCCCCAAAACTTTTGTAGAATCTTCACGGCTGAGGGGACGCTTTTCGAGAATGGAGCCCAAGCCCTAGCAGGCAAGCGTCCGAGTTCCAAGGTGTCCCAGGGCCATTTCAGTGGACCAGGCCCAAAACCGAGGAGCCGTCCGCCATTTTAAGAGCCATGTGGCAGCCGCCTATCGCTGCACTGCAAGAGTGGAAGCAACTCAACAACATGGTGAGCGAGACGCTGTAGCCGCAAAAGCGAGCGCAACTCAGCTAGATGGCCGCCACCTGGGGAGGCCCGTTCACGCCGCCTCCCCCACCCCCGGGCCGCCGCACGCCAATTTTCGGAGCAGCATTGTAGGATACCAAAACCAGTGCGGCAGTTTACTGGACATCACCTGGGTGCCTGTCGTACATGTTGTGTCAGCCATGTGACACTGGACACAGTCCCATCAACATCTCAACGCGTTCTGCTGCCTTGGGACTATTCGCACAACAGACCGCTACTGACGAGGCCTCCCCCCGCACCACCCGGGACGCCCCACGCTGTTTTTCTGTGCTGCATTGTAGGATCCCAAAACCAGTGCGGCACCCAGGCGACATCACCTGGGTGCCGTCCAGAACTCTGCACGTTGTGCTGCCTTGGGACTATTCGCACAAAAGACAGCTTCTAACCATTGTTGCTTTTTGTGTTGAAAAATGTTTAAATGTTTTTAGTTTTTGTTCCGTTCGTTATAGTTAATAGTTAATAAAGTTTTATAATCTTACTTTGTTGGAGTGTTATCTATTTTTTTAAAAACGGGTGAATGGGGCCTTGAATCGGGTTATTGTCATGTGTGGGCTTTGGAAGTGTGCTGCTGCAGGATCGGACATTTCAAACTCAAATGCACGTTCTTTTTCTTACCTTTCCGAAGCATGGAGCGCAATAGCAGGCAGAGAAAGGGTGATGCACGTGTTGAACACTACCTGACCTGGCAAGTTGCTGGCAGTGCCCCCCCGCCCGCTCCTGAAAGAGGGCACACACACACCGCCGCCCGAGTACTTCACAAATCTTTAAAAGACCATGCGCTTGTTCATGAGGCTTAAATGGTTTATCACCTCTTCTAGAACCCCTGCATCGACCCTCTGACGTTTCCTGGAAAAATTACCATGTAACACAATACCAAGCCCTGTCAGCTGAAACCCCCAAGGAATCGTGGGGCATATTATCAAGGGGGTTTATCTCCGCTTTTTTGGCTTTAAAAGCCAAGAAAGCGGAGATAAAAATATCTCCCTATTACCAAGCTGTCGCTAACACCAGTTAGTGACAGCTAAAAGGAGATAGCGACCATCTTGGGCCCCGCTTTGCATGTCAGTGATACTTATCACTAATGACATGCAAAGCGGGCGTGCCAAGATGTTAGCGACTGGAAACAGTCCCTAACATCGCTATCTCCTATTACCAACTTTTGGAGATATTCGCGCTAAGCGCGAATATCTCCAAAATCTAACACCTGCCCTGAGCAGTTCTTAGCCATGTTATCCAATGGGAGGTGGATAACATGGCTAAGAGCATTTGCTCGATAATACATGAATATCGCTGACTTTTCTGCGATAATAGCAAGGTTTATCTGCGATAAAAATCACCGATGTGCGGCGATAATTTTTGTCTCTAAACAAATAAGAGACAAAAATTATCGCTAGTTGTTCGTAATATGCCCCCGAGTTTTTGCTTGCAGAAATCGGGAGGCGGGAGACTAGCACTGAAATCAGTAGTCACACGCCTGAATCGGGAGGGTTGGCATGTCTGAATTCTCTACAGCTGGGGCCATAAACTACATCCGCAGGGGTAGGTGATAGCCTAGGTCCGGCCTGGACAATCGGACACAGAGGAAGAGGAGTGTCAGAGGGTGCGGTAGTGAATAGGGTGAAAGAGAGGTGTCGGGAGGGCACAGGGTGTGATTCTCAGAGAAGAGCAGCGCAGATGGGGGGAAGTATATGGCCCATGCATGAGAGACAGAGCGGGGATGACCAGTGCGTGGGGGAGATGCTTGCGAGGGTGGGAAGCCATGCTGAGGATCGGCGGCGTGCAGAGAGTGGGCCTGGTCAAGGCATCTAAAATGGCTGCCGTGCACGACAAAATTGTGGCATTGGACAAAAAGGCAAGATGGCGCAGACAATGTTTTTCAATAAGGATTCATTTATAACAAAATATTTACTCGCAGTGACAAAATGGTGGTCAACACTTCCTGATTTCCATCGAATCGAACGTTAACAAACGTCACGCAGCAAAAAAAAAAAAAAAAAAAAAAAAAAGCTCACGCACAGAGCAGTTTTTAACCATGTTATCCAATGGAAGGTGGATAACACGGCTAAGAGCATTTGCTGGATAATGCATGAATATCGCTGACTTTTCAACGATACTCATGCATTGTGGCCGATGTGCGGCGATAATTTTTTATCTCTAAACAATTAAAACGAAGCACAAAATGGCGAATTCCCGTTTCGCTACCAGTTTGCAGCCCAGTTCGCGGCCCGTGAAGCGCTTCTACCGTGAAAAATCATTTTTTTTTTCTTTTCCCCACGGGACCCTTTAATAACCCCAACAACATTCCTAGGGGGTCAAGAGGGGGATACCTTGCCCCCTTTCATTAAATTCCCCTTTCGTTTTTCACCTCTTCTTCTCTCTCGATCCTACCGAGAGACAAGATGGCGGCCGCTCCGGACTGTTTAGAATGTTGACAGACACCGGAGAGCCAATCAGCTTTCTGCACGCAAAGTTCCGAAACGCGAAAAGTAAGCGGACCGGATCGCTGCCCGGAGCGCTGTTACAGATATATATCTTGATTTAAACGTTAATTTCTCAAAATCCACTGAAGCACATATATTGAGACCTAGCAAAGGCACATCGGGCTAACAGTCCCTACAATTTTGCCAAGTTTCGTGCAAATCCATTCAGCCGTTCGAGCTAAAAGTGAGTCCAACCGCCCTATGGAAAACAATGCAAAAAACGCGTTTTGGGACCCCCCTTTTTTCTCAGCCCCCCCCTTGACGAAACCCCACCAAATTTTCAGGGGCTGCTCAGAAACAAAATGTGCCATTTTCCTGAAAATTTCAGCCGATTCCGTCCACAAACGCCAAAGTTATTAGACATAGAATTTTCAGAAATCCCATAGGGAATTAATCCTAACTATATATACCTACTGGCGATAGCCAGTAGGTAATATATATATATATATATATATATATATATACACACACACCGTGGTGTATTGAAGAATGAATGGGTGTCTAAGTTTCTGAATGGATGATTTAGTAGGTACGTGACTGACTGTATAAATGAGTGATTAAACGTGTCTTCCTGAATGCATGGGCTAGTGAGTAAACTGTGTGAATGTCTGTATCAGTCTGTCAGTTGGTGTGTAAGCGGCTGCATGGGTTGGTGAATAGCTACATGAGTGTCTATATGGGCTATTGATTGGTTGTCTGAGTATCTCTATCAGTGCCTGAGTGTCTGTGTGGGGAGGTGACTGGGCATTGATGTGTGAGTAAGTGATTCACTGGGTGTATGGGTTCAAGAGTGCATCTTTGAAAGGTGTTATGGGTGGGTGAGTGTGTGTATGGGTGTGTTGGTGAGTGAATGGATGTCTCAGTGTATGACACTTAAGCCAGCGTTCCTAATTGAGTTTATAATTGAAGAGATAAGCGTGTTTTTCTTCGTTTTATCTTTCCTTTTATTTTCTCTGTTTACTTAAATTATCGTGTTTTTTTTCCTCTTCTAATACAGTCTGTTCGTCCCAGTTTTACAGTCTTCTTTATCTCTTTTCCTTTTTCAGGTTCTTCACTTCCCTGCAATATAATTCCGGATCCCCACCGATTGTCCCTCGGAAGGAAACAGGACCCAGGTAAGACTTTGTCTTTACTTCTTCTAAGTGATTTAACCTATTTGTATTAGTTAGTGTGGTAGAGGGATGTGAGGATTTAACTACTCTTCTTGTCACTCAACCGTCACCAGTGCAGTCACTCCCTTATTTTTCTTTATTAGGGTCTCTTGTGATTCCCCACCTCAACCCTTCCTCCCAATGAGCCCCACTCTAAGTTTGCTCGTTTCTTTGCGCAGATTTCACCCAATTATGGACCCGGCCACGCTCCTGAGAGAGCCATGCTCCTCCGGGAATGTGGTTGGGCACCAGGCCTCTGTCTCTCCAGCGCCGGTCACTTTCTGTTCCAGAGCAACACTGCCTTTTCTTTTTGTCCTCCTCCTTCTGGCTTGTCCGCATCTTCCTCCTGACTCGTTGACTGAGTCCTGTATTCTTCCGGGGTCCTTCCTAAAAGGCTGGCGCCGCTTCCATCTCCTGCCTGCAGCAGAGTCCTGGTCACGTGAGCAGTCGGCCCTGTTTGAGATGCCTCGGTCACGCTGACGTCAGGATCAGCTGTGACTGCAGGCTGTAAGGAAGGGGGGCAAAGTGTCAGCTTCCTCCTCTCCTTCCCTTTCTATTTTACTATGTCGGGGCACATCGTGACACAGTGGTACATGTGTGAGTAACTACATATGTGAATGGGAGTATATAAATGACTATATGTGAGAGTGAGCGACTGTGAGAGTGGCTGTATGGATTAGTGTGTGCGTGTATCAGTGATTGTATAAGAAAGTAAGTATGTGTTAGTATCTGTATGAATAAGTGAGGTGTTGTTCATATAACTGTATAGGTGAGTAAATGGGACTGTGATTTATTCTTTGCATGACTGACTAGGTGTGTGAGTAACTCTATGGACGAGTGGCAGTGTGTGAGTGTCTGTATAGGTGTATGAATGCAACGGATAGTACTGTATTGATGAGTGACTGCTTGTATGAGTGATTGTTTGGGTGAATGAGTGGGTAGACCTAAGAATCAGTGAGTGGGTATGTAGAAACTGGTATTGGTGTGTCTATGGTTTAAAAAATGATAGTCTGTATTTTAGAGTGGGTGTAACAAAGGTTATATTAGGTGTGAGGAGGTGCATCAGATTCTCACGTGGATGATGTAATCAGTGATGTCACTGACCATGTCATAAATTATGTAATATGTGACATCATCAGCAGGGCATTGCGGGGCGCGAGTTATAGTTAGCTCAAATTACTATAAAGTCCGAATTTCTCTGGTTTTGTACGAGTGAAATGTCCAACTAACCATAACATCCCTGAAACGGTTCCGTCAAGAGCACGCAAGGGGTTAAACAATATAAAGTGTCTCCATATTTTCTCTGTATACATGAAATACTTTAAAAAAATTAGGAATTTACCTGGTGGAGCCAAATGAATTTCTATAAAACATCCCTTCATTCGTAGAATACTGCAGTTAAATAAAAAAGAAATCAAAATAAAATATCTTAATTTTTGATCATAATTTCCACAACAAGTCTCTAGTAGCGAATGTCATTCAGGGACGCCATTGCATCCTGTTCTGGAGCTCGCATTAGAGTGGGCCCAAACACAATTCCAAGGTTTTCTGCATTCATGAGATTATCCTTTTCATGAAGAATGACCCTTTTTAGATGGGCCATAAGGTATCGTAGAGATTCACAGTGTGCTGGCGGTAGTAACTTCAGTGCTTCGTGTAAAGTTTCTAATTGTTCGTCAGGATCAATGGTCTTTGCAGATTCTATAAATTTGGGGTAGGTGTCATACGTAATGAGGGGAATTGGCAATCCCTGAAGTACAGCTTAAGAGCACCTGTTATAATATTGATATCTTCATAAACATTCATTGAAATGTCAGCTTTTCTCCATCTCTGTCAAAAGCCGTTTTGACATCTTCGATAAGATCACTAAATCCTGAAACTCTGTGGAGACCTTCAGACTGGAAGCCTCTAGATTCAATCTCTCTGATGCACATATTCATGACTGTAGGCTGTGAGATCACAGTTATATACTTTCTTTACGTGCTTCAGGTCAGGCTTGCAGGCTTGCAGTCGTTAGGCACCATCTTGGAACACTGTTTGTGAATGTTCAAACCGCAGTCTGCACATTTCACTCCCTGAGCAATCAAGCCCCACATGAATTTAGCACAGTAATCGCACCAGTGGGGTCCTCGGAATGTGTGCACCTTACAATTGTGGACCTTTTCATATTTGTGGATGTGTTCGTTTTCCTTCAGCGTCGCTCTTGTTACCAGGGACGTCAGCCTTTTCTCCGCGACCCCTTCCTCTCCGGGACCTTCTTTGCCGTTGTGTGCATCTTTCAACACTGGTGTGTGTTTTTTGTGTGCTGGCTCTCGGTTTAAGGTTGTATGGCCTATGTGTTCATAAATTGGATTTATTGTCATCTTGGCGATATATTCAGAAGCTTTGGTCTCAATATAGAGTGTGATCAATCCGTCAGTCACTAGATCATGAATAGATTCAAACTGTTTCTCCCCAACAAAGTGCTTGCCATCGTAGTAGAGTCGGAAGTTCCTGGTCTGATTTCCAAACCTTAAGGCCAAAGTGCAGGTTCCTGGTAGACGCTGGCTTTCACGAATGATGTAACTTCCTTCTGCCACATTTAATAATTGGTCTATTTCCTCTCTTGAAATCATCCCATAAAATTCTCTTCCGTAATATTTTGGTCTGTTTTCGACCTCACAAGTGCAGGTGATCCGCCGAGCATGAGGTGCTTCCTGTTGCAACTGGTATAAGTACGATTTCCATACCGGCGGTCTGTATTCATCATTATCAAACATAGTCAGTGCCATGGTAAGGCTTTGGGTTCAGCGCGTGAAGACCAGCTGCCAAGCGCAAAAAGCGGTCTCCGCAAGAAATGCTGCACCAACACAAAGTTAGGGGCAAGTCATCACACAAAGGCATGCTCGTGACTGTAAGCACAGCACGCTCAGCTGTGCCACGGAAAGCCGGTCCTCATGGCGGCAGCGGCAGGGGCAGACTCGGGATACGGTAAGCGCCTGGAGCGGTGCCGTCATGGTGGCCGGGGTCAGGCAATCACTCTCAGGCTGAGGCTTGCACATGTGCTGAGACAGCATCCTCCGGACTCCGGGCAGCCATCTTGCCATAGCACATGACCCGCCTCACATCCTGCAGCGTCGCTGCTACTGCTTCGTTTTCATGACAACAGCGTCAAATGCTTGAATGGATTATTTAGTAGATGCATGACTGTCTCATAAGTCACTCATTGAACGTATGTTACTGAATGCATGGGTTAGTGACTAAACTGTGTGAATGTCTCTATTAGTCTCTCAATTGGTGTGTAAGCAGGTGCATGGGTTGGTGACTAGCTACATCAGTGTCTATATGGGTTCTTGATTGATTGTATGAGTATCTGTATGGGTGTCTGAGTGTCTATATGGGTGGGTGGGGGGTGTTTGACTGTGCATACATGTGTGAATGGCTGATTCACTGGTTGTATA
Source organism: Lissotriton vulgaris (assembly GCF_964263255.1). Lineage (NCBI taxonomy): Eukaryota > Metazoa > Chordata > Amphibia > Caudata > Salamandridae > Lissotriton > Lissotriton vulgaris. The sequence continues at coordinate 408,044,136 of NC_141694.1, read as the reverse complement.
AATTCAAAAGTGTATCTCAGAAGGGCTGTATGGGTAGGTGACTGTGTGTACATTTGTGTTGATTAGTGAACTGATGTCTCAGTTGTATATATGTGAGAAACTATATATGTTTTTAGACAGTATATGTGAGTGTTGGGGTGTATAATTGACTATACGGGAGAGAGAGGGAATGAACAAGCGTCTACACACATGAATGTGTACTTGTATTAGTGATTGTATAAGAGAGTAACTATGTGATAGTGTCTATATAAATAAGGGAAGTGGTGTGTGTATAAATAAGTCAGGTGGTGTGTATATATCTGCATAGGTGAGTACATGGGTGTGTGATTGATTTTTGGCATGACTGAGTAGGTGTGTGAGTAACTCTATGGATCAGTAGCAATGTGTGAATGTATGTTTAGGTGTATGAGTGGCTATAACACTGATGTAATGATGAGTGACAGCATGTATGAGTGACTGTATCAGTGTATGTCTGACTCACAATATATAGATAGGAATCAGTGGATGGGTATCTAGTATCTGCTATTGGTGTGTCTATGGTTTCGAAAATGGTAGTATGTATTTTAGAGTGCGTATATCAAAGGTTATATTAGAGCGTGAGGAGGTACGTCAGACATTCATGTGGATGATGTCATAAGTGATGTCACTGACCTGGTCATGAGTGATGTAATATGTGACGTCATCAGCAGTGCATTGCGGGCGCGTGAGTTATAGTTAGCTCAACTAACTAGAACAGGCGAATTTCTCTGGTTTTATACGAGTCAAATGTCCAACTAACTATAAGTCTCTGAAACCTATAGTTTTTCAATGAATTTCTAAGGTTTTTTAAATGCTAATTTCTAACTATAACGTCTGTAAAACCTATGGTTTTTTCAGTGAATTTCAAAAGTTTTTTAAATATCGAACTACTATTGTGCTATTTCTCATTAGTACTGATTTTTCTAACTTTTCAACTACATAAAATAAACTGCAAAACTGCTATGTAATGTAATATAATTCACAAATTACAGCGAGTTTTTAAATAATACAAAATAATTTAACATTCAGTAAAAAAAAGTCTACTTTGTTTGCTGTCATCGGCTACTACTTATCTTCACTATTAACATTGATATGAGAGTAGTTTCATCATAAACAGCAGGGAAAAAAACAATCAACTAGATTGTTAAAAAAAATCCCTAATTCTCGCAAATGTAATACAAAATCAACACAAATGACACATCCAATACTATTTCCAATCTTCAAATCTTACCTTTACTTTGTAGTTTCTCTTCAAACTTTCCCAATATGACAAATAATGTATCAAAAATTTCTCTTTGAAAGCATCCAGTATGAATTCCTTAACCACATCCGCGCTAGTTGAATTCTCCTTCTATGCTGAGATTTTAAAAAACCATTGCTCCATGACGAGCTGGGCTCGTCATGAGCGTGCGAGGAGGCTACACCATGACGAGCCCAGCTCGTCATGAGCCTGGAAGGGGTTAAAGTATCCGTACACCTTCCCACTAGGCCGAATGGTGTATCTAAAATCTTTGTTTCAGAAATATCAAGTATGAGTTGGGTAATTCATAAGGCAATCTCAGTTTCATTTCCAGATGTGTATCGTTGCAGTGACTCCAACCATTATTACACTTTAAATAAACTGTATAATTTCCACTTGTAGTAGTACTTCCAGCATGAAAAACAATAGCAACTGTTGCAAAAGATCTTTCAGAAATAGATACTTGACTAGCAACAAAATTTAAAAATTTGGTTTCCACTTTTCTTCCATTTGGTCTACAGCGTTGCAGCATTATAATCAAATATTTTCCATATCTTTGTAGGCATAATGTAGATAGTATTGATGATTTACGTCGAGAACAGATCATCTCGTGATCATCTTCTTTTACTAATTTGGAAAATAGTACAGATTTGCAGTCAGGTATTGTTAAATATAGAAATCGTTCTCTGTTAGCTATAGTGCTTGAAGTTAATGAACACTGTTCACATTTATGTTCCCATTTGTAACTGAGTCCAAATAAACTCTCAATCTGAATTCCTTCATCTTCTATTACTCCAAGCATAACTATCAGAAATTATTGTGTATCTTGTATATTAGGGCTGAAAGTTAAAGATCCAGTACATGTATCCGTTGGCGAATACCAGAAGCAGAATGGATCTTACTTCTATCGGTTCTCAATTCTTGAAATAAAGTATAAAGTGCTGAACATAATCTTTTTTCCTGACTTTCCATCATTTCACCATAAACATCTTCAAGATAAAATATAACGTTTAGAATAACATTACCATAGCAGTTGACACCAGAAGCATTTTCTAATTGGTATCTGACAATATCATCACTTGTTTGTATTTTCTGCTTCTTTACATCTTTCCTTTTCTCTTGATTTTCATTCTGCTTTTCAACCATAGTTTCAACCATAGTTCATTCTTTAACATGTTTCAGTTTTGAATACACAACGCATTTCTCATAAATAGGATATTCACCTAAACTTGGAGCATAACTTGGAGCATAAAGCCTTCTCAAACGATTATATTCTCTTACACAATTAACATCAGCACTAACCTTGTTCTCATCAAAATCAATTAAATACAAACCAGACAACGTTCTAACTCAAGATAATGCAACATATACCATTCCCTCTTTAAACACAGTTCTTCCTACATTTACCAAAGCATTATCTACAATTAAACCTTGAGATTTATGAATAGTTATTGCATATGCTAAACAGAACGGAAACTGTTTTCTATGAACATACAAGTCTTTTACAAGCAAAAAACGTGCAGCATAATGCGCATTCTGTCTTACCTCTATAATCTGATCATAAATGTGAACCAGTCGTTTTTTGAAGATAACTGGTCAAAACTTTAATTAAAAAACTTGTACCTGCCCTAGCTTGACCACTGATGTACATCAGAAGTGGTTTAAAAGATGAACACACACATTCTTTTTCTCATTCAACAAACCATGTTCTATCCATTCTCTCACTTGTAAATATATTTTTTTCTGTTCAACATTTACTTGTTCTTCTAAGTTTTCCAATGTAATATTCTCCGCATGTGCTTGTTGCATGGCAATTTCAACTTCATGCATAGCAATTTTCATTTTCCAGTAAAATTCTCGCTTATCTGGAGTTTCACAACTGAGATTCCTGTGGTGTATAAGATTACCCTTTGCATGTTTTACTAAACAACCATGACATCAAACTACTGCACATTTTCCTTTCTTTTAAATTCTGTTTAACATTTCTTTTGAAGCTGTAATATTGAAATACTTCATACACACATTGTTGTTCCAGATGTCGACTCTTTTTCAGATAGTATGTCTCCAACATATTGTTTTAAGAATGTCTGTACTGTCTGGTTCATTTGCTGCTGATTGTTCAATTTCTTCAAATGATTTCAACACTCTATTTCATTTGCAGACAAGACCTAAACTTATCCAAATGATTCCTCATGACTGTGAATATAAACTTGAAGAGCACAAAGATCTGAACATTCATAGGATCCAATTTCTCTATGGCAAAGCATTTTCAAAGTAAAGCTGTACACTTTCTTTTGCTATCCCACATTTGTTTCATCTCTGTTTTTTCAGATTTTGTTATGTATAATGTAACATAACATGCAACAGCAATTGAGTTATCTGCAGCATACTGGATGTCCATGTTTGCATTCCACATTTTTGACACTTCTGCTCTTTTTAAGTCATAGGTATTACAAATGACTGGACGTGTAAAACCAAACCGACATTTGGTGTAAAATTTTTCTTTAGACTTGTTTTTTCTTCTGCAGTACTTTTCTCAATGAGGGCTTTGGAAACGTAAAACTTGCTGTCCCAAGCTTCTATCTACTTCTTCTCTTGGAATCTCACATGTCACATACTGTTCGATGAAAGACAATACTGTTTCATTTCCATATGTAGGTGCATCCTTGATCCATCGTAGCATATGTATATGAGGTGCACCTCTTGCTTGATACTCCTCTCTCCAAAAGAAATCTGTAACTTCTCCAAAAGGTGGATTCTTTTTATTGCAGATAAAAGAAATCATAGCTTAAAACCTATGATTAAAATAGCTGCACACATATGCAGGATCCAATGAACACAGTTCACCAGGAGTCTTTATTTCAACATTTTTTATATTGGAATTAGCTTCTCTTAGAAACTCAAACAAATTTTCACATGCATACTATGCACTGCTAAGTGTGACAAACCATGTTGGTGTACCTAAGTTCGGTAACATACACTTGAGTTCTCCATGACGACGATACCAATACTCATTTGTTCCAAGTTGACATTACATCAAATTGATTAACTGTGCTTCTAAATTTTCCTCTGTTTCTTGAACTTTCTCCTCTTCAGAAAGAAGTGATTGATGAACTCCAGTTTTAAGTATGTGATTCACTGCATACGACGGAGAAGACAGATCACTTTCAAACAAAAGGTGTAATATGTATGGAATGCACTGTCGCAATCTAGGATCTTCACAATATAATCTTGTGACCGATATTCTGAAGCAGGAATCCGTACAGGTCGCTCATCATATCGTCCACCTTCTCCATTAGGAAATAGCTGTGGAAACAACGAGCTTCCAAGCTTTTCTCCCATACACTCATTGGAGTTCCCTGCGCATTTTTCATTTGAAATAACTCAGTGATGCTTCTTATTACTTCTTTTGAATGCAAAGGACATATTGTGTAATGTTCATAAATCTCTTCAGTCCTTGACTTGTCCACTTTGTCTATTTGACCACTTGAAATTTCAGATTCATCTTCTAAACTTATAACATGTTCATCCACATTTACATTTTTGTGATAAATATTGTTCTCTATGAGATATATGGTAGCCTTTTCAACTTTATTAACATCTACAAATTCTTGCCATATTTTCCGACTCTTTGTTGGTACACCATTTACTAGAACGACTACTACCTAATTTTCCTCTTTCTCTCCAGCAATAGTTTCAATATTTTTCATAAAATCTAAAGGTAAGTACACCACTCTTCCTTCCAGCTGTCAGGTCCCAATCGGTTGCTGGTCCGTTTTCTTCCTCAGTACCCCTTTCTAAGGTTCGGCAGGTTTCAAATCTGCCATCCTCCATTTGGACATGGAGACAGAGACTGGCATGTTTTTGGTTCAAGCAGGAGATCGTGAAGTATTCCCCTGCGTGCCATCACTTTGAAGTGGGTTAGCGCTCTAGTTTTTGTTCTGTCCGCCATTTCGTGCGCTCGCGGTAAATTCGCGGCGCACTTCAACTGAACTATTTCGGCAGTTAGACGTGTTCCAGAGCGCTCTTCAGAACCTCTCCAAATCTAGTTCCAAGTTCAGTTTTTGAGGACAGTTTAGTCAGTCTTCCCCTTTGGTAAACCAGTGGCCTGACATTCTAGTCTACAGTTAATTATTCGCTTGTCAGGTATTCCCCTAGCAGAGCAGTTGTTCAAGAAGCACGTCAAGTTACGGCCTTTCCTGGTGAGCTGTCATTCCTAGGTTCCGCATTTCCGAGACAGTCCTGGGCATGTGGTAAGCCTATCTTTCTTTCTCCTAATCGCTCTGGATTGAACTTTAAAGTAAAAGCGGAGTACAAGCATTTTACGTTAAGACATTGAACTGGCAAATAGCTGTAAAGATTTTCAGGATAATTCCCAGTGAGAGTCTGTCTCCTGTGTAGTTTCTTCAGTTCAGCGATATCCTGGTTGCAGTGAAGGACTTCAAGCTTCAAGTATATAGGAGTATCCTTATGTATGCATATATAGAATACTTGTATCTACCATCACCTAAACCTCAACATCCCAGCATAGAAGTTCCACATATGGCTTCCAGTTTCACTAAAGACAGTTTGCTTCAATCTTACATCTGCATTCTATATCAGAGCGGGGCGCATTCCACACAAGTCCAGGTAAAGAGATAGTAGGTATGGAGTAGTACTAGAGACTAGTCGGTGTTTCGTTGAGAACTTAATAATCCTGTGTTAAATGTTTCAGGTACACACTTCCAGCTAGAAAAAGGCGAAGAGAAGTTGAAGACACCTGTGTGTGGCAGTCTCTCTTGTTTATCCACTTCCCCTTTCCCCCTCATTCCTGGGTTCGGAGTTTTTCCGGGGCTAGGGGTGTTTGGGAGTTGGGTAAATATCTTCGTCAAGGCTCTAGCTGTCCGCCCCCACGGAATCTGGAAATTACAGGTACTACCTCTGACACCAGCCCTCTTTGCAACTCTGTTGGTGGCACTTTACCTGTTTTAGGCTCCATCCGAATTATAGTTTGAAAAGGATAAATAGATTGAATTAGAACCGACTCATATTTATTCAGTTCTGCAAGTTCCACCGGTATAGCTACTAATTCTAAGTTATTATGTACCGCTCTAGCAGGCATTTTGTCTTCTAATTTGTGGTAACAATATTTACATATACATTGATCACTACCTAACTCAAATCGACCTTCCACCAACAAGTAAGTTGCAAATATTTCCCACTTACCGTTGTTCTCCTTTTCACTTTTCAAATACAAATCTACATTTCTAGTTTGAGTTTTATAATGAGTACATCGACAGCAAACACAAACATAGTTTGGTATTTCAGAGCACACAATATTAAACTTTCCAATTTCTTCTTCAAACTGATCAGTGCTAATCACTTTCCCATCTCTTCCATCACCTGTAATTGTCAAACCTTCACTTTCTATGGACTGCTCTTCTGAACCAAAATATCATCACACTTTTAAAAAAAATCTGATAAAGAACCATGTAAAAGACATCTATTCAGTTCACCTAAACATCATGCAGGACTTTTTACATAGTACAGTTTCCTTACAAACTTCCGCATTTCTGAATGGTGACTTGCTAATATCCTCAAGTGATGAAAAACACTTTTGCACACTTTTCTTGAAAGACAAGCCAAGAATGTCCATGCTTCTCTGTATATTTTCTTACATTACATGGATCTAGTTCTTGTAACAACGTAATCTTCTGTTTAATTCTTTTCTGTGTATATTCTCGTAGCAAATTTTGCATTATATCAATAGATTCCTGTTGAATACTACAAACACTGCTAAAACCCCACTTATACATAGGAGCTTGTGTATGTTTCCTTTGCACTTCTTCAGCTATTAACTCTTCTGCACTTTTACCAACCATTTCATCTTTTGGAAGGGGACAACCATCCTGAACTTCGTAGCAACGACCTCGAGTATCAACTGCAAATGGTAAACTATTTCCCTGGGAGTAACTTTCCTCATTAAAAAAAAGGCTCACTAGTAGAAGTATGTTTCCAATGCCCACTAAAGAATTTGCAATAGTTGCTTCTGTTCACAAGTCTTTTTCTTCTACTTTTCTCTTTCAACACTTTCATTATTTTATCCAAGACTTTGATTTTCTTCAAAATCACAATGAATAACTTCTGTTTTAAATTGAAAGCAATATCCACTATACTTTCAATACGCTGCTTCTGTTACTATCACTTATAATCACATGTAGTTTACTAATGTCAAGAAAGTCATACAGAAAATATACCGAACATTTTCATATCTTTTTTATCTCTCACATATTTATAAAACATCTCTTCTAAACAAACACTCCCCAACCACTTCTATTTCATAAGAAAAGACAATCATTAATATGTTTACTACCATATATTTTAGTATATCTACCTTTTTATTACTCAGTAGTCAGAAGCTACTAAAACTATTAACTATTCCCAATGCAAACCAGAAACCATGCTCATATTAAAAATCAACCTATAATCAAATGATCCAAACTATGCGTACATATAAAAGGAATGTATCACTTTTACTATCTCCATCTCCTCTCCATGTAATCTCCAAACACTGTAGATGGCCTTACAGTATAACAACCTACCTCGACTTATATTCAAATATACCTCTCAGTGTCAAAAATGAGACCACAACCTGTCCACACAACATTTCCGGGTTTGATTTTTATCACTTTTAACTTAACACATACATCTCCTACCCCCCTCCCAATTTCCACCAAAAGTATAATTTACAAACGTGGGGCATTTTGTTTATCTCGCATGAGTACATTAGCAAACCCAAATTAACGCTGTACCTCATTTCCAAAACCATACAGTCCTTTAAAGATAACAAACTACACTTCTTTTTTGTGAAAAATTTGTAAACATATATAAAGTACTCATATAACAACAGGTCAAACTTTATGCATATGTTATAACCAATATGAAACACCACAATAATTACTCACTTCTACAGAACATATAACACACCTTGTTCATTTCTACCTCACCTTTGTAGTTGGTATGCAGATTGCAATTGTCACACATGCAGGCAATTCTTGCTTTGTCACACACTACATATAATGCACCGCTTTCACCCATAATGGAACCAGTAATGGCAGAATTTCTCCGTCGCTCCACATATAAATACATGTAAAGAACAAATCAGAACACTTTATTCCTTCACAAGATCCCAAAACTTATTTTCATTTGTTATTTTTGAATTTTCCAGATGAAAAGCTACTTAATATTCCGCGCCACATACAGGTCAGAAGTTCAACCTATTTTATCACCACACTTTCTGGAACATTCTACGACACCTACAGGTTAAAAGTTCATATTTTTTGCCCAGCGCATTCTCAAACATTTAACAGCACCTACGGGTTAAAAGTTCACCATTGTTTTAAGTAACAAAAGTACTTTCCAAATGCAAGTAGAACGTGTGGTTGAGCTGAGCACATTTTATCCTATCGTATGTACTCCACGTTTAGACTGCTCTTTATTAACCAATGACAAACATGCTTTTTCACGCAACTAGTATGCACCCTAGATTTTAGTACCCAACACTTCTAATCTTCCAATCAATTATCGTTTACTGTGGAAAAAAAAGATTTTTCTCCATCTTCAAACATATCTCTTAATCTACGAAGGAACTGCATCAGCTACAGACATCTTTCCATAACTCCACCCATACCTTCAAAACGCTAGTGTGGATCGTAGTACATAGCTACGTTTTCTGGTGCAAGATGTGTGCACAACAGAGACGCATTGACTTAGACCTAGGTTTACAAAATGTGGACAATAAATGGTTTGCACATAGTGGCACCAATTGTTGCCTTTGGTTAAAACCTCTTTGCATCTTCCACACCCTGACCTCATGATTGTGCATCGTGGTGGAAATGACCTAGGCACATTGACTGGGGTAGGTTTGGAAATGCTTATGAAGGACACCTTTGGACAATTGATGTTACTTTTGCCTCAAACTGTCTTTGTATATTCCAATATATACCAAAGACAGAAGTGCAAATAGTCAAAAACATTTTGTCCTCAGATTGAAAAATCTAGGAAGAATGTCAACAAAGCTGTGTCGGCATTACTCAGAGCCCATAGAATGGGGTCCATCTACAAAAACAACATACGTTTGATATGGCTGATATCTAGAGAAGTGATGGAGTACACTTCACAGGTCAGGGAAAAAGTTTTTCTGAATAACTTGAAGCTGTGCATCTGCACTTATATATAGCTCTAACTAATAAACACAAGGGCTCTTTTTAGAGCCACCCTATAACTGACAACTTAGGCCCGCTATTTTAGGGACAGGTAACGGCAACTCCTGGGCCCTCGCCAAAATGTATTCTCCACACAGCTGTGGTGCAGCGGCCAGACCATCTGACTTTGCAGCTCAGAGCTCTCGCTTTGATCACCAGCTCTACTCACCTATAGGGGTGAGTAGTTTGCGCTTTACAAATACCGTATTGATTTACCTTCGCGCTCGCTGTACACCACATAAGCACCATATACAAGTTGGACAGGTGTGGCACAGCCCCCAGAGCACATGACTTCATAGCATAGGACAAAAAGTTTGGGCTCACGGTTTCATCCCAGAGTCCAGCAGCAGCTCAATTTAGCAGTATGACACTCCACGCAATACCTCACTTAATTTCCGTACCCGCGCTTTCAGACCGGTAGGGGTCAGTAGTTTGGCGGATTTACCCCGAGACAGTCAGCAGCTCAGCCTACACCCCCAGTGCATCAGACCCGTAGGAGTGAGTAGTTTGCACTTTACATATACCAAATTGATTTGATACGTGCAAATTTACCTTCGTACTCCCTGTATAATACCCCCTAAGCACCATACACAAGTTACAATGATCGCAAAAAGGTCCTCCGAGTACGTATAACTACATGCTGACACTACTTGGACAGATGTGGCACAGAGGCCAGAGCACATGACTTCACAGCATATGACTCACAGTTTGGGCTCACGCTTTCATCCCGAGTCCAAACAAATTCCAATTAAAAACTGAACTATACAGGTTCTTCAGAAAAGTTTGTTTAAAAGATTTTTTTAAACATTCGACCACACAACAGAGACCTTCGGTAACTGGGCTAAGAGAACCATCAACCTTTTTCCCACCATCCTACTCCATGAGCAATAAAATTCTTGCTTTTGAGGATGTGGTCACCCGGGATGTGGAGGACCTCCTGTCTTGACCAAAATATACCCGATTCAATCTAAGCAGAGGGGAGAAATTAGTTCTGCAGGGCTTAAAGAACAACACTGAAGTAGTTATCAAGCCCGCCGATAAGGGCGGGGCGATAGTGATTCAGGATGTCAACACCTAGAAAGAAGAAATCTGCAGGCAATTAGGAGATGGCATCAGTTACAAGAAAATGAGTAATGATCCCTCGAGAGAGTTGGCTGTAGCTATCTTACAAGTAACACAGAAGGGTTTGGATGAAGGTTTTCTTTCTGAGCAGGAGTTCAAATTTCTCAATCAAAGCCACCCACGCCTTGCGACCATTTACACCCTACCCAAGGTGCACAAAGGTCTACAAAACCCACCCAGACGCCCGATTGTGTCCGGGTGTGGCTCAATGCTGGAACCTCTCTGTCAATACATTGATTTTTTTCTTGAAACCCCTGGCGAGCCAGAACAGGGTTTATCTCCGTGACACCACTCAAGTAATTAACTTGATTGACCAAAGACCTTTCGACCCCAGTACACAAAGACTAGTAACATGTGACATTGTGTCACTTTATACTAGTATTCCTCAATTAGAGGCGATTGCTGTGATGGAGAAGGTTCTAGACACCAGAACAGCTCCAGTTCCAGTGCCAACCAACTTTATTCTGGAGTTACTGGAACTCGCAATGATGAAAAAAAAATGTATGTTCCAAAACGAGTTCTTCTTTCAAACTAAAGGTGTTGCGATGGGGGCCACTTTTGCCCCCAATCTGGCAGTGTTATTCATGGACGACTTCGAGAATAAATTTATCTTCAATGACATCCACCCATTTGGAAACCAGATGGAACTGTGGGTCAGGTATATAGACGATGTGCTGTGCATCTGGAATGGCACACAACCGGACCTGACACTTTTCCACACTTGGCTCAATGGCAACAGCACAGATATTCAATTCACCATGGAATCGAGTAGTGAAAAAATTCCATTCTTAGACATTACTATTTATGTTGATAAAGAATCAAAACTTTTACAAACTACACTCTTTCGGAAACCATCAGAAAGCAATTCTCTTTTGGAATATAGTAGCCATCATCCGAGAGGCCTAAGAGATAACCTACCTGTTGGCCAGTTTTTACGGATTTGCCGCAATTGTTCAGACAAAGAGAATTATATGACAGAATCACAAGAACTGACGAACCGCCTTTTGGAACGGGGGTACCCGGTACGTCTGGTGAAGCGTGCTCGTAAGAGGGCATGGTACAATCCACATGATGTATTGCTGACCCCGGAAACTAAACAAGACGTATCTCAAGAACGCCTTATATGTGTGACCACGTTCTCAACCCGGAGCAATGACAACAAAAAAATCATAAATAAGCATTGGGGTTTAGTGGCGGATGACATTGAACAGAAGGCCCTCCCTCTGCATTCTTTCAAGAGGGCGCGCAATATCAAGGATGAGGTAGTTCAATCTTTCTTAACTATACCTTCCAATCCAAAAATTCATTCTTTGTGGAATCTTCCACCGATTAAGGGCCACACCAAATGTGGGGCATGTGCGGCATGTCCAACAACGATTCAGACAAAAGCATTCTTATATAAAGGCTGTTCCTTTACACTAAGATCACATACCAACTGTAACACGGTAAACGTAATCTATGCAATTAAATGTCCGTGCGATCTAGTGTATGTTGACCAGACCCAACAAAGAATAAAGGCTCGAATCCTACAACATGGCAGCAGATTCAGGTGTAATGTACGGGGGGCTCCTTTGGTAGAGCACTGCACCATACTCCCGATACCCTAGAATGGCTTGTTCTAGAAAAATAGTCCTAGGCCCAAGAGGTGGCGACATTGCACACATCCTCACACTCAGGGAATCCAAATGGATGACAATTCTGGACACTATCCGCAATGGGTTAAATGAGGCTGATAGCAGCTATGCACAATTGGCTAGGTTTGGGCGCTGATTTCTGAATGACTGGCCTTCACCCTCCTGTGCTGAGACGTGTGTCGCATTTGATATCTGTTAAGATCTATAAGGTACCCCGTTGTACATAATGATGAAAGCTGCTTCACCCTCCTGTGGGAGAGGTGTGTGGCTGATCTAAATAATTCATCCTTTAGGTGACCCCTGGCTGGTTCCAATTTACTCGATTTGTGAATGACTGACCTTCACCCTCCTGTGCTGAGAGGTGCATCACGTATGGTATTTGATAAGACCCACAGGGTACCCTATTGTATGTAATGATGTAAGCTGCTTCACCCTCCTGTGTGAGAGGTGTGTGGCTGATATTATATTTATATATTTGATTCTTGATATGACCCCTGGCTGTTTTTCATTTTATCAGTATCTCGACTGAACTATTGAAGGTATCATCTGTGTTTCGAATTACTTTTTATATATTTTTGCTATGTTTTATTTATTAATATGTCATTAATATGTCACCTTTTTTACTCTCCAATCTCCGCCTCTAAAATTGTTTAGAAAATATTTATGGTGTATCAACAAATCCCCCCCGCTTTAAATAATTCCAAATATGCTTCCGCTTTAGAGAGGGATACTGCGCGTCTTATTTTTGGGCTAGGGAGGATAATCCTTACGACAACTAGAATCGAGATTCAGTCCTCTGTCCGTTGACATCGCCAGAGTATCATTCCGGGATCTGCCCCGGAAGTGGTTTTACACTCGCGTAAGGAACGAGTCCTTTTCTATATCTGTAGCGGTAATCCTCTATCGCGTCTACTCCAGTGACTCACCCCGGGAGCGTTGGCTTACTGTTAGACGCGGCGGACAATACCCTCAATGAAGGTAGATTGGTTGAATGACTCATGATTATTTTTAGCGTGGTTGGTAGCCTGTGTACAAATCAGTGGCTAATACGACCTTCGCGATAGAGTGTTTTAAAGTGCCAAAACCGTGAAATGTTATGTTACCACTATTTGAGATCCTGGTGTGATACATGTCCTGGATCCGATTCAACTCTTGGATTTGTGCATGCGTTTTTGCCCAGAAATATGTACCACCTTTGTTGAGTGACATGTGATTTGGTAGTATGTTGTACTAGTTTGGTATAGTTTTGGTCCCTCAAGTGTCCTGTGCTGGTTTTTTACAGAAATCTTTTACAAATATTCTTGACATTTATGAAGTCCTTCCATTTTTGAAAAAGAGAATTAGTAATGATTTGTTCTGATTGAGACTTCATTTTTTTCAGAAAATTGACGACTTTGAAATCATCCATATGACAAGGAAGCTACGTGATTTATTGCACTGAAGCTTTGATCAATCAACCTGTGGCAATTAGATATTCCACCCAGCATGGTCAAATTCTTTTTGGGATCATGATGACTTTTGTTGTGTGCATTTACGCTCACATTATCTGACTATGAGAGTACTAATACTTGATTTAATTTATCTTTATAGAAGACATAGTGTACCCTTTGGTTTCACGTTTTTGTCCTGATGAAGACCCCGGTGTAAGGTGTCAACCACGCCTACAGTTGTAGTTCTGGGGTCGAAACGTCGACGGCTACTTCCTTATACATCAGTTTGACGCCACCCCTATTTCGGATATTAAATATCAGCGTCATACACATGATTCTTGATGAACATTTTGAAAGTATTCATTCCCTCTTGGCTCAGGGCTCTGAAGCCAATTTATTTTTATATGTCAATCGTGAAATAACTTGTGGTCACATTAACTATTTATTTGCACATTTTCTTTCTTTTATCACGTCACTCTTTCATTTCTTCCCATTGGACAGTATGATGAGTGTTTTGCCATTATTGTTTTCTAATATATTGTGGATTTAGCTCATTGTGATTGATTAGCAATGCGCTCTGATGAGTATATGTATTTTATGCTATTGTGATTAAAGGTGATGAGTTTATAACGGTTCACTGGGACCCCTCTTTTTGTATGCTACTTGACACCCAGGTCCCTAGTGACTCTTTTGGGTAAACCCCCTATATTTAACCTACCTTTATCCCGAGTCCGGCAGCAGCTCAGCTTAGCACCATAAGACTGTAGACAACAATACCTCACACATTTTACGTTCCACGGGACATTCAGACCAGTACGGGTCAGAAGTTCGTCCTAGTAGATATAAACACATGCTGACACTACTTCCACAGGTGTAGTGCAGTGGTCACGGCACATGAATTCACAGAATAACACTGTGACTCAGTGCAACGGATGGTGCATCACTAAATAAAACAGAGAAGAAACGGTGTAACTCAAGGAAATTGTTGTGTGCATGGAGCACCGGTGATATAATTTACAATTAGTCTAAGTCAATTAGACTCCATAGCACCTCAAAATGAATTTTTAAGAAATCGCTCAGAGCACCACAAACATAGCGGAAACCTTAGTTTTTTCGTCTGAAGACGCCACAGGAATTTATGATTTATTTCAGGAAGCCAAAAGTTTCAGTCCACAGATCAATTCGGTCCCACAACTCCTCAGACAAATAGAAAATGTGAGTCGAAAAGAAATCAATCAACAACTTCATGCTACCACCTTAATACACTACCACAACAAATAAACGGATACCAAGAGGTCTCAGGATAGCATTAAACCCATGCTATGCAGAAGCAATAGAAAAATGGTATCAAATACTCAATAAATGTTCTCTTGACCTGATTCTTTTAATAGTGGAGGGATTATCCAAAACGTTAAAGGACTTGGAACAGGAATTAACCAACATCAAAGAAGAATTAAGTAAACAAGATAATCTGCAAGACACACTAGATGGCATTAACAAGAAACTTGAAAAATATGAGAAAGAAATTCATGACAGGAAAATCAAGAAATATCGGAGAGACACTCTAGATTATAAACTCGAGGAAGTTTATACCTGGGCGGAAGTCTATAGTCAACGCCAGTGGCAACAAAACACCGCAACAAGCTCATCACAAGAAAGTATTGTCTCAGATTCGGAAGTTTAAAAAAACAGGTGACCGATTCATGATGGAGCAAGCACATTCACAAAAGGGAATAATACCCAGGGATCACAGGGACTAAAGTCGGCTTTTTAGCAATAAGCCCGGCAGCAAACAATGCTCCAAGTACAGAAAAACCCAGAGGGGTAAGAGAAACGGAAGCAGAGAAAGCGAAAACAACATTGAGAAGCGCGAGCAAAGTGACTTAATCATCAACATTTCCAAGACAAGTTTGACCAAAGAAAAAATAGATGTTTTGAACAAAGGCATGTCATTTTGCCCTACGTACAGCAGTAATATTCCAGAGACAGAAATAGCCATCTTTAAATTCCTTCGCACTTTGACACTCAGCACTTTACCCTTGCCAGATGAGAATGAGGAAAGTTCAGAGTTGGTTGAATTCAAACAAAAGAGCACCTTCTGTGCCCCTTCTTCTCATAAAAGCCTTGATATTTTGGAATGATTGGTTAAATCTGATGTCAACAAAATCAAATTTGGTAAACCCAAGAATTCCAATTTTACAAAAAAAAAGAGTGGAACATTTTAGAGAATATGGCTTACAATCAGGATCTTGTTTTCCAAAAAGCGAATAAGTGTGGCGCGTTAGTCGCCATGGATTGGGATTTCTACTACAATAACGTCTTGTCACATTTACAAAATCAAGACATTTATATGAAACTAGATCAAGATCCAACGATGGAATTCCTGAAAATTCTGAGACAAATTTTGAATAATGCTATTGAAATGGGGTGGATCAACAAGAAAACCCATCAATACCTAGACACACAATACCCAAGACGGCCACAATTTTATATGTTACCGAAGGTACATAAAAGTCTCACATCGCCACCTTTCAGACCAATTGTGTCAGCATGTGGATCCATCTCGGAGGCACTGGGTCGGTACCTAGACCACTTCTTGCAGCCGATGGTCCAGAATTGGAAGTCGTATATAAAAGATACTACAGCATTCCTAAACCACTTGGAATCACTATCACAACAAGAAATGTCAACATGGCTTCTATGCACCACAGATGTAACCTCACTCTATACGTTGATTCCCCACAATGAGGGACTTGAAGCCATAGAATGGTTCTTATTGAACAATGAATGTACCGGAGCAAATAAGATTTTATTGCTAGAACTAATGCATTTTGCGTTGTACCACAGTTATTTCAAATGGGACAAATGGTTTTATGAGCAGTGTAGCGGGACATCGATGGGATTTGCAGGGACACCGACCTATGCGAATATGTTTATGTCCATGTTTGAACATGAAAATATCCTCCAAGAACACACATGTATTGAACATCTTATTTCATACAAACGTTACATAGACAATATTTTCATAATTTGGAATGGAGAAAAAAATCACCTAGAAAGGTTAAACCAATGTCATCAACACATCAAGTTCACATACAATATCAACCATCAAAGCATAGCATATCTGGATGTTGAGATTGAATTAAAGGATAACACTCTGAAGACCAAAGTGTATCAAAAACCTACGGATTGCAATAGCGGTTTACATTTCCACAGTGTTCATCGTCAGTCATTGAAAAAACCATTTACCGTTCTCACAATTCCTAAGATTAAAACGTATTACCAACACAGAAGTATTATCAACACAACAAACTATTGAAATTTTTGCTAAACGATTCATGAAAGATGATACCCGGAAAAGTTGGTGAAGGAATCAATTCAAAAAGTTGAAAAAATTGAAAGATCAACCTTGTTAAATCCAAGGATAAAAAAAAGAGAAAAGTTGAAATATATGCATTTTGAAACATTCCACTGAGGCCAACAAAATCAAGAACATCATAAAAAAACATTGGCATTTAATTGAGAATGAGCCAGATCTAGAACGCATCAGAAACCAAAAAACCAGCTTCACTTTTCAACAATCGAAAAATTTAAAAGACCTGCTAACAAAAAAAGCCAAAAAACAAGTCAGACACACTTCAAAGGAATACAAATATGTGGGAACTGTACACATTGTAACAACGTCATAAAAGGTAAGAAGCTGCCACATCCTTTGAAAGGCTCTATAATCAATTTTAAACACAATAGCACTTGTGATGCAAAAAATGTAATCTATGCCATCAAATGCCCATGTGGCAAAATGTATGTAGCTTTAACTGAGAGAAAAGTAAAAGTTCGCATAACAGAACACAAAAGCTCCATTCGTCTTAGGAATGTCAAGCCAACAGTAGCCATGCATTGGCTAGAGGCGGGACATAACATATCTCAACTGAGATTCACTGTACTTGAAGCTATAAGAATTGACATTGGGACTGATCCACACAAACAATTGCTAAAAGCTGAATACTTTTGGATAAAAAAACTGAACACCCTACAGCCCTTGGGGTTAAATGACCGGATTGAACTAGCATGTTTTTTATGATTTACAGATGTAAGACGATAACTCGCATAGCTTTTTTGATTGATGTTCATTAATTCTCATGATACTCATATGTTTAATGTTTATTATTGGTTCATTTAAATGCACGTTTTTTAATCGTAAAAGTTTTTGAATACAAACAATTTTATCAATGGGCACGCTTTATGTTTGCATCACAAAGCGTAGAGACGAGGTCTCTTTAAACACTCGCAGCGTAGAGCATCACGTAATCACGTCTCGGTGTTTATTCCATAGAGAGAATGTTTGGCGCGTACTGGCGAACACGCCGACTGAATTGGAGTTACTCCACTCATGGATTGCAAGTAAGAGTGCATTTTTGTTTCTGTAATGCATGGCGTAAAACTTCGGTATGATGTCAGCTTGTAAAAGCATTTTGAAAAGGCAATAGAGATAACTCGCATAGCAAAACATTATACTGTTTGAGCCGCAATTTTATGTGAGTGACCATGTTCAACGCTGCTGTAGTTCTAAAGGATATTGTAGCGTTGTACTAACTATATTTCGCGCACCCGCAATCCACTGCTCATGATGTCACATATTAGATCATTCATGACATGGTCAGTGACATCTCAAATGACATCACTGATGACATCATTCAGTGAATGTGGTTTGCTTCGTTATTTAAATATGCATTATATATATAGCAATTTTCATTGAAGAATGAGTGGATATATATAAATAAATATTTGGATGGAGGATTTAGTAGCAGTGTAATTGACTGTTTACTTGACCAATTTATAGTGTCTCACTAAATATAGTGGATAGTGACTAAACTGTGTGAATATCTATATCACTTTGTCAGTTGTTGTGTAAACTGGTTCTACAGTTGGTTACTAGCTAAGTGAAAGTCTATATTAGTTATTGATTAGTTAACTGAGTATTTGTATTGGGGAGTGAAAGTGTGTGTGGTTCGGTGGGGGGTGTGTGACTGTCCAAAGATGTGTGAATAGTTGATTCAGTAGATATATGAAGTTAAAACTACATGTTCTAACAGTTGTTTGGGTGAGTAAATCTCTTTATGGGTGTGGTGATGAGCAAATATATTTCTCAATGGTACATGTCCAACAAACTAGAAAAATAAAAGGCAGTGTATGTGTCAGTTGTTGTAAATAAATAAGTATACATAAGACTCAATGATTGTATGAGTGACTGTATGGATAACTGTATACTTGTAATAGTGATTTTATAATTCACTAATTATGACTTACTATCAAAATAAATAGATGAAGTGCTGTTTGTATAAGTGTGTAGCTAAGTAAATATGTAAGTATGATCCATTGTTTGCATAAGTGAGTAGGATGACTTCATATGTAAATAGGATGTGTGCTGGTGTGTAATGTCGATATAGGTGTATAAGTATTTTTGATAATGTTCTATTGTTCATTACCAGCATGTTTGAGTGAATCTACAGGTAAGTGATTAGTTGTGTGTATACATCTATGAATCACTGAGTGGGTTTTTAGATACTTATATTGCTGTGACAATGGATTCAAATATGATACTCTGTATTTTACAAAGAGTGATGAAAGATTTTACTAGTGTATGAAAAGGTGTATGTGATTGTCACGTGGATGATGTCATCAGTGATGTCATTTGAGATGTCATCAGGGATGTCACTGACCATGTCATGAATGATCTAATATGTGACATCATCACCAGTGGATTGCGGGTGCGCGAAATATAGTTAGTACAACTAACGATATGGGAGCAATTTCAATGGTTTTGTATGAGTGAAATGTCCAGCTACCTATAACACCCCTAAAACGTATACTTTTTTGAGTGAATTTCAAAGGTTTTTTAAATGCTAATTCCTAACTACATAAGGTCTGAAACCTATGTTTTTTTCAGTGAATATGCAAGGTTTTTTAAATGCTATTTCCTAACTATATAAAGCCTGAAACCTATGGTTTTTTCAGTGAATTTCAAAGGTTTTTTAATGCTAATTCCTAACTATACAAGGCCTGAAACCTATGTTTTTTTTTAGTGAATTTCAATCGTTTTTTAAATGCTAATTCCTAACTATATCAGGCCTGAAACCTATGTTTTTTTCATTTAATTTCGAAGGTTTTTTAAATGACATTTTTTAAATGTATTAATTGTTATTTTTTTTCATACTGATTTACTACATTTTTGCAGGCAGGTGTTCAGAGGGCACGCCCCCTTTTTACAACACTCTGCAGCGAAATTCCTGGCATGTTTCCAGAGGAGGAACTAATTCCCCTTGCATACTGGGGGAACCTGGGGGGCAACTAGCCCACCAGGAGCCTCCAGTATAAGCCAGTGGTCTGCACTGCAGAGAGGTGTAATGAGGCCACACTCTTTTTTACACCTCTCTGCAACGCAGCCCCTGGGCATGTTTGCAGAGGGGGAACTAATTCCCCTTGCATATTGAGGGTCACTGGGGGGCAACTAACCCACCAGGAGCCTCCAGTATGCGCCAGGGGGCTGCTTTGCTTTGCCCCGGAGGGCGGCGGTCCCCCGGACAGTGTGGGGGGGGATTGGGCACCCCCCACACTTCTTTATCATTATGCCCCCACGATTTGGTCCCCCTTGGGGGTAATATTTAAATAAATATACCAGGTTTAAAAAAAAAACATTTGTGGCCATGGGGGTCCTTGTGGGACGCCCTGAGCAGGCCTGGGGGGTCAGGGTGCTTCTACCCTGCCCCCCTTTTTTTTCTACAAGTTTGTTTTTCTGCTTTCTTGTGCCTCGGTCTACCTAGCATAAGATGAATGCCAACACTTCCTGGTTAGACATGTTGACAGCCAATGAGCATGCTGCTTTCCTGTTAAAGGCATGCTGATTGGCTGCCACTGTCTGTCAACACTCCAAACCAGGAAGTGTTGGCAGCCATCTTGTGCCTCGGTAGAACCAAGGCACAAGAAAGCAGTGAAACAAAGGTGCAAAACACACATTATTTTTTTTTTAAATCGCGGGGTGCGCGCACCGTACACGTACCTCCGCTTAGGTAGGCGTACGGTGCGCGCACCCTAGGATTTTTGAAAAAAACATTTAAAATACATTTTGGCCTGGGGGGTCCTTGTGGGACCCCCTGAGTAGGCCTACGAGGTCAGGGTACTTCTACCCTGCCCCCTTTTTGAGTTCTACACGTTTGTTTTTCTGCTTTCCTGTTCCTCAGTCTACCGAGGCACAAGATGGCTGCCAACAATTTCTGTTTTGGAGTGTTGGCAGACAGTGGCAGCCAATCAGCATGCAGCTCGTACTCCGGAAGGTACAGAGTACAGTAAGCTTACAGGGCGCGCACGGTGCAATGCCTATAGATATATATATTTTTAAAATCCGATTTTCGCAACAACTACTAGAGGGATTTACACCATTTTACCAAAAGGGTGTACTGCGTACCAGGCCCTACCATTTTGCCAAGTTTGGTGTAATTCCGTTCATCGGTTCGGGCCGTAGCCGTGTCTAATCATCCTATGGAAAATTGCATGGGGGAAAACACGTTTTGGGACCCCCCATTTTTCTCGGCCCGCTTCACGAATTCCCCCGAAACTTTTAGGAAAGTAACAGAGCGTAACGGGCCATCTTCTTTGAGAAAATTGTATACATTCATTAACTGGCCCCAAAGTTATTCCCAATAGAATGTTGCGGATTTCCTATGGAAACTAGGATATATATATATATATATATATATATATATATATATATATATATATATATATATATATATATATATATATATATATATATATATATATATATATATATATATATGAAAAGGTTGCCACCTAGGTGGGAATGCACTTACAGGTAGGAATTAATGCCAGCGCAAGGGCGCGAGCTGCGAACAGAGTCCCTTTCCTGCCAGACGCGTTTCGGGCCAACGCCCTCTTCAGTGGCAGCACATGTGACATGACGGCAGCTGCAGGCACCAGTAAATACCCTCAGTGATTATGCACAGGTGTGAGACCTGAAGCAATGCTTTCTGGGACTGGTGGTTCGATAAAACCCAAGTGGGTCGCCGCCGCCATTCGCATGCAAAAAATGTTTTAAAGTGATTGCCAATGTCCCCGCAAGCACCCCGCAAGTAAAGGCACCTCCTGTACCACAAAAAGCTGCCCAAATGAGGCAGCCGTGGACCCGCAGTTTGTCCGCGGATGTGCAAACCCGCGACCGTGGCCGGCGCTAACAAATGGAAGAAAAGGTTGCCACCTAGTTGGGAATGCACTTACAGGTAGGAATTAATGCCAGCGCAAGGGCGCGAGCTGCGAACAGAGTCCCTTTCCTGCCAGACGCGTTTCGGGCCAACGCCCTCTTCAGTGGCAGCACATGTGACATGACGGCAGCTGCAGGCACCAGTAAATACCCTCAGTGATTATGCACAGGTGTGAGACCTGAAGCAATGCTTTCTGGGACTGGTGGTTCGATAAAACCCAAGTGGGTCGCCGCCGCCATTCGCATGCAAAAAATGTTTTAAAGGGATTGCCAATGTCCCCGCAAGCACCCCGCAAGTAAAGGCACCTCCTGTACCACAAAAAGCTGCCCAAATGAGGCAGCCGTGAACCCGCAGTTTGTCCGCGGATGTGCAAACCCGCGACCGTGGCCGGCCGCTAACAAATGGAAGAAAAGGTTGCCACCTAGGTGGGAATGCACTTACAGGTAGGAATTAATGCCAGCGCAAGGGCGCGAGCTGCGAACAGAGTCCCTTTCCTGCCAGACGCGTTTCGGGCCAACGCCCTCTTCAGTGGCAGCACATGTGACATGACGGCAGCTGCAGGCACCAGTAAATACCCTCAGTGATTATGCACAGGTGTGAGACCTGAAGCAATGCTTTCTGGGACTGGTGGTTCGATAAAACCAAGTGGGTCGCCGCCGCCATTCGCATGCAAAAAATGTTTTAAAGGGATTGCCAATGTCCCCGCAAGCACCCCGCAAGTAAAGGCACCTCCTGTACCACAAAAAGCTGCCCAAATGAGGCAGCCGTGGACCCGCAGTTTGTCCGCGGATGTGCAAACCCGCGACCGTGGCCGGCCGCTAACAAATGGAAGAAAAGGTTGCCACCTAGGTGGGAATGCACTTACAGGTAGGAATTAATGCCAGCGCAAGGGCGCGAGCTGCGAACAGAGTCCCTTTCCTGCCAGACGCGTTTCGGGCCAACGCCCTCTTCAGTGGCAGCACATGTGACATGACGGCAGCTGCAGGCACCAGTAAATACCCTCAGTGAATATGCACAGGTGTGAGACCTGAAGCAATGCTTTCTGGGACTGGTGGTTCGATAAAACCCAAGTGGGTCGCCGCGGCCATTCGCATGCAAAAAATGTTTTAAAGGGATTGCCAATGTCCCCGCAAGCACCCCGCAAGTAAAGGCACCTCCTGTACCACAAAAAGCTGCCCAAATGAGGCAGCCGTGGACCCGCAGTTTGTCCGCGGATGTGCAAACCCGCGACCGTGGCCGGCCGCTAACAAATGGAAGAAAAGGTTGCCACCTAGGTGGGAATGCACTTACAGGTAGGAATTAATGCCAGCGCAAGGGCGCGAGCTGCGAACAGAGTCCCTTTCCTGCCAGACGCGTTTCGGGCCAACGCCCTCTTCAGTGGCAGCACATGTGACATGACGGCAGCTGCAGGCACCAGTAAATACCCTCAGTGATTATGCACAGGTGTGAGACCTGAAGCAATGCTTTCTGGGACTGGTGGTTCGATAAAACCCAAGTGGGTCGCCGCCGCCATTCGCATGCAAAAAATGCGGATGTGCAAACCCGCGACCTTGGCCGGCCGCTAACAAATGGAAGAAAAGGTTGCCACCTAGGTGGGAATGCACTTACAGGTAGGAATTAATGCCAGCGCAAGGGCGCGAGCTGCGAACAGAGTCCCTTTCCTGCCAGACGCGTTTCGGGCCAACGGCCGGCCACGGTCGCGGGTTTGCACATCCGCGGACAAACTGCGGGTCCACGGCTGCCTCATTTGGGCAGCTTTTTGTGGTACAGGAGGTGCCTTTACTTGCGGGGTGCTTGCGGGGACATTGGCAATCCCTTTAAAACATTTTTTGCATGCGAATGGCGGCGGCGACCCACTTGGGTTTTATCGAACCACCAGTCCCAGAAAGCATTGCTTCAGGTCTCACACCTGTGCATAATCACTGAGGGTATTTACTGGTGCCTGCAGCTGCCGTCATGTCACATGTGCTGCCACTGAAGAGGGCGTTGGCCCGAAACGCGTCTGGCAGGAAAGGGACTCTGTTCGCAGCTCGCGCCCTTGCGCTGGCATTAATTCCTACCTGTAAGTGCATTCCCACCTAGGTGGCAACCTTTTCTTCCATATATATATATATATATATATATAACCTACTGACGGTCGTCAGTAGGTATATATAGTTAGGACCTAGTTTCCATAGGAAATCCCCAACATTCTATTGGGAATAACTGTGGCACTGGTTGATGAATCTTCGCAAATTTCTCAAAGAAGATGGCTCACTCCGCTCCTCTCCTTCCCTGAAAGTTTGGGGGGGATTAGTCAAGTGGGGGCTGAGAAAAAAGGGGGGTCCCAAAACGTGTTTTCCCCATGTTAATTTCCATAGGACCTTTAGACACGGCTACAGCTTGAACCACTTAAGGGAATTACACCAAACTTGTCAAAATGGTAGTGTCTGGTACGCAGATCACGCTTTTGGTTAAATAGTGTAAATCCCTCCAGTAGTTCCTGAGAAAATTAGAAGAGAAATCAATTATATATCTGTAAGCGCGAGATGTCATCAGTAATGTCATCAGTGATGTCACTGACCATGTCATGAATGATGTAATATGTGACATCATCAGCATTGGATTGCGGATGCGCGAAATATATAGTTAGTGTAACTAACTATATGTGGAATTTCATTGGTTTTATATCAATAAAATGTCCAGCTAACTATATAGGAGGAATTTCAATGGTTTTTTATATGTTAATTCCTAACTATATAATGCCTGAAACCTATGGTTTTTTCAGTGAATTTTCAAGGTTTTTTAAATGCTAATTCCTAACTATATAAGGCCTAAAACCTATGGTTTTTTCAGTGAATATATATATATATATATATATATATATATATATATATATATATATATATATATATATATATATATATATATATTACCTACTGGCGATAGCCAGTAGGTATATATAGTTAGGATTTTTTTCCTATGGGACTTTTGAAAATTCTATGTCTAATAACTTTGGCGTTTGTGGACGGAATCGGCTGAAATTTTCAGGAAAATGGCACATTTTGTTTCTGAGCAGCTCCTGAAAATTTGGGGGGGGTTCGTCAAGGGGGGGCCGAGAAAAAAGGGGGGTCCCAAAACGCGTTTTTCCCATGTTAATTTCCATAGGGCGGTTGGACTCACTTTTAGCCCGAACGGCTGAATGGATTTCCACGAAACTTGGCAAAATTGTAGGGACTGGTACCCCGATGTGCCTTTGCTAGGTCTCAATATATGTGCTTCAGTGGATTTTGAGAAATTAACGTTTAAATCAAGATATATATCTGTAACAGCGCTCCGGGCAGCTAACCGGTTCGCGAACTTTTCGCGTATCGGAACTTTGCAAAGCGAAGCTGATTGGCTCTCCGGTGTCTGTCAACATTCTAAACAGTCCGGTGCGGCCGCCATCTTGTCTCTCGGTAGGATCGAGAGACAAGAGGAGGCCAAAACAAAGGGGGAAATGAAGGAAAGGGGGCAAGGTAGACCCCTCCTGACCCCCTAGGATTGATGAGGGGGATATTATAGAGCCACGCCGGGCCCAAAAAAAAAAAAAAAAAAATCCGATTTTTTCGCCGTAGAGACGCGTCTTGGTTCGCGAACCGGGCAGCTAACCGGGCAGCTAACCGGGAAGCTAACCGGCAGTGTAACCAAAAAAAAAAAAAAAAATCAGATTTTTTCGCCGTAGAGACGCGTCTTGGTACGCGAACCGGGCAGCTAACCGGGCAGCTAACCGGGAAGCTAACCGGCAGTGTAACGGGAGTCTGAGGAGTAGCTGATTGGCTGTCAATATTGTAAACAGTCCGGAGCGGCCGCCATCTTGTCTCTCGGTAGGATCGAGAGACAAGAGGAGGCCAAAACAAAGGGGGAAATGAAGGAAACAGGGCAAGGTAGACCCCTTCTGACCCCCTAGGATTTATGAGGGGGATATTATAAAGCCACGTGGGGCCAAAAAAAAACAAACGCCGTAGAGACGCGTCTTGGTACGCGAACTGGGCAGCTAACCGGGCAGCTACCGGGAAGCTAATCGGCAGTGTAACGGGAGTCTGAGGAGAAGCTGATTGGCTGTTATCATTGTAAACAGTCTGGAGCGGCCGCCATCTTGTCTCTCTGTGGGATCGAGAGACAAGAGGTGGAAAAAAAAAAGGTGTAAATGAATGAAAGGGGTAAGGCAGACCCCTCCTGAACCCCTAGGATTGATGAGGGGGCTATTAAAGTTCCCTGGGGGGTGAAAAAAAAAAAATTGCGATTTTCGCGGTAAAGGTGCTTCCTGGTACGTTAACCGGGCAGCTAACCGGCAGCGTAACGGTAGTGCGACATATTGTGTTTTTTGAACGTTTGTGATATGTGCACGTGTGGATTTTGTCTAATTAAGGTTAAAAAAATATATATATATCTTTAAGCGTGTTCTGGCGCGCTTACGTTTTGGGTTTGGTTTGCGCTGCAGAGACGATACGTCACGGTTATGCGATGCATCATGAGGCGTCTCACGGGCTACGTGATACGTCACTTAATAAAGAATATATTTTACAGCTATAGATATTAGCTTTTAAAAAACCAATGAAATTCACAGAAAAAACCATAGGTTATAGACCATATATAGTTAGGAATTTGCATTTACAAAACCTTGAAAATTCACTGAAAAAACCATAGGTTATAGACCATATATAGTTAGGGATTAGCATTTAAAAAACCTTATTTTATTTGCACAAAACCATTGAAATTCCATATATAGTTAGTTGCACTAACTATATATCGCGGACCCGCAATCCACTGCTAATGATGTCACATATTACATCATTCATGACATGGTCAGTGACATCACTGATGACATCACTGATGACATCTCAAATGACATCACTGATGACATCACTGATGACAACACCCAGTGACTGTATGTTTCTGTAAAGTTAAAATATGTCTTACATATTGAAGAATGAGTGGATGTATAAGTGTCTGGATGAAGGATTTAGTAGGTGCATGAATGACTGTATGAGAGAATGATTAAATGTGTCTCACTGAGTGCATGGGTTAGTGATTAAAGTGTCTTAATTTGGCAATCAATATTTATGTTCTTCTGTAAACTGCTGCATGTTTAAATCAGTAGCTATATCAGTAACTATATGGGTTATTGAATGGTTGCCCAAGTATTTGTATGGGAGACTGAGTGTGTGTGTGGGTGGCTGGGAGGTGTATAACTCTGTGCATAGATGTGTGAGCGGTTGATTCCCTAGGTGTATGGGTTCAAAGTGCATGTAGAAACAGCTGTATGGACAGTTGACTGTGTGCATGAGTATATTGGTGAGTGAATGGATATCTCAGTTCTACATGTCAAAGTAAGTACATATGTAAAACACACTCCATGTGAGAGTTGACATATATAAATAACTGAACATAAGAGTCAGTGAATGTGAGAGTGGCTGTATGAATCATTGTGAAGTTGTATCAAGGATTGTATAAGAGAGTAAATATGTGTTAGTATATGTTTGAATAAGTAAGGTGTGTATAACTGTATAGTTAAGGAAATGGAGATGTGATTGACTCTTTGCATGACTGAATAGGTGTGTGAGTAACTCCATGGATGTGTGACAGTCTGTGAGTGCCTGTTTACACTGAGTGTATCAAAGGTTATATTAGAGTCTGAAGATGTATTATCACATAAATGATATCATCAGTGATGTAATCAGTAATGTCAAATGAGATGTCAGTGATGTCATCAGTGATGTCATTTGAGATGTCATCAGTGATGTCATCAGTGATGTCATTTGAGATGTCATCAGTGATGTCATCAGTGATGTCACTGACCATGTCATGAATGATGTAATATGTGACATCATTAGCAGTGGATTGCGGGTCCGCGATATATAGTTAGTGCAACTAACTATATATGGAATTTCAATGGTTTTGTGCAAATAAAATAAGGTTTTTTAAATGCTAATCCCTAACTATATATGGTCTATAACCTATGGTTTTTTCAGTGAATTTTCAAGGTTTTGTAAATGCAAATTCCTAACTATATATGGTCTATAACCTATGGTTTTTTCTGTGAATATATATATATATATATATATATATATATATATATATATATATATATATATATATATATATATATATATATATATATATATATATATATATATATATATATATATATATATATCCTACTGGCGGTCGCCAGTAGGTGTATATATAGTTAGGATTTTTTCTCTATGGGACTTTTGAAAATTCTATGTCTAATAACTTTGGCGTTTGTGGACGGAATCGGCTGAAATTTTCAGGAAAATGGCACATTTTGTTTCTGAGCAGCCCCTGAAAATTTGGGGGGTTTCGTCAAGGGGGGGCCGAGAAAAAAGGGGGGTCCCAAAAAGCATTTTCCCATTCATTTTTCCATAGGGCGGTTGGCCTCACTTTTAGCTCGAACGGCTGAATGGATTTGCACGAAACTTGGCAAAATTGTAGGGACTGTTAGCCCGATGTGCCTTTGCTAGGTCTCAATATATGTGCTCCAGTGGATTTTGAGAAATTAACGTTTTAAAAAACAGATATATCTGTGACAGCGTCCCGGGTAGCGCTCCGGTTCGCGTACTTTTCGCGTAACGGAACTTTGCGAAGAGAAGCTGATTGGCTCTCCGGTGTCTGTCAACATTGTAAACAGTCCGGAGCGGCCGCCATCTTGTCTCTCGGTAGGTTCGAGAGACAAGAGGTGGAAAAAAAAAGGTGTAAATGAAGGAAAGAGGTAAGGTAGACCCCTCCTAACCCCCTAGGATTGATGAGGGGGATATTAAAGTGCCCCGCAGGGCAAAAAAAAAAAATTGCGATTTTTCGCGGTAGAGGCGCTTCCCGGTAGGTTAGAGACCATATATAGTTAGCTGGACATTTTATTGATATAAAACCAATGAAATTCCATATATAGTTAGTTGCACTAACTATATATCGCGCGCCCGCAATCCACTGCTGATGATGTCACATATTACATCATTCATGACATGGTCAGTGACATCACTGATGACAACTCAAATGACATCACTGACAACATCACTGATAATATCATTCATGTGATAATACGATGAACCTCTTCAGACTCTAATATAACCTTAGATACAATCAGTGTAAACAGACACTCACAGACTGTCACTCATCCATGGAGTTACTCATACATCTACTCAGTCATGCAAAGAATCAATCACACCTCCATTTCCTCAACTATACAGTTATACACACCTTACTAATTCAAACATATTCTAACACATATTTAATCTCCTATACGATCCCTAATACAAGTTCACAATGATCCATACAGCCACTCACACATTCACTGGCTCTTATGCACGGTTATATATGTCAACTCTCACATGCACTGTGTTTTACATATGTACTTACTTTGACATGTTGCACTGAGATATCCATTCACTCACCAATACACTCATGCACACAGTCAACCACCCATGCAGCTGTTTCCACATGCACTTTTGAACCCATACATCTAGTGAATCAACTGCTCACACATCTATGCACAGAGTCATACACCTCCCAGCCACTCATACACATACTCAGTCTCCCATACAAATACTTGGGCAACCAATGAATATCCCATATAGTTACTCATATAGCTACTGATTAACACATTCAGCAGTTTACAGAACAACAGACATAATGATGCACAAATTAAGACAGTTTAGTCACTAACCCATGCACTCAGTGAGACACATTTAATCACTCTCTCATACAGTCAGTCATGCACCTACTAAATTCTTCATCCAGACACTTATACATCCACTCATTCTTCAATATGTAAGACATATTTTAACTTTACAGAAACATACAGTCATTGGATAATGTCATCGGTGATGTCATTTGAGTTGTCATCAGTGATGTCATCAGTGATGTCACTGACCATGTCATGAATGATGTAATATGTGACATCATCAGCAGTGGATTGCGGGTGCGCGATATATAGTTAGTGCAACTAACTATATATGGAATTTCATTGGTTTTATATCAATAAAATGTCTATATATGGTCTCTAACCTATGGTTTTTTCAGTGAATTTTCAAGGTTTTGTAAATGCAAATTCCTACCTCTATATGGTCTGTAACCTATGTTTTTTTCAGTGAATATATATATATATATATATATATATATATATATATATACTTACTTTCTCAAAGAGAGACACGCAGCGCCCCCGGAACCATCACTGCAAGCAGGAAGCAACCGAGTGGATCTGTGAAAACACCGCGGACAGCCTGACTGGAATCTGCGATCACCGGAGGGCAATCGGGGATTGCCAGGTAAGGCTGATACGTGGGTGGAAGAACAGGTCTAGCGGTAAAGTTGCAAGAGCAATGTTCAAGGGAGAGGTAGCCCGGGCGCGAAAGTGCATTATACGGGCAGTGAAAGTTTCCAAACAACTTTTCATCAAAAACACCTACCCACAATGGCTGTGGAATGGGAAAGGGAACGGGAAGAGGCGGCATTGGATATCTTCCAAGACATTGACACAGGCAAAGAGAACACAAACAACATGCCAGTTCCCAAAGACAAAGGAGGGAAAAAGGATGAGACTAAAAACCTATTGGCAGAATTGGAGAAACTGAGGAAAAAAGAGGTGGCAAAATGGTGGGAGGTGAAATCCCTAAGTAGATACATTGAAGTTGGCCGAGTTCCCAGGGGATTAAGAATACTAGTAGCTCCCACATATGAAAACCCGGACCCTGCCATGCTCCAAGATTGGACAGACAACAGCGCGCAGGCATCTATGAACATGCTCAAAATATTGACTAAATACGCGGCTAGTGATAGAGAGAAACTCATTACCCGCATTGAAGAAATCATAAAAGAATTAGACACAAAAGAAAATAAGGAAGAAATCTCCAAAGCGCTGGATGAAATAAAAGCGAGAATTCTCAAACACGAAGAAGAAATTAAGGAAAGAAAAGCCATAAAATTCCAAAGAGATAGAAAGGACTATATGACTGGTAGAATTTACACTTTTGCCAGAAAATATGACCAAGTCAGGCGCCAACCCCTACCGAATGCCACAACTAACACAGGTTAGACAGCAAAAAGGGTCTTGACTCCTACACTCAGCAAGGCTGAGCCAATCTAAACTGAAGAAACAATACACTTGCCAGTGCTGAGAAGCTAATTTTTCAAAACAACTGAATAGAAAAAGCATACATGAAGAATAGCATGAACACTTGCTTTATAAATTGCAACTTTGCTTTTAATTTTTCTGAAGACTATTTTAGTTTTTAGTCATTTTTCGTTTTGTGCATGGGAATACAAAAACAGGGGGGTTTTATATACATTTATATACAAACATGAAAAAGACAAATTGGTATGTACAAAAAATCAAACTCACAAACAACACATTCTTGGCCATCCATTCATACTAGAACACATCCATACTGGTCCCGGTGTCAAAAAAGAACCTATATATACAAAATATACAATTTTTGTTGTTTTTACACTTTTTACAATTGTTCGTAGAAGTTGAAAAAAGAAAGCAAATAGTCTTTCAGTCGGTTGTCAAGACACTTTCAATGTAAATTCAAAGGGATGACCCGGGACCGGGTCGGTCGACGCGTTTCGAACCCTGAGAGTGCCAGGGTTCTCCTCAGGACCAATAAGTAACTACAAAGGAAAGGGAAACAAACATCACTCTAATGATCTAAGAGATGAACACCTTATTCGCTATCTGGCTTCCCTCAGCCTACCTCTATTGTTGGGTCATGGCTCCAACCGTGATTGCGAATGATTGTATTCCAAATGAAGGTGGAGAGGGAGGAGCTGGAATACATCAAAAAACAGACAACAAGTGCACTAAGTATGAGTGTTGTTATTGCACATGTCCGTCCACTCGTCACTCACTCGGTGTCAACCTGTGTGCTTACCTGTGCCGTAGTGCGTGGTTGCTAAGGATTCTGTCCCCAATGGATCGGGCTCTGTCGTGGAGTTCCGGCGCAGAATGCTGAAAAAATCAAATCGGAAAACGTGTGTAACCGTTAGATTTGTTGGGCGTCTCCATGGCGGTGAATGGTTCCGTCCGCTGGCCCCCTTGGAGCCATTCTTACCGTGGCCGT
This sequence comes from Lissotriton vulgaris, assembly GCF_964263255.1. Taxonomy (NCBI): domain Eukaryota; kingdom Metazoa; phylum Chordata; class Amphibia; order Caudata; family Salamandridae; genus Lissotriton; species Lissotriton vulgaris. The sequence goes on along the minus strand of NC_141694.1, from coordinate 408,012,070 downwards.
GCTCCACGCTGGTGCTTGAAGTCTCCTGTGGTTCGTACTTTTCCACTCCTTTCCCTTCAGTCTACAGAGGGTGAATGGAAACACACAATGTTGATAGTTATGGGTGTGGCTTTGCTCTGGAGAATTGTGGGAAATGTAGTCCTGTTGGCGGTGTTTCAGAAACAGGAGGAGTATGGGAGATGTAGTCCTGTTGGCGGTGTTTCAGAAACTGGTGGATTTTACGTATTGGATTTGTAGATTTCCGAAATCTCATTCAATCCATTGACCGCTGTGTCGTATTTCATAATGAGCAGAGCTTCTCTTTGATTGAGCCGTGTCTCCAAATTGCCCCCTCTTGGATCATTTTCAATTTTCGACAGGACCGTCCACTTTAGTTTGTTTTTATCGTGGTTCTTGGCCAACCAATGGTGTACTAAGGGTGCATTTTCAACTTCTCTGCGTATTCTGGACTTGTGCTGAGTAATGCGTTGCCTGACTTCTTGCGTTGTTTTTCCAATGTATAACTTTGGACAGGGACACATTATAGCATACACGACATTCCTTGTCTTGCAATTAGTAAAAGCTTCATGCTTCCAATTGATGTTATTGAATGTAAACACCGTCTCCTCTATAGTTTCATCACAGCAGATGCAGGTTCCACATTTGTGGTGACCTGTTGTCGGTGGAAATCCAAATAGACTTCTTAAAGTCGGGCCTTTCTCAATGGGTAGGGCTGCCCTCACAATGTGGTTTGCAACACTCTTTTCTTTTTTATATGCAAACAAAGGCGGCTCTTTGAAATCCTCATGTAAATCTTTCACTAAGTGCCAATTCGATGTTATCAGTTTTTTGAGTTGGTTGGCCGCAGGACAGAAGGTAGACACACAGACCACTCGATTTTGCTCCACTCTTGTTTTCTTCTGCATTAATGTTTCACGTGGCGTCCACCATGCCCTTTTAAGCGAATTTTTTAATAGTTTTTTTGGGTATCCTCGTAGGAGAAGCCTCTCCTTCAGTAAATTGGCATGTTCAAAATAATCCTCTTTCTGTGAACAATTCCTACGAATCCTGAGGAATTGTCCAAAGGGTAAATTTTGTCTCAAGCTGCGCGGGTGATTGCTAGAGTACAACAGTGCTTTGTTTCTGTCCGTCGTTTTTCGGAACAAGGTGGTCCCAAGGCCTCCATTACGAGGTTCCACTTTTACATCCAGGAATGTTATGGATTTATTTGATGACGTGCAGTTAAATTTTATATCGTTTGTGCGTGCATTTAGCCAATCGACGAATTCTTTAAGGGTTTCAGGGTTACCAGTCCAAATGAGAAACACATCATCTATATATCTCATATAGTGTGAAATCCGGTCCTTAAAGGGGTTGTCATTGTAAATGAACTTTTGTTCGTAGAGTCCCATGTACATCACTGCTAGTTCCGGGGCAAATGGACACCTCATGGCTACTCCCTTTACCTGGAAGAAATATTCGGAGTCGAAAGTGAAAAAAATTCTTTTGCAAGGCAAAGGAGGCCAGTTCTAGGATGAATTCTGTGGGTACTTGAAATGGTCTGTTGCGTGTGTCCAAGAAAAATGACAATGTTTCAAGGGCTTGGTCTTGGGGGATCTGGGTATAAAGTGAAACGACGTCTAGCGTCACCATCAGTTGTTGTATTTCATCAAAGTTTATCGTCTCGATCTTTTGGAGGAATGCAGTTGTATCTTTAAGGAGCACCGGGAGAGCACCTGGAGAGCAAAGCGAACCAGAACTAAGCACAGACTATGAATCAGAAAATGAAACGAATAATGCCACAGGAGCTACAGGGCCAGTACTGACACCAGCACAGGAACTGGCTTTTTTACGGCTACAGCGCCTCACCACCCTAAGACCCAGGATACCACACCAACATTGGAGCAAATCAAACACAAAACAGGACTCTCCACAAAAACAAAAAGCCGCCGCAGAAAAGACAGACGGTGGGGAAAAAGAAACGGCAAAAACAACAAAAAAACAATACAGAAAGAACAAACGACGATAATGCCAAACAACAAAAATAGCGCAGACAACACAGTGATTAACCTTTCTAATATGGAGCTATCACAAAAAGAACTAGAAATTTTATATTTGGGCTTGACTTTCTGTGCACATGCAAATTTTGATTACGCACAAACCAGAATTGACTTCTTCCAATATATGCGTAAATTGAAGCTACAAAAACATTTTGTTGACACTACCGACCAAGCCGGAAACATACAATCCAGCACTCAAGAGGAACAAGGATTGAGTGTGGCCAACATGAACGTACTTAGAGACATGATTGACCTAGAATACAATAATGAGAGTGAGATGGTATCATCGGGAACGGCAGCCGCGTTGGCAGATATAGACATTTACAAAACTGTGAGAACTAATTTTAAACCACGTTCTGTCTTTATGCCGGCTATGCCAAAAGATGGTCTTGACCTGTTTACAGACTGTGTGATAAAAGATTTGAAAGACCTGTCGATGCGCAGCTCCAGGGAGTTCTTTAAAAAGTACCAAAACAAAGACTGTATATATGACAAGTTAATGGAGAAAATAAAAGCTAGATCAGACATTGTGATCAGATGGTCAGACAAAGGGGGAAACATCGTGCTCTGGCCTTTGGAAATGTACAACAAGGAGGCCATGCCACAATTACAAGACCAAGAGTGCTATTTCAGAATCACTCCTTCGCACATTGTTGGGATACAGGAAAAATACACCAATGCACTGTACAAATGGAAAAGCACGGGACTCCTCAGCAAACAGGAGTTTGAATTTTTGAAAACAGATTACCCAGTGTCCCCACAGCTGTACCTCATCCCTAAGATACACAAGAACGAGAAAGTGCCCCCAGGAAGACCCATCATTGCAGCAATTGGGAGCCTTTTTGAAAACACTAGCATCTTCATTGACCATTTCCTGCAACCTTTTGTATCAAAACTTCCAGCATACATTAAAGACACTGGAGATTTTTTGCGTAAAATCTACGATGTTAACTGGGAAACTGACTATGTATTCATGACTTTAGATGTGCAGTCGTTGTACACCAGTATCAGACACCATGATGGGCTACGAGCCGTAAACCATTTTCTGGGGCAGAGAACGATAACATTGTATAACCACACTAGAATGTTATTAGAAATGACAGAATGGTGCTTGTCCAACAATACCTTTCTCAAACAAATGCAAGGATCAGCTATGGGTACCTGTTTCTCTCCCAGCTATGCAAATCTTCACATGGGCTGGTGGGAGGAACAGGTACTAGGAGTCAAACATGCTGCCACACTCACTAAAAATGTAGTCATGTACAAACGCTACATTGATGACATTTTTATACTTTGGCAAGGTCCCAAAGAGGAGGCAGAATCATTTGCAGAACAACTTAACGACAATGCTCTCAATCTTAAATTCAAGTGTACCACCAACACCACCTCCATACAATTCCTGGATCTAGAACTCTACATTGAACACAATAAAATCCAAACGAGAACGTACCGTAAACCCACCGCGGGAAACTCAGTGCTACATGCTCAGAGTTTTCACCCACATAACCTCAAGGAATCCATCCCATATGCAGAATGCCTACGCATGACTAGAAATTGTAGTACAAGAACAGGGCTCACTGAGGCTAAAGAAAATCTATTTTCTAGACTAAAAAATAGAGGGTATAGCCAGAAAACCTGTAATAAGGCAGAAACCAAATGCAGAACAACCAACAGAAAGGATCTTTTGTTTACTCAGAAACAAATCCCTGTCACGCAAACACCTATCAAAGAACCCCCGAGACTTATCACAGGGTTTAATGCCTACCACACCCAGGTTAGGAAAATACTAACTAAACACTGGCCTTTAGTAAAAAATGATCCAACCATTATTTATTTATTTATTTATTTAATTTCTTGTATAGCGCAAGAATCGACCCCGGTCGGGGTATCTCCGCGCTTTGCTCGCTAAGATGGTGAGATACGGGCTTTGCAGATGAGCTGGGCTTTCAATGGTAGAGCTACAGCTAGTTATTCCTCTAGGAACAAGTTGGTTTTAAGCTTTTTTCTAAAGGATAGATGATTGGAGATCTGTCTGAGGCTGAAGGGCAGATTGTTCCACAGGGTCGGCCCCACTAGGGAGAGGGCGCGGCCGCCTTGTCTGGTCTTTTTGATAAGAGGGGGTTTTAATAGAAGTTGATTGCTTGAACGCAGAGAGCGGTCTGGTTTGTAAAGTTGTAGCTTTTGGGTCAAGTAGTTGGGGCCGTTTCCAAACAGACACTTATGGACGGTACAGCAGATTTTAAATTTAACACGTTGCCGTATTGGGAGCCAATGAAGTTCTCTCAGCAGGGGCCTGGAAGGTGTTCTTGTAGGAGCGTTCAGAATCAGTCTAGCCGCTGTGTTCTGAACCACCTGTAGCCGATTAATGGCATCCTCGTTGGCTAATATCAGGAGCCCGTTACAATAGTCTAATTGACTTATTACCAGGGCCTGTACAAGGGTCTTTCTGTAGGTGTCCGGTAGGAGAGGGAAAACTCGTTTGAGCAGGCCAATGGTACGGAAACAAGCTCCTGCGATCACATTTGCGTGCTCCTTTAAGGTTAGGTTTTGGTCCAGTTTCACACCCAGATTTTTGACAGTCAGTTTTGGGGAGGGCACTGGTCCTAAGTCCAGAGGCCACCAGTCGGGAGACCAGAGTATAGTAGCTTTCCCAAAGAGCATTACCTCCGTCTTCCCGACATTACATTGGAGGCAGTTGGAGGCCATCCAATTCGAAACAGCCCTCATGCCTTCAGCAAAGTTTTCCCTAACATTAGAGTTAAGGGAGTGGAAAGGGTAGAGAAGTTGGGTGTCATCGGCGTAGGACACTGGTGTGAATCCATACTTCCTCACAATCTCAGCAAGGGGGCCACATACACATTAAATAATGTGGGGCTTAGGCATGAGCCCTGTGGCACCCCCTTCGTGAGCGCCCTTGAGATGGAACGGTAGGGGCCCAGGCTGACAGATTGTGAGCGTCCGGAAAGGAAACTTTCCAACCATGCAAGGGCTTGTCCTCCAATGCCCACTCCCTGCAGCCGGCACAGAAGGATTTTATGGGACACAGTATCAAAAGTGACCGACAGGTCTAACAGCACCAGAATGATCGAGCCTCCTCTATCCTGTGACATCTTGATGTTGTCGGTCACGGAGAGGAGAGCTGATTCGGTGCTGTAGTTGGGCCTGAACCCAGATTGAGATTGGTCCAGGCCCACTGTCGCCTCTATGAAACTGGAAATCTGGGTGTTAACGTGTTTCTCAGCCAGCTTGCTCAGGAGGGGCAGAAGAGAGATGGGGCGGAGGTTGGAGAGTTCCGTCCAAGGAGAGGTGGAGTTTTTGCGTATAGGATTCACTACTGCCTCTTTCCATTGCTGAGGGAGTTTACCTTCTTTGAAGGAGAGGTTGAGAATTTTCCGGATGATTGGGCATAGTATCCTGCTCAGGTTGTTCGTCAATCTGGCAGGGAGAAGATCATGGGGAGAGCCAGATTTCATGTTGCTCAGTAATGATATTATATCGCTCTCAGTGGCTTCCGGGATGTCAAGGAAGGTGTCTGTGTGGGTCTTTATGCATGGGGTACTAGGGTCCTCCGTGTTATTGGGGTGTTTGGCCAAGATTTTATTGTAAATAGTGTCAATCTTGTCCTCGAAGAATTGGGAGATGTTGTTACACAGCTCTTGAGAGAATGTGTCAGGGCTTTCACATGCCGAGGGATTAGTAAAGGTTTGGAGGATTTTGTATAATTCTCTGGTTGAGTTGCCAGCTTCATCAAGCTGAGATATTAAGCAGGTTTTTCTTGCCTTTATTATGTTTTTATAATAGGTGGATATTGCCTGCAAGTAAAGCTCCTTACTGGCGCAAGAGTGATTCTTCCTCCATAGTTTTTCCAGCTTTCTGCATTTTTGTTTCTCTATTTTTAGTGTTTCAGTGTACCATGTCTCTTTTTTGGTGGTCGAGGATTGTTTGACTAGTTTTTGAGGGGCTAAGAGGTTTATGGCATCCAGAAGGGTGTTGTTAAGTTTGGTTAGGGCCGACTCAGTGTTGTCAGAGTCAGAGATAATAGGCTCTCTCCAGACTTGCTCAAAGGAGTCTGGGGTGATTTTGTGCCATGATCTCCGTTTGGTGCTCAGAGTAGTAGGAGGATCAGAAGGTTTGGCTAGTTGTAAAAAGGAGAATTCTAGCATGCTATGATCAGACCAGTTTATGGATTTGAGGGGGTGGCATTGTATTGAGGGATGGTTGGTAAAGATTAAATCCAGAGTGTGGCCTCTCCTATGGGTGGGGCTGCAGTTTCGTAGATGGAGACCTAGAAGAGCAAGGTCGGCTAGGAGGAGTTTTGTGTCAGAATCTTCTGCTATGTCCGCATGAAAATTAAAATCTCCAAGTAAGATAAAATTTTCTTTGGCCCTCATATGTGGGGCTAGTATTTCGGTTAAAGCTAGTGAGAAGCCAGCATTAGGGCCCGGGGGCCGGTATACTAGAGCACCTCTCCAGTGGTCCTTAGTTCTAGTGTTTATTTTAAAAATCATTATTTCCATAGAAGGTAAGATAGTTTGTTCTAACATTGTAATGTGAAGCTTTTCTTTGTAAATAATGGCGGTTCCGCCACCAGTTTTTACCGGGCGGTCCTGTCTCAGGATTTTATATCCCTGAGGAATTCCCAGAGTTATAGACGGGACAGTATGGGGCTTCAGCCAGGTTTCCGTAAGGAAACATACTTCCGGTTTCAGGTGCTGAATAGTGTCCCAAATCTCGACGTGGTGTCGAGGGAGTGATCGGACATTTAAAAGAAAGCTTTTCCAGCCTTTCGTTTCAGTGTTAGTGGCCCTTGTGAACCCAGTAATGATTGTGTTGGAAGTGGCTTGAAATCTACATTGAAAACAGGAGAACGGGCCATCTGGACATGGCCAGTTGTCGCAGGCACATCTCTGTTGTCCCTGAAGTCGAAGAGCTAATAGGGATTGGGGGTGTACCTGAGACGTGTGTCCTCTGATGAGGCCATGGTAGATAAAAGAAATATGAGCAGAGTGAGTGGCCCTTGGCCCCGTCCTGTCGCGGACGGGCGCAGACGGGCTACTCTTTGGCTACTCTTCGGCGTAGCTTCGGCTCCACTGCACGCGATCGCTGCGCGCTCATAAAGGGGCGAGGGCTAAATAGCCCCGAGAGACCCAGGTGCTAGAGCACTAACCGCCAAGCAAATACTAAACAGGAAGTGGTGTCCTCCCCCTTGCTAATCAGAGGGAAAACTAACAAGCAACCCGAAAAGCGGCTACTGCACACCAATCAGCAGAGTGTGGCGATTTGATCAGTGAGTGCGGGAAATGCGAAATGCAAATTTTAAAAATACAAGTAATTCCGTTTTTAGTCACAGATTAAAAGATGTAGCAAATCACAAAGCACATTTAGGTTAGAGCGCAGGCTCGATACTGTAGCCTCTGGCGAGCTTGCGGGTCAGGAGGAACTGCCACTACCCCTTACCGCAGTGCGTAGAAGACAAGCTCAGCCTAAATAGCCCCGAGAGACCCAGGTGCTAGAGCGCTAACCGCCAAGCAAATACTAAACAGGAAGTGGTGTCCTCCCCCTTGCTAATCAGAGGGAAAACGAACAAGCAACCCGAAAAGCGGCTACTGCACACCAATCAGCAGAGTGTGGCGATTTGATCAGTGAGTGGGGGAAATGCGAAATGCAAATTTTAAAAATACAAGTAATTCCGTTTTTAGTCACAGATTAAAAGATGTAGCAAATCACAAAGCACATTTAGGTTAGAGCACAGGCTCGATACTGTAGCCTCTGGCGAGCTAGCGGGTCAGGAGGAACTGCCACTACCCCTTACCGCAGCGCGTAGATGACAAGCTCAGCCTAAATAGCCCCGAGAGACCCAGGTGCTAGAGCGCTAACCGCCAAGCAAATACTAAACAGGAAGTGGTGTCCTCCCCCTTGCTAATCAGAGGGAAAACGAACAAGCAACCCGAAAAGCGGCTACTGCACACACATCAGCAGAGTGTGGCGATTTGATCAGTGAGTGTGGGAAATGCGAAATGCAAATTTTAAAAATACAAGTAATTCCGTTTTTAGTCACAGATTAAAAGATGTAGCAAATCACAAAGCACATTTAGGTTAGAGCGCAGGCTCGATACTGTAGCCTCTGGCGAGCTAGCGGGTCATTGGAGAAATATGTGGGAATAGACCCTCCATTGCATTCAGGAAGGCCAAATCCATGAGAAATCATCTAGTCTGCAATGCACCGATCCTCAAAAAATCTGTTGATTGGCTAACTAACCAAAAGGGATTCAGAAAATGTTCTAAATGCAAGGCTTGTAGGCATAGCATAAATACTACTAAAGTGGAGGTACCCTTTAGACTCAAACCATACTCCATCCGAGACAAATACACCTGCAAAACGGACTACGCAGTATATGTTTTGGTCTGTATTTGTGGAAAACGGTACGTAGGGAGCACCATCCACCCAGTTCATGTTAGAGTTCTCCAACACCTCCGAGCAGTGACTAATGATGACCCGGCCTATCCAGTGGCCAGACATATCAACGCGGTCCATGCAGGTGACATTGAAGTACTGTCGTACTATGTCATTGACAGTGTCCCCAAAAATATCAGGGGGGGTAACCGTCTCCTAACCCTTAGGAGATTAGAATCGAGGTACATAATCCTCCTCAATTCTAAAATACCCAATGGCCTGAACACTGATGAGGCGCTTAGTGTACACCTGTAAGTCTAATTAAGGTCGAATTAAGTTCAAAACACTGTAATGCCTATACTCCTCCTAAAGTCTTTTCCTCCTTTCCCTTCCATGAAACATCTACTGTTCATATTTTAACTTCACGTCACGTTGTACATAAGAGCACAATCACCGCCCCTAGACTCTGTAAAATTTTGTATTGGTAGCTTAGCTAGTGATAAAAGGCATGTCGTCAGAAATTCAGCATTTACAATTATGGTATGTCCTCTAATTCACATGTGTGTGTAGAAAGATTACCACGGTAATCAGTGGGAGCACATAACATATTTATATGTACACACAGTGTATTGACTTGCACAGAACGATCGCGTGTGCGGAAAGCAGTATTGTCATTATTGTTATTTGTATTGTTTGCTTTAAATTTTAAAGAATGTTTATCATGACACCATTCCACTTGGAGAAGAAGTGTTTTCAAGCAAAATGCGGGTTTTGTATCAATTACCATACACCGCGGTCGTGCAATACAAATATTTGGGGCACCCGACTACACGTAAAATAACTTCGGTGTCCCTGGATGTCTAATCTGGGATCATTTAGTACAAAACCCACTAAACACACAAACCCACCAACCTCACTAACAGAAGCCACACGGTTACTCAACTATAAATCAGTTTCCCACACATAGCGAACGACAGGCCAAATATACATCGGGTCAACGCGCTACTGTTAGTATCAAGTTGCGGTACTATACAAACACGTAATCACTCACTTAATAATAAAAAACACCGCCGCAGACGAACCACCGCACTGCATTTGCCAAGCGCGCTGTGTAAATGAAGGAATCACTAGGCTGTGGCAGCTGTGAGGTTTCTATAGTTACGGGTTAACGTGAAAAGGAGGATGACGTGACTCAGGAATGTGCATGCCTTAGTAACTTATCTATGTCTGCCGAAATTGAGCATTACCAATGTAACCATGGTAACTAGGCAACAGAAGTGTAAAACAAGCTATATCCTACCATGAAATATGAGTGAAACATACATGATGCAATGTAATGTCACAGGGGTATAAATTAAACCACATACTGCAGAGATGTTGTGAACAAGGCGGGTGCTTACCGCCGAAACGCGTCAAGCAGCCAATAAGTGAATAAAACTTATTTGGAATTCAAAATTTCACTGAGTCAGTGCCTTTCTTGTATGCTGAAGTTTGGAGTGTTCCTGATATATATATATATATATATATATATATATATATATATATATATATATATATATATATATTCACAGAATAAACCATAGGCTTCACACATGTTATAGTTAGCTGGACATTTCACTCATACAAAACCTTTGAAATTCCCCCGTTATTGTTAGTTCAGCTAACTATAACTCGCGCGCCCGCAATGCACTGCTGATGACGTCACATACCATATCACTCATGACGTCACATACCACATCACTCATGACATCACTGATGACATCTCAAATGACATTATTGATGACATCACTGATGACATCATCCAGTGAATGTGTGCCTTTTTGAAAAATACATATTTTTTATATATGTATATCTAAAGGTTGATGGAAAAATAAATGGGTAAATAAGTGTCTAAATGTTTGTTTTGTGTAAAATTGATTGTATAACTGACTTATTAAGTATATCTTAGTGAATACATGTATTAGCGAGTAATGTTCAAATATGTAAATATCTGTATCAGTGTCTCACTTTGTGTATAAGTGGCTGCATGGGTTAGTGAGTAGCTACATGAGTGTCTATATGGGTTATTAGTTTTTTTTTGTTGTTTTTTTTTTGGAAGACCTTTATTGATAAGTGGTTACACATACAATCAAACGCGCAGCCCGAAGGCTCAGAAATGTAGTACATATCTATAAGGCAAGTCCGTAAGGATCAATTACAGAAGCAATGCGGTCTAATTTTCAAATTAAGTCTAAAGGATAAACAGCATCAGGATATCGAAAAGCAACACATTGGTTCCGGCCTCATGGAATCAGGAGAAAACAGTTTACAATGCAAAACATCACCGGAACCACCTCTCGCCGCAGTTGAGAATCATCATGGAAGAAGCACAAGTCAGGAAGCGTAGCGAGCAGCAAACACTTATCAGAACACAGTGTCCCACCCTCGGGAGGCAAGATCCATAACCAAGTCGCAAAAATGACACATTGTGTATTAGTTGGTTTTTTGAGTATCAGAATGAGTGTCTGTATGGTTTGGTGGGGGGTATTACTTAGCGCACAGATGCATGAATGACTGACTCACTGTTTATATGTGTTTTGAAGACAGCATGTGTGCAGGACTGTATGGGTGGATGAGTGTGTGTATTGGTGTGTTAGTGAGTGAATGACTGCCTCAATTGTGTCTTTATAAGTACATATGTTTTAAACTAGTGTATGTGACTATTGATGTATATAAGTAAGGATATATGACAGTGACAGATTGGAAGAGTTCCTGTATAAATAAGTATGTGTTTCTATAACTGATTGTTTAAGAGAGTAAGTATGTGTACGTTTCTGTGGAAATAAGTGTAGTGGTGTGTATAGAGCTGTATATGCAAGTAAATGGATGTTTAATAGTTTATTTAGACTACTCCAAATTCCGTAAAGACGTAAAAACATGGCTCTTTAATCAATAGTTCCCTTCTTTCTTCGGTCCAGTTTCCTTTCATTTCTTTTGCGTCCCCTAGCGCCGGGAAACGTTTGAGTAGCTGTTGCGCTGTATAAATGCAATAAATAAATAAATAAATACATTTGCATGTGTGAGTATATGTGTGAATAACTCTATGTATAAGTGTAGGAGTGTAACAGGATGTATAGGTGTATGAGTACATATGATGAGTTAGTACATGTATGAGTGACTATATAGAACTATTGGTGAATGAGTGGATGTGTATGTAGATTTTGGAATTACTGAATAGGTTGTTCTAAATGGTATTGGTATCTCCATTTTTTTAGAACATTTTAGGTTCTATTTTTGAATGTGTGTATCAAAGGTTATATTAGGGTGAGAGGAGGTCTGCCACTCTTTCACAAGGATGATGTAATCGGTGATGTCATTTGAGATGTCATCAGTGATGTCATGAGTGATGTCACTGACCATGTCATGAGTGATGTAGTATGTGACGTCATCAGCAGTGCATCTCGGGCGCGCGAGTTATAGTTAGCTGAACTAACTATAACGGGGGAATTTCAAAGGTTTTGTATGAGTGAAATGTCCAGCTAAATATAACATGTGTGAAACCTACGGTTTATCAGTGAATTGCTAAGGTTTTTTAAATGCTAATTCCTAACTATAACGTGGCGGAAACCTGTGCTGTTTTCAGTGAATTTCAAAGGTCTTTTAAAAACTAATTCCTAACTATAACGGGTGTGAAACCTATGGTTTTTTCAGTGAATTTCTAAGGTTTTTTAAATTCTAATTTCTAACTATAATGGGTGTGAAACCTATGGTTTTTTCAGTGAATTTCAAAGGTTTTGTAAATTATAATTTTTAAAGGTATTCATTATTATATTTCTGTCTTTCTATACTAATTTCCTACATTTTTCTTATAATTATTTATAGTTATTTTATTTTTTAAGTTATATTTCATATTCTTAATATAAAATAATAACAAAAGAAAAGTCTAAAATAATGTTTTTATTAATAATTTTTTTCCAATTCATGAAAATCAAATTCTATACATTTCCTTTTTGTATAATCGTACTGTACGCGTACGGTGATCGCACATACTTTGTACAAGTAATCATACACTGCGCATACCAATGCATACGTTAGGAATACGTTTTGACGTTACACGTCGCATCAACGCTTCCATGTGACGTCATGTACGACGCCCCGTGCGCGTACGACGCAAAGGTTTCTAATTGTTTAAAAACATATATTTATGTATTTAATGTACATACCAAGGGAAGACATTATCTGGCATAATCATGCAAATACTTTTTTTAAAACTTTAAATAACCGTATATTACTTTTGAAAGCAATTACGAAAATGCAAGTATACGTACCAGCAAAGTAAACGCACAGTAAATGCACTGTACGTGTATACAAAGCCATGTGAGCATAAAATGAAAGTTTTGATTCGTTCATAATACTTCATATTTAAACTGTTGACCCTTCCTATTTTGATCATTCTACTTGGAATTTCTCAAGAGAAGCATCTATTCTGTGGAGCTGTAGTCCTTTAGAACCAAACTATACAATGTCTGCTCTTTTTGAAACTTCATCAGAACATTCCTGTGAGGAGGAATTTGGGGCTGAGCAACTTCAGAAAAAGAGAAAAGAAGCTTTCATTTGCAAGTTTTTTTACATATCCTGAGGGACTGAAAAAAGTCAATACACCGGAAGTAACTTGCATGATCCGTGAGGTTACTCTTTCCAGGGTTGATACCACTAAAAAGTACTCTTTCAATACAACCAGCATAGTTCACCATGTCAAAAATTTCATCCAAATAACTATGCAAGGATGGCAACACAACGTTGCAGGAGAATCCTCAACCTGCAGTTCCTACTACCTCAACTCCAGCACCACCAGCTCCGAGCAGTCCGCATCCTATTATTGTGCCACAGTTTCCAGATCTGAAATTTCATTGAAAGTATTGCAACAAATTACTTTGTTACAATCAGCAGTCTATTGATCTCATTGTGAAGACTAAAGAAGAGCACCGTTGTCCAAAACATTAATTTTATTTTTAATGATGGGAGATCTGGGGAGGGGGGAGTGTCCCGTATCTACCGTGCCCTCGTAAATAACAGCCCCGCGTCCCTCGATCATCTCTGAGCCCGATGGGAGGGGTGGGTGGGCAAAAATAGAAAACTAAAAAGACAAATAAAACAGTTCTTATCAGAACTACCTTCACTGGTCAAAGAAAGAACTATATTTCTATATTAGTCTGTGAAAGTTTGTCAAAGTGAAAGAAATGTCATTGTAAATATTGCAACAAATTACTTTGTTACAATCAGTAGTCTATTGATCTCTTTGTGAAGACTAAAGAAGAGCACCGTTGTCCAAAACATTAATTTTATTTTTAACTTTTTTGTTCCTGTTCCACACTTTTTTGTTTCCAGTTCCATTTATTTATTTATTTTTAAACTTGTTGAAAAAATACAAAACAAATAGAAAACTAAAATGACAAATAAAACAGTTCTTATCAGAACTACCTTCACTGATCAAAGAAAGAACTATATTTCTATATTAGTCTGTGAAAGTTTGTCAAAATGAAAGTGTAGTTCATAAATGAATACATTAATAGTGTATGGTGAATGTGAAACTGCCAAGTGAGAGTGAAAGTGAGTGTGTCTGGCTTATTGTATAGCAGCTTCACTTTTACAACAGTATATACATAAGCACATACTGCTGACTGACTCACTAGAACATTCAACCAGTAGAGTGAGAGTGTTTGGTGAAAGTCTAATGATACACACTAGGGAATAGAACCTATAAAAGACAAGTTTGCCGGTGCATAAAAAAAATACGTATGTTATCTATAAGGGTTTGAAACAGTCCATACCCTAACGCCCACTTTGCACCATGACTACTTGTTAGTAGCTAAATGATTACAATTCTGGAAGCAGAGTGCCTCAAACCATTATTATTATATAATAATACATTTATTCTTGTAACATTTCACAAGTTATTGCAGCTTCCATTATAATTTCATTAGGAATTTCATTTTCCTGGATATCATTTTTAAAAGTCATCTGATGAAGCTCAATCTCATCTAACGCTTCCACAAAAGCATCATCCAAGTTTTCATCAAGAAAATCACACCTGATATCTCCAACATTAATTTCTTCCACTTCAATAACGTTTCTCATAAAAGCTATGTTCATCTCTTCTACAACAGTGTTAGTATTTTCAAAATCGTCTTCCATATTCTTTTCTTGATTTTCCATTGTAAATTTGTTATGCTGACCTCCTACAAAAACATAAACACTTTATTTTATCTTTTTTCCTAATACAGAACACAAAACTAGCTTTATCAACTAATTTGCCCTTTAATAAATATTATATAAAAACCATTCTCAACTACGTTATAACATTATGTAATTATAACTATTTATATGAATGTTCAGTTTAACAATTTCTTAAATTACCAACCAGTCACTCCTTATCACTATCTGAAAAAAAACCAGGCTGTTATTATAAAATACAGTAGAAAAAAAAGTACGATATCTCTATTCACCTTACCTGGTCGAAACTAGTACATGTGTTGTAGTGAAATGTAAAGAATACTGGAACACTCAGTATATTTATATTTTAAGATTTTCTAATCTACATAAAAGATACAAACTATCTTTGTATCATTGACATGGATACATAACGGAAACTAACAAAGAACAATTATTTAATAACCTACCCCACTCTATCTCTATTCCTTATCTATAATGTAGTCTAACGCTATTAATGACCTACTCCTTGGTCATTCGAACTAGCCTCTCCTCTAGTGTTTATCTGCAACCTTTGTGCTTTCTCTTCAGGAATATCTCTGAAGCAATTCAAAACGGGTCTGAACTCCGGAAAGTCGTAGGTGAAGTGCGCACTCATTAGGGAGCGCGCGCCTCACCAAAGATTCCAAATAGGTGTGTGGTAAATTACTAGACCGCCACCACGTCTTTCCTCGACACGGCCATATTTGAATTCCTCTGTTGTACTAAAGCACTCCAAGTCTATTTCCTTGCGGATTCTTCATCTCTCCAGTGCCAGCTAGGGTTTAGATAAGCAATTATCGTATCCACTGATTAATTAGTGGTTCTGACAGGTACACTCACTATATAATTTTTTGAAATGTCTTTAAAAAAATACAAACCATCTTTACAAACTTATGTTGTCCAATCCTTGTTTTGTTACTTCAGATCGGTTGAAGCACATTCCATCGACCATTTTCAACATTTCTCCTGCTAGCTGACTACACTGTGGACAGTACCAACACCTACCAACCATGTCCACAACCTAGGATTCATCCTCCACTCATCCCTCTCCATGTGTAAGCAAGTCTACACCATCTCCTCGTACTGCTATAACACACTCCACATCATTTACAAGTGGATCCTAACCTAAAGAAGAAGAACAGTGACACAGGCCCTCATCAGCAGCAGACTACACTGTGACAAAACACTCTACACAGCAATTCCAGCCAAACACCTGCAACAACTACAACAAATCCAAAACATCTCCACCTGAGTGATCATCAATGCCCCGTGCTGCAAACACATCACCCACCACCTGATACACCAACACTGCCTCAATATCAACAAGACGATCACCTTCGAACTCCTTACCCTCACTTACAAAATACTCAACAACACCAGACTAATCTACCTTAACAGCAGTAATCCAGAAAGGCCAAATTTTGATCTTAAAATGTTGGCTTTAAAAATATTAGGTAAGAATTAGGTAACTCTTTAGGCAAACGTCGCTTAAAAACTAATTGACTATCATTACAATGTATCAAACCTTTCAGACATCTTAAATAAACAGTGTAATGTCCAGATGTTGTAGAAAGTCCATCATGAAAAATAATTGCAACAGCTACAAAAGTTCTTCCTGATATTGAAACTTGACCAGCTACAATTTTTTTTTATTAAAGTTTCCAATTTTCTTCCCTCACCTCTACAACGTTGCAGCATTACAATTACATACTGTCCATATCTTTGTATAAATAATGTTGATGTCATTTCTGATTTACATTGGCAACACTACATGTTTTGACTTGCTCCTCTAATTAGATTGTTAAAAGACACTGATTCACAGTCAGGTAAAGTCAAATATATGAATCTTTCAGTGTCTATGTTAGTGCTACATGTAAACAAACAATTTTGTCATCTTGCCATTTATAAGAAAGGCCAAAAAGGTTTTCAATATATACACCCCTTCATCTTCCAGTACAGCAAGCATAAACATTAAAAATTCCTGACAATCTTGCTGAATATTTGGCGTAAATTGACTGGAACCAGAACATATGTCCATAGCATTTCGAATATCAGAAACACTTTGTATTTTACTTTTATCACTACTACATTTCTCATAAACAGAATACAACAATGAACAGAATCTTTTGTCCCGATTTTCAACATTTTGCTGTTGCAAACTTTCAAGAACAAAAACAACATTAACAACTACATTAGCATAGCAGTTGACACCACAACTATTTTCAAACCGATAACCAACATTCTCTTCAACACTATCCTTTTTCTTTTTGCTTGCAGGCGCAACTTCTTGTTTTTTTTCTTTCTCTACATTTTCACTACAGATATTCTCAAATCTTCTTTTTCTACCTACCACACGCTTTTCAAATACTGGATATTGACCTAAATTAGGTGCATATTCTCTTCTTAACCTATTATACTCTTTCACACATTTGACATCTGCACTAACCTTTGTCTCCTCAAAATCAATCAAGTACAATTCAGATAAAGTTCTGACTCAAGACAAAGCAACATATGCCATACCCTCTTTAAACACGGCACTTCCAATATTCACTAAAGCACTATCCTTACTTAAACCTTGAGATTTATGAATGGTCACTGCATACGCCAAAGAAACTGGAAACTGTTTTCTGCGGACATACAAATCTTTTACAAGCAATAACCGAGCTGAACGTCTAAATTGTTGTACTTCTTCAATTTGATCAAATTTGATTTTCAAAAATTCAACACCATCTCTATTTACGTAATTACCGAAATCAACAACTTTACCCATTGCTCCATTTACTAAACCTTTTTCCACATTCAAATTAAGTCGTAAAATTACCCTACAGTTTACACATGCATACAAATTCTTTTCTAAACCAGCAATTTTACTCATCAATTTCTCTAAAGAATCCAATTTCCTCTTCAACTTTTCACTCAAAATAATAGTGATTCCTTCATGTTCTATTTTATCAATAGCTTCCAATTTTAAAATGTCTTCATTTTCCAACTTCAACATTTCTTCATTGAATTTGGAACATTCACGTTAGTGTTGGCATTAAGCAGATTACAGATTTATTTTCTTCAATTGTCATGTATATTTTCTCTGGTACAATATTTTCATTTGGAAACAAATAGGAAAGTTATCGTCTCTGTAAAGCTTGTTTGCCATGTCCAGTCATTTTTCCAATTCTTATATCTTGAAGAATAGTTCCATAATCAACATCATTTGCTTGTCGCATATTTGTAATAAGTTCCTTATACTCAAAATAGGACCAAATGTTTACATTTCCAATACTCCCCAAAGACTTTCTAGTATCTTCATGCAGCAGTGTTTTAAACACTGGTTGTCCTTTTACAGGAGTAAGTTTTAGAAGATCTCCAAAAACTATGACGTGCTTTCCTCCAAATAATACGTCATACTCTGTTTTAAGAATTTGCTGCATTCTTAAATGTACAAAAGCAAACATTAAGTTTGATACCATGCTTACCTCATCAATAATAATAAGTTTCATTTGCCTCAAAACTTTTGAAACTTCACAATAAGCTTCTCCAGATAGCTTGTGGTATTCTAATTTGTTTTCATGCTCTACTGGTAGCATTAATAAACAATGTAAAAATTCAATTACTATTGTGGGTTGCTAATCCAGTTGGAGCAGTGACAACACAAGACAAATGCGACTCAGTTGTTTTCTGTCATTTCTCGCCTCCTGACGTGCCTTGCCTGTTTCTCCTGCTCACCCCGTCTCCTAGCTCCTGACTGTATTTTCTTCCCGTGTTAATCTTTCTTCCTGATTGTATTTTCTCCCTAATAGTATTGTTGGATTCTTTGTGCCCCCCTGTACTCGC
Source organism: Lissotriton vulgaris (assembly GCF_964263255.1). Classification (NCBI taxonomy): domain Eukaryota; kingdom Metazoa; phylum Chordata; class Amphibia; order Caudata; family Salamandridae; genus Lissotriton; species Lissotriton vulgaris. Next base: position 407,993,578 of record NC_141694.1, on the reverse strand, counting down.
CGCCCTTTGCCTGGCGTGCCCGTGGCCCCAGCCCCTTTTCTCTTCTGTACCCCGCCCTCCCTCCCTCGCTATTCGCGCTCATCCTGCCTCCCCGCCGCTGCCTCCCCTGCGGCCTGCCCCCGATCCTCATTCGCCATCCTGCAGCTCCCCCCGCCTCCCAGCTGAGCCGCCTTCCTCACGCCCCCATTTATGGCGGCTGCTGGCAAGCCTGTCTGCGCCCGTCTGCGCCCAGTCTGCGCCTGGACCGTGCCCAGCGCCTCAACCCCTGGACCAAGCACCATCCAGGTAGCCCGCATACGGTACAATGCCAACACCCGATGCTCAATTCATGAAAAATCTGCAGCGACTGCAGAACGCTGCAGCTAGGTTGATTTTGAACATACCTAAATTCGAGTCTGTGTCCCGGCAACTGGATACACTGCACTGGTTTTCAGTCAGGAAGAGAAAAGTCTTCAAAGCCTTGTGTATCATCTTTAAGGCACTTCAGGGAAATGACCCCTCATACCTGAGAGCGTATATAAAATTTTACGCTCCATTCAGTAACCTCAGATCCGCACAACAAATATTGCTGCAAATCCCCAGGTTCAAACAAGTACGCTGGGGAGGCAGGAGTTTCCTGATAAGAGCTGCCAAATCTCGGAATCTTCTTCCCCTAATAATAAAAAACAGTGCAGATCTAAAAACCTTTAGGAAGGCGGTAAAAACATGGTTGTTTCAGTCTGACTTCTAGGCTCACACACACGCCAGTTCTATATATGTCTAATTCCTAGCGCCAAGATGCCTCCGGGCATTCGCTGCGCTTTATAAATTTAATTCAAATCAAATGAAATCAAACACCCTCATCGCACTCAACCACGGACGGCCACACAGCTGCCACAAGGCCGCCCCCAAGAGCACCCACCGTCCCTTCACCTGCCGGAACTGCAGCTTCTCCTGCATCAAAGACGCCGAAACACCCGCCACGACAGAACCCAACCAAATCCGATGCATCCTGCTCAACACCGCTCTGCACGCAAACACGCCGCCGAGCTCTGGGACCTGCTCGACTCTACATCAACAGACACAGCCTTCCTAACCGAGACCTGGATGAATGAAGCCTCTGCCCCAGACATCGCAGTGGCTATTCCAGATGGATAAAAGATCACCCGCAGAGACCATACCAACGGAGTCGGCTGAGGAATCACCATCATCCACAAGGTCAACATCAGCATCTCTACTAACACCGCCGAACACATGCACTTCCAGATCTACATGGACCCCAAGACCACCATAAGAGGCACCCTCATCTACCGACCACCAGGACCCCGCCCCCAATTCTGCAACTCCATCGCCGACGTCATCAGCACGCATGCACTGACCTCCACCGACTACATCCTCCTTGGTGTCCTGAACTACCACCTGGAAAACAACAACGACAGCAACTCCTCCACCCTGATCGACAACCTCACCACCCTCAGACTGACACAGATCGTCACAACACCTACCCACATCGCCGGCCACACGTTTGATGCCATCTTCTCCTTCAGCCCCCACGTTGCCTTCAGCCACGCCTCCAAACTCACCTGGACCGACCACCTCTGTGTCCACTTCACCTTCCAGAAACCCGTCTCACATCACCGCACCCTACAGATCCCTAGACGGCGCTGGGGCAAAATTACCAAGGAACTACTGCAAGCACACCTCGCACTCAACCCCCCAACCAACCCCACCGACCCCGAGGAGTGGGCCCGCACTCTCAGACTCTGGATGGAAGACTGCGCCAACACCTTAGCCCCGACGAGACAACACGCCCACAGAGATACCAGTCAGAGAGCCAGCTGGTTCACCCCAAAGCTCTTAGCCTCCAAGCGCACCTGTCGGAGATTGGAAAACACCTGGGACGACAAGAAAATGCCCAACAGCCACACAACCCTCAAAGACGCCATCCGCAACCACCACCTCCTCATCAGGACCACCAAGAAGGCTGCCTTCAAGAACCCCGGAAGCTTGTTTTCCTTTCCAGTAAAAGAATTGGCTTGGTAGTTTGGTCTGCTCTGTTCCCATGATGCACTGGGCCAGGGACAGACTAATTTGCATGTAGCCAGGTTCTGAGCTGGGATGGTGCAGTGAGCTAAAAAACGGTGATGGATCAAGCCCTGATCCTTGGACTGGGTAGGAGTGTTCTCCTTAATTCAGATACTCTGTCCATCACCACCCCCTTTTCTGAATCGTTTTGTCCACCATAAGCGTGGAAGGGTATACTCAGATGTGAGTCCCTTGCTCACTGCACCATCAGGATTCAAGCAAGCCGGGCCGAAGACGGCTGTAATGCCAGAAACCGGTCCCCGGAAGCTTGTTTTCCTTTCCAGTAAAAGAATTGGCTTGGTAGTTTGGTCTGCCCTGTTCCCATGATGCACTGGGCCAGGGACAGACTAATTTGCATGTAGCCAGGTTCTGAGCTGGGATGGTGCAGTGAGGTAAAAAACGGTGATGGATCAAGCCCTGATCCTTGGACTGGGTAGGAGTGTTCTGCTTAATTCAGATACTCTGTCCATCACCAACCCCTTTTCTGAATTGCCTTCAAGAACCGCCTCGACAACAACACGCACAACAGCAAGGAACTCTTCAACATCGTGCAGGAACTCTCCAACCCCAGCTCCTGCACCAACGACATCCCACCGTCACAATCCCTGTGCGAAGCCCTCTCTACCTTCTTCCATCGCAAGATTACCGACATCCACGGCAGCTTCAGCCCTCGGACTAACCCCGCCAACCACACCACACCGGATCCATCGACACCCACCGACCACAACCACCTCACCGCATGGACCAGCGTAACCACCGAGGACGCCATCAAAACCATGAGCACCATCCACTCGGGCGCCCTCTCCGACCCTGTTCCCCACCACATCATCAACAGGGCCGACAGCTCCATCGCACCCCACCTGTGCAACATCAACCTCTCATTCAAGACCGCAACCTTCCCTGAGAGCTGGAAACACGCCGAGATTAACGCCCTGCTACAAAAAACCAAGGCGGACCCGGGCGACCTTAAGAACTTCCGCCCTATCTCCCTACTTCCTTTCCCGGCTAAGGTCATCGAAAAGATCGTCAACACCCAGCTCACCCGCTACCTGGAAGACAACAACATCCTCGACCAATCGAAGTCAGGCTTCCGCATGAACAGCACCGAGACCGCCCTCATCGCCACCACAGACGACATCAGAATACTACTCGACAATGGCGAGACAGCAGCCCTCATCCTCTTGGACCTCTCCGCCGCCTTGGACACCGTCTGCCATCTCACACTATGCACACGCCTCTACGGCGCAGGGATCCACGACAAGGCCATGGACCGGATCACCTCCATTCTTGCCGACAGAACCCAAAGAGTCCGCCTCCCCCGTTCCACTCCGGAGTCACCAAGACCATCTGCGGTGTCCCGCAAGGATCATCCCTCAGCCCGACGCTCTTTAACTGACGTGTAATGCTTCAGCTCATTTACTCACATCTACATAATTCTAAAGTCTAATTTTCTTTTTTCTTTTGAAATTACCAATCCAGCGACTTTTGGAGTCCACTTCACAATTTGTTTATAATATTGTTCTTTTAAAGTTATTTTTCTAGTTGTTTATAATATAGTTATCATTAAGTTTTGTTTACTATTATTCTTTTAATAAAAGTTAATTAAAAAAACGACATACTTCTTTATTTTGTGGGGGGGTTGACGGTCCACAATAAAAATAATATTTATAATGTTGAAGTAATATAGTAAGATGTTTAAGAGTAAGATTGAAAAGTACTGACTTATATTTTCTCTGGGTACACTACAACATGGTAAAGAAATCTAACTAATACGAAACAATTTGTACCACATTTACAAACCTCTTGCGACATTTTCCCATGCAAACCTACCACCCTACAAAATTAAGTGTGGGCCTCAATGATGCCCCTCAAGCCACGGAAACAATCACCCCACAAAGATTTCTATATTGTATGACAGGGGCTGCGTGCCCTCCGCCTGGAGCCCTGGAGTCCGCCACGCCCAGACCCGGTTGCTGCAGTGTCCTGGGGGAAAACAGCCATTACAACGCGGTCATGACTACGCGTGATCGTCACCACGAAGCCACTAGCACGCATATGGCTTTGACACACATGCTTTTACAACTAGTATGCATTTACCACACAGGATAAACGCATAATCTTAATAATGTCTTTGTGTTGACGAACACGCGTTGTAATGGCTCTGGCTTACGTCCTTCAAATCAGTTTTTAGGTATATGTGTGACCAAGTCATAAGATAGGAGGCCAAGGACAAACACTGTGGTGTCGGTGCCAGGAAATCTCATGGATTTTCGAGAAGATAAGCGGAGAGTAAAATGAAAGTAAGAGGTATAATAAAAATAACGGAGAAAAACTACTAAAATGCCGGTGGACGGAGTATGTAATCAACGTTTGGCGCCTCAACACTACATTTCAAATAAATATAGATACAATATATTTATTAATATATTACAAAAGTATAGCAGCGGATTACACACACGGCCCGGGAAAAGAAAGCGGCAAATTTAATAACTGAAATGAGGAGAGGTTTGCTTGGTGAACTTGAAGAAAAAGCAAAAAAATGTTGGTTTGGAAACGAGGCTGCGCATGCGGATAGAGTACAACTGGTGCACAAAAAAAACGGAAAGTTTTACATACTATCATAGAAATATAGCTCTTTTTTGGACCTGTGAAGTAAGTTCTCAAAAATAACTTTTTTTTTTTAGCCCCAATGCCCCCACGATCCTAGACGGCTCCCTGCGTCCTTCGAGAGCCGGCATTGCTTTATCAGAGACAGCAGCTTATATGCTGCTCTCTCTTTCGAAAAACAATCTGCTCTCTTGAAAGAGAGAACAGATTAACTTGCTCTCTTTTTCAAATAGGAAAGCAGTTTGCTGTAGTAAAGTGGGAGCAGCGGCGATACCGCCCTACCATACCAAACAGCAGTGTCCCGGAAGTACGCACCCCGAGACACTGCAAGAACCGACCCTGGGAGATGGTGGACCCCAGGGCCAACAAGGGTTCCAGCAGGGGGACAGCGCGACCCCCTACCAACATTAAAAAAGCCCGAGAAGTGCAGGTACCAGGGGCTGGAAGGTCATTTTACACATTACTGCCCCAGGAAGGTGGCAGTCCCCGCGACGTGTACGGGGAGAGAGGGAGAGCTGAAAACACACTTTAAAAAAAAATATATTTAAAAAAAAGCCTTGTCGAGGTGACGATCCCCGAGACTGAGGGGAAGAGGACCGTAAACCCCCTGCATATTTCAAAATAAAACCACAGAGGGGTGTGTTCCCCGGTGCTCGGGAGACTTAGGGGAAGAGGACCGTAACCCCCCCGCATACTTCAAAATAAAACCACAGAGGGGTGGCGTTCCCCGGTGCTCGGGGCACCTTACAAGCCCCCCACTACGAAAAAATGTGCCCCCGGAATTTGCCACCCCGGGACCTAATGAATAAAACGGACTTCTATTTTTTATTTCCCTTTTCCACCGCGTACGTATACCATACGCGTACCCCCCCATTTTTTATTTTACAAATTGAGCCTAAAGATCCATGTACGACCCCCTGTGCAAGCCTAGAGGGTCAGGATGTTTCTACCCTGCCCCTTTTCCTTATTTCTCAACTTTGTTTTACTGTTGTCCTGTGAGTTGCTTCTAGCGACGAACAAGATGGCTGCCGACACTTCTTGGTTTGGAGTGTTGACGCACAGTTGACAGCTAATCAGCATGCAGCTCGTGCTCGTAATTGTACGGATTTCCGTACTCGTGCTGTACTTCGTCTCTAGATATCGCTATGATTTTACTTGAAATTTTCTCAGGAACTCCTGAATAAATTTACACCATTTAACAAAAGCAGAATCTGCGAACCGAACTCTACCTCTCTGCCAAATTTGGTTTAATTCCGTTCAGCCGTTCGGGCTGTAGCCCTGGCTAAAGGTCCCTATGGAAAATTGCATGGGGAAACACGTTTTGGGACCCCCTTTTTTCTCGGCCCCCACTTGATGAATCACCCCCGAACTTTCAGGGAAGGAGCGGAGCCGAGCAGGCCATTTTCTTGGAGAAATTCGTGAAGATTCGTCCAAGGGCGCCAAAGTTATTCCAAATAGAATGTTGTGGATTTCCTATGGAAAGTAGGTCCTAACTAAAACTACCTACTGGCGACCGCCAGTAGGTAATATATAAATATATATATTGACCAGCGAGCAAGGCGACTGGGATCCCCGAAAGGCGTTTGGTGGTGGACACAGCAATGCACCTAAAAAAAAGAAAAAATAAATAAACTACAGCGGCTGCTGTAAGATCCAAGAGTTCGTCTCTCTCGTTTTCTTTGGCGTGGTTTTATAGCACGTAGAGAGTGGTTATCGGATATATATATATATATATATATATATATATATATATATATATATATATATATATATATATATATGAAAAAAGGATCCCAACAGCTTCTTGCAGCGGTTTAAGCAGGCGCAGACCTCCTCTCCATCAATAAGTTAAATGTCAGATGTTTGAATCATCAGAAAGCCATCACACTAGTCAAAGTGCCAGCAGTGCATATTTATTTGCGAATGTGTCAGAGCAAGTGCCCTCCCTGAAGCGTTTCGCTCCGCGGACGGAGCTTGGTCACATGACGCGTCAGGAGTAGGCAGTGCAATAAATGGTGATTAAAAGCCCAAGCGCCTAAAGAAACAGGACGCATGGGTCACACAACAAAGCAAACAAGCAGTAATGTAACACAATATTTACAATAAAAGCTGAAAATACTTTGAAATGTTTAAGCAAAGAGACACCGTTCAAGCATAGTCGTCATGTATGAAAGAAAGGCCCAATGTGACAATGCAAACAATCATATACAAGTTAAATCCATTTCCGTAAAAAAGTCGTTTACAATGACATCATCATCCGATGGACTATGGAACATAACAACAGCATATGTATTCCTTGTTTCCTCTTCTATAATTCCATTTAAAAAGTATATCATGGAAAAAATATATATTGCAAGTGCAAGATGTGGTTAAAAAACCATATAAGCAGGCATAAATAGAAAAAGTGTAAATCATCACCTTTTATCAACCTGTGTCTCAAAGTGCTTGAATGCTAAAGTGCAAGTGCTTAAAAAATCATCATATTCAGATGTTGGATACATGGAATACATTTAGGCAATAGGAAACTCCTTTGAAAACCTTTAGACGAAAATTATAAATACCACTGAACACCAGCAAGTACTCATCAAGCCCATGAGAACATGTCTTTAGCATATACATTGAAAATAAAGCATTAAGGAAATAAATATCAAACAATGGTTAAGCAAATAAACACACATTACAGAAAATGATGTAATTCATCAAAAGCATTTAACCCGTTGGGAGATCTGGTGTCGAGCAGTAGGATGAAAAACGCTTCTCTTTGACGCAACAGTTTTTCACGGTCACCACCCCTGCCCGGATTAGCTACAGAACACAATAGAGTATATTTCAGATCTTTCAGTTTTTTATCATGAACTGCTTTGAAGTGGCGAGCCACTGGATAATTCATATCAGAGTTTAATATGGCTCGGATGTGTTGTAATATCCGTTGGTTAGCTTGCAACTTAGTACTTCCAATGTAAGAGAGTGAACATGTGCAGGTAAGTTGATAAACTACATAGTCACTGCGACATGTGAGATGTTCTTTTATTGGAATAGGTCTCTCATTGAAGGCAGATGTGTAGTGTGTACCATTGACAGCCAGCAAAGGTACATGCACGGCATGAAGTACACCTATAAAAACCCGGTTTGTTGAGCCAGGTGGTTTTGGGTGGGAGCTCAGGTTGTGTTCTATCTAAAGAGTCTTTCATAGATGGAGCCCTCCTAAAGGTGATGGCCGGCAATTTGGGCAAAAATGGACCTAGAATCACATCTGTTAAAAATATCGGCCACTCTGATCTGATGATCTTACTTAACTTAGTTATCTGGGAACAGTAGGTGGTGATGAAGCGAATGAAGCGAATTGAGCCCATAGTGGCGGAATCAGGGATGATTTTAATTTTTGGAGTAAGAAGTTCCTCACGAGGACAAGCTAGGGCCTTAGCAAGAGCCCGATCTAAAATAACTCGATTGTAGCCTCGCCTGAGGAATCTTTCCCTAGATTCCAACAAACACTGATTAGTAGTGTCTGGACTACTACAAATACGTTTGATGCGAATGAATTCTCCCAGAGGTATGCTATTGATGGTATGTGGGGGGTGGGCACTGCGGGCGTGCAAGATGGAATTGCCCACAGTGCTTTTCCTGTGAAGTTTTGTCTGAATGGTGTTATGATCAATATATACCTGGACATCTAGAAATTCTGCAGAGTTCGATGTGATATTAGCAGTGAATTTTAAGTTCCTGTTGTTTGTATTGATGTCGTTAACAAACAGAGCTACTTGTTCATGTGAGCCCTTCCAGACGATAAAAATATCGTCCATAAACCTCCGAAAGTGGACGAGGTGTGGAAGCCAATGCCCATGGGTGACCCCCAGAACATGCCTCTCCCACCAGCCAACATGAAGACATGAATAGCTGGGGGAGAAGCATGAACCCATGGCCACTCCGCGTTCCTGATGGTAGAAATCCCTGTCAAATTGGAAGTAGTTGTTATAGAGGCAAATTCGTATCATGTCAAGTAACATGAGGTTGTTATCTCTCATGGCAGCCTCACATGAATCTAAGAAATATTGGACAGCTTCCAAACCTTGTAGATGGTTAATGCTGGTGTAAAGTGCCTCAATATCCATCACCAGGAAACAAAAATCAGGACACCAAGTGATTTGACTAATCTTAACCAAAAAATCAGTGGTATCTTTAAGAAAAGAAGGAAGAGAAATCATATGGGGCTGTAAGAAAAAATCCACATACTTTGAAATATTTTCATTCATACTGCCTTGGGCAGAAATGATAGGACGGCCTGGAACAGGAACGGTGCATTTGTGGATCTTAGGTAAAAGATAGAAAAGAGGGGTGATGGGATGTGCTACATTAAGGAATGTTGTTTCCTCCTTGGTAAGTAAGCCTTGTCTATACCAGAGATTGATATCTTTCCTGGTTTTCTACTGGCTGTTGAGCATCACAAACTTAGTAGTTTTAGTATAGCACAGGGGGTCACCTAGTTGGCGGGCTGCCTCTAATACATAATCAGTTTTGGCCCACAATACTATATTACCCCCCTTGTCCGCACTCTTCACTATCACCTGGTTATTATCCTGATTTTTTTTTTTAACAAGTTTAACATATTGTACATTGTTAAAATCACACTGTTTTTTCCTTTCCAAGCACCGTTTTGTTTAGTGTCTTAAGTTCAGTGATAATCCTGTCACTGAAAACATCCAGCGCGTCTTTGGGCATCAAGGGCAGGAATGTGGATTTGCCCCGAAAAGAAGTAGTTGGTGATTGGTTAACAGTAATGACTTGACTGACTGTAGGACTAGTTTGCGAACTTTCTACATTGGCTAAAGAGATCAGAGTTTGAAGTCCTTGCAAATTCTTGACCTGTAATGGCTCCTGGTCTGGTGTTGTCACTGGCACGTTAGCGAGGATATTTGGATTTTCAGGATGTAACAAAAAATATTTTAGTAGTTTAATTTTTCTAATAAATTTGAATACATCAATGCGTGCTTGGACATAAGAGAAGTCATTAGGTGGACAATATGAAAGGCCTAGAGAGAGGAGTTGTTCCTCCGCCTTGGAAAGTGTCATATCAGTCAGGTTAATTACTGTATTATCTTGTGCGCTCGTTACTTGTTCCAATTCCTGCGCGTTTTGCCTCGCCTCCACCTCTTTTTGGCACTCCGTTTCCTGCAGTGGCGTTTTTGACTACTGCTTTGCCTGCTGGTGGAGGATTGTTCCGTGAGCGCAGAGAGTACCTCCGGTCCTCGCTGACAAAATTTAATTCTTCAACCACTGAAAAGCTTGTAAGATCAGCAGAGCCTGCGGAAGCAGGTGGCAGGCTTTCCTCAGAGCCACTAAATGATGTTACTGATAAGTTATCTTCATTAGTCAAAGTAGAACATGAAGGTTTCTGTTGGACGGACATAGCTTTGCGTTTGTAGGAGTCGTATTTACGAGAAAAGGTAAAAATACGACCTGTCGCATAGTCTTGTTTGTCCCGTGCAAATTTGTGAATTTTACGCTCTTGAATAGTTTGCTCCAACTTTGTGAGTCTTTGGTCAATTTCTTTGCGGGTGTTAGTTATTAATTCAGTTTCACCAGTGGCTTCCAAAAGTGCATTTACCTTGTCAATTTCAGTTAGTAATGCTTCTCTATCTGAGTGGGCGTATTTGATCAAGATCAATAACATGTGTCTAGATGACTGTAAATTATTCTCTGCCCATTCCTGAAGCATTTTAGGATCCGAGTTTTCATATGTAGGAACAATCATTACTCTTAAACCTCTTGGAACACGGTTGGCTTCAAGATACTTTTCTAATGATTTTTTCTCCCACCACTTCGATAACTTGCTACGGAGTAATTTCTCCAATGTCTTTAGTAATTCCCTAGTGCTGCTGTTGGTGTTCGTGGTGCGACTTTCATGTGTAGTTACAGACGTTGCAGTAGGCAGGTTTTCGTAAAGAGCCTCCGCCGCCGTTTCCCTACTCCTAAGCGCATCGCTGGAGAACATATTTGCATACAAAGTAGACGGCTTTGAATATGCCGCTAGACTGCTGTTTGGCTTAAATCAGGTAAGAGTTTTTGCTGGAGTTAAGCCCAAACCCGCTTGAGTTCAATGATGTAAGTTCAATTCGCACGCTCGGTGCCTTACCGGATTCTGCCTCGTAATGCGGCAAGAAGTCCGCCGACCTCTCCAGCTCCGGAACTCCTCTCCGGATCAGGTCACCACTTGCACGAATGAATGAAGTGAATCAGTCCATGAACTGCGGGGGGCACGGCAAGCAGTACTCGTTCAGTGAAGCTGTAGAACGCCGAGGCGTTTCTGGTTGCAACAAACGCCGTGCCTCGAAGATTGGGCGGGTCCACGAAACCGGAAGCAAACCAATCCCGGTATTGAAATGAAAAAAGGATCCTAACCGCTTCTTGCAGCAGTTTAAGCAGGCGCAGATCTCCTCTCCATCAATAAGTTAAATGTCAGATGTTTGAATCATCAGAAAGCCATCACACTAGTCAAAGTGCCAGCAGTGCATATATATATATACACCATACGATATATATATATATATATATATATATATATATATATATATATATATATATATATATATATATATATATATATATATATATATTCAATGAAAAAACCATAGTCAGTCAGTCAGTCAAAACATCTTTATTCGGCTTATTTAAAAACCATACAAAGAAACAAGGGATAAAATACACTTCATACAGGATTTTCCATAATACACATAATATTAAGTATTAACAACAAGTTTTAAAAATGTAACAAACAGTTAAAAAGTTGTTTGACATAGATGACTAATCTTGGCAGACAGCTTACGCCCTTGTTTGACATAGATAACTAATCTTGGCAGACAGCTTTCGCCCTTGAGGCGGCTACCAGAAATTTGGCAACGCAAAAAGTTATGTGGGGGTTAGGTAATAGTTGTAAGAAGAGCAAGGCCGGTCTCACCTGTGTGAAGCTGGCTTCTTTAAGAATTGGCAACAATAATTTTTTCCTTGGCTCTAATTATAACCCACAAAACATAACAAAATGCATTGTATCCTGAACTGAGAACTGGTCACAGCTACAGGGCGGAGTTGATTCTGGCTTCTGCCAATTATTAAAAGAACCCAGGTAAAAATGCAGCAAATTAAATCTAAATTTGGTTAAAAGAAACCTGTGGAAGGGAATTGTGACAAAGCCAAGGTATGGTGCGAGTGATGGCGAACTGACCAGCAGGCAATGATCCCTAATTGCCATTTTTACTAGTTCACGTTCTTCACGGCATGCTTCCTTCCTTCCCATGAAAGACTTTTTTACAAAGTCAAGATCTTGGATTCTAATATTCTCCGGGGAGGTAAAAAGCTCCGGGCGGCCTAGGTCTAAAAAAGCCCTAGCTAAATACGCCAGCCAAGGGATCTTGTTGGATTTATCAAGGGCCAGAACGTCGAGCATGATCTTATGATTTAGTGGGAGTTCTTCATTCATCCACATTTTTAACCATAAAATCAGAGGGGCCATGCTCAACTTGTCAGAAAGAAACTGTAACCAGACTTCTTTGTGAATAGAATACGTTGGGGTCGACTGGGGTACAGAGAGTAGGGTTCTAATAAATCCATTCTCTGCTCTCTGGATTGGTTCCACATTAGCATAACCCCACAATGCGGAACCATATAGAGCAATGGCCACAGGTTTACTATTATAGATTTTTAATATTGCTTCCATGAGCCTGGCCCCCAGCCTACCAGCGAAACTCAAGAGTGCTGACGATGATCGAATGACGGCCAACCTCTTAGCTCTAACCTGTGGACCCCAGGACCCTTTCTGGTCAAACAATATTCCTAAGTATGGAAATGTGTGTACCCTAGAGACAGTGTCCCCCCTGCATGTGAATGTTATATTTCTCTTCCTGCGACACTCTTGGCCCACCACCATTGTGTGTGATTTGGCTACGTTTATTTTAAGATCTAATTGCTCCATAAACGAGCCAAAAGCATTCAATAGGCGCTGGAGGCCAACCCCCGTGCGGGCGATCAGCACGGCGTCATCCGCGTATAGGAGCGCCGGGATCTTTATTGCTCCTACGCGCGGGACGTCGGCTTCTTGCCCCCCTAGGTGTGCCCCCAGGCCATTGATGTAGATGGTAAAGAGCAAGGGGGCTAAAATGCACCCCTGCCGCACACCCCTTAATGATCTAAAGAGGGCGGTGCGCCTACCCTCATTCGTCACACGTACACTCGAGAAGAGTTCTTGGTGCAGGGAGGCCATAAAGATGACCAAAGCCTCATCGAGGCCCATCTCCCGCAGGATAGACCACAGCTTAGTCCTATTCACCAGATCAAATGCTGAGGAGAGGTCCATGAATGCAAGATACACGGACCCCTCCTTGGCTACAGTGTATTTAGCAATGAGCAAATGTAGGTTTACACACTGTTCAATAGTCCCCTTTCTTTCCCTAAATCCGTATTGGATTTCGGATAATCCGCCACAGCCCTCAACGTTTTCCCTCAGCCTGGCTAGAAGAACTCTGCCTAGGATTTTTACTGAAGAGTCCAGGAGGGATATAGGCCTATAGCAGCCTGGATCGTCTCGCTGACCTTTTTTAAAGATAGGAACTATGGTAGAGGTGTTCCAAGATGCAGGTGCAGGATTACCATTAACTGCATTGAACACATTTGCCAAGACTTCAGACCACAGTTTTGGGGAGTGCATAAAAAAGTCGGCAGGCACACCGTCAGGGCCAGGTGCCTTGTGCTTTGTGGTACACATAATGGCTTTTTCCACCTCATCTCGGTTAAAGATGATGGGGCGGATGGCTGGGTTTAACAACAAGGCATCATCATCAGTTGCATCAACAGTGTCCCCATAGACATTTTTGAAGTGAGCTAACCACTTTTCATCAGGAATGACGCAGTCCATGGAATCATTATTGTCATCTGAGAAGAGGGGCTGTTTAATAATGTCCCAAAATGTTTTGCTATCCTTCAGGACTGCCGCCGAAAGGAGGCCCTCCCATGCTTCTTGTTTAATAGTGTCCTTTCGTTTTTTTATTGCTAATTTATAAGCTTTCCTGAGTCTGGTGATCTCATCTTTTACCCTGGGAGTGTTTTTTAGGGCTGCCAGTAATAGTCTATGTGCTTTTGAGCATTCTGAATCGAACCAGCGCTTTTTTCCCGGAAATCCTTTATTTGTTTTTGCTAAAAGGTCCTGTGACACCTGCCCACATATTACCTCAAACGCCTCTACAATTTCTTAGCCCTGTGCGCGCGGGTTATTACATACCTCGACCTGCCCCTTAATCTTTGGGAAATTTTTAACGTAAAATTTTTCCGGGGCCACCTTTGCCCATTTCATACGTCTACCTTGGTCAGTAGTCCTCAGGGGGTGGGCGATTACTTTCAATGGGGATGGTCCCATATTGCCTCCCCACGCCACCTCCAGTTCTACTGGATTATGGTCACTAAAATGTAGTTGTGTAGTGTGATAGACGATAACCCGGTTAAGAATTCCTAGGGATACGAATATATAATCAATAATTGTGCCTTGAGGGATGCCAGTGAAGGTTGGCAGTCTAGTGCCACCATCTGGTTCATATAAGTCAAAGTTGGCGAGAAAATCCTCCAACTCCTCTCCCTCAGTGGTATGTTCAAAATGAGGTCCCTCACGTTCATCATCCCCTTCCATACTACTTCTCCTATGGTTCCTGCAATTTTGATTGCACGGATGAATATTAAAATCTCCTAATAAAACATAATCTGTATCAAACGTTTTATTCTGACTGACCGAGTTTAAAATGTTATCTAAATCGGTGATATTACGGCCTCTATAATCACTATTCCCTGTATTATAGAAATTTATGTAAATAGTCCTACTAGTGTTATTAATCACTCTTTCGACCATCAGGATATTAGGGGAGTCGGTGCTAATCTGCTTGCAACTTCCCTTTAAGTCTAAGGAGAACAGGAATAAAAGACCTCCTTTGGCCCTCCCCATGCGACTGTGAACAGCTGCTTTAGTGAAACTAATAAACCCATCCCACCACAGTTTATCAGAAGTATCCCAAGTTTCCTGAAGGGCAATAATGTGGTGGTCTAGAACAAAGCTTGACCAGGCTTTATCCTGACGCTTACCATTTAACCCTGCTATATTCCAGCTTATTAGTCTACAGGAATCTATAGATGTCATAGTTTCTGGGTGCCGCACCAGTGCCACTTCAGGCTCTCGCGGTATTTGGGTTACTTCAGCAAATGCCACATTCCGTAGGCTATGTGGGTTAGCACTGCCCTGGCCCTGAATCGAGCTATGGTCAGGCAAATATGGCGAAGATATGGGCTGATCATGCCCGAATATAATTCGGTCTTCGTGCACTGTTTGAGGGATGGACTCACTGGGATCATTGGTATCTAGGCCGTTGATACCTGAACTAATCCGGTCCAATTGTTGGACTATAGCATCTTTCCCCTGGTTTGTGGCCATTATGTGTCAGTCGCAATCATTTAAACCGGACAAAACTCCGTATCTATTCCCCATTCCCAGTCCCCAATCAAAAGGAGTAGACACCTGACCCCATCCATTTGCTACTGAGTTCCACATGGGTTGAGGGGTATTGGGTCGCATCAAAAAGTGTTCATTCCCCTGCCTGGTCATGAACCCATTTCCCTGGTCTCTATTTTCATAACCCGGAGTATTTTGGCCCCACCTATTTGTGTTAGGCCAAAATAGCCCTGGTGTTCTGGCCATTTGCCCATTCGGGAAGTTATATTGACCTATCCCGCGACTAGTCATGGGGTGAAAACAATCATTATTAAATCTGGGTCTAGTTTCCCCACCCCAGTGAGCGACTCTGGCATTCCTTCTAGGCCTGGGATAGTTAAAGGAGGTTGCCATCTGGGTCTCATTATAGAAGAATTTCAGGGTAAGGGGAACTATGGATCCGGTTCTACGTTGGGGTGGGAAGATATTAGCAAGGATATTAGGTAGTACTTCTGCACTAGCAAAATTTAGTATTACACAGTCCCCTTTAAACTTCTTAGTCTTATTTCCAATCCATGGTACCCTCCTTGTCCTGACAATTTCCCCCGCTAGCTGGTCAACTCCCTGCTCTGCCATACGCATATTATTGGTGAGCCAATATAAAGCTTTATCTTTTAATCCTTGAGCGGATTCTTTTTGATCCTGAGATAAGACAGGGACATTCGCCAATACCAGAACTTATGGCGAAGCTTCCATCATAAATTGAGAAGAATCATCCCCTAAATGCAGTGGGGCTGGCACCATGGGCTGCGAAGTAGGTGGCTCTCTTAATACGTCCTGTGTGGACGCAGGTGGTGGTAATTGATCTTCCGGGATGGGCTGTTGTAGAGCTTCCGTAGGGCCTGTTTCGACGCCCAAATCCTCCTCCACAATAACTACTGGTTTAATAACTTGAATAGCTAAGTTCTCCAAGTCATTAACCAGCTTACTTTGCAACCCGCCCATCTTTTTAACTTCTGCTGTTAGTTTATCTATCTTCCCAATGAGTGGCTTGATAATGGTCTTGATTTTAATGTCTATCATATCCGAAATCCTATTAAATAGATCATCGTCGATGATTTGTCTGAACTCATCAGCATCTTCATGCTCCGCTTTTTTCCCTTTATGTCTAGGGGGTGAGGCAATCTTATTCCTTCCTAGCTGTTTCCTCCCCCCCGTTTAGATTGAGCTTTTCTACAATTTCTCACAGGTCGCAAAACAGGCGATGACGGTGAAGGAATTTCCGCAACGGTGTTTTGCTGTGGCTCTGAATCAGATACTACATTTAATGACTGATCAGCTAGCTGGTCGGGATTACCATCTTCTACGCCAATATCTAATAAATTAGTGTCAGGTATGTGAGTTGTAGGGTCAAGTAGTGATGTATCAGGCATTTGTACACTAGGGTCAGGACTCAATGGGAGCAAAATTGGTGATTGGCTCAAGCCTAGAGATTCCCTTCTTTCATTATTTATTTTTTTAACCACTTGGACTAAGAAGGAATCTAAGGTTTTGAGTGGTGCTGGGGTAACAGGAGCCAATTTTTTAGACATTTCTACGGGTAATTAGAAAATGATATCGAAGATCAAAAACTACTACACATGTATATAAAAATGGGGTGATGAAAGCAAGCCACAAATCTAACAAAAAATAAAACTATACCAAACAACGTAAACAAATTCTTACTTCAATAGATTCGGAGTCCTAAGGTAATTACAAAAAAATGCTAGGATTCAAATATGGGATGATCTCAATTAGAAAGCCTAATGGCAGTCCGTGTTGGTCTCAAATGGATCTCCTACAAGGCAAAATCATTCAGCAGAAATGCAATAAAAGCCGTGTAGACAGAGTCTGATCCTATTCTATAGCTTTTTAACCCCTCCTACTGCTCCGTGTTCCTGGGCGATTCAGTGAGAGCTGACCAGAGCCTACTTCAAACTGACCCCCGTCTGGTAACCAGGAGAAGGATGGAGGGTACAGATAGCTAATGAACAAAGCAACACAGATCAATAGCAAACAATGTCAGTGGGACACAAGATTATCCGCATATAACACAGTACCTTAGGCAGTCCGTGATGAAAATATCAGGGAGTGGGCCCAGCCCGGCCACCTTCGGCCCCTGACGGCCACAGACGGTCCCGCCCTTGTCCCGGGCTTCTCCCGGTCGCTCCCGCGCTGCGGAGCTCTGCTGCTAATTTTATATGGCCGAGGGAGGTAGGAGAGGGAGGAGCCTGCAGGGAGAGCTGCCCAGGTGGCTTCAGTGTGGGCGGGCGGACAGGCGCTCCTGGGACAGGTAGTCCTACGCCTCCGCCTGCTCGCAGCCCTGCAGGTTTAAAAAGCAAAGTTCCCAATCCGCTTTCGAAGTGCTTTCAGGCCGGCTTTCCGGGCGACGCGGGACCCGCGCAGCGGGTACCGCTAGGTGCAGGCTCAAGGCACAGGCTCGAAGAGAAGGTGAAGGAGGTCAATTCCGCCGCCTCGAACAGAGTGCTGCCAGGGAAACGCTGAGCAAAGTATCCCGCTGGTATCCCAGTGCTGTTGGCTTAAAAAACGGACCAATGAGGGAGGAGCCTGCAGGGAGAGCTGCCCAGGTGGTTTCAGTGTGGGCGGGCGGACAGGCGCTCCTGGGACAGGTAGTCCTACCTACGCCTCCGCCTGCTCGCAGCCCTGCAGGTTTAAAAAGCAAAGTTCCCAATCCGCTTTCGAAGTGCTTTCAGGCCGGCTTTCCGGGCGACGCAGGACCCGCGCAGCGGGTACCGCTAGGTGCAGGCTCAAGGCACAGGCTCGAAGAGAAGGTGAAGGAGGTCAATTCCGCCGCCTCGAACAGAGTGCTGCCAGGGAAACGCTGAGCAAAGTATCCCGCTGGTATCCCAGTGCTGTTGGCTTAAAAAACGGACCAATGAGGGA
Organism: Lissotriton vulgaris; assembly: GCF_964263255.1. Lineage (NCBI taxonomy): Eukaryota > Metazoa > Chordata > Amphibia > Caudata > Salamandridae > Lissotriton > Lissotriton vulgaris. Next base: position 407,975,505 of record NC_141694.1, on the reverse strand, counting down.
GGAGCCTGCAGGGAGAGCTGCCCAGGTGGCTTCAGTGTGGGCGGGCGGACAGGCGCTCCTGGGACAGGTAGTCCTACGCCTCCGCCTGCTCGCAGCCCTGCAGGTTTAAAAAGCAAAGTTCCCAATCCGCTTTCGAAGTGCTTTCAGGCCGGCTTTCCGGGCGACGCGGGACCCGCGCAGCGGGTACCGCTAGGTGCAGGCTCAAGGCACAGGCTCGAAGAGAAGGTGAAGGAGGTCAATTCCGCCGCCTCGAACAGAGTGCTGCCAGGGAAACGCTGAGCAAAGTATCCCGCTGGTATCCCAGTGCTGTTGGCTTAAAAAACGGACCAATGAGGGAGGAGCCTGCAGGGAGAGCTGCCCAGGTGGCTTCAGTGTGGGCGGGCGGACAGGCGCTCCTGGGACAGGTAGTCCTACGCCTCCGCCTGCTCGCAGCCCTGCAGGTTTAAAAAGCAAAGTTCCCAATCCGCTTTCGAAGTGCTTTCAGGCCGGCTTTCCGGGCGACGCGGGACCCGCGCAGCGGGTACCGCTAGGTGCAGGCTCAAGGCACAGGCTCGAAGGGAAGGTGAAGGAGGTCAATTCCGCCGCCTCGAACAGAGTGCTGCCAGGGAAACGCTGAGCAAAGTATCCCCCTGTATAGGTTTTACAGACGTTATAGCTAGGAATTAGCATTTAAAAAGCCTTTGAAATTCACTAAAAAACCATGTCATGAGTGATGTAATATGTGACGTCATCACCAATACATTGCGGGCGCGCGAGTTATAGTTAGCTCAACTAACTATAACGGGCAAATTTCTATGGTTTTATATGAGGCAAATGTCCAACTAACTATAACGTCCCTGAAAACTATATATTTTTTAGTGAATTTCAAAGGTTTTTTAAATGCTACTTCCTAACTTTAACGTCTGTAAAACCTATGATTTTTTCAGTGAATTTCAAAGTTTTTTTAAATGTTAATTTCATATTTTAATATTTATAAAACCTATCTTTTTTCTATTTTTTTTTCTATTTTGGAACTCTATCATGCTTTTTTTTATTTTTAAAAATCATGTAATGTCTTATATCTTCAAAAAAAGTATGTATATATATATTTTTTTTTTTTTGAGAAAGCTGGAGTCCTGTACCGGTAGAGTACCAAGCTCCTTCAGCACGCGAATCCTATCCGCCATATTGCTAAACTCGCAAAGGATGCGCATTTCATATCCGACGGGTTTGTGGCACCACGTCCCGCCTAACATCAAATAGGAATGTGGTTGCACCAGCTGGTAGTTTGGTTCGCGACGAGTATGCGGTATCAAGCCGCGCGTTACATCATATACACGTTCTGTGCACAATGCCAGGCCCTGTGTTATGTCATAGACATATGGTGTCGCGCCGGGTACGCCATTCCCTCATTTTTAGGTTTCGCCTAGGCAGCGCATGCGCTGTCTCGGCAAGAGATGCTGTATACAGTATTGTGGGAGAAGCTCCGCCCACTTTCGGCCCATGCTTTTGATTAGCTCAAATCCAAAATGCTGCATTCTCATTGGTTGCCGGCGTTTTAGTTCCACCTCCTTACTGCCATGACGTTATTTTCATCCTTCCATGACTATCAGCCCTTTTACTTCAGCAACTCTTTTGTTCCCCTGCCTTCCCCTGTTCCCTCCCAAAGTCTGCGACTTCTCTGACCACCACCACCCCCCAACCCTCTCCGGTTCCTGCCTTCTTCGGTGCTCGCATTTTTATTTGCAATGCAATAGGACTTGCGTAAATACAAGTCCTATTGCATTTGTAAATGCTTTTTTTTCACATCATTGGCTGTCTGCATTCGCACTTTCTTTTGCCTGACCTGTCCAGAGTGTGGCATGCGCGCAATGCTTTACATCGTGCGGATCTATGTCAAAAGTGTTACTCTGTAGTGCAGCGGCTGCCTCCGGGTCGGCACGCAGTGACTCGAACCACGCTCAGCTGGCTGGCTGCCTACTGGATACAGGGCTGTACAGGAGGCTGGACAGGAGGCGGGGGTGGGCTTCCCCACATCCGGCCATTCTCTTCCTTGGGGCTCTGTACCCTCCAATCTGGAGCGGTACCCCCTTCTAGAATAGTCAGGGCACCTGTGGCAGGTGTCCTGCACCATTCACCCACCAGTTCAGGGGTTCTATCCTGCAACTGGTATTCCAGGTCAGGGTGGACACCCCAGACCTGGCCCTCAAACCTAGGCTCCAAAGCCTCCAGGTCAGACAACACCTGAACCTGGCTTCCCCACCCAGGGACCAACCCCTGCGGTGGAACACTTGCCTGGCGCACCAGGACTTCACAAATTGGTGTGCCCACACTAGTAGTCAGTACCCACCTGGCCAACACCAGGGTGTGGCCTAGTCCAACCCCAGGGTGAGACTCCTGTCCTCCTTCCGGGGGCAACCCTGTCCACCAAGAACACAACTTTCCTACTAGTTCAGGACCTCCCTCCAGCAACTGGTCTCCCAACCTAGGGTTTAACCCCTCAGGTTGTACCAGGGTCAGAGGCGGGGACTCCCTCCCTCTGCACCCCCTTCCAGAGCCCTGCACCCTCCCTACTGGAGGGGTATCCCTGGGAACCATATTGGTCAGGGCACTGGTTACAGATGCCCTTCCTTCCAGGTCAGGCAGATCCAGAACCTTGTCTCCCAACCCAGGGACCAAATCCTGCGGTTGTGCGCTTGCCTGGCACACCAGGACTTCTGGGGACTCCTTCCCCATCTCACCCCTCAGTCTGGACTTCTGCACCCTCCCAAATGGAGTGGTACTGCCAGACACCAGAACTGATGGACGCCTGGTTACAGGCACTCCCCGTTCAACAGACACTAGAGATCCTCCTCAAATGGCCTACAGGTCCCCAACCTGGTGTTCCCTTAAGGAACCCTCCAGGCCCTGAGACTGGGTTTCGGGCACCGTGAGACACACTGTCCCACACTCATTCCTTCTCCACTGAGACCGGACATGAGCCCCTACACCCCTCCCACTACACTGGGACCTAACCGGGCTACACTGAACCTTTTCCACCTCACAGGTCTGGAAGATATCTAAGTCACTCCTTTTGGGATCACTCCCCAATGCCTCCTCAGACTCTCTGGAATCCACCAAGAGGTCTGCCTCCAATGCAAGCTCTCTGGGATCAGAGAACTCACACTCCACCGGGTGTTGGCATAGCTCTGGAAAACAGGGACTTAAAATATGCTCTCCAACAAATGAATCACACAGCCCCCCACAGTTGTTAACCAAGCTACCCTTGGCTTCACCCTTCAGTGCCTCACACAAGTACCCCACACCACTCTCCTGAGACTGGCAAGACAGTATCTGACTGTCTCGGTCACACAACCCACACTTTTATGGCTGGTCTTCACACACACACACCAAGGCTTTTACCATGGGGGAACCCCTCTCCCTGTACCTCTCGGCTAGAGTCAGTAGAGTGTCCCTCCCACCACTAGGAATATGGTCCCCTGTGCCAGTCCCCCAATCTACTTAAGGGACACTGCACTCCACTGGAACTACATCATAAACCTGAACCCCCTGGTGTATGTTGACCCCCTCCCTCAAGTCAGGCACCACATCTCTGGGTGTTTGTACCTCTCTCTCTGCACTAGATATCATAATCATGCTGCCACCATCTGAGCTGGACTCCACCTCCAACTCAGCAAAGCTCCTTCCTTGAGCGTCCTATTTTTCTTTCTGGGCTAAGGCCCACCGGATCATACCTTCCTTTCTTAGCCGGTCTAATTCTCTGCACCTTTGCTCAGCAGCAAGGAGCCACTCATCCTTCTCTTCTTCACTATCAGATAAGTCCTCTTCCTCAGAATCATCTGCTAATGTTGCTTCCCAAATGCTGGCCTCATGGGAATACAGGCATGCCTCAAGATCCCTCCTTGTGTAACCTTTCTCCATGGGCAGCCCCCTCTTCTTGCAAAAGGATTTTATCTCCTCTTCTGTGTAGATGCACAGCTGAAAAAAGTTTACTTCCATTTTGGCAGGATTTTACAGGTGCAACACTAGCCAGAGTCTCAATATCCAAAAAATACTTCCAGGAGGACACCAGAAAAAACAAACAGTATGTGGTGGCCTGCACTCACTAGTGATGTACACCAATCACTGTGGGTCTAGTACAAATACAAGTTCAAATCCCCACCGCTGACCAACAATGTTAGAACTGGGGGTCTCTAGTTGGCAGAGGTAGGTACCACCGTCCAAATAGGGACTCTTGATTCTAGTCAGGGTAAGGAGGAAACCCTCTGAGATGCTCACCCTCTAGGTAGCTTGGCACGAGCAGTCAAGCCTATTCAGGAGGCAATGTGTAAAGTATTTGTACTAACACTCACAGTAACACAGTGAAAACACCACAAACTGTTTAGAAAAATAAAGGTATTTAAGCTAAACTACACAAGACCAAAACGACAAAAATCCAAAATACACAGTTCAATCAATGGAGCGATCAATGGAGTTGCGATGATCTCCGGGGCGACGATGCGCGAACCAGCGGTGTGCTTCTCCCTTGCAGCTCTTCAATGCGATGGATTCTGCGACGACACTCGCAGCGACGTGATGCGGTCCGCAAGCAAGCAGTGCGGCGATCTCACCCCGCGACAACAGGCTCTGCGACGACACTCGCAGCGATGTTAGGCTTCCCGCACCTATCAGGTGCGTCCTGCAAACGAAGGATGCGACGGCTCTGACAGCGGCAACAGGCGCTGCGACGATCTCGACTTTCGCAGCGGCGGGAAACTTCTCGCACTGTCGGGGATGCGCTCCGCAGCGAGCGATGCGATAACTTTTCAATTGCAAAAAGTCTCACAAGCTTAGTTTCAAGCTTCCCAGCACAGGTACAACTTCCAGAGGGCCCACAACTGGATCAAGCACTCTAGGCAGAACAGAACTCTCTCAGCAGAGTTCAGGGAAGTTGGGGCTGAGGTCCTTTTGTCCCTGGGACTTCAGAACAGGGAGCCAGCTCTTCTCAGGCCCTTGGAGATTCCTTCAAGACAGGGGACACAGCACAACAGCAAAGTCCTTCCCCTCTCCTTGGCAGCAAAGCAACAGGTCTGTCCAGCAGAGCAACAGGAGGATCGTCTTCCTTCTTCAGATTCAGCTTTCTCCTTGGCAGAGGTTCCTTCTTGATTCCAGGATGATCTAATTTTCTGTTGTCAGGGGTCCTGTACTTATACCCCTTAAAGTCTTTGTTCTATTTGTGCATTTGGGCCCTGAGCCCAGTCTGAACCAGTTCTGGGTGTTTCTTGAGTACTTTGTTTTCCTGGCTTCTCCTTTCCTTTCAGAGTGAGGGGCAGGGTCGTCAGACGCCCAGCAGGAGGTGGAGCCAGCATTGTGGCAGGCAGGCACAGCCCTATTCAGGCCCAGGTTCTAACTCCTCCCACCACTCAGGTTGCAAATGCAGTCATTCAGCCTAGGGCTGACTCAGCCAGCCTCCCGGGGAATCCCCAGCCCCTGTCACTCTCAAACCAGACAGTCAATACACAACCAGGCCAAGGCACACATAAGGGTCAGACAAGAGAACAGCAACTTTCTAAAAGTGCTGTTCTCAAACACAGGATTTAAAAACAACCTTTCCTAAAAGATGTGTTATTAAATTCTGAGTTCAGGGATACTAGACTCTTATGTCCTATCTTGTTCCTATGGGAAGAAATGCTGGTAGCCACTGTAGCCAGCATCCCCCATGTTAGCCTATGAAACAAGATAGCCTTAAAACAGTGAAAAACGAAAATGGCTGTAATTCACTACCAGAGCATGTCACCTGCACCAGTACATGCTCTACCTTTCACATACACCGCACCCTGCCCAGGGGGGGGGGGGGGGGTACCTAGGGCCTTCTTTAGGGGTGACCAATGTGCACAAAAATGGAAGGGTTAGGCCTGGTCAGTGGGGACACTGGCCAGGAGGACATGGCAGTTCAAAGACTGCACACAGGCACTTCGGTGGCAGGCCTGAGACACCATTTTAGGGCTACACATGTGGGTGGCACAATCAGTGCTGCAGGCCCACTAGTAGCATTTGTCATCACCAGCCCTGGCACACCCAGTGCACTTTACTAGGGACTTCGTGGTGATACAAATATGCCAATCATGTATATCCAATCACAATAACAATTTACACAGAGAGCATATGCACTTTAGCACTGATCAGCAGTGGTAAAGTGCGCAGAGTCCTATTGCAAACAGCCACGGGTCAGGACAAATAAGGGAGAAAGAAGCAAAAAGTTTGGGGATGACCCTGCAAGAAGGGCCAGTTCCAACAGAACTGTAACATGAAATGTGGAATTCACTGATGCAGGAGCTTAGGTGTGAATACCGCAGCAGCGGTTGGAGTTTGCCTCAGCTCGATGACTTAGCTCTTGCACAAGAATGTTTTTTTGAAAAGGTTGAAGGCAATAACGTATGGTTTGACAAGAAGGGTACCGAATGTACTTCTGAGAAGCGCAATGTTTGTGTTCCTCCTCAAAGGTCCAATGTGAGTAGAACTATTACCAATTCTGACACGGACCAGATTGAATCTACTGTGAAAAGATTGCTGACTGTTCTGCTGTTGATAACTGTGTGTTACAAGAAAAGGAGTACCAGGGTACCTAAGAAGTTTGATGATTACATTTTGTAATATTTTTTTTTCTTAAAGGATACATGTGGTAATCGTATCGTACCTTTATTTCCATTATAGAATTTAGAGTCATTCATGTCTAATAAGTATTGTTTATGTCACATGGAACTGTAACATGTAATGTGGATTCACTGATGCAGGAGCTTAGCTTTGAATGCAGCAGAAGTGCTTACAGTTTGCCTCAGCTGGATGCCTTAGCTCTTGCACCAGTGGGTCCATTTATGGCACTTATATAAACACACTTTTTGTTTAACTAGCAGACTCCATCGCTTTATTACACACAGCCACTTTCTTAGACACACCTGATTTCACTATTTGTCTTCTGTGGCATTACAACATTCTGCATTATATTCTTCACGATTATTTCTTTATTCCTGCTTGCTAAAACACTGCAATCGATTCTTCAGACCGGTAGGGGTGAGTAGTTTGCTTCCCACTCCCTGTATAGTATAAACTAATACTAACACTACTTACACAGGTATGCTACAGCGGCCAGTATCCTACAGCGCCCACAGCACATCACTTTACAGCAATAAGCTCACGGCTTAGGCTCACGGTTTGATCCCTGAGTCTTCAGAGAGATAGGAGCGAATAGTTTGCTTTCCACTCCCGATATAGTCTAAACGCACAGCTATGCTACAACGGCCAGTATGCTACAGCTCCATTCGAGTCTTCAGACCGGTAGGGGTGAGTAGTTCGCTTCCCACTCCCTGTATAGTATAAACGCATACTAACACTACTTTCACAGGTATGCTACAGAGGCCAGTATCCTACAGCGCCCACAGCACATCACTTTACAGCAATCACCTCATGGCTTAGGCTCACGGTTTGATCCCCGAGTCCTCAGACCGGTAGGAGTGATTAGTTTGCTTTCTCACTCCGGCTATAGTCTAAACGCACACTAACATCACTTGCACAGCTATGCTACAGTGGCTAGTATTCTACAGCGCACAGAGCACATCAGTTTACAGCAATCAGCTCACGGTTTACGTGCACGGCTTCATCCGCGAGTGTACCAACACCTCACCTCAGCACCATCTCACTCTGGTCAAAACAGCACTTTCACACCGGTAGGAGTAAATACTTCGCTTCACACTCCCTTTATAGCACACCCTAACCAGCCCACAGAGCTCACAGCGCTCCTACCCTCCTCTTTCCTACTTTTTTCGCCCTTTTTTCCCCTTACTCGCTTCAACTGAATCACAAAATGGCTGCCAACACTTCCTAGTTGCAACCGTTCGCAGCCAATAACCAGCAAGCTCGTGCTCATAACGCCTCAGCCAATCAGATAGCAGAATTCCCAAATATCGATAGCTGTAAATTTCGAGATTTGTCCAAAACTACTGAACAAATTTACACCAAATAAACAAAAGGGTGCTTTCTAGACCAAGAACCTTCTCCCTGCCAAATTTGGGGTAATTCTGTTCACCCATTTGACCTGTAGTCTTGTCTAAAGTTTCCTATGGAAATTGCATGGAGAAAACACGTTTTGGGACCCCTTTTTTCTCGGCCCCCGCTTGACAAATCACCCCCAAACGTTCAACATAGGAGCTGCTATGAACAAAGAATTTGTTTGGAAAATGTCATGAAGATTCATCAAACAACGCCAAAGTTATAAGCAAAACAAAAAATGCTCTTCCTATGAAAACTTTGTCCTAACTACAACTACCCACTGGCGACCGACCGTAGGAGATATATATATATATATATATATATATATAAAACTATTTTCCCAAGTTATGCCCATGCATCAAGAGGCGCACTCCTCCAGTTGTAGATAAACATATCTTTATTTCAGGACCGCAACTACCACCTAACCTGTCCTTCTGCCTGACGCGTTTTAGAGCATTCATGCTCTTTCCTCAGAGGCAGTTTAGCAATAAAGGGTTCCCCACAGTTTCTTGCGCTGCAATTGGCCTCCGGTGTGCCTTTGATAGTCAATTAATTACTATGCACGCTGGGACTTGTGGTTTAATACCCTGCTTCCTGCCTCTATTGGCTGTGTGCCTACCAAACAATTATATGGACCAATTATAGCCCTCCAGTGGGCCTCAGGGTTATAGTTCTGTCTCACTGATAAAGAAACAGCTGCGCCATCCATTTCCGAACATTTCAGGTAAGACGATCCCCCATCATCTTTGAAGGCAGTGTGATCTCCCACGCGGCTTGGACTTGCCACGGTTTAAATCTTCCCAAGTTATGCCCATGCATCAAGAGGCGCACTCCTCCAGCCGTAGATAAACATATCTTTATTTCTTACGAGACAGGACTAAAATTCTGACCTTTCCTGTCCATCTGCCTGACGCAATTCAGAGCATTTATGCTCTTTCCTCAGAGGCAGTTTGAATAGCACATCCCGGAGTTGCAGTCCTGTCTCGTAAGAAATAAAGATATGTTTATCTACGGCTGGAGGAGTGTGCCTCTTGATGCATGGGCATCGCTTCGGAAGGTATATATATTTACATGGCCGAAACGCATAATGACAGGTTGTGGGAGCACAGCAAGCAGTTGAAAATAAAAAACAACTAAAATCACTGCAATTGGAGTTCGTGTATTTCTCCATCCCCGGCCGGAGGAAACTTTGGATGGATATGGATATGGAGATATATATATATATATATATACACATATATACACCAAAGGTGAAAAAGACTTTTCAGTTAGGTATGGTAATAAACACAAATTCTCTGAAAAAAGGTTAAAGTTACGTTATAGCTAGGTGAAAATGTCAGTTAAAATATAAAAATTTAAACTCAAAACGACACTGAAATTCACCACTTTTAGTTTAATGAGCTAAATAATTTTAAAGCCCCACCATGCCCTCACCTAACTATAACATTACTTTAATCTTTTTTTTTTTATTGTGCATTTCTAGGCTTTTATTGACGTAAAATAAGATCTCATTACCATATCCAAATCTCTGTGTTCGGCCAACTTCCCGCTGCGCACAACCTTCAGCAATGCATGGCACATGAACTTGGGTGAAGGCCTATTTATAAAGGATTTTTAAACATTTTCAGGACAGAGGACCAAGTCTCCGAGTCTTGTAATGGCTGCTATAACATTTCTGTTCATGTTGCAATAAGCCAACCTGGATGTTCACTCCAAAAAGTGCTTTCAGTCATTCAAAAGGCTTGAGTTTTTTAATGCCAGCCCATCAATATATCTATAAATTTTGAACTTTGATTTTTCCAAAACCATGGAACGGATTTACACCAAATCACAAAAAAGCATGGACAGATTTAGGTTTTGTCCAAATGTTGGTGTATTTCCATTCAGCTGTAGCACTGCCTAACATTTGCATGGGAAATTGCCTGGGGGAAAATGTTTTGGAACCCTCCTGCCCTTTTCCTCTGCCTCCGTCTTGACAGAGTACCCCAAAACTTTCCAGGACGGAGCTGAGGTGAATGAACTTGTTTTTTATAAAGTTTTGTGAAGCCTCATCAAACAACACCAAAGTTATTAGCAAGCCAAAGTCCGACTTAACTATAACTACACAGTGGCTACCACCACTACTGTGTAACATATCATATGTATGTGTATGTGTATGTGTATATATATATATATATCTAGTAAAAAAATGATATACATATATATTATTATTTTTTCCTTGTGAAAAATAGCTGAATTTTTCATCTTTATTCGGCAGCTGTGATGTATCTGCATGGATGCCATACACTGGCTTTATGAGACGGGAGTAATTTGTTTGATAAGGGAAGAAGCAGAGAGGAAATATGATAGCATTTGCTTGTTTAAAGACGTAGGGAGTGGAAAAGTAGCACATTCTGACTAATAAAACATGGGTAATAATGGTAGTTTTTAATGTAAGGTTTCATTAACCTTTAAGATGATTTATTACAAAAGATTACTACATCCATTAATAAAGGATATTTCAGCATAACATCCTTGAATACTTTAACCTAGTCACAGATATCAAGAAATAAATGAGCATTTAAAAGAATTGAGTGCATCTTTGCTTTTATATGCAGTTTTTCAGGCGGCTACTTTACTTAGCTTATAGAACAATGTTTGCTTGCTTTTTAATGCAATTTATAGCTCTTGCGTCTCTACTGCAATTGCTAGTGCAAAGAATGTTTTTCTTTATTCTAATATTAACTGCAGCCTGTCAAATGTTGTTCTCCAAGTAAACGTTGCTCTGGGATACAAACATGAAACATGTCCAGTAGCTGCTCGATCCCCACTTTTTTGATCCGATGAGATGTTTATTGTGTTTACAGCAGCGTTTCCTGATGTGCCCCTCAAAGTTCAATTCAGTAGAAATTATTCCTATATTCAATATGATTCTAGTAAATTACCTATTAATTTCTTGTGCGCCTAATCATTTCTTTTATATTTTCAAGAATTGATCCTTCTAGCATGAATAGGCGAGTATACACTGGAACCAGGTCACACGGGTGGGTATGTTCTGGGCAGGAAGGAGAGTGACCTGTGGTTGTGCTCATGAAGGCCCCCTTAAGTGACATTCTTACATGTGACATAAAAGGGGTGGGATAACCAATTGTTTCCACTGGCAAACTCAAGGTTGTCCGATATGATCCCTTGGCAGGGCTGAGCTGTCAGTATGCATGATAACTGCGTGTCTGGCTCTCTGCATGAGGTATAGTGTGTGTGAAGTCCACATTGTGAGAGATCGCTATGGCATAGGAGTCAGTTGGTTTTAGAAGTTGTTGTCTGAGAGCCGGGCAACAGCCTCAGTGCTGTATTTCATAGGCAGCGAGGTTGTGGCTGTCTGGAATTCCACCTATGGCCAAGCACAGGCCCAACAATCCACCAGTTAGTTGGTCATCTGGGAATTAGGAATACCCCAAGCTACTGGAAGATGGCCCACTGTAGCAGTCTCAACCCTTATGTTACAATGGACTAGAATGACATGCGAGGGTCACCATGTACAATTTCCAGTTAGGCACCCAATAATCCCCAATATTTATCCAGGGTGGGTGCTATCCCATTAGCATCCATAGTGGGGTGAAGTTGTGACTTGATGACCCCCGATTATGATTTCCTGAAAACCTATTCCATTACTGTGTGTCACCATAATCTGAGAGGTCTTCATAGTTCACCCACAGACATCCTAGCATTTTTCCATGACACTAACTGCTCTTGTAAAGGGAACGGGCTCAGCTAAAGATCTAGTGGGACAAGGAACTTTTGCCAGTAGCAAGGTATGTTAGCAAGTTGCAAACATCCCTAGCTACTCACAAGAGTGGAAGTGTCTGGTGGGGTTGTGGAAGTTCATGCAGTCATTCAGGTATGCTGAGCCTGTCTTTTGTGTAGAACTTTGAAGGTGTGCATGAGGAATTTGAACAAAGCTTGTTTTTGGTTGGGAAGCCAGTGGAGCTCCATGAGATGCAGAGTGATGTGTGTGTGATGTGGTAGGTTAACTGTGAGCCTGGCCGCTGCTTTGTGTGTGTTTTGGAGCCGCTTGACCAGCTGCCTGTTCATATCAGCATAGAGGGTATTCCCGTAGTCAATATTTCTGCGATTAGGCCTTAGGTGATGGCTCTTTGGGTGCTGGTGGAAAGCCATTTCAAAGTAGTCTAGATAATAAAGCATAATCCGAAATATGGATTGAGAGGAATCGTCCTATTATCCAAAAATGTTTGTTGATATGTCATGAAGTATGTGTGGATGTGTGAGTGCGTGTGTGTATGTGTAAGAGCCAGGCTAGACACTGATGGGCAGGGTACACTTAATCGCACTAACTGTCATTGCCCTATAGGAGTGAAACCTGTAGCCATATGTATAGATACCAGTTATTAATTATGGTACCCACAGATGGGGTTAGTAATTTTGGCAAAAACAGACAGTTGATGAACGGAGTAAATCTAGATATAAGCCACAAGATTTAGGGAATGGCTGTGCCCGCCTAGACCAGAACCATGGATTGGGAACAATGCCCTACCTTTTTGCACCCATTTCCTTTGGTGGATATTGGCCGATGCACCAGGGGAGACAAGAATGTTTTACACAGTATCCATCAGAACGTTTTTACTGAAATAATTTGCGTTGGCCTCTTATTTTTGGTTAGATTCCATCTTTCGGCACAAACGTTTCTTTTCTTTTGCTTATCTGCTTCACTGAGGCAGTGTCTCTTTTAACGGCATATAATTGTTCGTTCTTTGTTTCTAATGATTTTTAAAGTGTTTCATTAGCATTTCAAAAGGGACTACACGGCCAATCTATGTCTCCCTATACGTAATACTCCAATTTTCAATAACTGTCTTCCACATTAGTGTTACACAGCGGATTTTAAGTAAGTCAATTTTTAGCATGTTCACAATTGAGCTGTACAGAGATTCATTGTCAGCTGGCTTGCTGGTGTGTTTAATATATTAACGGGGCAACGGTGTGCATATATTTGAGTAGTCGAAGTCTGGGGTCCTGTTTTTAAGGCATCGGTACCATTAAATACATTTCTAAACGTAACTACTTCGATTCCTCCTCCGAGTTTTCTCCAAATCTGATCTGAGCAATTTTTATATTTGGTTTAAAATAGTATTGTGTGGCATAAATAGTGTGCCATGCAGGGAGATGTGTGATATGCCCCAGCATGTATCAAGTGATTTAATTGAGGGGAACCAGACGAATAGATATTAGAAGTTTCTAAATGACAAATCCTAACATTAAAATAGTAATGGCTTGTTGTCCCTCCCCAGGGACTCTCTAATTTTTTAATCCCACTTAAAGCTCTGCTCGCATGTTAATGGCTCTCTCTCCACTGGAAAGTTTTTCCTCCGATGTCACCATAGGGAGCATTATCATGAATATGCGACATGGCCCAACGAGTGCTCGCTGCTGACATCCGGTTTGAACTGTAGGACACGGCGACGTGTTCTATTCCCATCAGGGCCAACTTGGCCTTCCTATCTTTCGAGCTCGATACATCGAGCATAGTTTAAGTGGTTTGGTTTTAAAATTGCACAGCTGCTGAATTAGGCTCTATATCTAATAAAGCACATTGTTCAGTACGATTATGAGTAAAGAGGACATTGTCTAATGGCTAGATGATTTTTTTATTCCACAGTGGACATTCCTAAAAGAAGAATTTTGTTTTATCAAGTTCCATCTTTATCTCTGTCCTCTTATTTATTTCGAAACTTCAATACTTCTCATGAATGTGGTTTCAAAGTTATGTCACACGTTTCGCCCCTCCTTCCTCTCATTCATTTTTAGGAGAAAAACTGTTTATTCTCTGTCCCGCTTTCTCACATATCGTCAACAGTTCACACAAACGGGGTAAGGATTCTATTTTTGCAAACAATAACTCATAACAGCTGCGAATCTTTCCCTCCCATCTGTCAAAATACTCAAATGGGGGCCTTCTGCTACTTACTTGATTACATCCTCATACACAAACGTTTTCCCTGACCCTTTCAAAATATTTGTTTAGACATAAATTAATTCACACCGTGCAAACCCCTCGGCGGCTGTGCTTTCAGATGTGCAAAACCATGCAAGCAGTTCGGCTTTAAGAAATGTCGACTCCAAAGCAGGAAATGCTTTTTGGCCACACACACAATATGACTGGGATCTTTTTCACAGGGGTCACGGTGTTCCCCGCAATCACAGAAGCCAACCACCGAGGTTTCTGTAAATTAACTTAACAAGACCAGGGAGGAACACGAACAATGATTATGTCTTCAGAAGAGTAAATATAAAACATACTTAAAGGATGTAGAAAAAAGGCCACGTGCAGGCTAAAGGAAACTAAACCAGAGCCCTCAAATTATCAGTTCCATCACAATTTCCAGGACTAGCTCCAAGTTTTCCAGATTTCATTCATATTCTCATTGACATTAGCAAGCTCGGTTTTGGATGGGAACCTAATGCGGAAGCACACATATACGAAAGAAAGACACAAACTGAAGGCAGGCATTAGAAAAATCTAGAAGTCATGCCCATGTCCTCAGAGATTCCTATCCTAAAATATCAGTGGTGTGGTTAAGATTGTAAGGCTAGCAAAGAGGAAGGCTTCAAACCTCTAAACTTCTAACAGACATTAAAGAATGTTTTCAAACACTCAACAAAAATACCTTAGAGGGGACAATACTCCCCGTTAGCAATGAACTTATTAAAAACATTTTTTTTAAAAACAGGACAGTTCGAACTCTGGAGCATTTGCCAGGTTTCCCATTATTTCTATCTAAACTGGGGGGTGGCCGACCAAAGGGAGGACCCCCCCCCGGGCTGTTTGGGAGGGGCGGGGGAGGGGGCTCGTGACTACAAGCGGGCATCTTGTTTTTGGGCTTCTTTTGATATAGCCCAAAAGTAGCCCAGCGCATAAATGCGTTGGGCTGCTGCTCCCAGCCACCATTTTGTCCTTGGTGACCTGGTGGCTGGGAGCGTTAATTAGGGAAATGTTTGCTTCAGGGAGTGTGTTTTTTGCGTCAGGCGTTCATATCGCTTAGTTTAGGGCATTCTTTAATTAGCGTGCTTTGTTTTTCTTGCAGAGGAATATGGCGGCAGAAGATGTCCGGGTGCTCGAGGCCCATAGGCTATTGAGCGAGGCCGGTCGTATGGATTTAGTGTTGGGTGAAGTGGCCGGGCCGCCGCGCCCAGCACGGCAGGCCTCGGCAGGAGTAGCCGCGGCAGTGGGGGCTTGTACGTCGCCGAAAAAGCCCAGGATCGCATCGGCGGTGGAACGGGGCCGCCCGCATTTGCAGAAGTCGGCCCCGATGCGGCGGGCCCAGCCTGAAGGTCCGGGCAGCTTGCAGGAGGTGAGCCTTGGGGACCAGGAAGGAGAGAGGGTTACGGACGGGGGGAGCGCTGCCGTCTTGTTGGTGGTATAGCCAGCTGATGCTTTTATTAAGGAGCAGCGGGCCCTATCTGCACCCGCGCGGGGAGCGAAGTGCAGGGGGGTCCGAGGCGGTAAGAGGCGCTGCGCGTCTCTGTCTGCTGTTCGAGGCTCGGCTGCATTAGTGGGGGAGGAGAGGGGGTTTTGGTCTCTGCGGCGCCCCCCTTCGGGTGAATTGGATGCAAGGGGGAACAGCACCTGCAGTTGGTGCATCCGGCCCGGTTGCAGGCAATTGCGGGGGTGAGCAGTGTGGTGGGGGGGGAGCCCCAAGGCCAGAGGTCCCCTCCTCAGTTGTTAGGGGATCATACAGAGGTGGCTGTGGGTAGAAGAGGGGGAGGGGAGTGGACCACAGAGGCAAGGGTCCCAGCTGGTTTGCTGAACGTGGTGCTTGAGCAAAGGGACAGAGAGGCAGGTGTAGGGCCAGGTTTGGAAGGTAGGGGAGAGGGATTCAGTTAGCCCTCTTTTTTTTCTCCGTCTCCTGCTAGAGGGAGGGCTTTTTCAGTGGGTGGCAGCTTCCCTGGGGAGGGGGAATGGGCACAAGTTGAGGGTGGGAGGGGTTACAGCCCTTGGGGATGGAAGAAGGTGATGTTAGGGTATTTGAGCTGTCAATGAGGACCTGGACTCGGCAGCGGGGGGCCAAGCGTGGGAGGGCCTGGATGTTTTCCCGTCTTGGGCGGAAGAAGTGCGGGCCTGGATGAAGGTGGGCACAGTGAGTCGGTTACCCTCTCTCGGAGCAAGAGCGCGCTGAGGGGTGATGGGAAGGTAAAGGGTTTCAATGGGGCTAGGTTTGAATCTCTGGGGTCTGTTGGGGGGGGTGGGGACGTATTTCCAATTGGCTACAGTTTCTGCACCATCGGCGCAGACGATGTTGGAATGGAGTGAGGGCAAGCTGGAGGGGGACCCCTTCCCCCCAAGTTTGCCCCCGGGTAAGTAAAGTTAGGTCACTGGCTGTGGGTCAAGGCGGCACGGGGGCGGGAGTGGGCACCGTTTGGAGCGGGCAGGAGAGTAGGCCAGCAGTTTGTGGCGAGGTCCCAGCACGCCAGTCCAAATTTTTTCTTCACAGGGTAGGGAAAGTCGCGGGATGGCAGACTCTGTAGGGCGAGGTGTGGCCAAACTGCGCCGAGGAGAAGGGAGGGTGGAGCCTAGCACGGGACATTCCGTGCCGGCGGGGTTTCCAACGTGGCCAGCGCACAAAGGTCCAGCGCGACTTCGCTGGCCCCAACAATGAGCAGGACCCGTTGGTCAGCTGGACCACTGGATAGGAACCTTCAAGACAGTCAACGCAGGGGGAGTATCGGCAAGTACAGTCGTCCCCCCACCTGGAGCATTTTCAGAGGCCACTAGGGCTGGTGTCAGCAATGTTGGGTCTGGTAAGGCCCGTAGTGTTGGTTTTGTGTCGGATCCTCTACAGATAGAGGAAGCAATGGTGTTGGACTATGATGATGACAGGGGAGTTGAGAGACAATGAGGAGGGGTGGTGCCTTCTCATATGTCTTCTAGTGTTTTATAGGCACTTCAGGCCGTGCAGCCCAGGAGGGCGCTGTCGTTGGGACCCAGGAGAGAGCACAGCCCCTCGGTGAGGGCTCCTCGAACGGTGGACCCAGTTGAGCAATTGGCATGGAGATCGGCGCATGGTCGGGCAGCCTTGTTAGAGCCAGGTGAGAATGTTGTCTCACGGGTCAAACCAAAAATGGTGTCGGTGGGGACAGGGGGTGAGGATGTACAGGGAAGCTGGGAGGTAAGCTCCATAAAGGCAAATATGTCAAAGATCAGGGTGTGGGGACTGTTGAGACCGTGGCACCGGGCGCTAAAGTGGAGAGTGGGATGAATATGGAACCAGAATTGACAAGTAAAGAGCCTGTACAGAGTAAAGAGTTGAAGAATAAAAAGTTGCCTTACATGGGGGTGACAAAGCCCCTGGGTGCACATTTGAGATTAGCCACGAAAGAGAGAATCTGGAAGGGGGAATATGTCGAAATTTTAAAGTTACTACACAGGGAAGTCCGATCAAAAGAAGGGTCTAAAGAAGAGGAGTATGAGCTGGCCAAGCGGCCTACGGTGCTGTTAACGATTGAAAATTGGACGGCAGCGTTTTTGATCCATGCCAGCGTATATCGCGAGAAATTTCCTGAGCGCTATGTGGCCATATTTAAAATATATGGACGTGATTCGGAAAGCGCAGATTACGGGTAGAGGGTATGCATGGGCGCAATATGACGAGGAGTTCAGGGCCTGGATGGCTTGGGATCCAGAGGCAAAGTGGAGAGAATTGGATTCTGATTTATGGCAGCACACAATGGGGGCACCAGCTGGGGGTTAGACTATATTCACAGCAAGTGGTTTACCTTTTGTGTACCGGCCCTTTCAAGGGAAACCCACTCGGGGAGGGGTGGGGATTGCAACAGCCTCACAAGTTGGGTCAGGAGCATGCTGGGAATTTAATAAGGGCATGTGCACAGGGGAGTATTGCAGGTTCAAGCACGAGTGCTCTCAGTGTGGAAAGAAACACCCTTTGGTTAGATGTTGGGGAGTCAAGCCGCAAGGAAATCAGCAGTGGCAACAGACAAGTGCTAACACAGCAGGGTCCTCGCAACAGTTCCAAAGTGGTAGGGGAGCTAAAGGACCTCAGGGGGCTGGGCCCAAATGCTCCTACACCAGTTAGACTGGCAGCATTGACAGCTAGTCTGCAGGATTATGAAGATTTGGGAGCCAAGCGGGTACTGTTTGAGGGTTTTGAAGAGGGGTTTTGTTTGGGTTACAAGGGGCCACGGCAGAAGCAGTGGGCAATAAATTTGAAGTCAGCTTTTGAGCATAAGTCAGTGGTGCAGGGCAAATTGGATAAGGAAGTTCAAGAAGGTAGGATGGCAGGTCCGTTTCATGACTGGCCCTGGGAAGACTTGATTGTGTCCCTGATCGGGGTGGTGCCCAAAAAGGAAGTTGGACAGTACAGACTAATACAACACCTATCGTGGCCTGAGGGGTTTTCTGTCAATGATTTTATTGACGAAGAGGCAGCCTCAGTGTCATATTTCTCAGTTGAAGTTGCTATGTCACTGGTTGTGACTGCGGGCGCAACTGCAGAGATGGTGAAATGCGACATAAAATCTGCATTTCGTTTGCTTCCCGTATACCTGGATGATTGGAATCTTTTGGGAATCCATTTTGAAGGTCAATGGTACGTGCATAAGGCTTTGCCGATGGGTTGTTCAATGTCTTGTGCTTTGTTTGAGTGTTTCAGTACTTTCTTACAGTGGTATTTCACACAGCACACTGGTCAGAGGCTGGTAACACACTACTTAGACAACTTCTTTTTTGTGGGTTCCCCGGGCTCCGCGGCGTGACAGGTAGCACTGGACAAGTTCCATGAGCTTATGGGAGAGCTGGGTGTTCCTTTGGCACCAGAAAAAATGATGGTTCCATGTACGACCATGTCTTTCTTAAGCATCAAAATTGATTCAGTTGGAATGCAGGAACGATTGCCAGTTGAGAAGAAAGAGAAAATGTTGGATTTGTTGGAAGAAATGCTTTGAAAACACAAGGTAACGGTGAAGGACATACAGGTTTTGTTAGGACATCTCAATTCCGCCTGCAGGGTAGTCAGGGTGAGGAGGACCTTTTGCAGGAGACTGGGGTGTGCTTTTTCAGGACACCATCTGCCTCACCACCATGTCCGCTTGTCGGTGGGGGTGAAGGGGGATCTGCGTATGTGGAGAACATTTCTGCATTCCTTTAATGGTATACCATTGGCCAGGGAAGATGATTTTCAGTGGGATGTTCAGATTTTTTCTGATGCGGCAGGTAGTGATGGTTTTGGTATATACTGACAGGGCAGGTGGTGTGCGGAGTAATGACCTGAGCAGTGGAAGGATGGTGGGAGGAGCATCGCTTTTTTTTTAGCTTTTCCCGGTGCTGGTGGCGCTGACGTTGTGGGGTGAGGAACTGGCACATAAGAAGGTGTTGTTCAGGGTTGATAACATGGCAGTGGTTCAAATCATCTACAGACAGTCTGCAAGAGACAAGCATATTTTGAAGTTGCTGCGGGTGTTTGTTCTCAGTTGCATCAAAAATGATATTGCATTCAGGGCTCTGCATATCCCTGGTGTGGACAATGACATTGCGGATGCTTTGTCTCGTTTGCAGTGGGAGAGATTCCATGAGCTGGCCAAGGAGGCGGACAGGACTCTGACACCTATGTTGGAACATCTGTGGTATGTAGGCAACGTAGGGTTGTACAGCTGGTGGTAGGTTCATTGTCAGCTTTCACTCGTGCAGCTTATGCTTTGGCCTGGAGGGAATTCTTAGCATCAGGTGCCGGTCGGAGGGAGGAATCATAGAGGCGCTCAGAGGATGTCATACAGTTTTTGTTAGATCTTATTGGAAAAGGTCTTTCTAAGGTCACCATCGCAGGGAAATTGGCAGGTAATTCTTTTATGGGGGAGCTTTTGTGGGGTTACTCCCCTTCTGTGGGGGAGGTGGGGAGGAGGATGTTGGAAGGTTGGGATAGGGAGCGGGGCACTGCACGTTTGGCACGTAGGCCTTTACCTTGGCAGACTTTGGTGCGTTTGTTGGCAGTGTTACCTGCCGTTTGCAGGGATGGTTTTAAAGCATGTTTGTTTTCTACTCTCATGGTCTGGATGTTTTTTGGAGCTTTTAGGGTCTCCGAGTTGTTAGGCTCCAGGTTAAGAGTAGGTATCACTTGGCAAGAGGTTTTCTTCGCTGAGGAGGGCATTCATATTTTGCTGGCCAGCGCAAAAACAGACCAGAGAAGTCGTGGAAAGGGGGTTTGGCTGGAAGCAGCTTCTCCGGTGTCGACATGCCCTTTACATTGGGCTAGGCGTTGGAGGATTCTATCTGGCGGGGAAGATAGTGTGAGGGTTAGTTTAAAGTTGGGCCATTGACAAGGTTTGTTTGGGCAGGTTGATTGTTGGGGCACTTACAGAGGTTGGGTGATCGTAAGTGGTGAAGGGGCAGGCAGGGGAGTTTTGGTACAATAGATGTTTAGTTTTATAAGCTTATGTGTTATGCATTAAATTATGATATTGTATTTTTGTAATGTAATGTTCGGGTGGGGGCGGGATTTCAAATAACTGAGGGGCGGGGGTTGGGAGTAGGGGTTAGGTAAGTGTTTTATTTAGTGAGGTTTAGTTTTGTAAGGCATTAGCCGGGGAGATTTTTAATTGTTATGTGCACCTGTTCCAATAAAGCAGCCTTTTACACACACAGAAGTTGTTTGTGGTCTGCTCCCCCCCACCCCTCCTTCCCAAATTGTATTTAGCGTTTTTGCTATATCACTGAAACAATCCAATAGGACTTTACAGACGGTGGATGAACATACTACATTCGCAACTTATATTTAACATGATCATTCGTAGTGTAAACTGAAAAGAAGCGCAATCATTGGGAGATCTTGTTACATCATAGTGTTTCAAGTTGGAGACTGTCAGTTCTACCAAGATGTTCACACCCGCCTGCCATTTGAGGTTTGCTTTCAGATAGTGGGGCTTGTTATGTTTCAAGGCAGAGCTGAACCTACAGCCGGCTTGGATGGAACCTGTTTGAGTTTAGTTAGTACTGGAGTAATATGAGCAAATGTTTTCAAGTAAGGGTGCAGCTGCATGGAAGACTGAGGGAGGTTTCTGGTCTGCCCTGAGACTAGGGACAATATAAATCCTATATTTCAGTTGTGAGATGACCATTGCCTGAAAAAAATGCTTTAGAAATGTGAGTTATTTATCAATTCACAAGGAAGATCCGCTTACTGATATGTCAACTCACATTCTTACGTTATTGTATGGCACCGTGTGCAGAGTCAAAAAATGGCAGCAACTATGTAAATATTGTTGATAATATGACTGCAGTGGTCCGTGCAATAGATCTCATAGGAACATGAAATAGGTCTGATTGCACCAACAGAGTCGCCCACATCAAGCCCACCAAACTCACAAGATCCTCCAAAAATGCCAGCTGATACACCACGGAGCTAACAGCCATCAACCACAAATGCAAGCGGCTAAAGAGTAAATGGCACACTAGCAAGGAGCCCAAAGACAGTGCCACTTTCAAGTCATCCCTCAACTAATACTACCAACTCCTGAAAGAGACAAAAAGGAATGCCCTTGCGGACCGAATCGAAGCCAGTTCCAACCACAGCAAAGAACTCTTCAACATCGTGTGTTAACCCCTCAGCCACCGAAAACCTCATCACCAATTCACATGAACTCTGCGACACCCTGGCAGACTTCTTCCATGACAAGATCTACACATCTACAAAAACCTGAAAACGCAACTCACTGCCACTAACATACTTAGCCTCCCTACTGCTGCGGACCCAAAGCCTGACCACTTGCTCACCACTTGGGACCAGATCACCACACAAGATACCACAGCCAACATGAACTCCATCCAGGTCTCCTTACTACTGTAGGACCGCCCTGAACGTTGGACAGCATTTCCCTCACAGAAAAGGACATATCAAAGCCCTGGGCCATAGTACTAACACATGCGTCTCATGTACTAGCGGCTGCTTTACTAAACGAGGGTCCATTGCTCAATAGGTTGGGGATTCCAATGGGTTGTGTCCAGCACAAACTACGTACTAGGCCTTTCTGGCAAAGGATTTTTTCCAGTCACTGTCCACTATTTACGTCACCCTGAACTAAATTGGGGGAATCATACTACACATTGATCTCAGACTCCACATCGTACATCATACATTACGTCTAGCTGCTGCAATACACAGAGAGTAAGACTCTACATCGTACATCAAATATTATGTCTAGAACCAATACTTCAACGCCTTTACGCCTTAACAGCTGTTGTAATACACAGAGAGTAAGCATTGAGAAAGTTACATTCATGTAAACGAAACACGTGTGAGCTATCATCAGCTGTTCGCCAACCACCACAACCAGGAAGGCCCTAAGATTAGGACCTCCAGTTTGGCCACTACTATTGACTTGGCTTGTAGTGCTCGATTGTTTTGTCATACATGCACATACTATGATTATTTTATGTATTAATTTCTGAATTTCACATATTTTGGGGTGTTATGTCTCAAAACTCTTGCTAAGTACCATGCCATGAGACTGAATGGAGACAACATTAAATTGACAAATATTTGAGAATTTGATGCTCTCTTTTCTCTTCATTTGATATATCCCTAATATTCCCCAATTGATGAAGTAATTGTTGTTGTAGAATTCTCAGTATTGGCTATTCTGCTAAGTCCAATTCGTATATTGTTAGAAATCACTTTTTAGAGTGCCGAGGTACAACCATTCTTTACAATGAACTCCATCCACATAGGAGCTTCCAGTGACCCCTGTCCCCACCACATCTTCAACCTCAGGAGAAAGATGATCACCAATGATCTCACCACCATTTTCAACGCATCCATCACTGCGGCCACCTTCCCTGAAGAATGGAAACACACAGAAGTCAAACCTGTTCTCAAGAAACCATCTGCAGACCCCAGCAAACTCAAGAACTGCTGTCCCATCTCTCTGCTCCCCTTTCCCGCCAAAAGTCAGCGAAAAGGCCATCAACCGAACACCTGGAGAACATCAAACTTCTGGACATCTCAGAATCTGGATTCCGCACCAACCACAGTACAGAAACCACCCTGATTGCGGCCACTGATGACATTAGAACCCTCCTTGACCAGGGAGAAACAGCACCCCTGATTCTCCTCGACCTCTCAGTAACATTTGACACTGTATCCCACCTCATCCTCATGAAGAGGCTTCACCACATCGGAATTCATGGGGATGCCCTGAGATGAATTACCTCCTTCCTCACTGGAAGAACCCAGAGGACCCGCCTACCTCCTTTCACCTTGGAACCCAAGATCATCATCTGTGGCGTCCCCAAGTCCTAAACTATTCAACATCTATGTAACGCCTTTGGCCAGCATCATCAGAACTGTGGAAGGGATGGGCAGAGAAAGAAGTGAGGAGGCTGAATGAGTTTCTTAATGTTGCCGTATTTTATTGTCAGGTTAGTTAATAGGTTGGCTGATTTCAGTAAGAAATAATCTCATCCAACTTTCTCCTTCTAGATAGTCTGCTTCATCCAGGAAGGTTACACCCGGAGGCTCAAAAACAAAGAATAAATGGTGGTAAGTATATCTGTTTCCTCCGGATCTGGCCAGGATAGATACCTTCACCAAACGCTTGTGGCAGCGCGCCCTGAGTATGTGTCACAAAGTGAAAAGAGGAATAATATTAAAAGCAAAAAAATGACAGCACTCTCCCAGTTTGACGGCTCTTCTAGCTGTCTCTTCTTTCTTTTGGTATTTTGAAGTGTAGGAGAAAAACCTACACTGACCTCGAGTGGGCGACCTCTAACTACTTTTATCGGGTTCTAGTTTCATTGACCCAATCTTTTGAGCTTTTCATAACAGAAGGGCTATGTTTTGCATAGCAAAATATAGTCATTCTATTATGTCTTCGAAATTTTAGAAGGACTATATATGGCAATGCAAACAATGATTTACCATAGTCCGTCCTACCCGCTTTTGTTGGAAAACATAAAGCACTTTTGGGGTGGTGTCAGAACAGAAGCCAGTTGGAGAGAAGATGCACCCAGAACTGGATTGGAGTGATCAAAGAGGAGGGTTTGCTCATTTCCCTGACCACACCACTGAGGTGGGCACACAGTTTCTACACAGAGGTAAACAGGCTGTGACAAGTAGACAGAGGGGTACTGTGGAACTGTTTACAGTTGGACACACAGGGACTGTTGCCAAAGTGCATAGAGTTACAACGGGGAACTTTTCCCCTCTTTGGTTAGTCAAGGGCCAGGAGTCACTTTCACCCATTGGCTAGTACCGGACAGAAATGTGGCACCCAGGGACAAACTATTCAGAACATTATGGACCTGTAGGAGACAGAAGGCCTGTACCTGCTTTTGGGTCCTGTGAGGAGACATGAACAGCTGGACCTGCTTCCACTTCTACCCAGGACAAAGAAGTGGACTCCAAGGATCAATTGTTTACACCTCTCTTAAGCTACTGGAACACAAAAAGCTGCAAGAAACTACTCTTTCTGAAGAGTCTAGCTGACCAGTTCCAGCTGGACCTGCCATGGACCCTGCTGGTGGCTTCTGCTGGAGAGAGTCTTGATCCTCAAGTGCTGCTCCTGAGGTCCTGGGACCTTTGGCTGTGTCAACGTGTACACCTCCTAACATCTGGAGAAACCTGGGATTTCAAATTATTTTGGGTTAAAAAAACATTTGGAGGCCTGGACAATCTGCCAAATCAATTCGACAAACGTGAGTTGCTACTGAGTCAAAGATTCAGGTTACTTCTTTTGGACTACCATATTCATGGTGGTGGTCTGTGGACTTCCAGACCAACGGTCCACCTGCCATATTTCGACTATGGCGGTCGGACCGTCACAATACCAGTGCCATCAACAAGGATTCACGATCCCTGGCCGTCTTGCAGCGTTCTGAGTCTGGTTATATACTGCTGGTGCTGCTGAGGCACTGCCAAGCATATTACTAGTTTCCTCACTACCACCGTTTTCATGGTGGTGCGACTGCCATGAACAGTATGGTGGTGAGGAAACAAAGGGGGCCCTATAGGGCCCTCTGTTGCCTCTGCACCAGGGGAAACATGCAGGGGGGCACATAGTGAGCCCTCCTGTCTGCATTCACCCCGGATTTATGCAGGGCATTGACTTGACAGTCCATGGCCTGCAGGAATGTGCAATGGCATTCCCACTGCAGTTCCTTGGTAAGGCTAAAGTATGAGTCTTCACACTGCACTGTCAATGGCTAGATGTCGCAGGGCCTCCCGAACTGGGTTCCAGTTGGAATCCGGCAGGCGGTCTATTTATGGCTTTGGCTGTGTGGCAGGAGGGCGCTGGAGTGGAGGACTGCTGCCACACAGCCAAAGTTATACTAAGGCCCTAAATCCAAAGGTAGAAGTCTTCAGGGAGTAAAAGGTGCTGCTAGTATTTGGCTGGTGAGTTTCTTCCTTGGGCGCATATTTTGAATTTCTCCCACTTAGAGTAAGCTGCTTCACCGAGACCTCATCCAATAGCTATCAGACCTTGTGAAACTCTTCGTGGCCACAGCCTGCTGCCATGTCCCTCTGATGATATTTAACTACCATTTCAGAGAATACGTCAGAATGTAAAACTCTTCAGCACTGGGTCAAATCTGGTTTCTGTATCCAACCCGGGCTCCATCGTATTCTGCCATAAATTGCATGTAGGACACAGTCAAGTGCAACCAGATTACTGCTGTTGGTGCCTAACACTTTTTAGTGTAATTTGTTTTATTGAAAAATAAATATTTTTGTTGTGTTGGTATCATTTTGTTCAATAGATAATTCTCCATTTTGATAAATTAGAGTGGGGTTTTTATTGTGCTGAATTTTCAGCTTTTTAGCTGTTTGATACTTCTAAATGCTTTACACATTTTCTTAAGTTAAATCTGACTGCTCTATGCCACAGCTACCAGGGGCTGATCTCTGGTTTAAATTGCTGAAACCTTTTGCATGATATAAAAAGTATAGTGACCTTAGTACTTGTTGAGGACTACCGTCCACCCCAACTAATAAACCACTTTTTCACAACTTGGATTGACACCCCCTTATATACAAATAATGATGTAAAATATAAGTTCCAACCGTGGAGTGGAAGATGTTGTCAGGTCATGTTCCCTCTCCTTTTGAACACTCCGTACTGAAATCCGTTCTGGACCAGACATGCTGAAAGCTCGTAAACAACTAAAAACCTGGCTTTTCACCATTTAGGTCTTTTAAATTATTCAGCTATTCATTCCTGCAACAGAGCCAAGAGACTTTACTTAAGGGAGAAAGTGTGCTTTTCAAATACTCATCAGAAAAAATAAGTAAACATCTATATTTAGGAACTCCAGATTGCGTGCAGCAAACGTGTTCAGCTTAAATTGCTATGATGGCAAATAGAGAACATTTTAGTATGTTACTGAAACTTGTCACATGAATAAAAGGATTGTGCCTTTTAAAGATTAAAGTTATGACAAGACCTGGGCAATATATTGTTTGGCTTTCATTTAATTGTTGACTGTATCTCAGTTTCTAAACCACAGGAACCTTCAAATGTATGCCTTGCCTTTTCGTCTGAAAGACTAAAAATTTAGGTTCATTGCATTAAAAAAGCTTATTGTAAGTTCTAACTCCTGAGATTCTTGGATAAAAAGCAATACTGGTCAGAAGCATTGCCTAGTTGCACCTGACTTCACTGAGTCCTGAAACACTGTCTTGACAACATCTGCCCAACTACATTTGTAGGAGAATGTAGGGCAACACAGTTAACCATAAAAAACCTAAGCAGTCCTTCAAACAATAATTATGAAGAGTTAGATATGTTACTTGGATTCAAGGTTGTTAATTGATAAGTCTTTGTGTGTACAAACAAGATACCCCCTAAAAAAGCACTTAATAAGGTCTAGGATAAGGGGGGAAAAAAACAACAAGGATTACAATGTACTGTCCCACCGACCAGAATTGCTTCCTATGGGGCCACAATTAGCTCCCAAAGCTTGCCATATTGAAAACAAATCTAGGAAATTAGACCATGATGTCCTTGCATCAATTTGTTTTTATGACTTATCAATTTCTTTTATTTTGATTTTTTATTTCTTTATATATTTTGCTCAATAGAAAAAATGAATACAAACAATACATACGGTGCTGTTCAATTCTATTTACAATACTATACAACGTAGATAGAACGGATGATATTGATTCATTTTATTTCATGCATAAAAACCTTCTCAAACTTTGAGACACAAGGAACCATTTCCATATATATACATTTTAAACAATATTGCACCCCCACTGTAACCGAACCACTCATTCTTCATGCTCATACTCATTCATTCCCTCATTTTTAACATCCATGTTTGTTCCAACCCCTATTTACAATCATTGCCTGGGAACAACGGGGAAGTGACTATTTTCCTCATCAGTTGGTGTGTTATAAGTCGGAATCTTGCATATTCCGGTCTACGATTGTTTCGGTGGAAAGTACGCAAGGACTCCATCTTCTTTAGGACCACCTGGGATAGTACCACCTGGAATGGCAAATCAACAAAGGGGGTATCTTATAGAGCCTTGTCTAGTCTACTTTGAGCCCAAGCTCTAGGCATGTCTTGAACCAGAATTTGGTTTTAGTCCATATTCAGAAGACTACAACTTTGCTTTGAATTTCTTTCTGTGCTTTCAGCACATTTAGCATATCATGTGTGGGTTAACAACTTAGGTCCTAATCCCCATCATCTTATTTAGGGCTGACATTCAATCCTTGATGCCACGGAGGTCTGGCTCTCAAAAACGTTTTAATAAATAAATAAATAAATAACTTATGAAGTTATCCAAATACATGTGCATAATTCTTAAGTGTGAGGTTATATAACATGTGCAGATAACATAATCTCAGTGCAAGTTCAGCTGACAGACTATACATAGGAATCTATCTAAACCTGCAACACATAAAAACAGTGCTACACGGATAAGTTATTCAGAAGTTCCCAGGGTAATGTATCAATTAGTAGTAATGCTAAAGAGAACAGCATCAGACACTTTGTAAGCCTAAAAACTGTCAATGTTTTTACCCTCCTACGTAATTTTCTGAGTCTCCATTAGGGCCATCAAAGATAATATTTCAGCTGATAGATACCAAAGTTTTAATGAGATATAAATACAATAAAATAAATCGTTTTGGCCCTACAACACCACCAATGGGTCAGTGTATCAGTTCTAACATTTTGCCAGAAAGAATATCATGTTTCAATAGCAAAAGCGTAATAAAACAAAATAAAAAAAGTCTTCACTATAAGTTAGAATCAAATGCCTGCTTCTGATTATAAATAAACCTGTTCCAACTAATATGAATGGCAACTTATTGTGTATGGTATTAAAAAGTGAGATGAGGCTCATTGAGGAAAAATGTATGTATTGCAAAGCGTAGCAATGTAAGTATTCCAGGAATTTCCATTTTTTTATGGAGAACAATCTGTTTTGAACAAGTAAACTTTATTCCTTTGAAATCCCATAACTGAAAAGATTTTTTAAAAACTTTACCGGAAGGGAGCAGTGCAATGCCTGACCAGAAAAAATAATGCCAGACTTCAATATATGAATTACCATTATAGTTATACATTTGAATGAGATAGGCAAATTAAATCATTAGCATTATTATTAGAACAATTTTGAACGATGCGCCGAAGCAGGACTAATAATTGCTGATATAAGCCTTCTGCTCCAACATTCCAATTTTTGTTTTTCTGTTTATACCTTTTTAAATTAGAACATTCCATTCTCAGAGGGTGGAATATTATAATAGCCTTAGAGCTCTTCTGTCTCAGGCTTTACTGGTTTTACAGGCCATTCTTTTGTTATAAGCCCTTGCCTACGGCTCAGGCCGATAACGTTGGTTCAGGGACTTTAACAACTGATGTAGCCGTCTGCAGCAGTCTATAAGGCTATATTATTGACTGTTTGTGGTTTATTAACAACATTATAGCAAGTAAAGAAAAAGGAAAGACGTCCTTTAATCAGCAATAGAAAATAAACATTGTCCATGTACATCTACAAACACCTTCTAACTTCCTGATTTTTAGTTCTAGTCTGGAGACAGTTTTAGCTGTTTTGCTAGTCTCCTGTAATCAAACAAATCTTATTTAGAAAATACAGAGGGGGTGTAGGTTAGCCTTTTTCATCCATTGATTCATTCAGCTTTCTTCCACATTTTGCTTTTCCCTCCCAAACAACGTACAACATAGGGCAATCGATCAGCACACTTAAGCCATTGGCTTCCTGCACTGCGAGTGACTGCGTTTTGCCTACTAACAAAAGTATATCGATCTAAAATTAGTGGACATCACCACCAGAGCAGACAGGCCAGTACTTCACTTTGACAATGCTTTTTTCTTTCCATTCTTTATCGTTTTTAAATGTTCTATTAGTCATTCTCGTGTTTTTCAAACTATGCCTTCAGATTACAGTAATACAAAACCAATAATACATTACCTTTGTATCAATAAGAATAAAGTCTTTATAAGATGTGAATTCAAATTAAAAAGTGTTTCTATACCGGCTGTAAGTACATTTCCCTGCTAAAACTACCCAATACTTTGTACTAAATTATGAGATCGTTTTTTGTATTTAAAAAAGTTTATTGCTAGCATATGACTGACACAACATTTTCTTTTTTTCTTCTATTTAATTTTTTAACATATTTTTATTGTAGATTTTTCTAAAACAAATCCCACGGAACGGGGAACCAGAAACAAAAAAACGTAGACATATCGTGTCCATTCTCAATACATTACATTTTGCCATTGTCATGAATATGTTGCTAGAATATGAATTTACCTTGAAAAACCAAAAGACAAGAGGAGTTTGGCAAAAGAGGAATAGTTGGTTTATTTCAACGCTTCGGCCAGGAAACATCCACAGAAATGGGTCTGAGGACTGTCTCAACATACATTCGCCATTATATACAGTCTTTGGATCATCGTAAAAAAAATGTGATCATATTTCAGAAATAGGAATATGGGCCTAGTCATGGAGTGCAAATCAGGCCATCTGATAGTAAATGTAGGTGGGCCTTGGCCTTGCGTAGATACAATAAGGGCCAATGGGTGAAGTATCTAGATGTCTGGTATGGGGAGCACGTGATCTAGGCATGTACTGTGTGTGTTTTGCTCTGATCGACTGAGTGTCCCTAACTTCATTTGGCATCTAACTTTATGGTATTTTGGGAACACAGCTACCCTCTAGCCATATGTGCTGTATTGGGGTCAATCTCCTGGGACTGTTGTGGTGTTGCTTCCTATCTGTGGAACTAATCTGAGTTTTTCCTCTTCACATGTTTGGCCGGCTGGTTATGTGTCCCCTCCCACCTGTGATCTGTCAAGAAGTAGCCTCAGGCCAGGGTCGCAGTGCCTGCCTGACCATCTATTTCTTACTTGGGGTTGATGGAGAGGTCATCTCTGGAGATTTTTACAACAGTGACTTGATCTTGTTGTTGAATTTACATGTGTTGTTGCGTAGATTGACATCAATATTAATATTCCCCTCCCTATTTGAATTTTCAACTACCTCATTTATGCCACACTGCATGACAATCACATTGTTTGGGGTTTGTGTTTCTGTTTCGATTACTACTACTTCTCTATTAATTGCATTATACCCACTTTGAGGACTGCGTTTTTACAACATGAAACCCCTAATTGTAGGAAATCACACAAAACAGTACAATAATGAGTACCATCAGCAATGAAGTACACAGTCCCGCAAACTCTTTATACCATTCCTGCTTTGGGCCACTACCCTCCTTACGCATGTCTGTTTGTAATTGATGCAGTGTTTGGATGGCAAGAGTGAGCAACTTGTTATCCATGTCATTTTCTGGGATGAAAGTACAGCAGGATGCGCCAATCTTGGAACACACCCCTCCCACCATTGTGGTCATCAAGCCTAATACAGATCGGTATTGCATCACCATGAGGCGAATGGCTCTTAGTTCTTCCTTGATTGTGTTAAGGCTAAACTCATGACTGCTCATCATTTTCAGCAGCTCCCACCAGGTAATTTGTAACCAGCGGGCATTTGATCTGCACAGTAAAAAAGGTTACAGACCCTCCTGCATTTACTTGTGTGTCAGTAAATATTCAGAATTTTTTCCAGAATGTCCTTGTACTGATCCCAAACAAAATAATTGGCAGCTCTTTTTATTCTCGAGCCTGATGCAACAGAGTTGTTTTCTTCTGTAGCGGATGTTGGTACTACTCTGGCAGCTCTTCTCCAGGAATGATCAGGGTCGGGTGTGTATGATGATGAGGGAGCAAAGCCCACACCATCTGGGATGAGCTGAGCATATGCAAATTTCACAGACTGCCAGTACAGATCCACCTGCGTGGAGGTGCCCAATTGCATGTCTGGTATGTGCAGTATTGTTCCGCAGTTCTAATTCCTGCGAAGTTGAATCGTTCCTTTGCCTCTGAACCACAAGGAATACAGTGAAAGTTTCCACACAAGTAGTGGCTACCGTTTCCCCGCCAACCACCTGTAACTATCTTTCTCAGTTTCCCGTATTTCCTGACAGGGGTTATATATGCATGGAATTTAATCCTCCCCTACATGACTCATTTCCCTTTGTATCGAGGTGGATGGCCCTACACTGGAACTCCATGTCTGACGTCCATTTGTTATTAATGAAGACTGCAACTCACATGCTAAGGGCCACTCTGGCACTACAGGCAAAAGCGGGAGTGGATGTGTTTGTGCAGTAGTTTTGCTACCTCCATAAATTTATTTTTCAGGAAATCATTGGGGCCAAACAGTATCCTCCCCTATGGTGCCCTACCTGCGCATCCTATCTAGCTATGTTTTAATCTCACTAGGCTCAGTGTAAAGGTGTAGTGCTGTGCTCTACATAGTTCTACTCCGTTAGGTTGTTTCTTGGCCTTAATCCGACATAGGTACAGGAGGAGCAGGCATGTTGCTCTTTTGGGGGCTACCTCTTGAGATAAATTAAGCCTGTCTGTGCCTACTGCATGTGGTATCAGTGAACATCCATAGCATGACCTGGCTGATGTCTGGCGTCCACAGTGGTCATGTGCTGATACTAAGTGTTGTGAAAGAGTGCGCTGTGTAGTGCATGTGGAATACTAGCGTTGGGTTCAGTGTAATTGTAAAATGGTGTGGGGGTGGACACTGAGCAAGCATTTTAGAAATGTCTGGGATAGGCGCCAATTAACTAAACAGATTTCTGGCTACAGAGGAATGTGACCACACCCATACTAAACAGAGGGTATAAAAAGGTACAATAATAGATAACTTTTGAAACATTGCAGGTCTTGGGGTGTTTTTCACAGAAGAAACCTGTAGTCTTCTGGCGAATGGGGGTTTCCTTTGCTTTGGTGAAAGTGCTAAAACTAGTTTGTTTGCAAATATCCATAAAAACACAGTCCGCTGGCAGGCCGCTGTAAAGTTGGGGCACTTGTGGGTCGACTGTAGACCTGTTGGATAAGCACTGTTGTTTGTAGGTTAGTTTAGAAACGCATGCATCCTTGTGTATTATCCTATTCCAACCTTGGGGTTTCCTGTGTCATTCCTTTCTAGAGTTTTGCTCTCTTTTTTATTTTATTTGCACAATTTTAGTGGGCTACCGGAAGGTGGCCCCAATTGTGGTAATTATTAAAAAATTCAGTTGTGAATGGTTATTCATGGGTCGCATGGGTCTTTTACTCATGAGCCCTTGTCTCTCCCTTCTCACCACAACAGGAAGGGACATTTCAGTAAGCGGGTGATCTCGTCTTTTAAGCTGCTTATTATGGGTGTCTCCAGTCTTCTAGCCTCCTACTTTCCCCTAAAGTACGCAGAGGAAATTTTTATTGATGCGGGCGGTGTCTTTGACCTATGCATGAGCAGGGCGATGTAGAAGAGGGGTAGATTGCAATTGAGTGTTTGTTAATGCTCGCACCGCGCTCTGACACGTGGCGTGCAACGTGATTCTTTCTAGTAGCGCCAGGTGTCCTGGTCACGCCTTTTTTCTTGCAAGCTGTTTTAGGCTTCTTTTTTGCAGGTATTTTGGGCACTTCCCTAGGCTTTCATGTGATTTGGTTATTTCAAATGTTGTGTACTGGAGTGGGTCAAAGAGCAGCCCTGCAGCTCCCATGTGTTTTTGCTGTGGCAGTGTCAGAGATTGGGCTTACTTCTTCCTTTATTCAGTGTGTGTAAGGCCTGGTGTGCTGTCAGCTTGGTCACTAGGCCGGTTACAGTGGTGAGCCTATTTTGGAGCACCTCTCACGGAGCTGTGATGGATTTTTCCGGCATTCCCTCTCCCTTCGACTACGCCCCACCCTAAATTTGTGGGCCTGCTGTCCCCATCTGGTGCCAGGCTTCCAAAACTGGGACATGCTACCTACGATGTTTTGGACACACATGACCCGACGAGTAGGCTTAGAGTGTTTTGGAGAACTTTAAGGGAAAGGATGAGGCAGGATTTTGCTCAATTGGATAGCCCGGTGCAAGAGACAAACTTCACTGGACTTCACCCAATGCAGGTAGAGGACTAGGATGATCAATTGTTCTGATAAGCTTCCTACTGACTTAGCGCCATGCATGGTTTGTGAATGGTCAGAGTTTTATGGTTGGCACAATTATCCCAATCGCGTGGGAAATCTAGCTCCTGGTACTGGAATATCGTCTTATTTGTTTAACTAAAAACGGGACTCCATTAGCCTGGAGGCAGTTGAGGTTTATGGTCCGTTCGACTTAGGGCCAGTCCTAGTGACTTGGGTGAGGGCACCTTGGTGCCTGTTTTTATGCTCTAATCGGAGAAGCCGCCTGGTCTCTCGTCAGACTGCCCTCCCCGCAGGGCTGGGCCAGCCAATCCAGCCCCAGGGGATCAGCAGCACAGTGGGCCCTAGGCCTTTGTGAGCACCCGAATGGTGGACTCTAGTGCGAATTCCCAATCAACACAACATACAGCAGCCTTGAGTTTCCCAAACGCAAGTAAAGACTTGAAATTCCTATTGTTGTCTTACTACTCTTTTTTCTGAAATGTGTATTGAGGTGTGCGTGAAGTGCATGTTCTGCATTGGGGGTTTGAATCTACTGCTTATTTGAGTTTTGTGTTGGTGCGAAGGTATTACCTTCAAGGACAGTTACCGCTCCCTGCTGTGGTTACAGCCACTGTCCCTATTGGGCTGTTTTCCCTGCCGGTTGCTGCTGTGGCCATGTGTTCCACCAGCCACCTGGTACTTGTTGCAGTGGTGTGGTGATTTTGCTGTAGCTTAATATAAGGTGCATTCAAGTTGGTCTTGGCTTCATTTTGTGAATCGGGAGTTTGCAGGGACTGGCCTATGTTTAGAGATTATTGCTCATGATTCACCTTTAACCTGCATCGTTTGGCCACGTGGACCATTCTGTGGCAACAGAAACATTCCCTGAGGTTTGGTCTGGCTGCTGCCAGTCTCCCTGACTCTGCCGAAAAGACTGGGTAAGAGCCCTCTGGGGTTCTGAGACAGATCCCCCTTCAAGACTGGTGCCATTTGCATGCTTGCGGCCAAGGCGGCCCCCTCGAGGATGGTCTTTTTCAATTTGTGTTGGATCAGCTTAGGGGTGTCTGTTCGGGCTTGCTCCTGTTTTTCCTTGCCCTTTTCCGGTTTCTTTTTGTAGTAGTGTAATTTGTGGGACTGTATTTCTCGCCTGGATTTGGTGTGTAATCCGACTACACTGTCGAGTCCACTCTGAATTTCTGTGGGCAGCTACTTTTTGAGGATGTTACAGAAGAATGTGACCTGGGGGCCTGAGTCGGTCCATGGCTGTCCTCTCTCCTGTCCCAACCGTTCTCTCATTCTGTCCAAAAAGTCAGTTACAGTTTCCCCAGGTTTGATGCTTTCTGCCATCAATCCTCCTACATCTAGGCAGTCAGGGAACATTTCCCTCAGGGCTGTTCATATTTGGTGCCTGAAAGAATGGAATGCAGTCCCACCATGATCGGTGTTGTTCAGCGTGACTGCTGAGATGAGGGCTCGGGTGAACACTGTGTTGGTCTGTTTCCTAATGAGGTTGCTGACTTTAACTTCTCCGGTCATAATAATACAAAATTTCTACTCTAATCGTGGGGAAATATGTACACAGCTTTATGCAGGCACGAACTATGTACTATGAGCTCAGCTTTCGACAAAGATGCATCAAAAACAGATTTTTCACAAAAAACAAAACAGCAATGCATATGAAAGGGGACAACCTGAAATAAAGTGCAATGGTTGAAATCAAAACTGTGAATTTTTAGCAGCGGAATAGCAGATATGGAGCAAAAGTTTGAGAGAATGGCGACTTGTTCATACGTACATTAGGAATTAACAAGACGCAACGTTCAACATAAAACGCAGTTGCAATAATTTACCAGCACCACAACATCAATACCCAAAACATTGATCATGTAACATCTGAACACTGAAATGACAAGAGAGAGCAATAAAAAAGGACAGAATTGTTTTGGGACTTTGTTGAAAAATACCTTAGGCAGCTCTTTTTGCATGCTGCCCAATGACAAGGGGAGACTTTGCGTGAAACACAGGACTAAGTGAGCCCAATAGTCTGTCAATTTCAGCTCTGGGCCAAAGTTAGCAACAATTTATTTGAAGAAGAAGGAACAACTTCAATCCACAAGCCCTGCTTGGCCAATCACAAGTTACAACTAGTCTCCAAGATCCAATCTTTGCCTAACCTCTGAATTACACCCTATGTCACACCAAGGGGTCATGCATTCCTTCTGTTACACCCAGTGGTCCAAGCAAATAACACCTCTCACTTCTTCCAGATACTACCTGTGTTAAGAAACCAGCAGCACTGAGAAAACACTTTAGACTAAAAAATAAGACCATGGTGTACGCCATGTATCACACCCAGGGCCTTTATGTGCCTTCTGTGTTACGCCCAGTGGTACAAGCAGTAAGGCCTACACCCCTATATCACACTCAGGGAACAAACGTACTGACTGTGCCAAGCCCAGTGGTCCAAACGAAAAACAACCTGCACCTTTCCTAGCTTGTTTGCTGTCGAAGAAAAGTGACCACCACCGGATCGCCTCAGAGGCCGCCTTGCGACTATTTAGTAAGGACCCATGAAGTGGGCAATATGTCAGATTCCTGGTAGTGGCAGGGCGCTCAGGTTACATTTTTTTCTGCTTCTTCTTACTTGCTATATGTTAATGCTGGGGCTAAGGTTCAGATGTAGTTTCTTACCCACTGAGAGCAGCTTCAGGGAGGACCTCTTCCCCGCAGATTCAGTATAACTTTCAATCTTCCTTTATTTATTTATTTATTTTGAAAGTTTTATATAGCGCGAACAGGATCTTTGCAGATATCAGAGCGCTTTACACGGCTGGGAATGCCAGCAAGAGAGTGGGGTTACACATAAGTAGTACAGCAAATCAATAATACAAGTATAACAGTTAAATGTGTGCATA
The DNA here is from genome assembly GCF_964263255.1 of Lissotriton vulgaris. Classification (NCBI taxonomy): domain Eukaryota; kingdom Metazoa; phylum Chordata; class Amphibia; order Caudata; family Salamandridae; genus Lissotriton; species Lissotriton vulgaris. The sequence continues at coordinate 407,939,097 of NC_141694.1, read as the reverse complement.
GTTAGTCAGTGGAATCAATAATACAGGTAAGATACATATTCATAGAGTTCGAACAGCGAGTTAAATGTGTGCGTAGATAGTTAGTAGCGACAATAATTCAGGTGAAATACATAGTCGCGGTGTTACTCCAACTCAAAATGGCTCAAGGTGAAATACATAGTCATAGAGTTCGAACAAAGTAATACAGGTCAGAGTAGGGTCTTTCCAAATCCAAGCTAATAGGTCAAGTGTATTTGGCCATAAAAATAGCTTTTACTTTTTTGCTTTTCTGAGCAGATGTGAATCCGCTTGGGTGGGGTCCTTTTCCTTCGGCTGCAGTCGGCTTGAAGAACCAATCTAGTCTATCTGGATCACAAAAATGTTGCTGGAATATGAATTTACCTTGAAAAACAAAAAGAAAAGAGGCGTTTGGCTAAACAGGAACAGTTGGTTTAATTAGACGCTTCAGCCGGGAGAAAGTCACCAGACCCGTTTCTGTGGAAGTTTCCCAGTCGAAGCGTTTAATTACACTAACTGTTCCTTTTTTGCCAAACGCCTCTTATTTTTGTTTTTTTCAAGGTAAATTTATACTCAAGCAACAAATACATCATCTGGCAGGCATTCACACCTACATGAGAAACATTCAATATGTGTTTTGCACTTCCTTCTTGGGGTAACCCACCCCACCGCCCTGATCTTACTCACTCATGCTGTCAGACGCCCTTGTCTGGCATTACTATTCTGCATCTGCTGCCACCCTTCAGAGGCCCCACACTTTGTCAAATTTTCCGAGACCACCCCAGCATTGATAAACTAATTGTTCACCCTCATGCACCAATCCATATTAGATTCCCATTCACACACTGTCAGGAGTGTAGCACCACTTCACCTGAGGATCTAATCTCGGCAAGCTACCATCAGAGTAACATCACTGAAAATCATTGGGTATCTTTCTAATGTTTGCTCTCCCCAGATTCCCAGGCTCACCAGCTGTGGCATGAGATCTGTTATTTCCAACACTTTCAAGGTCCTGCACCATATCCCTTCCCAGAATGGCTGAATCTTAGAGCAGCCCAAGAGTGTGTTTAGCAGTGTGCCCCTCTGTCCACATCCACGCAATCATAGGTTGGATACATTCCTTCCCATTCTGAATAACCTTGTTTTTGGTAAAGTATGCCCTATGGAGCCCTTTTAGCAGGATCATTTGAAACTTGTCTTATCGCCACCTGACGGGGATATCGGCATGCTGCTCCCCAATAGTGATCCTCCAGTTTACCCAGGTCAGTTCCCATTTTCCCCGCAGAATGTCTAGCGAGGAGAGACTGTTATGTAACAGCGCAAAATAAATTTGGGATACTGCGTGGCTGGTATGAGATGCCCTCTACATCCCGTATTCTAGAGGTGTTTCGTCTTGTATCTCACTCAGTAACTCTTTATGCTGACCTAGGATTAATGAATGTGTGCGGGTACTGCACTCTATTAATCTTCTTTGTACGTTTGTGCGATATGTGAGCTGTGTTAGATTAGTGCCTGCTCACTTGCGTAACTAGTTGTATGTGGCCTGGCTCCCAAAAGGCCGCCAGGACTCTAACACGCACTACTACAAATTGAGTACTCCTTTTATACGTTTCAATTCAGTTTTATCATGATATCAAATCAAATCATCACATTTCTCTCATTGTTAGTACATGCGTTGAAGTTACTTACAATATAGTCAATTACATTTGCGTTACATAAATGTACATTCAAACAATAGTTTCAAAATACAATAAAACCCAATGCATTTCGGGGCATCAGCCCCTTCGTCAGGGGTCTGTTTAAAAAGAAAAAGGAAACATAGTTACTTTTGGTGCTTTAAGGATTCAGTGTTGCAATAGCGTTTACAGCTTGTGGTATTTACTGATTTCGTGCATTTCTTACCTTGTGTGCGAGGTAGCTCAACAGGTGTTGTGCTATGCAGTTTGTAGCGTAGCTATAGTGAATCTAAAAGGAGGAGATTATGTAGGTCACTTGCTAATTTATTAAACTGTGTGCAGAGTTATTAGTACTTATTTCACTAGTTAAATTATTTTACCTGAATCTTGCTTGCTTAATGAATATCTGTAAGAAAAAATATATTTTGTCTTGCGGTCACTTCAAAAGGGGTACCCAAAATAATCAGGGTCATAAGAAAAAGCATATCTTGGTGATATATAGTGTTCACCTGTGAGTCTTCTATTTTCACGTCAAATAGTTACCTTGCAGAATTAAAACAAGGGAAGTTCCATTGAACGTTATCGCGTACGTTAGGGGATTTTGTAGCTTTGTCTTCAAGTTTGCAAATAAAGTTTTTACCTGCGAGCCTCTGTAAAAGTGGGTTGGTCTCGCTAGTCAATCGTATGCGTTTGACTGTAAATAAAAATGAAAGCAATCATTAGCCTGTTGCCGATTTTCAAAGCGGCAGAATGCACGCTGTTTCGTAATTATAACATGTTAAGCGAAAAGCGCTTTGGGCTTACCGCTTCGAAAAACGATGCTGCTCTATGCGGCGTCTCAAGTCGTGTGTGTCGACCGGGGCTAACTTTCTACACTACTAGTCCCTTCTTACTTATTACTCACTGTTCCCTTGTATGTAGCAATAGACGAAGGACTTCCTTATTGAAAGTAGTGAAAGTAAAGAAAATAAAGTAAAATAAATTATTCTGGTTTCATTATATGCAGGAATGCATATAATGAAACCAGAATAATGTCAAGCAGTGTGTATTACCTTTATTTTCGTTATCCCATTATGTTTTAATGCATATACACATGAACAATTAATAATATCTGAATGCCCTCCACGTGTCAATACACTGTAACGTATTGTTTGACTCATACCACAATAGGTTAAAACCAATAGCATTATTGAACTTCCACCGCTCAGCAATGGCGGCCGTAAAACTTTCAATAAGGAAGTCCTTCGTCTATTGCTACATACAAGGGAACAGTGAGTAATAAGTAAGAAGGGACTAGTAGTGTAGAAAGTTAGCCCCGGTCGACACACACGACTTGAGACGCCGCATAAAGCAGCATCGTTTTTCGAAGCGGTAAGCCCAAAGCGCTTTTCGCTTAACATGTTATAATTACGAAACAGCGTGCATTCTGCCGCTTTGAAAATCGGCAACAGGCTAATGATCGCGTTCATTTTTATTTACAGTCAAACGCATACGATTGACTAGCGAGACCAACCCACTTTTACAGAGGCTAGCAGGTAAAAACTTTATTTGCAAACTTGAAGACAAAGCTACAAAATCCCCTAACCTACGCAATAACGTTCAATGGAACTTCCCTTGTTTTAATTCTGCAGGGTAACTATTTGACGTGAAAATAGAAGACTCACAGGTGAACACTATATATCACCAAGATATGCTTTTTCTTATGACCCTGATTATTTTGGGTACCCCTTTTGAAGTGACCGCAAGACAAAATATATTTTTTCTTACAGATATGCATTAAGCAAGCAAGACTCAGGTAAAATAATTTAACTAGTGAAATAAGCACTAATAACTCTGCACACAGTTTAATAAATTAGCAAGTGACCTACATAATCTCCTCCTTTTAGATTCACTATAGCTACGCTACAAACTGCATAGCACAACACCTGTTGAGCTACCTCGCAGACAAGGTAAGAAATGCACGAAATCAGTAAATACCACAAGCTGTAAACACTATTGCAACACTGAATCCTTAAAGCACCAAAAGTAACTATGTTTCCTTTTTCTTTTTAAACAGACCCCTGACGAAGGGGCTGATGCCCCGAAATGCATTGGGTTTTATTGTATTTTGAAACTATTGTTTGAATGTACATTTATGTAACGCAAATGTAATTGACTATATTGTAAGTAACTTCAACGCATGTACTAACAATGAGAGAAATGTGATGATTTGATTTGATATCATGATAAAACTGAATTGAAACGTATAAAAGGAGTACTCAATTTGTAGTAGTGCGTGTTAGAGTCCTGGCGGCCATTTTGGAGCCAGGCCACATACAACGACCTAGGATTAATGCCAGCTGCAGGTTTCTAAGATATTGAGTACCCATCAGTTTATATTGCTCTTGGCGTTCAGAGAATAGGATCAATCTTGCCATCTTACCACACATTCCTAATTTTGGATATACCCAGCCGGTCCCATTTCAATGTGCCCCAATGACTCGCAGGTCCTTCAATATATCGGAATCCTATAGTGCTGTTTCCAGTGTCCTTTGACCTTCCAACCCAGGGAATTTGTCGTACTCTTTCATATTCTTATGAGCACTAATGTTGGAGGAGGAAGTGGTGGCAGCCTCTGCCCCCAACAGAGGCATCATATGTAGCCCCCCGGCTCTATCGATCTCCGGTCTGCCATCAGTGATGGTTCCTGAAGTTGCGTAATCACCTGGCAATGAGTTGCCCAATAGTATAGGTGCAGGTTGGGGACGGCAATTTCACCCTCTAGAGACTTTTTGGTTAAAGTAGTTGGGTTATCAGTGGCACTCAAACAGTGGGTCGTACACCAACCTAAAATACCCATCCGGAACCTCGAAGTTCTTGCAAAACATCTAGAAATTTTGGGAGAAATATCATTTATGTAGAGCCACCCTTCCCATCAAGGACAGTGGGAGTTTGCGCAAGTGGCATACATCCATTTTATAGCTCTCAAGAATTCTGGTGAGGTTTTTCCTAAGGAAGGCTTCCCTATCTGTGGTCACAGATATGCCCTGGTATAAAAACTCAGTCTGCTCCCATCTGAATGGGCTATCCCCTTGTGGAGTGGAGGCATTCTGAGACTAGGGTATGCCACCGACTTGTGCCAGTTAATGCAAATCCCCGAGAAAGACCCAAAGGTCCCTTGAATCTGCGGAATCCTCGTACTGAGCTTTCTGAATTCACCAGATAAAGCAGGATATTGTCCACATAGAGGGAGAGCCTGATTTATCCAGGTCCACCAGGGAATCAACCACCTGTAACAAGCAGTTGCCCCATTCTTTAGCAAGAATCTTGGTTTTTACATTTAGCTATGCTATCAGCCTATTAGAGGCACAATCCTCACCTTGTTTCCCAGGCTTGAACCAGAACAATCGTTGTCTGTCTCCGGTACTCCGGTAGGGTGCTGCCTCATCAACACCTATGGCATAGTTCACACAGGGGGCCTGCAATGATGAATTTGACACATTAAAAATAAACAGCGGGTAGATCACTGGGGCCCAGAGATTTCCTTCCCTTAATCTCGGCTATTGCTTCAGATATTTCTGCTCTGTGACAGTGGTTAATCTGTAAAAAAAAATATAAGTGACAGGCTCTCATCAGGATTCAGTTGGCAACAGCCGATTTCTCCTGTTAGCGCAACCTAAAACAGAACCGACTACTATCCATGAAAGTGGGGAGATGATATGGCATAATGGCCAGAGCTGCCGACTTCGGTACTACGGAACCAGTTTCGAATCTCGGTGTTGGCGAAACATCCTGTGATTCTAGGCAAAACACTTAATCTCCCGTAAATGAATGTGTCCTTAACGGGTGCTCATAGAAAGCGAGGTGATGATGATTAAGTGCTAGCGCTGAGAACCGGAAACCACTGGCTCAAATTAAGCACTGCTCTGTGATTCTCAATTTCAACCCCACCGTTGCTTTGTGTCCCAGTCAAGGAACTGGGAGGTCTACGACATATCGTTCCAAATCCCTCACTTTCCTCTTGGTGTGGCTCGGTATAGATCTTTCAGGTAAAAGGCAAAGATCTGTGCAATATCTGCGAGTTTTAAATATGTCAACAGTATTCGCCTTGACCACTTGCATCCAGCACTGACCTCTTCCCTTTTTGCTAGCCAGGCCTGGGTTTCCCTGCTTTGTCACCCATCTCATAGTTGCCACTGCTGCTTGTGAAATTTGGCCCTAGCTTCTTGTTGGACATGAGTCTGCAGGTCATGCCCGAGTCCTTCTCTACTATGTGCCAGTTCCTGTGAAAGGGTCCTCACATAGTATCTTTCTCACTGCATCAGGCTGTATTTCATCTCTCTAGCCTCCCACTCTCGCTCCCTCCTTTTTCCTAATATGTGCACAATAAGCTGTCTCCGCATGACCATCTCGAAAGACTCCCAGAGAACCACCCCTGAGCCCACTGTACCTTTGTTTTCCTTAAAGTATAGAGTGGAGGTCTCTGTGACCAGCTTTCTGGTGTTACAGTTGGTCAACTCTCAGGGGTGAGCCACCCACGGTAAAAATTTGGTCTGTTTGAATAGGGCCAATTGACAGCAGGGCACCAGTAAATAATCCAACCTGGACAGAGAGTGCATTGTGGTAGCCATGAATGAGTATTGGCGTGATCAGCTAGTCCCAGCAATAAAAGTAGGTCTACCCAGGGTTTCTCTCCAGAAGCAGTCACCCAGTTCATCTCTCCATGGGCAGTTAGATTGAGGTTTATGCCAACAAGGAGTATAGTCTCTGGTAGCCCTGTTAGCCAACCACCAAGTTGGTCCAGTCCCACCAACTATAGCCCCAGGGGAGGAGGTGGAAGTAGCTGGACACCAGCACTAATTCTGCGTCAATACAATGCCCAGGCACTGCTACCAAGCATCCCGAATCAACCACCCACGACTGCGTGACCTGTAGTAGGTGGAGGCGCAGGGTGCTCCAGGTCTTAGTGGCGAGGTAGGAAAAGGATCTTTCTCTGCTTCTGGTCTTGCGGATTCTTGGGCAGAGCAGAGTTGTTTGGCGGGTGTGAGGAATGCGAGGCGGTGGTTCAGATATTCATGGAGAGCTTTATAGGGATGTGTGAAGAGCTTGAAGGTGATTCGCTTGTTGATTGGGAGTCAGTGGAGTTGGCAGAGGTGTTGCGTTATGTGCTTGCGGCGGGGTATGTCGACGACCAGTTTGGCTTTGGCATTTTTCCATTCCTTGGGGCATGTCATTGTCCCACCAGCTTTGTCCGACCTTTCCTAGATTGTGCTCTGAACCATTGTTACTCTCCCAACCCTCTCCCTTCACCCCCCTTTGTACTCCTTTGTGCTGCAGGTGTAAAACTACACGCCTCCCCAATGCCCAACAAGTCTGTTGCCCCAAATCAACAAGCAGTTTACAATGCTGCATAGTACAGTCAGGACCTCGGGTTTATCTCAATATTTTCAATCGCTGTGGCCCTTCTGTATCATTCGAGAAGTGTGGCTCACTGGTTAGAAATGGCAGACCCTGATACAGAGGTCTGACCCGGGACCAGGGTTCAATTCCCGACGCGGTAGGGTCTTGGGCTCAATGTCCACAGACTCGATAATTCTCGCCTCGGTGCCTACTCTAATCATGGGTCCCACTCTGCAACTCTGGGCAATAGCTTGCTTAATCTCCACAACGGCCCGAAAGCGCTGGGATGCCTGGCTTCACCTTGGGGGTGCCCAGTAGGGGGCATCTCACAGGGAAAGCCAGGAAGGGTTCCACAGCGGTATACAGCGCCAGGATGCCTGTAAGGTGATAGTGCGCTTTACAAGTATACCTACATTTACACATTTACATCATTGGGCCGTGTCAACCCAACATATCTGCTGTCAATGGAGTGACCACCAGGAGTGTACCCTCCTCAGAGGCCCCTCAGGGAGTTTTCATATTGGCTTCCTGTGTCTTCTGAATCATTAATCTATGTGACCCATTTGTTGCTAGTGACCAGGGATCATCACTTTTGAATTTCTGTGACTATGTTGGCCCATTCGGTCTCAGCTTGGTTCCTCGATGGGGCTGTATTTGAGAGCTAGCGAGGCTTTTGCATCTGCTATTTTCTCGGCCTGTCCCAGCCTTGTTTCCCAGGGTCGAGTTTCCCCCTGCCATCAGCCAGTCCCAGACCTCTGCAGCCGTTGCCAAGAAGTGGAAACTGTCCTGTTTGATTATTCTCAACTTGGCCGGGAAGAATAACGTATATTTAGTGGTCTCCGGTGGCATTTCATCGCAAGACAGGTTCATCTATGTCATTGCACTTCATTGTTGTAACATGGATATAAACACACTGAAATACTGCCCAGCTCCCAGTGGCCACTTGCACGTGGCACCTACGCAATGCTGTCACAGTCTCGAAAATTCAACAGTCTGGCAATCACTGGCCGGGGCGGCACCCCCGGTCCTAGCAGCCAATGCCGGTACCCAGGGGTCTCTTTCAACAGTCAACATATTATATGCCTTGTCCCTCAGTACCGTGGACAGGAGCCAGTTCTCCAAAAACATTTCCATGCTGGAGCCTTCTGTGACCTGTGGAAGATCCACCAGCCTCACATTATTGCACCAAGACCTGTTCTCTGCAACCTCTACACGATCTTGAACGTGGGAGTTGATCTTCTGCATATCACGTATCATACTGTCCATCTCTGAAAGTGAAGGTTTCAGTTGGGCCAGTGAGGATTTCGTTTCACTAACCAGCTCTGTAAGTTTATTACGGTCAGTCATTAGAAGGCCCAGGTCCTGGACTACTGCATAAATACTGTACTCTAGTGCAGCTTTGGCGTCTCTGATTCTCTCCAGGATTGCCGTTGTGTGGGCTGTTAATCCCTGGTCTATCTCCACCAAGGCAAGCTGATGTGATCCTTCCCCAGATCTCTAGGTGTCCACCGTCAGTCCCATCTTCTGCAGTTTTGGACGCACCAGGGCCATATGGGGCACCAATGACTCTCTTTTCTGAGGTGAGCTGCAGCACTCCGTTATTTGCGCCACTTATCCACCCAGGACTGCCTTACTCTGGGTAAATGAGCCCAGCCACTCCTCCCCTGGGCCCAGCCCCTCAGGAGACAATAACCTGGCCCCCAAAAGGCTAGGAACAAAACACCAAATGAGCAAGGCACCGGGCAGAGGGCAGCATGCCCCCGGCAGAGATGAGTGCCCAGGCTTATCAAACCCAGCGAGACATGCAGATCTTGTCCCGTTCCTCTCCTGGTATTCTTGCTGCACTCCCTCTTAGGGCATCTAGTCTGGAGCAGTGTCCCAGCCATTGGCCTTGGTCTTACAGCCACCACCATCTCAGATGGGCGGTCACCCCCAGGGGTCCAAGTCTCTTTGCACTCCTATGAAAGAAAGGGGGAGTCATCCTTGTCTTGTTCATGCACTCACAGGCCTCTCTAGCTAGACCTCTGGTTGCCACCAGTGATCCTAGCAGCCCTGCCCATTCCGCCACAGCCCTCTTGAGTTTCTGCAACCCCCTGTCCTGGGGGGGTCTGCCTGGTTGTGTATTCAGGTCCTCTCGGTCTGCTGATTGGCCCGCTGCTGCCCACAATGCCGGCCACGCTCAGGGTGCGGTGGCATGACCATTTTGGATACTGCGGTGGTCTTGGGGCATCGGGCCACAGACGAGCATGGCTGCACCACGTGTCTTTCTTTTGCTCCACAGGTATGTTATGGAGGTTCCTGGGGGTCCCCCACCAGGTCAGTCACCTCCAATTACGGCTCCAGGACCTCAGGAGAAAAGCTTCCGCTCCACAGGGCTTGGCGCCAGAGTTCAGGTTTGGGATGAGCATAGGAAGCACGCATGCGCTGTCTCCTGACATGCTGTATCTCCTCTGTGGGCTTTAGGCACGCCCATCGATTTCCATTTGTTATTTTGTGTGCTGTTCTGAAATGCAGGATTTCGATTGGTGCATTGGTTGTAATTATCCTGCCTTTGTGAGCTTGGCTCCTTCCCAAGGGACTGGCCCTTTACACGTAATTCTCCCCTCCCGTCTACTCGTATTTGTTTTTGGCACTATTTTTTCTTCCTGATTTCTTTTGCTTTCACAGTGGCATGGGAAGGCTCTCCTCGGGCACAGCTGCTCCCCTGCCTTTCCATTTTGAGCACAAGTCAAAATTGGCCAGCATATCTAGTCACTCGCCTTCCCAGCAATTGTGTTTTGTCATTTAAACTAATTTTTTCACTTGTATGTTTCCCGTATGTCTTTTTATCAAGGTAGCAGCAGTTAATTTCACGCAGCATAGAGGAAACTGCCATTTAGAGGTCAGGCGCCTTCGTCCACGCCCTGTGCGGCATTTTGATTAATTGTGCGCAGGTTAATTGATATGCAAATCTAAATGCAATTGCTTTCTTTAAATTATGTCAGCTCCAGCCCTGCACCTTCCGCAGTTATGTACCTTTATAGCTCTAGGGGAGGGTGTGTGTGTGTATTCTGGAAGCATTAGCACAAGATTTAAACCTCTTCCTGAAATGAAACCCCTTGTTCGTCGTTACTAACAATTAACCCTTCGGGAGAATTCTAGCTTCTACTGGAACAGCCCGTCATAGCCAGGGCTGGGGCCCAGTAGCAGTAGCAGCAGCAAACGGCACAGATTTCCGAGCCTACAGGGAGTCTGGCATTTTCCACGTAGGTCAGAAGCTTTATGTGGCTTACCCATTCAGCATGCACAGCTTTTGTTTCATCAGTCTGTTACTTATATTGACTTGTTTTGCCTGTTACTGATTTCGCCTCCCACCCACCCACCGTTTCTCTGTGTGCTGTCTCCTTCACCTCAAAGCCTGAACCCGTTCTCATTCTTCTGTCTGTCTCATTTCTGGTGGACACCGGATCTGTTATCAGCCCACCATCTACCACTGGCCCCAGGTGATTTAAAGGAAGTAATCGGAACACTAAGTTTTAATTTTACATAGTTCTACCTCTATTTAAAACATGTTTCACCTGTTCCAGTACTTTTCATACTTTTACATTATATTTTGGAGTTTCACTTCTAATGGTATTTCAGGCATCTACATCTATGTTGGATAACTTCCCTGCAGGTAATATTTGCACCGCTTCTTTTGTCGCCATTAGCCAAGCCAGTACAACCAGTTGCTTGGTTTATGGACCGAGCCTCATGACCAGCACTCACTTTAAAGCCCCCAAAAAGAAATTACTTCAATGCACTGCACTCAGTATTAATCTCAGAATATCTCTAGTAGCGATGTACAGTGCAGTAAGCCCTCGTGTACAACTGTAGTTTCTGCACAGATCCCTTGTCTTCTGTACAATTATGTGCCACGGAATCTAGTTTAAAAACTTTAAAACAGTTCAAATGTAGTTCTTTTATGGGTCTGAATAATTACAAACACACAGTTTAACGCATGACTTCAATGAATAGTAGTTATTTAGAACAACTACCACTAGATTATCCCTTCCAGTTTGTTTCTTTATATCTATTTTTAATCCCACATCGAGCTTTGTTTATAAAGGGGCAAGCCTAAGTCCGTGCTTTCTTGGACCTCTGTAATATGGGATGGGATTCTTCAAAAGGTTTGCTATTGCCAGCAGCACAATCTGCATCAAGAAATAGTAGACCACTTACCAGTGTATGATAATATACACAGCTTCGTCAAGTAATATGTGAGTGATTAACAATGCATAACAGTGCACAACTCTGTGTACTACTGTCAAAGCTCCTTGGTTAAAAAAATACACTTACACTCACAAACTTAAAACAGCAAGCCAGACGAGCACACCACTGTGTGGTTGTGACGTACATCCCCACAAGACAATCTCCCAAAAAAAGAGTCCAAAATTATGAGTATTAAAACTCAAACGGTGTGCATCTCCACTGCCTGTAAAAGTTCTCAGATGCAACTGTACCCTTCTGGATCCAGAGACAGTTTAAAAATAAAGTGGCTTGTGTGCCATAGTGAGTAGCGGCGAAGGACGTCCAGAGTTTCGTCCTCTCGGAACTCTGGACGTCCTTCGCCGCTACTCACGATGGCACAGAAGTCGCTTTATTTTTAAACTGTCCCTGGATCCGGAAGGGTACAGTTGCATCTGAGAACCTTTACAGGCCACAAATACTCTTCTATATGTATATAAAGACCCACCACCCTTGAAGACTCTATCTATATTCCAGGCCTTGATGAAGTCCACACCTGTTGGACGAAACGAGTCAGCTGTTGTTTTGTGACCAAGAAGGATAAAAGAACAATTTGTATAATTTCTACATTGGATGGACAAAAGAAATACACTTTAAACACCCAAAGATACAGATCTGGAGCTTAGCTCCTTGCAAATTTGTATTTTTCGTCGCCAAAATGGCAAAGCTACCCACAGTTCCACGCTACACAACTCAAGTTCACACATTTCCAATATTCACCACATAATTCAACACCAAACCACATAATACAAGTCAAAAACACAATTACACAACTCACCACATACATCCTGTCCTTACCACAGAATTCCACACCATGCCACAAAATTCAACATCACACCACATAATTAAGTAAACTCCACTACATAACACTCCACAACACAACACAGAATACCATTCCACATAGTTACACAACATAACACACAATCCCACTCCACATAATTCCACTACACTCAACATTGCATTTTTACTATCCACATATTTCTACTGCACACCATGCCACATAATTCCACTACACAAATCCACTTCACACTACACAAGTCCATGCCACACAATTTCAATCCAGCCCACATAATTCCACCACACCCCACATACATGGACTCCATAACACATAGGCAAAAAACATAGTCATTTAAAACGTCACTAGCTCTAACTATTGTATTTTCAATGCGTGTTTAATAGGGTTGTTCAGTTGTAAATATTGTCTACTTGGTTATATATAAGGTAACAAAAAATCTTATAACACTTTTTCATTATAACTTTTCAACATGCTGCACAGCAGCCACACTGCTTTACAACATAGCTTAAAGCCATTGGCAACCAATAGCTCTGGCTCAACACTTATAATTTATGCCAATTCTCATTAATTACGAGGCATATACATGCCAGAAAAAATCAAATAACCTCAACAATTTATCGTGGTTAGACCTACTGGCTTTGCCAATGCTTGTAGTCACACTTTCACCATAGGCCTAGCAAAAGCAGCAAGTATACACGTTTCCAAAGAAATATTTACATTTTCTTTAAAATAGTCACATGCCAGACTATTAACGTTTATTAGCCATGCCTTAAACGTCACTCAAGGATATTCAACAATCAAAGACATAATTAACTTGCATTCTTGGTAATTTTGGTTTTTTAAATGAGAGCTGCGAAATTCGTGTAATTTGCTTTTGTGTAATTATGCAAAATTATGGCAAAATATACCTAATTATGCAAAATGAAATACTATCATTTTGTGCTACATTTTAGCTCAAAATACATCCTCATATCAAGTTTGGCATGAATTTAAACAAAATCACTGCAAACAGCCGCGGCATTTGCTCTGCTGTTCCTGTGAATTTGCAGTACATTTTAACCACAAATTACACCATTTGTGGTAATTGTTTACCGTGAATGGTGCATAATTATGCAGAGTAATTAATTTAAATTTCGCTTAGGCCCAGTTTTAAAGTGGTCATTATCTAGTGAAAGAGTGCTTTGATTCTGATGCTGATGTTTCAGGTCTTTTTTGTGTCTAAATCATAATAGAGTTTTTCAGGTTATTGTTACAAAAGACACCGAATAAAATAAAAAAAATACGTCGTTGGGTTTTGGTTCATTTTAATAGAAAAGTAGTCTGGACCAGGCTATTCTTCCGAGTTAAGAGTTAATGAGATATGTACTATCCACACACAGCTGTTAACAGGCTTACTGTGGTCTGGAGGGGGAAGGCGATTCCATAGGGTTACAATTTGCACAATGGGACAGTCTGAAGTTGTTGTAATTCTGGGTCTAACATTATATAATTCAAGTGCGGTAGAAATGGATTTGACAAGAAGAACCTCAGGGGCAAGGGTAAGCAAGATGTTTGGATGCGTCTAAGTAAAACTGGTAGATGCCTTGAATGAGTACCCCAAAATCAAGTGACAGAAGGTATCAAGATGGCAAGGCTTAGGTGGAGAGAACCATGAATATTAGCGAACAAGACTATTTCTTTGGAGGAAGATGCTACCTAGTTGTAAGCATCTCATAGGGTATATCACAATATACTATATACTCAGGAGTTTATTTTTTTTATTTTTTTCACCAGTTTCAGAATATTGTTCCAGCTCCAGTTCCATGATAGTTAAAAGAATACAGTACATGTTACATAGTTTGTGCAATGTATGATATTCAGTACCACAAAACGTTAGATAGTCCGTTCAATCGGAGTTACATTAGTATATTACACTGTTTTCGTTTACCACAACCTTCAGTACCTGTTCCTGCTATGCAATCAAAATGCAATATGGGAAATAGTCATGTTTTCAAAATTAAAATAACACAGATCTGTGTACATCGTTTAGGTGGTGTTGGATCAACCAATACCTGCAGGTACCAGTCTGGCGTCAAGTTGTGCGGCAGGTTGGGAATGTGACGTTGCCATGTAATATACCCAGGGAGTTTGTAGTCATTTGTGCTAGGAAAATGGACTGAGATGCAGTCTTAAGTAATTACCAATGGCCGAGGTTAATCCAATCATTCCATCCATCACTTTTTTGTATATTTTAGTGTGTCACCGAAGTGGGGAGGTGACGCCCAGACATGGGTCACGTGCACACTGTGTCACTGGAATCAAGCTATACCTGGTTGATGAGCCCTAACTAGGAGGAAACCGGTCCTGGGTTGCTTGTGTTCCAGTTTAGGGAAGACCTGGCCTGGCAGTTCAGGCTGGACTGTTTCCACTGGAGCAGGGTCAAGACTGATTCTCATATGGCTGGGTCTAAGCTGAGGTGGCATGGTGTGCAAAGTAACAATAGACTGGGATGTGCTCCGAGTACCTACCAGATAAACTCAAGCATTCCATCCATTACTTTGTTGTATACTTCAGTAAAATGGCTAGCATGGAAAGCTGATGTGCATGATGGCCATCGGTCTTTCTAGTTGTTTATCAGGGAGGGTATTCCATAGTTAGAGGCCCAATACATGTAGTAATTTACCTCCAAACCTTTCAAATCTGCCTTGAAGAGTGGCATGCTTGTTTAGGAATACATTAACAAATGGCATAAATACTGATAGGCATATATTGTAACACTTACCCATTCAAAGGAAACAATCCAGCAGCCACGGGCAATCCCCAACATTATATTCATGGTGCGCCGCGGGTTCCCAGCTACAACATGGGTGGTTGTTTCACACACATTGTCCGAAAAGAAAAACCCACCAAATGTGTCCAGCACTTGGATTACAGTTTGCTGCTTTCTGCCAAGACAAAAGATTTTAAAAAAGGCAGCTAAAATCAGCCAAGCAAGCAGTTTTCTAGAGGTAGGTTTATCCACGTAGTCTGAAAAGGAAGAATGGCTGCACATGCACACCTTGACAAGTGTAAAATTCGGACACTACCCACTTCAACAGATTACAAGACAGGAAGTAAACAATGTAAACTGTAAGCTGTAAACACTTTCTATGAGAGTGATTCATGCAGAAATGATTTTTGAACACTAGTACAAAATATTCTTCTAATTTGACTTGCTTACGTATTTTCATAACTCACTAAAATCTAGGCTATTAATGAGATGCAACAGATATGCATACTTGAGCCACACTCGAGCAGGGCAAGGTAGGACAATAGGCATCCCTTCACAGGGAGGTGTGACCACCTCCCAAACAGGATTTCGTGTATTGGGTCTGGGTGGGTGCACTTTCAAAGTGCCTGAAAGTCTGCACCAGGGGCACACTTGGTGTCCCTGTGCATAGTCCAGTTCAAACCAGTCTTGGAAGCCGTTGGCTCCTGTTCTGGCACGAAACTGAACAAAGCACATGGGAGTATCCTCCCCACTGTCCTGGCCCTCCCCTGGGAGGGTCCGCTAAATCTGTCCAACCCTCTCCCGTGGATACAAAAGGGCTTACCTGGATGTAGGACCCTAGATTTGATGTGGACAAGATACTGATCAAGAAACCACTGAACTTCGACCGTCTGGACACTCCAGACTTTGCTGGACTTCGACTGGGCCCAACTTTGTCTCCCTCTCCATCCAAAGCATTGTCTGTACCCGTGCAACATATAGGCTCCGTGAAGGACCTGTGGGGCATCAAGGACATCTGAAGTATGTCCCTTGGGGTGAAGGAGTCCCTCCCCTGCATTCGCAGGCCCCGAAATGCAACTTACCGGTCTGTTGATCTAGAGCTCCTGTGGATTCCAAAGGCTCCAGGAACACAGGAGGTGGGGTCCTACGTTCCTCGAGGTTGAGCTGTCCTCTCACAATGTTTGAGGTCAGTATCCCTCATGGAGACCGCATAACCTGAACCTCTTTGCACCGAGTACATTTGCAAGTGCATAGGCATCAATAGCCTCATCTCTGCACACATTTTGTACAAAGGACTTCAGCCTCCTCTCACTCTGTGCCCTGCAAGCTGTTGTTTTATGAAACTGCTAGAGGACCCCTCGTGACTCCTATGCCTTTGGCCTGTGGGTTCATTTTAGGGACAACGCGCCTTTTCTTGGGCTCCCTGGTTGCTCCAGGCCTGCCCTGACTCCCCTTGCTGTGGTGAGTCTCCTGGTCCTTGCTGGGCCAGAACGTGACCATCTCAATCTTCTTCGTGGGTTGCCGCTGCCAAGGCTTGTTGGGGCTCCAGTCGGACATCGACTAGTCAGCACTCGACATCCTTCGTGGGACAGCTTGTATCTGGACCCTGGTCATCCTCGACGTCTCCTGGTCCCCGTGGCTGCAGAGTCAAGGTCTCCCTCTTCGCACCCGACATCGGTGGGCATTTGTCTACCGAGCCCCTGGTCACTCCTGAGTGACCCAGCCTCTGTCCCCTCTGCTTTCAGGTTCCTTCCTTCAAGAATCCACCTGTGGGTTCCACTAGACACTTTCCTTCTTTCCAGCAGTAGCATTTCTTTGAAGGCTCCCATTGAGAACAGCAGCAGTTTCTGATACCACTTCAACACTATGAGTCCGGCTGCCTTGGGTTAGATAACTCTGGTACTTAGGTATCCACAGGTGGGGTGGCTCTCTAACCTTCTATGTTCCAAAGGGTTTCTTCGTAATCCGTTGGGAAAGGTCCTTTAACACTAAAACTGCAACCGTGACTCTCCCATTGAACTGTACAAAGCACGCGGTTGTGTTCTCACAACGCACCCACCTCCGTGGGGTCCCTACTTACTCACGTTGGGTGGTTCCTTGGGGTCCTAGTGATTCTACAATCTCTAGACACTGTCTTGACTCGAGTCGTGGTTCTTATACTACTATTTTAGTATATGGTTTGGTCTCGCCCTGGAGCCCACTGTGTATTAGTGCTACTTACGTTTGTTTCTGTGCTACAGTATTGTGTACTTTGTGTTTATCTGCGTGTAGAATATACTGTGAGGTATTTAAAGTGCGTTATATCAATAAATACATATTTTTATAACTACTATGTGGTTCTCCTTTCATTTAACCAATACATTAAGGTTACTTTCTGGTAAAACAAGCTGCTTAGTATTCCTACTAGACTACAGACAGTAGTTTCCAGTGCTCTGCTCTTAATTATCGACACTGGCGCTTGAGCACCTGTTAAGGACATACATTTTTGGTAGCAATAGGAAGATTAAGTGATTCTCCCAGAATCACAGGATGTTGAGCAGACTCAGATTCTCGAATCTGGTTCCAAAGCTATGAAGTCGACAGCTCTGGCCATTATGCCACATCCTCTCCCGACTTTAGGGTTTCATGGTTAGTAGTTGGTTTTGTTTTAGGCGGCACTGACAGGAGAAATGGGCTGGTGAAAGCTGCCTCCTGATGAGAAGCCCAGCACTTATTTGTTTTACAAATTAACCACTGAGAGTCAGTTAATAGAGGAGGGCCTGACATGTAGTCAAGCCCCTAGGGTGACACTGGGAGTTGTTAAATCATGTTTCATTCAGCATTTCTTGCCACCTAGGCAGTTGTAGGTTTTCAATCGCAGCAGAATCTCTCCTGAAATTAAGGGCTAAATTCTGGTGACCTTTGACACATTAGAGCAGGGGTCTTCAAACTGTGGGGCGCGACCCCCAGGGGGGCCGTGGAGCGATGCAAAGGGGGTCGCGCCTTCACAGTCATATTTCTTCCCAGGCCGAAGGGCTTCAGCCCCCCTCCTCCCTCGTGGTGTCTCTCAGCCTGGCTGCTGCTGCAGTGTAACTCGAGCTGGGGGCTTGGCTGGGCAATGTCTGGAGTCATCTCCAGCAGGCCCGAGTTTTTCACAGGTCTTTAAAGACCATTTGCATATTTACATGCCTTTGTTAACTGATTACAGAGGCTTAGTCTTTTTTCCTGGTTTCAGTACCCCCTGGGCCCCCACTGTGCCTGTTCCTTACATTTGTATTTTACAATTACTGCTGTAGTGTGAAAATGTATTTAATGGAAAGGAATATAAAGTAGGGTTTGCCAAAAGGAAAATGCCTGTTGTTTTGTTTAAAGAGCCTGCAAAGATCTCCTCTTGACACTGAATAGACTTTTAAATACAAAAGTATCTATGCATTAGTTATGTGACTTTTCTGTCTTTTTTCTCTTTGTCAGTCAGGGATCATTGAGGCAGCCCTAGAACACAATTAAAAGTGCTTTCCATTTATATTTGTTGTTCGAAGTATGCACTGATAAATGCTTAAAATACAGCTTTAGGTGTCTGCTTATTTTTGTACCGACTGGGCCATCAAAATAATCTCCTGGCAACCCTAACCATAGGACTGTAAGTTTGTTGCAGGTTCAGCACATTATTTATTTCCTCCACCCTTGATCCCCGATTAATGCCGCAATAGTTTAACTTAGATCTTACACCCTACGCCGCCGCCAAGAACACGCTGAATTACTTCAAGTGTATGGAAATGCACCCTGCATTCAGACAACTCGCTCCTCATTCTCGCCCTTCACGTTCACGCTCACCGTGCACTCACAGTGATCACCCTGCACTCACACCATTCACCCTGCACTCACAGTCATCACAATGCCCTCATATTGATCCCCATGCACTCACAGAATTCACCTGCTCAACCTGCACTCACGGTGATCTCTCTGCACTCACATTGATCTCCATGCACTCACACCGTTCACCCGCTCATCCTGCACTCACAGTGATCACTCTGCACTCACAATGCACTTGCGCTGTTCACCCTATACCTCACCCTGCAGTCACACAAGTACACTACTCATCCTGCACTCACGTGACACTTCACTCACCTGACCCCCTCACTGCTCAATAAGCAAGTCACTCAAACAAGCCCATCAGTAATCATACATTCATTCGTCCAATTCGGAACTTTCATCCGCACCCAAATTCAAAAATTCATACGCCACCTCACTCACCCTGCAGTCACTCCTCTTACCCTACTCTCGCACTGTTGCATCGCTCACCGTGCACTCACACGGGCCCTCTTGTCACCCACACAGTGTGCAGAGGGTTAATGTACCTGCTACAAAGTACGTGTACCATGCAGATCACAGAACTGAGTTTGAATAATTTATGAGTAGTGCTATAAAAAAATGAAATGTTTCTCAGAAAGGTGCTATCGAGAGATGAGGTGCATTATTAAAGTGAGAGGTTGAATGGGGAGAGTTCAGATGTCGTAAAAAGGGGTGAAAGAAAATGGCCTGCAAAGTGAGAGAAGGAGCCAGGGTTAGGAGAGAAGAGATGGATGGAAGGGAGGGGATGAGAGGAAAGCTGCATGGGTAAACTGCTTAACTCTGCACAAAAATGCCAGGTTTTTAAGGGACCCCTGCCTCTCCTAGCTAGGGCCAGGTGAGCTTCTAATGTGGCAGCACATATTCCTGCGGAGTGGAAGGCCCTTCTCAAAGGTTGACTAGAAATCTTTCTGATGTTAATTGCTATATTTTGGTTATAAACGGGTAGTGATGGGGTGAAATCTTTCCTCAGTGTTACTGTGTGTAAAAAATGACAAAATAATAAAGCAATGCTATCTCAAAATATGCGGCATCACATAACATCACTTACATTTTCTTCCCACACAATTTAGTCAAGCTTGTCGCGTAATTTGGTCCTCAATTGCCTCATAATTCTAGTAGCCCTGCCTACAGGATTATAATTTTTTGTCAGGGGGGGGGGGGGGGTCCTTACGCCTCAATATGTTGACAGGGGGGTCTCGGCATCCAAAAGTTTGAAGACCTCTGCATTAGAGGGACAGTTTTAGTTACACAGGGGGCAGTTCCTAGCACACAGAAGGATAGTGTGTTGTGTTCTGCTGGACACATTATGACGTAACCCCTCGCCCCATCCCACACCTAACCATCGCTGGTGCCAGTAGTCAGGTGATCCTGTTAATAAAAGACCAGGGTGCACAGGCTCGTGGCCAGTTGGATAACCACATATATAGTGTCTGTGTCATCCTTACATTTCTATGTGGTCGTAGAGCCTACAAACGTACAGACAGTACTCTTCATAAGTGGGCGTAGAGCACAGGGGCTATGGTACCATTGTCCAGATCAGGGTTCTCCACAACCTTTTCTGTAATGAGAGATACTTCTGGTTCAGTGAAAATCGTCGTGAGCTACTGAAGACTGTGTAACTAGCGCACTGTTACCAGACACCCCCTCGCCCAGCTTCATTGAGTTTAAATCTAATGTCTATGGAGCCTGATACTATGGTTTGAACTAAATACTGTGACTAGGGGTACTTTGATAGGGATGCCATGTGCGTCAGTGAGCGCATGGTCAGTGGGGATGTATGAACATGTGTGTGAATGAATGGGATACATGTGTATGGGTGACAGAGCCTGTGCCGTACATACTTGTGGCACAGGACATGCCTTTTGCCAAACGTGGCACCGTTACATGTCCAACACAAACATGCACCCATGTTTTTATTTTTATAAATGGGAGTAATGTAAAGTGCAGAACATTTTCTAACAAACTGTTCATCATAAGAAACATGTTTCTGCACTTACAAATTTCTCCCATTTAACCATATGGCTGTATATTTCAGTTATATATGTGGCAGCGTGTCTACCAGCCACTGGGAGCAAGATGCCTGCTGTGTGTAAATGCGACACTTTGAAACGGGAACAAATTCAAAGGAAGGGTTAACTTTATACATATATGCATTACATAAAACTCATATTTTTAATTTTCTCCCCATGTCAAAGTGTCTTTACAAACACCAGGCATATTACTCCCAGTGGTCTATAGACATGGTGCCATATTTATAACAGTAAATTACAGTCATCTGTTTAAATGTGAGGAATTTAAAAGGAATAAACATGCTTCATAAAACATTAGGACTTAATTGGCCAAAATTAAGGTAGAGAAAAACATTAAGACAATGTTTCAGAGAAACATTTTTCTTCAATTTAAGTTTCTCCCATTTAAAAGTAAATTAATTTATTTGTCAGGTATGAATATGGCACTGTGCCTACCAGCCAGATGCCTGCTGTTTGTAAATATAACACTTTGAAGAGGTAGAAAATTAAAATGAAGGGTTAACTTAATAATTAATTTAACTCTTCGTTTGAATTTTAACTCATTTAAAAGCATTCAGAAATATTTAAGAGTTAAATACCTCAGTGTTTCAGTTCTGAATCTGTTTGACCACATGGGTCATAAATCTGAGTGGAGCATTGCTCATTATCAGATTCTGCAGCCTCATCATAATGTAAAATAAACATAGCCTTTCCTTAACGTTAAAAGGAAAGCAGAACATGTATTTATTGCAGTTCTTAGTTAAAAACGAACTCAAGGGCGGGAGCTACTTTGAAGGTTTCTGTGAGCTACTGGTGAGCTACTGGTAGCTCAAGATTGACTGTTTGGAGACACCTGGACAAGGTGATCCAGCAATGGGCCAACCCTCTTACTATTGGTTATCCAATGGGTCTTTCTATGCGACTGAGAGGTGAAGAGAGTTAGAACTTGGTCAGACACAAATAATTAACAGTGTAACCCATTTGACTACACAATAAGGACCAGAAATCAGTAAATAAAGTCAAGACATTTTATTACATGCTAGCGGTCTGGTTAATGTAAATCAATCTGAATACATATCTTTGCGACTCCCTTAATAATTATTTTGTGGAGAAGATAGTCAAAATTAAAGCTAGCATTCCTAAGCCTGACCCGAGTTTCAATCTTGGTTGTATCCTGGCCAACATCCTCCTCATTCCTGAATTTCCCTCTACTTACACAAGAGATGTTTCTTTCACTTCTCAGCAATCTGGCTCTCCGGCGGACAGCTGTCCCGCTCACATCATTCGTAAGATCTTTCTTAATCTTCCTGATGCACCTCTGTCGTTGCTTAACAAATTTCACTGCTCAGGGGTGGTCCCTAACTCATTTAAATCAGCAGTTGTTGCTCCCATTCTCAAAAAACCTGGGGTGGACCTGGCGGTCCTGAGCAACTTTCGCCCAATATCCTTGCTCCCTTTCCTAGGTAAACTTTTAGAGTCCCATGTTTCCAACTGCCTTGGCTCTTTTGTAGAAAGTTCTCAGTTCCTAGATCCACATCAGGCTAGATTTAGACCCCAGCATTCCACCGAATCTATTGTCGTGGCAGTCCACGACGAACTTAGAAAGGGGGCTGACCATAACATCTCTCAGGCCCTGGTGCTCCTGGATTTGTCGGCGGCGTTCGACACCGTCGATCACGCCATCCTTCTCGAACTGGTCGAGAACGCCGGCATCCGGGGCACCACGCTTAGGTGGCTGGCTTAATTTCTACAAGATCATAAGCAAGCGGTTCGCCTCGCTACCTTCGTGTCTGAAGCCAAGGGCCTTACCTGTGGGGTCCCTCAGGGCTCTTCCCTTTCCCCGCTGTTGTTTAATCTTTACATCCTTCCCCTCATCTCCGAATTGCGGAAAAGACCGGTGGTCATCTTCAATTACGCGGATGACCTCCAGCTCATCTTTAATATTGACTCCTCTCCCTCCTCCATTGAGAACGTTCAGTCGACCATGACGTACCTCAGCAGTTGGATGAACGCTAACCAGCTCAAGCTAAACCTGGACAAAACTGAGCTGGTTCTCACTAGGCCTCCGGGAAACCCCTGGAACAAATTTCTGGCCGCACTCACTGGGTAGTGCACCTTGCCCGGTCAACTCGGTTAAGAGCCTAGGAGTTACCATCAGTAAGGATCTATCCATGAGACCTCAAGTTAAATCTGTGATGTCAGCATGCTTTTTCCACCTTCGCCGCATCAGAAAAATCAGTAGATTCCTCACCCGGGAAGCCATAGTCCAAGTTACGCTGGGTTTAGTAATCTCTCGAATTGATTACGTAAACTCACTGTATATTGGTATTCCGGCCTACCAATCGCATCAACTTCAACTTGTTCAAAATCAAGCAGCTAGACTGATCTTTGGTCAACCGAAGTCTAGCTCTGCTAAGCCTCTCTTGAGGAGCCTGCACTAGCTCCCTGTAGTCCAGCGCAGCCTCTTCAAGGTGGGCTGCTTGGTTTATCAGGCCCTCTCTCACCAAGGTCCGGCTTTTTTGCTTCTCGCCTCCACCGTTACATCCCCACCCGAGTTCTCCGCTCCTCAGGCTCTAATCTACTGTCTGCCCGCCCTTTCAAGCGCAAAAAGTTTGGGGGACTAAGATTTGCCTCGCAAGCTCCTCGTCTATGGAATGCCCTTGCGTCTGATCTTCGTCTTAAACCCTCCTACCATTCATTTAGGCGAGCTTTGAAGACTTGGTTATTTTCCCAAGCCTATAATTAACGTCTCTATCTTGCAGTCCTGTCCTCTGCTCATCCTGAAAGCGCCAAGAAGCCATTGGTGAACGTGCGCTGTATAAGTATCTTTATCATATCATATCATATTACCATGCTGTAAAGGTACAGAATGACAACTGAATAGCCAGACCTGCTAAAGACGATCAGGCACATCAGCATGAAACCTCCAAGAAGCTCAGTAGGACAAGTTACTTAACTTCGGTAATGCCATATCTGGTAGAGACATGATCTAGCTGTAGAATTGTTACCTTAGAAATTCTAGGTATCAGGCTGGTTCTGGAAGATGTTTGATTGTTGTACCCATGTGTGCCGGTAGGTGGCATCGGTCGACTACACATGACGTTGTAGGCGCCGGATTCGTCGTCGTCAGGCGGTCCACATCGTCTATATAGGTGCCACTCCAGTGTGCTAACATCAGTACTTTTCAAGACTTTCCACACCAGAAACGCGGAGCCGTGAATTGACTGACCATGGTGTGTATAAAAACCCACTTGGGACCCGAAGAGGAACAGCTCTTGACACTAAAGCTAATCTACAGAGCGGGAAGGATGGGTGGGTCGGTAAGGAACCTGCAGCAAGATCATATCTCTACTAGATAAGTCGTTACTGAAGGTAAGTAACTTGTCCATCTGATAGAGACATCTAGCCGCAGATACCTTAACGTTGAACAGACACCCAAGCAATACCTTCCCTGGAGGTGGGAGCTTTAAACCAGGAAATCTTGTGCAGAGATGTCCACTTGGACACTTGGCAGATATAAGTAGTTGGAACACCACGCTGGATGGCCATTGTGGCTGGCTTTGCCCTGGCGGAATGGGCCCCAAGGCTTTCAGGAGGCAATTTCCTTGCTAAGGCGTAACATATTTTTATGAAGAGTATGACCCAGCTTGATATGGTCCTCTTCTGGACAGCATGCCCCTTCTTTGTTCCCACGTACCCTACAAAGAGTTGGTCATCCACCCGGAACTCTTATGTGTGATCAAGATAGAACTGATGGAGCAAGGATTCAAAAAAACGAAACTTACTCGGAGCAATCCCTCATTAACAGTACTAATTTTTAGAAATAGTAAAGAAAACTAAATTAATATATGCACAACATTTACATATGGGAAGAGAGCTTTATGCATGCTTGAGTAACAAACAACAGAATGCAACGCAACTAAAATCCGTTTTGAACTGGAAAACGCTTTTGTGCAAGTGCGAACTAGGATTGCGTAGATAGTAATGTGATTAACCAGTTTTGAGAGGGAAAACTCTCACGCATGGGCAAGAACAATTTACTTGAAGTCATGAGGCACGGCATGCCCGGCATATGCCTGTTTGAATTTAAAGAGAGCTATTGCTGCTAATACTTTTGCTTAAGGAAAAAGATAATAACATGGGATAGAGTAGAAGTTGGTGGTGAACAGTGAAACTCATATATTTGAGAAATAAACATCTGTTTATGATTCCTTTATTAATAGTGTATGTTTAGGCCCACTGTCGCAAGTAATGAAAGAAAAATGGCGGCGAAATGGAGGCAAGCTACACATGCGCAGTGAAGCCATGATGTGACCTGATGACCGTGTGGCTGAACGGCTGCCAAGATTCAAGGACAGGAGTGGTGTGAAAGTTATTCTCGACTGTGGAACAGCATTTAAAAATTTTATTTGATTTGCAACATTAGATATATGGGAATGAAGTAGAATACAGTTATGAATGAGCTAAAGGGGAAGGGTTTGTCAAACAAAAGAGGATTAATAAAAAGGAATATGTCAGCATGAGGTGATGACAACTCCCCTGCCCAATCAAAGTCTGTTGTCCATCGATATTTACAACTTTTGAGGGTGGGACATGCAGAAATGAAGACTATAACTAGAGGCTTAAAATGTTGTAGTTATTAAGCAAGCGAGGAGAGGCAAACATGAGTGTGAACTATTCGAGAGTGACATCGATGCAGAGAGAAAGAGAGGCGAGAGCTGCTGCTGATGAGGAAAGGAGAGAACAGACTGGGAAGATTCACACCTGTATGATAACCTGATTAGATTGAAGATTCCAGAAGAGTATCGAGGAGGGAGAGAGTGTAAGAGAGGGATGTGCCCTGGTGCTTCGGGTTTGCTGAGAAACCTAGTAATTATTGCTCTGTCCTGATCCTGTCCTATAGTCTTGTCTCCTGATTCTTATTTGGGGACCTCCACCAGTCCTTTGGCCAGAGGGCTGGTTTTCCGTTATCACCATTGGGTAACTATTATTCTGTCTCAAATTTGCATATCCTTTTGCAAATGTATGATTTATTATGCCTTTTGTCTCTACATCTATCCCCTCTTAATGCATTGATTTGTTGAATGACACTGTGAATGTATTTGCTAAATGAATATTCTCTCCCATGAAAGTTGATGGAGTTTGCACTGTGAATTTGTACTAATGAGCGTTCATGTATGGGTGAGATTTAGATACAATTCATTGAATCTTACCCAGAGTCTGTGGTTATTTCTCTGAGATCTATAAATTAGTTAGTTGATTGTTAATATGCCCATCTACTACTCAACTACTGGTCCATCGACCAGAGGAAAGAGTGTTGATCTGTGAAGATTAGTTAGGTTTTGAAATAATCACCTCAAATAGTTTTGAGGTTACAGTGAGGAAACTAATCAGAGATGAATTGGAATTATAAAACTTGACCCCCAGCGAAAACAGCCAGGAAATTTGAATGTGAATATGGGCCCCATTGAATATTTTCTTGACTATGAAGTGTTCATCCCTGGTCTTTACCTGGATCAGTTTTTCTGGTAGCAGAGTGTTGGTTATTAATGATTAATTTGGTAATTATTGATTACCGAATATTGATTACTGAATATTGTTGGACTTGGCCCTTCTGGCAGGTTCATCCCTGAACTTTTTGCATTTGAACTCTGAAATAATTATAATGATTTCTGGTCTTTGCGGACTTTAGCACTGTGGGCAGTGTAAAGTGTGTGCGCTCTCTGAGTGCGTGTGTGAAATTGGCATGCCCTCCCATAGGAATGCATGGGGAATGTATGTGTCCATGTTAGCTCCTGATGCGTGGGGAGTGCAGGTGTGAGTTTGGTATGTGCTGACTCGTGTGATTAAATGCTGCGCATTGATGTGTGCGGCATGAATGTGTCTAGTGTGGAAGTGCCACTTCTAGAAGTTGGCATGTTTGTGTAATTTGTGTCTGGCGTGTGAGTGTCTGGAGCTGGCTGGTGAGCCTGGCTCCAGGAGTCAGGATGGGACTGCCCCGGTGGTGAGTGTTGAGATTAACATGCTGATGTGAGGGAGGGGCTGCACCTGGGACCTGAATAGGGCAGGCTTTCCCAACACAATGCTGGCTCCGCCCCCTGTGGTGCGTCTAATGACCCTAGCATGGCCAGTGAATAGTAAGAGGGGCTGAGCCCATCAGAGTGCTCCCAAACCAGCTGCGTCTGGTTTTGCCCCCACCCTGCACCTTTAGACAAAGGGATTTTCTGTATAAAATGAGGCTGTGACCTCATGTTCAATGTTCTTGTTTTTCCTGACTAGAATCTACCAGGGATGCGCTGCTTCTGGGGCCCAGAGGAACGCTTGCCTCCCTGGGCCCTGCCCAGCCCCTGGATTACTTATGGACTTGGTTGCTGGGGGCCCTTTTCTTCCTTTAGGGGTCCTCCCTTGTGGGCTTGCTGGTCTCTGTGCGCCCTGGCAGCCTGGAAGCGCTTTATTTCTAAAATATTACTTGTGATTCCTAGCACCTCTCCAAGGACCTGGAAGTGATTTGGCCCCCTGATCTGAGTCCCAGGAATAGTGGACTCTGCCTGCCTTTAGCGGACGAACCCGACAAACTCTGCCCCAGCTGCTGGAGCCGCCAGCCGAGTGTGTCCCGCATTCCTGAGTCGACGTGGAGCTGTGACTGTGGCCGCCCGTCCCGTGTGACCCGCTCTGACCTCGAGCTGTGTCCACACCGTGCCGCTGAGCCGCTCACACCCCTTTAACCCCCCTCTGCCGGACCACACTGCTCGCCGCATCCCCGCTGGAGAGAGAGCCTGCGCACCGCCCGTTCGGCCCGTACAAGCGTACCGGCCTGACCTGTGCGACACGCACCGGACGTCAGCAGCCCCTTTGGAACTGGAGTACGCTCCGTCCACCTAAAGCGTACCCCTTTGAATGCCCTCTGAGATCCTGCGCGTCGTACCGGCTTGAAGCTAGCAGCTGAATACGACTCGCGCAGCGCCTGACAAGTATCCTGGAGTACGTGCCGTACGCCTGAAGCTTACCAGTATTGCACCGCCGGTGAAGAGTGAACGGAGGTCCGGGTAATATGGCAGAACGTACCATTTGCCCCCGTATGCCTGAAGTGTACCATTTGCCCCGTACGCCGGAAGCGTACCATTTGCCCACGTACGCCTGAAGCGTACCATTTGCCCCCGTACGCCAGAAGCGTACCATTTGCCCCTGTACGCCTGAAGCATACCATTGGCCACCTGCCCCCGTACACCTGAAGCGTACCATTTTGCCCGCACCTTGTCCCCGATGCCGCGCCGCACCCGAGAGCCGCACTGTACTGAAGTACAGGCCGCCCGTGCCACTGCCGCCTCTAGGGGAATCTTCTTGCACGAGAGGACGTCTGCCCTAAGCCGGACCGGCTCTGCCAGACCGGCGTCCCGAGTCCGTCCCGCACCCCGTGGGGCCCGCTCATCAGTAGGTACGATGCCCGCATCGGACTGGAAAGTCCAACTGTCATTTTAACTAAAGGCCAAAAATGTGCGGTTACCCCCTCGGGTCGCTCTCAACCACAAACTATATTTGGGGGAAGTTAAAGTATTTGAAAAGGAATCTAAATTATTTTGATAAGAAAGCCTTGTTTTGCATTATTGAAATAGCATAAGAAAGACTTGTTTTGCCTTTTTGAAACAGCATAAGAAAGACTCTTTTTTGGCATTATTGAAATGTTCTGCATGGTGTAAGACCCTTACAGAAAGAAAGCCTATACCCTTAATTTAAAGAAGAGTATTGTGTGCATCCCAAAGCGAATGTTATTTATGGTCTTCCCCAGCTGCGCAGAACTTAGTGCCAGCTGCAGCGTTTAGGCTCTGTTCTGTCCCCAGCTGCCCAGCAAGTAGTGGGCAGCTGCCACGTTTAGGTTTTGGCGCAGTGGCGCAACCTGCACTTTGATGCGAGTTACGTGCGAAATGTGATTTCTGCGCTAAATGTGACTTATGTGATATTATGATTCATGCGCTAAAGCTTTGGGTGTTAGGAAATGTACTGTGTGTAGTATGTTTTGCGCACCCTGTGTTCTGACATCGCTGAATGTGTTTTTTTTTTTTTTTTATTAAATTTATACTTTATTGCAATCACATGTCACATACACAGCCAACATCGCCTACAACCCGGAGGCCGGCGGCAGCAGGATGGAAAACACCCTCCAGTCCCTGGGTAAAGGCAAGTACACAGCCGTAAGGACCAACAGCCCGAGGGCCTGGTGGCGAGATTGCAGGTGTGAACCAAGCGTGCAGAGGCAGTATAACATAGAAGCCACCAACGGATGACCACAACGTATAAGCAGGATGCACGTTCTGCAATGCTATCAGACTCAGACCCAGGTGCAACATGGCATGTCAGGTTGACAGGAACGAGATAGCCATCCGGGAGGGATTGCATTGAAACTTAGACCCAAACCCAAACAAACCCACCCACCCTCAAAGAAGAACAAGCCAGACTACCTAAACCCGAGTCCGCCACCCACCTCCCACCCTACACCTACACTATGAACCCCTCAGCTAGGCTAATGGAGATAAACAGACGTCCACTAAGGCGGAATAACGCTTCGGGAAGGGGACCGTGATCATCACAAATCAGGACATTCGTCACAAGCCACCCCTGATGCAAAACCCCTCAAAAGCCAGGAGAGAAACACCACGCTGATACAACGCTGAGACTTTCAGCTGACACACTCCTCATCCACAGTCGATGCGGCCCCCTCTTCCTGTAGCACATCAAGCTCCACACTCTCCGGATCCGACTCACCATCCTCTTTCGCACTCTGAAACGCTCGAAACATACCCCAAAAGTTTTTGGGTCTACTCTTTGGCGGTAGGAGTTCGCTATACACCTCCGACTGCGTACAACAGTAAAGCAAGTCTGTTTCCCATCGTTTTTTAGTAGGGACTGGCCCCCGCATCCAACATAAGGCTAGCAGCCGCTTCGCCGTAAGTAATGCCATGTCTGTAAGTCGTCGCAGGGCGACAGGAAGGGGTTTCGAGAAACCAAGTAAGGCGAGCGCCGGGTTGGGCAAGATCACCTCACCAAGGATAGTGCTGAGGTCCGCAAAGACCTCTACCCAGTA
Organism: Lissotriton vulgaris; assembly: GCF_964263255.1. Taxonomy (NCBI): domain Eukaryota; kingdom Metazoa; phylum Chordata; class Amphibia; order Caudata; family Salamandridae; genus Lissotriton; species Lissotriton vulgaris. Next base: position 407,909,315 of record NC_141694.1, on the reverse strand, counting down.
TTTATGTATGGCAGGGCAAGTCCAGGCCATATGGAGAAAGTCTGCCGTGTGAAAGTGGCAACGTTCACATTCCGCTGACTCTCTAAGGCCATACCTATGCAACCTCTCAGGCGTGTAGTAGACGCGCTGTAGGAATTTGAAGTGCACCAGCCGGTGCCTATTTGAGCGAAATTTTTCTAGTATTAGTAGCACAATAACGCCACATGTCGTCCGAGATAGTAGATTGGAGGTCAGCCTGCCAGGCCAAACGGGCCTTGGAGGGGGGATATTGCCGTTGACTATCACCCAGTGACCGAAGAGTCGTGATCAGTTTGCGGGCTGAGGGGGTTTTGATGACATAAGTGAGTTCCGGTACTTCCGGCGGTTCAGCAAGGTCCGGGCCTAAGACGGCAAGGGCCGCTCTGCGGACCCTGTGATAGTGAAATCTATGAAGCAGCGATGCCCCGGGACAGGATTGAAGTACGTGCTGCAGTGTTTTCAGAGTGCCTTTTGTAAAGAGGTCTCCCACTGTAACAATGCCTAGGTCACGCAGTGCCTTTAGGACGCCCTTCTCCGTTAGTGGAGCCAACCAGGCAGCCCATTCCACACGGAGCAAAGGTGAATACAGCAGCGCGCACTCACGTGGGCCGATCAGAGCATGCCAAGCATGATTCGTGGCAGCTATGGAGTCCAGATTGCCGACCCTTCTATCGGGCGGATAACATACTGTCGCCGGAAGTGGTACGGGGTCTGCAAAGAGCCGCTCCAATTTCACATGCGGGATGCCTGGATCCCCATGGATCCACGTGTGAAGGTGGGCAGCCTGAGCAAGCCTATAGTATCGTTCCAGGTCTGGAGCCCCAAGGCCTCCCTGTTCGTACGGAAGGATGAGCGTTTGCCACTGCACCCGCGGTTGTTTGCCCCCCCACGCTAGGCGGACAAGGGTCTGGGTGAGTTGCCGGAAAAAGGCTTTGGAGAGGACTACTGGTATGTTCACGAATAGAAAAAGGAACCTAGGGAGCACTACCATCTTCATGAGCGCAATCCTGCCCATGAGCGAAAGCGGGAGTCTGGACCACACCTCGACATCATCCAGCAGTTTGGAGTAGGCTACTCCATAATTCTCTCGGATCAGCACCTCCGGGTCCGTATGAATGCGTATCCCTAAGTAGCGAATGGAGTCCGTGGTCCATTGCAGGGGGTACTCCGAGTCAAAAGGGAGCGTCACCGGTGTCAGGGGCAAAGCTACTGATTTAGTCCAGTTGACGCGGAGGCCTGAAAGAGCCCCGAACCTCACCACCTCCCGCAGCACCGCAGAGAGGTTAATCTCCGGGTCCCGGACATATAGCAGAGTGTCATCCGCATATGTGGAGATACCAATTTGGTACGTCGGAAAGTTGATCCCTTCAAACCGATGGTACTCTCGTATAGCGCAGGCGAGAGGTTCCGCTACCATGGCATACAGCAGCGGAGAGAGGGGACAACCTTGACGCGTGCCCCTCCCAATTTCGATTGGGGCAGTGACCAGGTTACCTATCTTCAGTCTCGCAGTAGGTTTGTAGTATAGGGCTCCCAACATTTGCAGGAACGGCTCCCCGAGACCGAATTTACGAAGGACCCTTAGCATGAACGACCACTCAACGGAATCGAAGGCCTTCTCCATATCTAAGAAGATGGCCACAGCCTTGTTTTCGTGCTTGACATGTTGGATCGTGCCTAGGACCGTGCGGATATTATAAGTGAGATTGCGTGAGGGAACAAACCCAGCCTGTTCCGGGGCAACTAGGTCCGGGACCAGCAGCGACAGACGAGTCGCAAGAACCTTAGCGTACAGTTTCGCGTCCACATTAATCAGTGATAGCGGCCTGTAGGAGCCACATTGATTAAGGGGTTTGCCAGGTTTAGGGATGGTGATAAGCAGCGCCTCTCTCATGGACTTCGACATGCTGCCCTGTTGGCAAATATCATCGAACAAGAGTATCAGGTACGGGACCAGTTGCTCCTGAAAGGCTTTGTAGAAGGATACCGTGAGACCATCCGCACCAGGAGCGCCACCAGACTTCATGCCCTCCAGTGCTTCCGTTATCTCCTCCTTCTGAATGGGGGCCATAAGAAACTCCCTCTGCCAGTCGGCCAGGAAGGGCATCTGAAGGTAGCTCAAATAGACGTCGATTTCTTCCTCGAGATGTGCGTCCCTAGAGGAGTAGAGGGCAGTGTAGTAGGCGTGAAATTCCGCCAAGATATCTTGCTCCTCTGTAACCACCCCGCCAGCCGCCGTCTCCAACTCCTCGATGACCAATGGGGGCCTACTGTTGCGCATAAGTCTGGCTAGGAGTGCACCAGGCCGTTCCCGTTCCCCATACACACGTGCCGTCGCGTATTTGCCCATATGTTTAATTTCCCTGTCCGCCTCCCCCTGGAATTCATCTAGCAGTGACTTGAGCGCGACCGCATCGACTGTGTCCCCCGAGTCCATCGCCCGACCCTCCAGGCCCGCGAGCTGCGTTTCGAGCAACTGTAGGCGTCGCCTAATAGTTTTGAGCACCCCTGAGTGCTTCGCCATTGTCACCCCTCTAATGTAGACCTTAAATGCGTCCCAAAGAACCTGAACGCTGTCCACAGAGCCCACATTGGTTGCGAAATAGGTCTCTATGTCTTCAGCGAGTTCTCCTCTGAAGACCTCATCTAAGAGGGAGTACGGGGGGAATCTCCACGTGAAGGGGGGAATCCTCCTGGGAGGAGCCACCAGCAACAGGAGCAAGGGCGAATGATCAGACAGCGTGCGCGGGAGAACCGTGCAACCCTTAATCATATCCAGCAGAACGCGGGAAACAAACCAGTAATCTATGCGTGTGTGAATGTTGTGATAGGCCGAGTAGTGAGTGAAACCACCCCGCCCCGAGTGTCTATGCCGCCACACATCCAGTAAATCAAGTTTCACACATTCCGACAACAGGAGGGACGCGGAGGCTGCAGGGGACCTAGGGGGGCCCGCAGATCTATCTAGGTCCGGGTTCAGCACCAAATTAAAATCTCCCCCCCACAGCATTCTAGAGCCCACAAACTGCCTGCAGCTGTCAGCAAGCGAAGAGTAAAACTCCGGGGAGTCGTAGTTGGGGCCATACACATTCACCAGCAGGAGATCATGATCCTTCCCAACACAACGCGCAACCACAAACCTCCCCTCTGGGTCCACCGCCACACGGGTCAGCGATAGTCGGGATTTGGGATTAGCCCATATGAGCACCCCTCTTGCATGCGTTGTGAACCCCGCAGCGACACAAGCGGGGCCAAGGCCCCTCACCTGCAACATAGGGCTGGAAGGCGGCAGATGTGTCTCCTGTAATAGAGCAAGGTCAATGTGATGGCGTTGCAAATAGGCCAAGACCTTCCTGAGTTTGCGGAAATCGTTGAGCCCCCTTACATTCCAGGACAGCAATCGCAAAGAGCCCAAAGAGCTCTCCGCACTCAGTGAGTCAACAGTAGACATGGCAGATTAGAAAGTAAAATGTCGCAGAGCAGGCAGTGTGGCAGACACAGTACAGTAGTCGGCAAAAACAAACCCCCCACCCAGCAAACCCCGAACCCCAAACAGCATGACAGCAGTAACACACGAACAACCAAAGAACCGCCTCCCCCCCACCCACAGCCGACCATCCCCAACCCGGTCAGACAGGAATCATCACCACCCAGCATCCCCCCGAGTTCAACTATAAACTTTACAGAACCCCAAATAGCTCCCGAGGGAGCTGAAAGCCAAAAGCGCAGGGGCAGAGAGATCTAGCCAGCAGACAGCTTAGTTGGGAAACCAGAGCTAGTAGCCTCTCGCGTGCTCCCGTCCCGCCCCCCGCCCAGAAGTAGTGAGCCCTGCCAGCTCAAGTCTTCACAGTTCCTCAATATCAGTTTCTTATGCAGAGGGGCCTGCCCCTCGACCCTCCCCGGCAAGTGGAGCGGCCCCCCACCCAATCCACAGTGTCAACCAACCAGTCTGGAAGTAAACAGGTAGATCTCACCCAAAGGAACATGGCTCGGTGGGTCCGCACTGACTGTGTGGAAGACTTTGCGCCGCCCAGCGCCAGCAGTTCAGGAGTGATCCACATGCGTCCGGCTACTCCGGGTCACTCAAGTGGGAAGAGGCGTCTAGGTCCTCTCGCCTACTCCCTTGAGTGTTGCGGTTGTCCTTCTCCCAATCCTTTAAAGATTTCTTAAGTTCTGCTGGGTCAGTAAAGAAGTGCGAGTGACCTTGCCTGTTGATGCAAAGCCTCGCAGGGTACAGCATGGCGTAGTCGAGCCCCAGGTCCTTCAGCTGTTTCTTGTAGGGGGCAAAGCGCTTCCTCTCCTCCTGCACTCTCGCTGTGAAGTCCGGGAATAGGGAGATATTCATGCCCTCGAACTGTAGTTTCCCCTTTTCTCTGGCTAATCGCAGCGCCAAGTCTCTGTCCCGATAATTAAGCAGCTTTGCTATGATTGGTCTCGGCGGGAGGCCAGGTTGCGGTTTCGGACCCAGAGTGCGGTGGGCCCGTTCAACAATGAACATAGGGGAGAAGACATCTTCCCCTAACAGGGTCCGAAGGAGTTTCTCCACAAACAGCTCCATCTTACCGGTGCTAGTGGATTCCGCCACGCCTGTAATGCGTAGGTTGGAGCGCCTCGAGCGTGCCTCCAAATCCTCTGTTTTATCTTGGATGACCTGGAGCAGGCGACTAAACTGTCTGCGGTCCTTATCCCATTCCGTTTGGGCCTCTTCCGCCTCTGTAAGCCGTCTCTCTGCCATGTCCAGCCTCTCCGCATGTTTGTCCACCCTCTCGGACATGCGGTCCATCCGGTACGTCAGCGCATCGATTTTGGTGCTAATCTCTGTCATGCTGACTTGTAGGCCTTTCTCCATCGTCCCCAACATGTCCCGTATTTCAGCGCATAGGGAGGTCTCGGATGTTGCAGGGCGTGGAGGGGAAGTTTGCGTTGTCCCCTCGGCCCCCTTCGCCTTCCTCTGGTCGAAAGATAGCTTGGGCTGTGACCTGTCCCCTTTCCCCATGGCAGTTCTGGTGGACATACAGCCGACAGAGACAGAGGTGTGGGAGCCACCACCTGTGAATTGCGGTCCGGTTTAGCGGTGGGCTCAGGTTCGGAGGTCTCCCCCGTCTAGGGTGGCACGGCACGGGACCGTTGCCCAAGATGGCGGCCACTTGCACCAGAATGCCGATTCAATCGCTCCGCAGAACGTGTCCCTGGGCAGTACCCCACGTTGTCTGTTCGCCCAGTGGGTGGTCAAAGCGCTTCAGCGCTCGGGATCAGGGCACTCACCGCTCCTCCGACGTCCTGCCTCCGCGTGGTGCTAGTCGCTGGTAGTCGGCGAACCGTGCTTCCCGCCTTCCACTGAGTAATTCTCCTCAGGGCCTCTCCCCAGGTACAGCCGTCTTAGCGCACCCTCCGGCAGCCTCCTTCGCTCGTTGCCACCGAACAGGGGACAGATCTCACCGATGCTTCCCAGCGCCGGGCGCGAGCGGAGCCGCCGACCGGGAGTCCTTGCGGATGGCCGAGACCTCCCCAGGCACTCACGCCGCACGCACTGCGACGTAACCCGGGCAGCCCTCCAGGGTAGGTCGAGGATCGCGGCCTGGGCTGTCGGCGCGCCGTGCACTGCCGCACCAAGGCGCACCGCGTCTGTTCTTCGCCGGACAAAGGGGCCGCCGTCCCACCGAGGGTTCGTGCTAGGGTCCCCCACAGGTTTTGATGCCGGCAGGGCCGATTAAGGATGTGTTTTCAGGAGTTTGGCAGGATATCGGCAAGGAGCTCCGCGCTCGCGCGTCTTACATGGACGCCGGCTAGCTCCGCCCCCCCATCGCTGAATGTGTTTTTATGCATTATGTGTAATGCTCCTGACCTATACCCCTAAATGTATTTTTATGCTTAGGTTGTTTTGTTTCCTAGTATAGTTATGCTAGTGAGTTCATGGTTCCCTGCGTAATATTTTCCTAAGGGGGTTAGGGTTGCGTAGGTGGTATTTACCTTTTACTAGTGGTTACTGGTTGAGTGCTACATTTGCTATTTGGTGCTTAAAACTATCTGCAAGGGCTTGATACTGAGCTTGCCCCCTGACCAGAGTACCAGGACCAGTGGACTCTATTGTGACTTCCCTGACAAATTGCTGGGACTTGTCTGATCTCCTTGGGCCGCTGGGGCCTCGCCTGAAGTGTGCCTCGCTCACTCCCCTCTGCAGCTCGTGCCTGGCCGCCCCGCCTAGAGCTGCATCGCTCCTTGTGAAGCCATGCTCTGCTCCGCCTGGGCCGCCCGCATCCTGCACCTCGGCCGCTCCTGCCTGGCTGCCCTCATGCCTCGAGCCGCGCCGCTCTCCTCTGAGCTGCGTCCGCTTCGCTGGGCCGCCCGCACCCTGCCCCCCTCCTCCTCTGAGCCACACATCTTGGTCGCCCCAGTTAAACGCTTGTAGCACGCCGGCCGCCAGCTCAGGCCTACTGAGGAGATCACTCGGTTTATCCCGCGCAACCAGAACGGAAGGTACGGTCCGTATCCGCCGCCAGTTATTATATGTTCTATGTTCTAAAAGTGTTACTTTTACAAAGTGCTAATTCTACCAAAAGCCAGTTCTAAAAGTGCTTATTCCTGACAGTGGTCCAGGTGGCCCTGTCTCATGTATATAATCCCCTGTAAATTCTGCCCGTGCCTCTGGCACATTGTAAAGTGTGTGTTTACTATCTAATGTGTTTTGTAATACAAAGGCTATTTTTACATATACCTTGTGCGGAGTTCCTTTTGTGGGGGGCCTGGGATGTTGTTGCTGGTGGGTGCGTGCGCAAATGCTTTACACATCGCCTCTGAGACAAGCATGACTGCTCGTGCCAAGCTACCAAGAGGGTGAGCAGGGGTTATCTTGGCGGGTGACTTCCTTGCCCTGACTTTGAATGGTGGTTTCTGCCTGGCTTTGGCGCAAGCCTTAGCCAACAAGAAATACCCATTTCTAACAAATATTAACTATATATTTAACACTAAGAGTTAGTGTTGTGCTCTATGTTGTCTGTAAGTACAGGTACAGAGATACCTGGGAATCCCGGGACCGGAATTTAGACGAGCCTTGGAAAGGAAATCACACTGCAGAAGGTTACTCGTCTGTTGTCATAATACCTAAAAGTTACGCAGGACTGTAGGTGTTATATTAGGGACTATTGTGTAAGAGTAGAGTGTGAGTGAAGCAAAGATCCCACCTGTGAAACTTTGGCCTTACCCAAAGCAGGAGTATCCCTGGATGAGTAATTGGTCCTCCCCGAGCTTAAGTGAAGGGTAAACAGTGTTTTTTACTCATTGTGACAGGAAGTACTTTCTCTTTGATGCGAGTGAAGAAACTATCTTTGGTTTAGTGGAGCAGACAGAGTAGCATTGTTTTTACGTTGTTACTAACAGAAATGTAGAAAGAAAAGTTAGAAAACACACTGTTGTAATCCCTTGTGAAGGGAGGGTCGGAAGCAGGAGTCACACTGACGTCACAGAGAGCCGCGCTGGTCCTGGTTAAATCAGCGGGCCTGTGAAAAGTGCAGATTGTAAAGGGAGGGTCAGTAGTAGGAGTAATACTGACGTCACAAAGAGACGCGCTGGCATTGGTCAGACAAGTGGGTGTGTTTTATGGTCTGATTGATCAGCAGGCAAGTACCGTGCTGGTATTGGTTGCGGAAAAGGATTTATAGTGAAACCTACTTGGATTGTTGGTGTGAGTCGAGCTGGTATAGGACGTGTGTTAACAAACAGGATACGTAAAAATACGCAAGAGTTATGGGATTTTACCTACTGAATTAGTTAGTTACAAGAACCGGAAGAATGAAGCTGATTAATAAGACCAAGAATTTCTTTAAGAAGGACAAGCATATAGTAACTAGGGAGGGAATTCTTATGCCACCTCCTAACACCCCTGCTTCCTTTATGATTATGGAAACCGGATATCATACGTGTGTGTAGTTGGAAAATTGGGTGGAATATATGAAAAGTGATGGTGTTCTAGCTTTGCCAGAACATGGTACATTTAATGTGAGGATTCTTCAGAATTTGAGAAATAGGATGAATTCATTAGAACCAAATCCTAGGTGTACACAGTATGAGGCTTTGAAGGAAAGGGAAGTTGAGGCATTTGAACAAGAGAAATACAGAGGATGCAGAAGAATTACTTGAGGATTTTTACCCAGATACCCATTTGACACTCGAGGAGATCAAATGAAAAGATGGAGAAGGGCTGTAGTAACGGAAGGTTTATATCCAGTATTAATGGCTGAAGATCAAGATGTGAGCAAATGTAAAGAAATAACAAAACACATAGGTGTGACAGGAATAGGGTGTGATGAATCTGATGATGAGTTGTTGGAAGATATTCTAGTTAAAAGACCTACGTCTTATCAAGAGAGTGCTAGAGGTGCAACTCCAAATGCCCCTACGATGGGAACACCATTGGTTCCACAAGTTCTATAGGATCCAACAGTCATCCGAGTATCACAAGAAAAGGAAGGGGATGCATTGTATAAAACAATAGAAGAGATAATTCAGAAAACAAATCAGTTAGGTCTAAATGCTGAAGCATTGACAGTGCCAGTAACTATTGGTCCTGTTATTCCGTTATATGGTGACAAACGAGGTACACCAAAGTCACAACATGTGACAGTCCCACAGAATGGCGTTAAAAAAGACTTAGTGATGTCGGAAGATCAAATTACTGAGAGTGATTTGAATGTCCCGTTATTAGATCTCCCAAATCTTGAGACAGTGACTGAAACCCCAAAGAGAATTTCATCCATAGATACAGGGAGCAATATACCACTGTCACTCCAGTGGCAGAAAATTTTACTGCATTTTCACCAGAAGAGCTAGAAGAATGGGCAAAAGGTCTAGAAAAGAAGAAGCCACAACCAAAAACTATAGATGAAAGTAAGTTGAGAGTGGATTTGGATGAAATGATTATTGGTACAATATGTCCAGACAAATTAGGTTCATATGGAAATGAAGATTTGTTGTTTTTGTGCAAAAGTATAACCTGGAGAACAAAGAATCTTTAAGAGAAGATAGTGGCAGCAGCTTCAGAATTTGGAATAGATGTGGAAAAATCTACAATATTACAAAAACCATATAGATCAGAATTTACTGAGAAGGATTTAGAAAGTTTAAATGTGTCAGGAAGGAGATTGCAAATAAAAGGATTAATGCACATTTTGAAAAAATGGGGAGACATAGATCAATGGAGAAGTAGATGGACAAAAAAAAGAGTGATGAAGCAGCTACACAGGAAGCATCTACATTCCTGTTGAGGGAAGCAGAAGAGGTTGAAAGGATGTGTCCAATGAGGGAAGTTCCTGGTGGTGAATATGTTCATGTTGTATGGAGTTGACAGGATATTTTGTCCTTTACAAATGGCTTCCCTAGATTGAGAGAGAAACCAATTAAATAGTACAAGCAGGTAGAGAGATTTGTAAAGGGTTCAAAGGTTTTGTTGAAAGATTTGGACGGCCTGTTTGATATAGTGGTACCAACTGATGTGTGCACAGAATGTAAAATTACCATTGATTGCCAATTGAAGAATATCCCACAGACGCAAAGACAGGTGCACCTTCAGAGGAAGTAATGTTTGCAAAGTATTGTAGTGATGACATTGATGCAAAACACAAAAAGTTAAAAGAGAAAATGATGTGGGCACAAGTGAAGTTGTCAGAACACCAAGAGACAACTTCTGGTTCTCAAAATGATAACCAGATGAATGGGCAGAACCAGAATAGACAAGTGTCAAATGGAAACAAAGGAAAATGATGAATGAGCAGAGAGGAAGCGAAAAAGAAGTATCCTTGTCATGGGTGGGGAAAGCTTGGACAATGGAAGAATGAGTGTAGAAATATTCAACAGAATAATAGGTCAAACCAAATTTTAAATCCACAGATGCAGAGTGAGGTGGATGTGACCCAGCAACAACAGCAACAGGTAGTCACTCCTCAATTGCAGGTGCCACAAGCCCCTATGCCCAACAATGTGAGCGCTCAGGTGCCGAGATACAGTGTGAACACTAGATTTCATGTAGAAAGAGGTAAGAATACACAGACTGTTCAACAATATTGGATGCAAAGTAATGAGAGTGATTCAGAGATGTCCCAATGATGGTGCCTGAGGGGGGAGGAAGAGTGCGAGCTTGGCGCATCTTTGGTGGTAGATCAGTCAGGGCCATTTGTTGATGGAAACGTTGCAGGAAATGACATCACTTTTCTAGTGGGTACTGGCGTTAACCGTTCTACTGTGAAAGCAGCAGAAATTCCAAACCTACCCCTCCCGGGAGAAACTATCCAAGTTGTAGGAGTCTCAAATAAACAAATAGGACCCCAGTCACAAAACCAATAGAAGTAAATATTGGTAATTTCAAAGACATGCATCTGTTTGTGGTATGTGATTCTAGTCCAGTGAATCGGTTAGGGAGGGACTTGCTATGTAAGATGAACTGTACCATCTTCTGTACGCCTGATGCTACTGCTTTCCAGACACCTGATGAAGATGTCACTTTTAAAATGCTGTTAGCGAAACAGGGAACAGAAGTGGATGAAATGTTTGCACTTCTAACTGAAAGTGATTTGACTGATGAATTAAAAAAACACAGTGAGGTGAGATGTGTGGGATTTTTCAGGAAAATAAATTATTCTGATGGCAAATGTAGACCCAATTAAAATAGTGGTGAAAGAGGGTGCAATATATCCAAACATACCTCATTACAGAATGAGTCTTGAAGTGAAGGCAGGAGTTGCCCCAGTAATTGATCAAATGATTGAACAAGGTATTCTAAAAGAAATATTGAGCGTCCTTGTAATTCGCCAATCATGGGGCTCAAAAAGCCTAGTGGCAAATATAGAATAGTGCAAGATTTAAGGCAAATCAATGAGATAGTGGTACCCCGTTGTCCAGTAGTACCAAATCCAGTAGTGATTCTTTATCAGATACCTTGGGATGCCCATTGTTACACAGTAATTGATTTGTGCCAGGCATTCTTTTCAATTCCATTGCATCCGGATAGCCAATATCTTTTTGCATTCCCGTTCGGAGACCGCGTTTTGGCATGGTGCCGAGTTCCTCAAGGGTACACAGCAAGTCCCTCGATTTTCAATCAAATTCTGAAAAAATGTTTGGAGACTTTGGGTATGCCAGGAAATTCTGTCTGCCTAAATCCAAGAAAGAAGTGTGATTGCTTTTAGCAGTGGTTGGATACTGTCGCCAGTGGATCAGTGGATTTTCACTACTTGCAAAACCTTTAATAAGGTTGAGTTGAAAGGATGTGATAGATCATATTGAGTGGGATGATGAAAGTGAGAAAGTATTCATAAAATTGAGAGATTGCTTGTGCCCAGCACCAGCATTGGGAATGGCAGATTATACAAAAGAGCTTTCTTTGTACTGTTGTGAAAGAGAAGGTTGTGCACTCGCAGTCCAGTCCAGTAGCATACTTCTCTGGATCCAGTGCCTGTGGCATTACCTGGCTGCTTAAAAGCAGTAGCTGCTACTTGTGTGAGTCTGGAACAGAGTGAACCGATTGTGATCGAACATCCCATAAAGGTGAATGTTCCACATTCAGTTGAGATCCTTGTAGCAAGGACTCGTACTCAGCACTTGATCCCTAGTTGGCTGACTAAGTATGAAAGAGTAATATTGGGTGCTGAGAATGTAAGTGTGACCAGATGTACCATGATGAATCCAGCAACCTGGTTGCCTGATTCATATTGTGAGGAAGTGAAAGAGGAAGTTGATCTGGATTGTTTGGATGTGACAGAAATGTGTAGAAAGCTTAGACCCGACGTAATTGACGTGTCTTTGGAAGAGTCAGACTTTGTAATGTTTGTTGATGGGTCATGCTTAAGGAGGAAAAATGGAGAATTGAGTTCTGCTTATGCTGTATGTACTGTATCAGGTATCGTGGAAGATGCCTGCCTAAGAGGAATCAAGTCTGCACAAATAGCGAAATTGGTTGCTTTAACAAAAGCATGCGCAAAATTGGGAAGAAATTGAGAATAACCTTATTTACGGATAGTCACTATGATTTTGGGGTTGTGCATGACTTCGGCCAATTATGCCTGCAATGGGGATTTCTGACGTCTTCAGGTTCTCCTATTAGAAATGGCAGAAATGTTAAAGAACTATTGGCAGAATTGCAATTGCCAAAAGAAATTGCAGTATTCAAATGTGCCGCACATAAGTCAAGAAATTATTATGTGACACAGGGTAATCAGTACGCTGACCGAATTGCACAATTTTGTGCTAGAAATACCATGTCTTTGAACAGAGGGTTGGAAAAAGAAGTTACCAATTGCCAACTAATGTTTTTCTCTGCCTTTAAAACATGGGACGAAGTTAGACAGTTACAGGACGAGGCAGATGCAAAAGAGAAGGAACTCTGGATCAAATTATGTTGCACAAGAAGAGCGGATGATGAAGTGTTGGTGTGTCCAGATGGTAGACAAATAATGCCAGATAGTTTGTTATCATAAATGGCTAGGGTATATCATGGAACTACACACATTGGGAGAGATGCCATGATTAGACATTTCAGACAGACATGGTACAATCCCAAGTTTAGGGTAATTGCAGAGAGTCTCTGCTAGAAGTGCTTGACCTGCCCACAGCAAAACCCAGGTAGAAAATCAGTTGTCAGTTGGGGAAAAATTGGAAAGGCAGATGGACCATTTACAAGACTGCAACTTGACTTCATCGAGTTGCCACCGTGTAACGGTTTGAAGTGTTTTCTCGATGGGTAGAAGCCTATTCCACGAGAAAGAATGACAGTCTCACAATTGCCAAACTACTGTTGGGAGAACTCATTCCCAGATTCGGATTTCCAGTCGCTTTGGAATCAGACGGAGGACATCATTTCAACAATGAGATAATTAAATTAATTTGTACCACTTTCAAAACAGCAGAAACTACACTGTGCCTATCGACCAGAAACATCTCTAGTGGTTGAGCAACTCAATGGCACAATAAAATCTAAGTTAGGGAAGGTGTGTGCATCTACTTCACTGAAATGTCCTGATGCTTTGTCCCTCGTATTGATGAGTTTTAGAAGCATTTCTGACCGAAGAACAAGATTAAGTCCACATGAGATCCTCATGGGAAGAGCAATGAGACAAGAATTTGTACCTGGACACAAACTGATGAATATAACTGATGATCTAGTGTTGGACTATTGTAATGGACTAGCTGATCTGGTATGTTTTGTGTCTCACCAGGTTGGAGAAGATGTGACCATAGCACAGTCGAATCAAGCTCATGATTTGTGTCCAGGAGACTGGGTCGTGGTAAAGAAGCACACAAGGAAACATGTTTAAAACCCAGGTGGAAAGGACCTCATCAAATTATATTGGTAACAACAACAGCAGTGAAGTGCGCTGGCTTGCTGTCACGATTCCATCATGACTCGGGAAGGACAGGAGCACACTGGGGACTGGTGGGCTGTGCCTCCTGAAACCTGTCCTTTCCTCTCTTTCCAGCCAGATGAGTGGGATAGGGAACAGAATATATCACAGAAAAAGAACTCTGAGTATTTGGGACCATGTTCCTTTAACTGGGAGAGTTCCCCTGAGGCCACCGCCCAGAGCTGCAATGTCATCCCAGACAGGCCAATCGGAGCAGGTGAAATCCCTGATGAAGCAGAAGAAGGACCAGGAAGACGCGGAGGAAGAAGGAGAGATGACCTCTACGGACCTCGACCCTGGAGGGAGAAAGAGGAGCAGAAGAGCTCGGAGGCCAACATTCCAGTCCAGTGCCTAACCATGCACCTGAAGGAGCGTGGCATGAACAGGTACGGGAACATGTTTCGGGGTGGATAGGGAGGAAGGTGAGCTCTAGCGAGTAAGATAGCCCCGATATCCTCCAACACACCTGGTTCCCTGCATTGCCCCTCAAGTCCAGAGACGTTCTTCATGCCACTGGTGGTCCAACTCTCCCTCTCCCTATATTTGTTAGTCCGAATACCGGCCCTCACGACTCCTAATCTTTCTCTTCTCTTCCTGAGCCTCCTGAGATGCCGAGACGAGAGACGAAGAAAAAAAGGGAAGAAGACGAGAATCAAAGCCTGTGAACAGAACAGGACGGGATAGGAAGGATTATCCCTTGTTAATTAACTCTGGCTTCCAGCAAGAACCGACTATATTCAATAAAGCCTAATCTAAACCGACCTGGTGCGCCACGTGATCCTTGCCTCCCGCTACAACTGGTGGAGAATTCTGGCAACCTGTCCATTAGTAAGGAGATAATGGACGCCAGTTAAAAAACGATGGGGGAGCACAACTTACAGAGTCCAGTAGACCAAAGATATATGGAAAAGTCACTTCTTTATTAACAAATATTTCACTTAGAAAATCAGTTGAATCAAAGTATCAGCCAACGCGTTTCGCTACCACACTGAGAACTTCCTCAGGGCGCAATAAATACCAACAATCGGTCCGAACGTGGTTTCAAAAGCAGTAAGAATGAACGTTGATGTCACTAGTTCAGTCTTAGGCAGAGCAATAGGTAATAATAAGGCCTATCATCATCCAAAGGATCCTTTTTTTAAATAATTTTTTATTGAGCAGAGCACAGGTAAGGTACAATACAGACAATGGGATTTTAAGCAAAGAAAATTTAATACAAAAAAACTAAAATAGCTTCTTCATATTAAGAACTGAGACGAGGGGAAGCTCTTCAGCTAAATTCAGTCCGTAAGCAGTCAAGTTACAGAGTATAAATACATTATCAATTTACAAGCAATGTGCAAAATACGCAAGTTCAAACCTAAAGTGCAGATGCAATTACAGTACACTCCAAACGAAGACAAAAAGTGCCAGTGCATTCGAATTTTCCAATAGTGCAAAATACGCCAAAAAAAGTGCATTTAATAGCTTATCAATTGAACCTGTCGAAAACTTAAGACTGCTACCGTATATTTTAACCTAATATCAACATTAATCTGAGATATTTAGCTTATTTAGCTTAACCCCCTCGTAACCTCAAGGGTCTCCAGGTATTTCCAGTTATTTTCAAATCTCCTGACTGCACCCACCATCATAGCATAAGCTTTTTCAAAACTCCTTGACCTCCTCATTTTGTTAAGCCATTTCAGATGTGATGGAACTTCCTTGGTTTTCCAATTTTGGAGAATTAGGGCACGAGCAATGACACAAGAAATAAATACAAATGTTTCCTCAGCATTTTTAAGGAACCCTCTGCCCTTACTAATCCCAAATTGGGCCAACTCTGGCGTGGGAAGAAGTTTTTTACCACCCAGAGCCACCTCTAAATCTGCGAAAATGGCTTCCCAAAAAGATGTAAGCTGGGGACAAGTGAAAACAATATGAAGCCAACCACCCTGGCTCTCAGCTTGGCATCTGAAGCACTTATTTACAACCTCAGGGAACCTTTTCCCAAGTGCCTCCGGAGTCCAATACGCCAACCAGAGGGACAAGAAAGCCATTCTCTTGATTCTCTTGAAATTGGCAGCGCGCAAGGATTTATGGCCCAACACACTTAAAGTTTCCCAGTCTTTATGTGTAAAATTACATTGTGTTAGGGTGTCTATTTTGACTAGATGACAATCTATCATAGCGGCTTGCCCCTCGTAGTGAAGCTTCTTGTACCAGTTTCCTATCCCGCTGATTTTTGACTCGTACAAAGGTTTTGCCATCTCGTTCGTTGAATCTAGTAAACCGCCTATATCTTTCCTTAAGAAGTGAACAATTTGTAAATATTCGAGAAACATAGATCTGTCAGAATTACATACTCTAGCCAATACTTCTTGCCATGTGATAATGCTATTGTGGATGATAAAATGCCTTAACTCCCTAAATCCCAAATTCTCCCAATTTTATTATATGGCTGTTTCTGATTTGCAGGCCTAAGCAAGTACACTCTCGTAAGCTCAAAAACCTCGAGGCAGAGGAGCCAAGGTTTTTCTTAAAAAAGGACTGCACTCTGAATAAGTAATCTTTCAGAGTCTTATATTGTGTCCTTTTTGGGAGCTTTGCAGTTTTTAAAAATACCTGGACTTGAGAGTCAGCCTTCTGTAGCATATTTTCTAAGAAGCAGCAATCATGAATGTTTTTTGCACCTATCAGGCCTGCCACTATATCAATAAAGACCGCATCATAATACGTTTTAACATGTGGCAGAGCCAGTCCCCCCTGTTCAATTGGAGGTTGAATTACGGACAGCTTCACCCTAGGTGCTTTCCCACCCCAAACAAACCTTCTAAACATAGTTTCCATGTCCCTGAAAAAAATACAATTCAATTTAATAGGAACATTACAAAACAAGAATATTAGTAGGGGAAGGATCGACATCTTAATCAAGGATACCCTGCCAATCAGAGTGAGGGGAAGTAAAAGCCATTGAGCAAAAAGATTCTTAATTTTATTAATCATTCTCCCATAATTGAGAGAATACAACTGATTATATTCGCAGGTCACATAAATGCCTAGGTATCTTATCGGGTCTCGGCTGGCAGCCTGAGCACGTAGGCAAGATGGAAAGAGGCTGAGTTTAGTGTTTAGCGCGAGAACTTCAGTTTTCTTTGGATTTATTTTGTAACCTCCTATTTGTTCATAGGCCTTAAATTCCCTCAAAATACAATCTATATTCTCTTTATTCTGCCTTAAATAAAGGATAATATCGTCTGCGAAAAGCTTGAGCTCCGCCATCCCATGGATAGGGGGGGAAATAGAAGGATTATTTCTAATTTTGATCACCAAGGGTTCAATAAAAAAAGGAAAAAAGCAGGGGAGATAACGGGCAGCCCTGCCTGGTCCCACGATTGACTTTGATGGAACCGGCGTTGTTTGAATTTATTATAACCTTCGCTGAAGCATCCGGATAGATATTTTGAAGCATCTTAATCACATGTTCTGGAAACCCAAACTGCCCAGAGAATAAAATAAAGTTGATCAGTTTACTAGGTCGAATGCTTTTTCCGCATCGACCATTAAGATGTAGGCAGGGGTTGAATTAATGTTGAGAAAATCCAGAGTCTGAATTAAAAATTCAGTATTTGAGGCCATTGAGCGGCCAGCTATAAATCCATATTGGTCGAAATGTATAACTTAATGTGCAGCATATACAAAACGAAGAGCCCAGATTTTCATTAAGATCTTATAATCTGAATTTAAAAGGCTAATAGGCCGATAGGAGTTGACATCTTCTGGATTCTTATCTTTTTTAACAAATGATAATATAGTTGCTTCCTTAAAGGATGCAGGTATCAGTCCACCTTGTTTAATATGATTAAATAAATTCTTCCGAGGTGTGGATAATTCCTTTATAAAGGTTTTATAAAACTCGATTGGGAATCCGTCTTGCCCACAAGCTTTCGCCCCTGCTGTGACTTTTATAGAGTCTACTATTTCCCCTATACTAATTTCAAGCCCAAGTTCAAAAGCCCGATCGGCCGAGATCTTCGGGATTTCTATGTTAGAAAAATACTCCACTATTTGATCCTCCCCCCATCGAATATTCGGTGGTATAAATGACCAAAATGCTCCAAAAAAGTCTTTTGAATCAGATCCTAATTCACAAATTTTTGGCCACTCATGGGACCATTAATTTTAACTATCGAGGCGGACTCCTGTCTCTTCCTCGTGGAATTAGCCAGGAGCTTGCCAACCAACTGGCTATCCTCATACACCCTCTGCTGGAAGGTTCTAGAAATATTAATTTCTTCCAGAATAAAAAAGTCTCTAAGCTCTGCCTTTGCTTGTTCCAGTTGATTTGGGTGTAGGCGGAGCTGAAGGGCGTATTCTTTATCTACAGTTTTTTGGAGCATAGATATTTTTAGTTTCCTCTCTATAGCCAAGGCCGATGTAAAAGATATTATCTGACCGCGAGCCGCTGCCTTAAACCTCTCCCAAAGCGCAAATGGTTCAGCTGTATCGTTATTGATTTTAAAATATTCCACAATTCATGCCCTGAACCGAGTTACCAACTCCTGGTTCTGAAGCAGAGTGCGGTCCAGCTGCCACCTGGATTGGTCTCTACTTCCTGCGCTAATGCTAACTTCCAATTCTACCTTTCCATGATCAGAAAAGGGATTGTACCCAATAGATGAAGCTAGGGTCTGGATGGATCTAGATATAAAAAAAAGTCAATCCTGGATGCCGTCCTGAAGCGATGAGAGTAGCAAGTAAAGGACTCCCCATCTGGATTCAACGGGCGCCATGGTTTGATGAGTTGGTATTCTGACATTAAGACACCTAAAACTTTTTTGGTGTTAGGTTTTAATTGTTTCTTATTTTTATTGGAGGTATCCTTTTTTAGATCTTGTATAAAGTTAAAATCTCCTCCCATAATAATCTGCCCAGTAACCCCTCTCAGAAAATCAATGATTTCTAAGATACTGGAGACTTCATCGGATACCTGCCCATAATAATTGATAAAATTCATCACCTTTCCATGTAATCTGGCAACAACCCATATCCATCTCCCTTTAGGATCCCTTTGAGTTTGTATAACTTCCCAAGGAAGTCTTCTGGAGAAGTAAATGGCAACACCTCTCTGGGCGACCCCTGCTGCTGATGCAAATACAGCGTGGGAAACGTATCTTGGAATAAATAGATTAGGAGCATTTGATTTTAAGTGGGTCTCTTGGAGAAATAACACATGGGAATTCTGGGAAACTGCCCATTTTATGAGAGCACCATATTTCTGTTTGTTTAAAACACCATTAGCGTTCACTGATAGGATACCACATTTATTCATTTCCAGAAAAGGTTTTCCCCCAATTTTACATTCTCGTATACGAATAAGTACAAACCCTGCCTGCACCTTCTGCTCTTTTTAACTTCTTTCCCCCAACCCCCCATGCCCCCAACCCCAGATAGATCCCCACCACCCCCTGAAATCTGGAATCTTCGGTCCCCCCCACGCTAGCCAGATTTCACCCCTTCCTCCTGACCTGGGTGTCTTCTTGTTACACCCTGCGTGACCCTGAAAACCCCCCGGCCCCCTTCATCAAAAGTGAACTACATCCTATTTTCTATTATTCCAATAGAAGGGTGAATCAAATACCTAATACATAATACGTATATAATCAAACTTCATAACACCCTCCTAAACAGAGCTATATACTTGCTCAAGCATTCGACCCTGAAGAGATCTCCTTGAGGAGAGATTGAGCCTCCTCTATGTCAGAAAACATATAAAACTTTCCCTTCACCAGGACCTTTAGTTTTGATTGATGAGCAATTGAAGCCTGCGCCCCCTGTGATTTAAAAAGATGAAGTATTTTGACAAATTCTTTCCTCCGTCGTGCTGCCGTGGCAGTCATGTCAGAGAAAATTCTGCATTTAATTGTCTCAGTTGCTGAAAATTGCCGCTGTTGGAGCGCCTTCAATAGGATTTTTTCCTTTATCCTATAGTCCGCTAAGTTCATCAAAATAGTTCTAGGAAAAGTCGAGTTTGCATATCTCTTTGCCGGAACCCGATGGGCCCGCATGATTGTTAAATCCCCCTCGAACTCCGGTAATACTTTTTAGTGAATAAAGGAGTTGGCCCATGAGAGCATATCTGACCCTTCAAGGCCCTCAGGGACCCCCACTATCCTTAGGTTGGATCTACGAGAGTAGTTTTCTAGTTCCTCGCGTTTATTCTCAAGTTTGCTCTCCAACATACTCTTTTTACTGGCTGTCTCTTTAGCTTCTGCTCTAGCTTGATTTATGTGGTCCTCCAGAGCCGAGATCCTTTCCTCCGCCTCGTGCAGTCTATTAGGAAGTCCGGACATTGACTCTTCAAATTTTTCTAGTCGGGAGTGTAAGGCGGCTATTTTAACTTACTGATTACTTTTATCTTGCGGATCTCATCGAGAATTAAGTTTAACATCTCGCGAATATCGAGCTGGTAGTTAATTTCCTTATCCAAGCTATCACCTTTCCCCTTAGCCTGGACTTCTGGAGTTACAGATGTAACAGACGTAGATGCCCTCTCTTGCTCTGATATGGTTAAAGGAGATTCTGTAGCTATACACCAGCTTCCCCCCTCACCTGAGCCCAGGATACTTGGAGCTGCCATCCATGCCCCCTCTGAGTTATCTGGTGGGCATAGTTGAAGAGTTTTTGACTTCAGCTGTTTTGACTGTGTTACCCTCTCGGGCGATTTTGGCGGAGAATTGATCTTATCGTGCACTACCCCAGGCGGGGGGGGGGGGGAACTAGAGAAAGGGCTGATATTCCAGAGTCTTTTTCCAGCTGAACCAACGATAATTGCGGAGCATGAGGAGCCTTTTCAACAAACAAAGGAAAGATTCTGCGCGTCTTGAGCTGGTTTGGGCAGAGCTGCTAACGGAGAATCTGTATCTGCCTCTATTGTTACCACGTCTTCCTCCACATTTTTTGAAGAAATTGTAATATTTTCAATTTCCTCTACACAAACAACTCTCTTTGCAGTTTCTCCAGCCCTTTCGTTAGATGGAGAGGTTAAGGAGACATGAAGTTCGTCTTCTGAAGTTTCTTGCGTTTCTAACGTTGTGTCTTGCCGCGGAGCAGGTGCAGCCTTATCTCTCTCTTTAGCTGCCAGTCGTGCTGCTTTTCTAGCCAAGGCTAAACGAGTTTTAGTATTAAGACGTGACATTGTTTCAACCTTGGTAGTTTTATTAGGCTCCTCGCTGTCCTTTAATTGCTTCCCCAATAACCATGACATTAGGCTAAAAACTGACAAAAAAAAATAAAAAATTCTGATGCTTTGGCAATCTATAAAGGCAAGATTTAGCGGTGAAGGGTGATAAAACTGGAAAAAAAGACAAAAGGGAAAAAAAACACCCAATGCCCCCTTTATATCGCCCCTCCTTGCCTCACCATGCTTCTTTTTGCAGAAGTCCAGCCCGTATTTTCTCACTTGCCACGAGCCGTTAGGAATTTTTCCAGTCAAGAAATAAGCACTGCTCCTTATTGCTCCAAATCAAGTCCTTGTCCCTCGCCCTCCCTCTATCTCTCCACTGCAAGGCAGGAGCCGCTGGAGCACTCAATCAGCTCGGTCAGCGCCCGGACATCAAAGCGTGCGGGCTGCCAGATTCTCGCAATTCTACAAGGGCGCCAACTCGTGCTTCCCAGATGTCAAAGGGAAGAGGTGTCAGCTCAGCGCCGCTTTTCTTGCCGTTTTTCGCGATTCAAAAACGCCAGCATGCAGCACCTCTCGCCATTCCTGCTTCCTCTACGACTATCGAGGAGGGGGCGGGGTCTCAGGTCACAAGGCTAACCGGAGGCGTGGAACTCCGGAGCCATCCCCTCTCCCAACCATCATCCAAAGGATCCTTGAAATTGTAAAAATTGAAATTGCATTCCAGCAGCTTGTGACGACTGTGAAAAGGCTGCAATCGCTGTCACACTGATCCCACGCTCTGCGATTCCAACTATAACCATCCACAGGCTAGGATCGACGCCACAGTGGTGGAAAAACACCCACTATTTTTCAAAGAAAAACCCCAAATGGATCAAGCGAAGGTGAAAGGAGTGTGGTCCAAGACGAAGGCTTGCAATAACAAGCAACGATTTCATCACGTTGTAGATGCACGGGAAATAGTAACTTATAGAGAAAGGGTTTCGCATGTATAACATTGCATTGTCCATCACCCAACGTGATGAAATCGTTGCTTGTTATTGCAAGCCTTCGTCTTGGACCATACTCCTTTCACCTTCGACTGATTTTATAAGTGAAATATTTGTCAAATAAAGACGTGACTTTTCCATATATCTTTGGTCTACTGGACTCTGTAAGTTGTGCACCCCCATCGTTGTTTAACTATCGTCTGATCTGGAGCACAGTTACGTCATTCAACAGCTGGCATAGGGGTTGTTTGCACAACATAACAAAATAACGAAATAACGCCAGTTGAGCTTGGCCCAAGCAGACAGACATTTTCAAAGACAGCATGGCCGCCCAGTTGGAGGAGCTTCAGAGGCTTTGTGCTGAACACAACACAAAGGAGACACAGGGAGTACCTGGTCCAGGACCCATGGGTATCTCTCTACAGAAGTATGTGGCAGGGGAGGACCCAGATGCCTTCCTGCGCAACTTCGAAAGGGCGGCCATGGCATGTGGATGGCCTATTGAGAAGTGGCTTTTCTTTTTGGCTCCTTTGCTGACTGGTAAAGACCAGGCCGCCTATCAGGTGGCCAACAGCACGGGGAATACGCCCAATATTGAGATCACAACCTTTATTCTTGACCAACTAGGACTCGATGCGGAAGCATTCCGGGTGTGCTTTCGGAAAGAGAAGGGCCATCCTGGAGAGAACACTTCAACAGTTTTTTCGGCTCAAATCTACCGCCTACAAATGGCTGAAGCCTGCCGAAAGTACCAAAGATGAAATAATGGACCGTATATACCTCGAGAAATACTTGGAAGCGCTTCCCTTCAACACTCAGAGGAGGTTAAGGTAACATTCCCACTTGCCCACGGAACAAGTGGTCAGAATGGCCACTACATTCTCTAGGGCCCAACCCCATGCCTTGATGTGGGAACCCAAAAATCCGAACCGCCTCCCTCCGGGAAAATTTGAGAAACAGAATAGACCCCCTCCAGATACCCCAAAAGCTAATCCTCAGAGACACGATCTTCCCCCATACAAAGGGCCCCAGTGTTTCGAGTGCGCTGAGTGGGGATATATAGCATGATTATGTCCCCGCAAGAAGACCACGGAAGAACCCATGGAGGTTGGATACATACCACGTTCCATTCTGTATGCAGCGGAGTTGGGAAGTGCCTTCTATGTGAGTGTAGAGGTAAATGGTAGAATGGTGAAAGCTTTATTAGACTTTGGGTGCAGGCAGTCAGTTATACAAGGCTATCTGATACGCTCCTCACAAATCCTACCAGAAGCCTTGGTACACATCAGATGTGTGCACGGTGACGTAAAACTCTATCCAGTCGCCTCTGTACATATCACTCCGACAGACGGGTCGCCCTACGAAATTCGGGTGCGGGTCTTGGCTGAACTTCCGGAGGAGCAAATCATTGCGACTGACAACCCTGGGCTCCTTAACTTGTTCCTCTCAACAGTGCTTGTTAAGACCATGGCGGGAGCGAGGGAGGACCCCGAGGGGACGCATCATCCAGCCCTTACAACCTCTGAACCCTGGCTATTGGACAGAAACTTCAGTTTTTCACAGTACTATGATCCCACCCTCCAGCATGCATGGCAAAACGTCTGACACAATGACATCACCCCTCCCACGACTTACCCCAACTTCATTACCATGGGTGGGTTGTTATATCGAAAAGGGACTAAGGAGGGCGATCCACAATTGCTTATTCCACTGACCTTCAGGGACCAAATTTTATTCTTTTCTCACTCACTTCTCACAGCAGGGCACATATGAGTTGAGAAAGTCACCCAGAACACCTTGAGATATTTTTATTTGGGATTTATTGGGGTATAAAAAAGCACTGCCAGGCATGTGAAACCTGGCAGAAGAAAAATTCCTATCCCCCTCCTTCCTGTTCCCCTTCAGCCTTTACTGATCATAGGCGTACCCTTCGAGCGAGTGAGTATATACCTTATAGGCCCCCCTTCTAAAAACACAAAAGGGTCACCAGTATGCCTTGGTTTTGGTGGACTATACACCCGCTACACCGAGGCCTTCACTTTGACAGCCCCCACTACCCACAATATTGCTGACAAATTAATCAAGCTCTTTTCCAGAGTAAGGTTCCCCCATGAGATCTTAACAGATCAAGGTGTCGTAATTTGAGGGTGATCGGCTTAGCGTTAAGCTTTGCTACACGTATTTCGCCTATCTTGACTATGGTTGTCGGAAGCCATTTTGTATGTATCGGCGGCCATTTCAGATGAATGCGCTGCCTCGTGGTCAGCATGCCCTTTTGTCCTTCCTCTGTACCACTGACCACTCGAGTTTGCCCAGCAACAGGCTATTTTTAGTATTGGTCAAGCTCACACATGCGCAGTTTAGTCTGGACAGACATCACTTAGGAATGTTTCGCCAAACTGACCAGTGGTGTTATAGCTCCTCCCATGAGTTGGCTGTGTTCCAAAAATGACCATATATGAACCTAAAACTCTGTAAATGTATTCCGCCTACATTTTTATTACTGTAAAGTGTATAAAAGAAGGAATTGCACCGATGTTCGGTGTGATACTTCTTGCATTACCGAAGGGTGCTGTAGGAATGTACCACCACCCCATGGGGTCTTAATAAACTTGTCTTTTGCATTTTCTAGTTTCCGTGTTATGGTGTAGAGGGTATTCTATGGAGTATGTAGGCCTGGAGAACCCAATACCACAAATTGGCGACCACAAAGGGACTCATCGGCGACTCGGATGCCCGAAGGAGAGGTCGTGACGAAGGATTGGAAATTCGCAATGGACGCGTACGCTGCCACTGAGTGACCCGAGTCTTGGCACCCACGGTGTTTTCTTCCTTTCCTTCTGATCTGACCTTCCAGGTGGCGCCGGTCCTCGACTGAGATCCTGTTCGTTCGAGTTGTCGTACAGTGCCGGTTTGGCTGATTTGATCAAAGACCTTGGCAGTTGGAACCTGGATATCTGAGAATTTGGTAAGCTTGTGATTGGTAAGATAGTCTACGGACGCTTACTGCGGCTCTTTGAATATGTTTTGAGTTAGCTAACATTTGATCCTATGATTTGAACTATATGTGCAGTGCACTTCACAAAGGCGGGCATGTAGAGATATTTCTCTAAATTTGTTTGTGTTTGAACGGCACATTTGTGTGGAGTATATTAAGTGCCATTTTTGTGGAATCACATTTTCCGTGATACTTTTTGAACATGCCTGTTTTAAGCACACTTCGAGGAATGTGCTGTCTTGGAAATGGTACCACTTATCGATTAAATGAATCTCAGCCGGCTCCCCCAGAGGGGACTCCCAATCGGGAGATGTATGTGAAATTCGGTCTTCCCCCTATATTATACAGTAAATTATGAAATAAGTACACCAGATCTGATCCCGAGTTGCAATGGCCACTACATGGGTCGTTTGATTTACGAAAGGTTCAGTTTGTGGAGCAATGTTTGTTTCAGCGCAGGTCTAGACAAGATATGTTTGATTGTGTACGAATGTGGGAGAAAGCAGTGCGTGAACGAATGAAGCGTGAAATAGCCTTGGCAGAAAAAGAGTAGCGTAAGGCTGCTCGAGATAAGGCTTTACAGCTGGAGGAGAAGGAATTGCAGGAGAAGAAAGAGGGAGGCACGGGAACGTAATTTGCAAACGAGTGGTCAATTTCCTATTCGGCGTCCGCTTTATCCTGTCCTTACTAATGAAGTTGATGATTTTTCATTATTAGATCGGTGCCCGCCTCCGTACGTTTTGCCTACGGCCCCGGACGAGGACTCGGACAGAGATGGTCAAGGGAGTAAGAGTATGAGGTTAAGTGCTAGTGTAACTGCGGAGTTGCGCAGTTTTGCTCGCAAGCTTAATTTGAACAAAATAACTATGTCAGAGATTCACGATGAGATGAGTAAGTGGTCAGAGTGGGAACGGTTGTATTTTCTAAACACTTTTGGAGATGAAGTTGTAGAACGATTTAGGAAACACTCGCCTGATTTAGAGCCTAAGGATATATCAGTTCATCGTGAGAATATGAGTAAAGGTTTATTTGTTATTGCAGATGCGGATGAATTTTTCCGACGGTTGTTCCAGCTACGAGACGAGGCGTCCAGATTGCGGGAAGCACGAAAAGCATCGAACGTGCCTGCGCCGGGGTCGACGGAGCAATCCAAAGAGTGTTTTATCTTTGGAGCAGATAAGCGTTCTACAGTTCATGTTATGCCTATGCGCGAAGCCGCACCTTTGTATGTCCCCCCCAAAGGGCAAGGTACAAGTGATGATAAATTGTCCGGGGATGCAAAGGGTTATTTTTGTATATAATTGGGTATATACACCTTGGAATAGAGCAGATGTTATGGCATTGAAAAATGCTTTACCCGATCCCCGTAAAAATCTGGCAGCTTTCTATGAAGGAGTGGAGGGGGCTATTTCTTCATGTGTTATGACACTGGTTGATATCGATCTTTTCTTTGGGTTAATATTGCCCCCTGATATGTCGCTTGGTCATCGTAAGTTTGATGACCAAGCGATTTTGGGAGCAGATTGGAAAGTTTTAGCCCAAGCTGATTTAGACAGAGAGCCTGCATGTAAGCCTTGCCAATTAATATTAGATCTCCCAACAGCTATTTTGAATAAATTAAAAGCGCTTGTTCCCCCTAAAAAGATTGATTGGACTATGTTAGCCTCTTGCAAACAGAAACAGGATGAGTTGGTGTCTGACTTCTTCTCACGTTTCAAAGAAGCGTTTCATGATTACAGTGGGCAATTATTAATGGATGACACGGGTAGGCATTTGTTTGTTGATAAGTATGTGGCTAATCTCCTGCCGGAGATTGCAAAACGTTTGAAAACTAGTGAAAGTTCCTGGACCACGGCGACCCCTGCATCCTTGTTGACTATGGCTCAGTATTACGAACGGCAGGAATTAGAGGCTAAAGAAAGTACTGATAAGAAAGCGAAAGAGTTAAAGACGAAGGTGATGTTGGCTCAGGTTCGTGCTACGCAGCCAAGAGGGAATGATAGAGGCAGGCGAGGAGGGTATGGTACGTCTTATGGTCGTACCGACATTGCTGAGGATCAATGTGCATAGTGTAAAGAGTTTGGACATTGGGCTTCAGATTGTCCGCTGATTCGTGAACAACGTAATCAGCGTGGTCGAGGAAGTGGAAGGACACGGAATAGTTATTCGGGAGCGAGAGGTGGAGCAAGTGATCGTGGTAGGTTTGAGGCGAGGGGTCGTGGTCAGGATGATCAAAATACTTTTGATCGACGGAATCAGTACCAGATATCGGAGGGTGAGAATGCGGAGTCTCAGGACTATGTACATGCATAGAATTGCGTAGGATGGGGTGTTGAATCGGTTGAAGTGCCAGTAGATCAAAGAGGTCCATATGTATCAGCGGGCGTTTTGGGTTCTACTGATCAGTTTTTGGTTGATACAGGAGCTACTCGTAGTGCTCTGTCTAAAAACTTGGTTCCAAGGGCTCCCCTGTCTGGCGAAACGATTACATCCATAGGGTTCGATGGAACACCCTCTCTTAGCCCATTGTCACAACCTCTTACGTTTTACATTGACAGATTCTTTGGCCCGTGCCCCTTCTTGTCGCCGAATACTCCAGACAATATTATGGGCATAGATTTGCTTAAATATTTCCGAGCAACAATACGCTGCGCCAGTGGCGGCTGGTGACATTTGAAAGTGGTGAGGCGTAAAATGATTGGCATACAGCACCGTAGCAAGTGAGCTCTAACAACCTGAGGGGGGTTGGGGGAATGTCCCCCCGAGAAAATTTTGAGAAAAAGAGTGGAAAAATGGTGCATTTTCAAGCAAATTTGAGAAAGCAGGAAGGTTAATAAAGCAATTGTGAAAGTGTAGTTATTACATTAATAAAGAGAGGTCATATAACATAGGTAGCTGCTGGAAGGTGATTTGTGGAAAGGAGGAAATCTCTGTGAATAAAGTTAGGAGGTGATTTGTGGAAAGGAGAAGATCTCTGTGAATAAAGTTAGGAGGTGATTTGTGGAAAGGAGGAGATATTTGTGTTGTTAGAAGAGTGATGATCAAATAATCCAAAGGACTAGATGAAGACACCAAAGAATGTAAATAGACCCACCACAACTATGGATTGTACACCCAAGAGTGGTATGAGCAGGGTGACTACTACCAGGAGATCTAGAAGGAGTGACCAGGGGCAAAGAAAATTAATCTGTCAATGCCATGCTGGTCACACTTGGTGGTAAGTCACAGGTGCAGTGGAATGGTTGCCTAGGTCACAGGCTGCTGAGATATTATAGAGTCCACCTTGGTTATGGTGAGCTGTGACGAGGAAGCTGCACGCATGTGTGTGAGTTATCTAGAGTGGGGTGGAGTTGGAGGGTTCAGTCGTTGGAGAAAGGCACCAGAAAATGTGACCCACATGAACACTGGGCGCCCAAGAAGCATGAGGGGTGGGGAATTTGTGTCAGGGCGCACAGTTCTTAGGATCCTTGCTAGCCGTGTAAACCAACATGATGGGCACCCCTACAGAAGGTAATAAGGGGTATCTGAGTCTCCCATATGTCTCACAGATATTCATTAGCTGTGGGCTAAATCGGGACCCTATGAAGGATTGGGGGCCCTCTGAAAGGTTTGGCTCCCCCAATGCACCACCAGTGCTGCAGGGGCCTGCGTTACACTCTTAATCCTTGCTAGCACGGCCCACACAATGTTTCTCTGCTTCTATGGATATTGGTAATTATCACAAATTTGAACTGCTACAACATCAAGATCACATTTTTGTATATATTACCTCTTGGTTTGCTTCTAAAATTATCATCTTTCCTCCAGTTCTACCCAGTCAATCGGCTGTTTGTCAAACAGAACAATATCTTCAAGTCACTAATGGCCTACAGGCTTCTTAGTTTGTTCTGCCGATTTTCCCTGGGCAGGGCAGTAGATTGTGTAAGCGAGTTCAATACCTCACTCTGTTATCTATTTCAGTTCTAGCCCATTCCAACACGCCATCATCTTAAGGTGGGATTGCTAAAACATGGAGAGTGGGATGTAGTACTGAAATAAAATGGATAGAATTGTAAGTTTAGTTTGGAAAAAAAACAAAAGCGAAGTTCTTTTATTCCAAAGATATATCATGAGCTCTGCAACACCCCCAAGTGCGCACCCAAAGGGAGAACTCCCTAACACTATAAGCGCTAAGGTTTTATGCCACCCTGCATATTCTTTTCTTCTCACAGCAGAGCTTATTTTTATTAGAACAATATTATGAGTTTGTTGAGCGATGGCTAGGCGTCTATTCATTTCCTGCCGAAATAATAACCTTTATTTATAAATAAGCTACCTAGAAGTGAATTGTAAACTAAAGTGCAATTTAGGTGCACATGTATCTAAAATAATATATTTCTACAAATGCTGCATTTTGATTTTCTCACAGAAACGGCGGAGTACACTTTCAGTAGCAGTTTTGGAAAAAAGTTTTAGACTCAGAAGGGTTAATATTTCTTCTGACATAGAGGATTCTGAGCAGTAAAAACTGTACAGGATAAGTGCTCCCTAAGATACCAAAATACAGGTTACAGATTTCTGCACTGCCACTTCAGTAAAACCGAGTCCTGGATAAGATGGTGTGTAACCACCTGTTTAATCCTTAAATACAGGCGCACTGTTTACCCAAGCTCCACTAACTAGGGGAAATATCGGCTGTGCTGCAACTGATGAAGTGAAATCTCCTAATACCTTCATGCATTAATAAGAAAGAGACCTCTTTTTCCGTTAACTCTGATACTGAGAATAGCAATTACAACTTTCACTAAAATGTTTTTTTATTCCTAAAAAATAATCCACAAATTAAAACACACACCAGCTTATATATGCAAAATGAACTCACACTGCAACCATACAAACGATACAAAGTTGACATATTTGCAATACGATTTTAACAGTGACTTTTTAATGCTTGTTGGATTCAGTGTCCGTTTAGGGCTGTTTTCAGTTCCAGTTGCACTGTGCGCCTATCAAAGACCTTTACCTTGATAATATTATAGAATCCATGCCGTTTTGTCAGTCAGCCAGTCCAACACACCTTAAACGGCAAAATATGCTCTAAATAAGGAGTGATTAGTGCACCTTTGCAGAACACAAACTGACGAAACATAAGTTTTGATTGCAGTACCAAAGTCAGTTCTGCTCATTTTCGACTTTAGAAGGACTGTGCCTGAACAGCCCTTTCAGGATTAGATTAAACCTGTGATTTTAGCACCGATTGAGTTGGAGGATATTATGTGTTTGATAGGATTATAGATTAGAATTTTGACAGGTCTACTAAGCCCTTCATCATGCTTAGGCCGGTAAAATCATTACCATTGATTAGGGTAGCAATAACAGCTGTTATTGCAGTGCCAAATACTGCTCAGGGTGACCAGCGCACTACATTACATCAATGAATCATGATCTATGATGCTTCACGGTGATCTAGTGATCGAGGGTGGATTCTTACCATGTGACCACAAGTAAAGAAAAGAAACCTGCTTAGCATGGTGACATGGACGGAAGCGGGCCAATAGTACGCTTCCTTACCCTTTGCTGCGTGTTGTTACTGTACACGCACCCGCTATACTATAGTTAATGTTGTGTGTTTAGGTTAAATGTAGTACATGAATGTGCTTTACGTTTGTGAACCCTACAAGGCAAGGGCACACTCCATTGGAATCTAACAGGTGACACCAGCGTGTGATGAATCTGAAGTGCGCGCAAAACAAGATGCCCCATCACCATTTTCATTAAAAAATCAACAAAAAGGAGTAAATCTCGGAGGGGAAGGTCACTGCGTAGTTTGGGAGCTGACAAAAGAAACGAAACCTGGAAGGTACTCAGGGAAGACGAGGCAGGAGAAGGAGACACAGCAGAGCAGCACAGAAGGACTGGGGAGAGGAACAGAGACATGGGAAGCGAAGGCACAAATAAAAAGCACAAAAAAACTGAATCCACAATGTAAAGAAAATGGTCACCATTTCTTATGAGGAGAAGTGCAAGAACAAAGAGGTAAAGAAAACGAGAACGAATATAATAAGCATGTTGAATACATTGCATTACTTACAGGCTTGTGGCATTACAAGGCGCCCCACAGCATCCCCTGCCCCAGAAATATCAAAAATACCCCAGAGCCAGCAGCGCCCTCTCAACCGAAGCTGCCGTGGTAACCGAACCCGCGTGCTGCCTTTCCTCACATAAGTTTTGAAATAAAGGCGGAAGGGGGGCAGAAAGCCTGACAGGCTGCAGCGAGGCTGGGACTTAACATGTCGTGCCTAATAACTTCTTGACAACCTCTTTCACAGTCACGGTCGCCGGCCGGCATTAAAGGTGGGTGGGGGGTTGAAATGGGGTCGTCGCGCCGCCGGGGGGTGGGGGGGCTTGGCGGGAGGGGTTTAATGAAAAAAGATATAAATTAAAACTTACCGTCCCGCGCCATCTTCTAAATGGGTACGACTTCTGCACCACCCACGTGCGGCACCACTGCTGAACTCTGCGCAGTGTATTTACTCAGCCAATCCTGGCGCAGCTTAACAGTGCCACTGCGCCAGGATTGGATAAAGAGCAGGGTGAATACTGCCCATGTGAGACCCGGAACCCCCAGGTCCCTGCCTGTCTGCGAGTAGGGGAGGAGGAGGCGGAGGGAAGGGACTTCCGCTTGTGCGCATGCGTGGACCAGTCGTGAAAAAGGACTAGTCCAAAATGCGCACACGCTGTGCTGCCTGCTGCGCTCCTATTTCTGCTCAGCTGGCGCTGTCACTCACTCCCGCAGCCCCGCCCCCACACCCTTCTGTGATGCCCGATTCTGCTTGTCCTGGTACAGGCACTGGCAGCTGTTTCTCATTGACGCACGCACGTAGACTGTGAGTGCGCTTCTTAGGATAATTTATTTTTGAATCATTGCACTGCTGCACATACTTAATAAATGCGTGATGTGACGACGGTGGCTTGTGGGGCAACGCCCCAACGCCCCCAATGGACCCACCGCTACTGCGCTGCGCTCCTGAAGGAGTGCAGGTTATTTTGAATGACAACTATCCGGATCTAGGAAGACTATGTACTATGCAAGAAATTGAAGCGTTAGCCTCTCTCCCACACACGTTATGGGCTACATCGGACACGGATGTGGGACAGATGCTCATTCCACCTATTCGAATAACTGTTAAGGAGGGTGTGTCTTTGCCACGTGTACCACAATACAAAATATCTAGGGAAGGTGAAATTGTCTTGACTCACATTGTTCAGGATTTGATTATTGCAGGAGTAGTGGAGGAAGTTCCCTACAATGTCTGTAACAGTCCGATTTTTCCGATCTTAAAGAAAGATACTGATGACAAAGTCTATCGATTTATTATTGATTTGAGGGAGATCAACAAAATTGTAGTGCCCCAGTACACGGTGGTGTCTGATATCACCACCTTGCTTACTTTGATTCCACCCACTGCTACCACGTTTTCTGTAATAGATCTCAAGAACGCCTTCTTTTCTATTCCCATCCATCCTGATAGCAGATATCTATTTGGCTTCACATTAAATAATAAATCGTATAGATTTTGTCGAGTTCCTCAAGGCTGTACAGAAAGTCCTAGCATCTATAGCCAGGCTCTAAAAAGACAGCTTTATTTTTTTGATTTGCAGTCTGGAGTAGCTCTCATCCAGTATGTCGATGATATTTTACTTGCTGCAGACACGTATGCACAGTGTGAGGAGAGTACTCTTGCTTTGCTCTCTTTCCTTGCTCAGAATAATCACAAAGTGCCTAGGAAAAAACTGCAATACTGTAGACCAAAGGTGACTTACCTCGGTCATCTTTTGTCTAAGGAGGGACGTGCATTAACATCTGATCGAATTCAAGCAATTTTAGATACACCAGTCCCCCGTACTCAGAGAGATGTGCGTGCCTTCATAGGTTTAACGTCCTTTTGTAGACAGTGGATAATGGGGTTTTCGCACATTATAAAACCTTTGTTAGCATTATTGTCCAAAACTATACCAATGCCTCTTGAATGGACAGATGAATGCCAGACTGCTTTTGAACAATTGAGACAAGCCCTTTGTTCTGCACCAGTGTTAGGTACACCGAATTACACGAAGATTTTCACGTTGTACGTACATGAGAAAGATGGGTGTGCATTGTCGGTGTTAGTGCAGACACACGGGGATAAGCAGAGGCCCTGCGCATACTTTTCGGCAATGCTTGGTCCTGTGGCACGAGGATTACCTGGGTGCTTTCGAGCAGTTGCAGCAACAGCAGTGGCTATACGGCAGAGTGACGGATTAGTTTTGCCACACAAATTGCTAGTGTTAGTCCCCCATGCGGTAGATGCACTGTTAAATCAAACAAAGACCCAGTATCTTACGAGTGCACATTTAACAGGATATGAGCTCACACTGTTGGCGCCACACATCACACTAAAGAGATGTGCTACCCTGAACCCTGCTACTTTATTGCCGTATCCGGTTGCTGAAGGCCAAGAGGAAGAACACCATGATTGTGTTTTCCTGACCTAAGAACAAACAAAGGGTCGTGTCGACTTACAGGATACGCCACTTCCAGATGTGGATGGGGAACTGTGGGTTGATGGATCGTGTTTAAGGCTGCCAGATGGCACAACTTCTGCAACATATGCGATCACGACACTTAAGACAGTGGTAGAAGCAGCACGAATACCACAGAAATCGGCCCAAGACACGAGCCTGCGAATTGAGTGCTGGCTTATGTGTGAATATCTATACAGACAGCCGGTACGCCTTCGGAGTAGCGCATGACTTTGGCCTACTCTGGAGAGAGCGTGGGTTTTTGACTTCGCATGGAGTACATATCATGCACGGAGAACTAGTGCGTGATCTTTTGAATGCGTTACTTTGTCCAAAGAAAGTGCCGATAATCAAATGCAGTGCACATAAAAAGGTCACTGACAAAGTGGGACAAGGAAACGCTTTTGCAGACAGCATAGCAAGAGAAACGGCTATGTTACGAAATGCCTCGCCAATGTATGTAGTGAAATCACAGGCTGAGCGATGGCATGATGCTAGAGAGGAGATACTAGACATTCAGAAATCAGCGTCTGAAGCAGAACTTGCAACCTGGGCAGCAGAGGGAGTGCTGGATGATGAGGGTTGTTGGCGAAGCAAAGATATGGAAAGATGGAAATAGCCTGCAGCTTACTTGCAAGCGATGGTCCAAATGACACATGGATTGGCACATGTTGGAGCTCTTGCAATTACTCGATTGCTA
Organism: Lissotriton vulgaris; assembly: GCF_964263255.1. Lineage (NCBI taxonomy): Eukaryota > Metazoa > Chordata > Amphibia > Caudata > Salamandridae > Lissotriton > Lissotriton vulgaris. Next base: position 407,875,519 of record NC_141694.1, on the reverse strand, counting down.
ACGTGAGTTTGGGAGCATCCTGAGATTGCCAATACGGCCAAAAGAGTAGTACAGACCTGTCTGATATGTTTACAGCACAATCCTGTGAAAGGGATTCATACTCCTAAAGGAGGGTTTGTTCCACCTACTGCACCGTTTGAAGTACTGCAAATGGATTACATTCAGCTTGAGCGTTGCAATAGTCTTAAGTATGTCTTAGTGATGGTGTGTGCTTTCAGTAAATGGATTGAGGCCTTCCCCACGAAGGATAATACAGCGCTGACAACAGCTAAGGTTTTGCTCAAGGAGTACTTCCCCCGCTACGGTGTTTGTAAATTTTTGTGGAGCGATAATGGTCCTCATTTTGTTGGGAAAATTGTGGAATATGTGATGAAGGGATTGGGAATTCAGCAGAAATTTCATGCTGTATTCCATCCACAGTCGGCAGGTCTTGTTGAACGATATAATGCTACTCTGAAATTAAAGCTAGCAAAGATTGTGGCATCCACGTCTTTGAAATGGCCGGATGCTTTGCCTCTGGCATTGCTATCTATCGGACCAGTGCCCCATTCTCGAACTGGCCTCACGCCTTATGAAGTGGTGTTTGGAAGGCCTATGAATATATGGGGACTTCCTAAGCCTCGATTGTTACATGATGTGCCTTGTATAATGATGAACGATTATTTGGCACGATTAACAAAAGATTTACTTTCTATTCATCAACAGGTTCGAGAAGCGCTCCCCGATAATTCCATTGGAGAAGCTCACAATCTTCGTCCTGGTGACCACGTGATGGTCAGGTCCTTTGAGAGAACAAGCAGCTTGGAGCCGAGGTGGAGTGGCCCCGAGCAGGTGTTGCTCGCAACTCGAACGGCTGTGCGAGTCACCAACAGGAAGCGGTGGGTGCATTCCACTCACTGCCGCCGTGTCTCTCCGGATTTGGTGAGCCCAACTGTGCTTCTGATTATCGAGACATCTTGGACGAGGAGAAGAGCCCAGCTGTAACGTCTGCCGAATCGGAGGGAGCCTTCCCGGACCACATTGTATCTGGAAAAGAGAGATACAACCTACGACCACGATAAGCAGTTGTTTTTTGTGCAAGACTGGTTGAGTTACCGCTCTGGGGTTTGTGAAATGGAAGCCGGGAATATCAAGGGGGGGGGGATCTGTTCTGCCAAGTGTAGCGATACCCGTCTTGAATCTCGGAGAAGAAACCAACGGCTACCTCGGAGCTCAGCACTCATATTTCTATTTTTTAGTGGGTTTTTTTTGGAGACATTTTGAACTTTGAACTATGGCATCTTCTGCAGTGCGAAACAAGAGAATTCTTGGTGCAGTACTATTTGTTTTGACAATTGTTGTGATAGCTGTGACAGCTTGGGTAGTAGAACTTTTGGTTCCAGTGAGAGAACATTTATTGTCAACTACCCCGATTCCATCTGAACATTTTCATTTTACTCTGCCTTATCATGAAGAACGACATAGACAGACTTATTTGAATAACAGCTTTATTCAGATTCTGCATCACACCCACAATATGACTAATACTTCGAACTGCTGGGTATGTGGGATGTTGTCTGGACATCAAAAGAAAGGGGGCATACCACTTATCCCACTCCCGTTCTCCCATAATGGCTCTTGTAATGCCTGGTACACACTTTTATTCACTTTGCGATGGCCAACGAAAGGTGGGCTGCTTTTTCGACTCAACAAAATCTGCTTCAACGATCGAGATGGTTATCCACAAGCTGAAGGAACTAAGTTTGAATGGGAGGAGTACCCTCAAGCCTGTTGTTTTCTGCCCATTCCTGCTGCTGAACTGTGTTGACCTGCTGCCCCTTTGACTCCCGTCGTGTGCGAGAGAGACCTCGCCGGACCCGCTGCGCGGGTCCCGCAGCGCCGCACTCGGAGTCTGTGCCATTCCTGGGAGAGGAGCTGTCATCTTGGGCGTGAGGAGCTGCCGGCAGGGCTGCGAGCTTGGAAGCAGGGACTCGCCTTACCAGGAGTCCCTGCGAGCCCTATTCGCAACACCTGGGCTGCTCTCCCTGCTGGCCCCGCCCACCCGCCCACGGAGTGAAAAGCGGGAGAGGAACTTGCCTTCACGGGACCCTCAAGCCTGTTGTTTTCTGCCCATTCCTGCTGCTGAACTGTGTTGACCTGCTGCCCCTTTGACTCCCGTCGTGTGCGAGAGAGACCTCGCCGGACCCGCTGCGCGGGTCCCGCAGCGCCGCACTCGGAGTCTGTGCCATTCCTGGGAGAGGAGCTGTCATCTTGGGCGTGAGGAGCTGCCGGCAGGGCTGCGAGCTTGGAAGCAGGGACTCGCCTTACCAGGAGTCCCTGCGAGCCCTATTCGCAACACCTGGGCTGCTCTCCCTGCTGGCCCCGCCCACCCGCCCACGGAGTGAAAAGCGGGAGAGGAACTTGCCTTCACGGGACCCTCAAGCCTGTTGTTTTCTGCCCATTCCTGCTGCTGAACTGTGTTGACCTGCTGCCCCTTTGACTCCCGTCGTGTGCGAGAGAGACCTCGCCGGACCCGCTGCGCGGGTCCCGCAGCGCCGCACTCGGAGTCTGTGCCATTCCTGGGAGAGGAGCTGTCATCTTGGGCGTGAGGAGCTGCCGGCAGGGCTGCGAGCTTGGAAGCAGGGACTCGCCTTACCAGGAGTCCCTGCGAGCCCTATTCGCAACACCTGGGCTGCTCTCCCTGCTGGCCCCGCCCACCCGCCCACGGAGTGAAAAGCGGGAGAGGACCTTGCCTTCACGGGACCCTCAAGCCTGTTGTTTTCTGCCCATTCCTGCTGCTGAACTGTGTTGACCTGCTGCCCCTTTGACTCCCGTCGTGTGCGAGAGAGACCTCGCCGGACCCGCTGCGCGGGTCCCGCAGCGCCGCACTCGGAGTCTGTGCCATTCCTGGGAGAGGAGCTGTCATCTTGGGCGTGAGGAGCTGCCGGCAGGGCTGCGAGCTTGGAAGCAGGGACTCGCCTTACCAGGAGTCCCTGCGAGCCCTATTCGCAACACCTGGGCTGCTCTCCCTGCTGGCCCCGCCCACCCGCCCACGGAGTGAAAAGCGGGAGAGGAACTTGCCTTCACGGGACCCTCAAGCCTGTTGTTTTCTGCCCATTCCTGCTGCTGAACTGTGTTGACCTGCTGCCCCTTTGACTCCCGTCGTGTGCGAGAGAGACCTCGCCGGACCCGCTGCGCGGGTCCCGCAGCGCCGCACTCGGAGTCTGTGCCATTCCTGGGAGAGGAGCTGTCATCTTGGGCGTGAGGAGCTGCCGGCAGGGCTGCGAGCTTGGAAGCAGGGACTCGCCTTACCAGGAGTCCCTGCGAGCCCTATTCGCAACACCTGGGCTGCTCTCCCTGCTGGCCCCGCCCACCCGCCCACGGAGTGAAAAGCGGGAGAGGAACTTGCCTTCACGGGACCCTCAAGCCTGTTGTTTTCTGCCCATTCCTGCTGCTGAACTGTGTTGACCTGCTGCCCCTTTGACTCCCGTCGTGTGCGAGAGAGACCTCGCCGGACCCGCTGCGCGGGTCCCGCAGCGCCGCACTCGGAGTCTGTGCCATTCCTGGGAGAGGAGCTGTCATCTTGGGCGTGAGGAGCTGCCGGCAGGGCTGCGAGCTTGGAAGCAGGGACTCGCCTTACCAGGAGTCCCTGCGAGCCCTATTCGCAACACCTGGGCTGCTCTCCCTGCTGGCCCCGCCCACCCGCCCACGGAGTGAAAAGCGGGAGAGGAACTTGCCTTCACGGGACCCTCAAGCCTGTTGTTTTCTGCCCATTCCTGCTGCTGAACTGTGTTGACCTGCTGCCCCTTTGACTCCCGTCGTGTGCGAGAGAGACCTCGCCGGACCCGCTGCGCGGGTCCCGCAGCGCCGCACTCGGAGTCTGTGCCATTCCTGGGAGAGGAGCTGTCATCTTGGGCGTGAGGAGCTGCCGGCAGGGCTGCGAGCTTGGAAGCAGGGACTCGCCTTACCAGGAGTCCCTGCGAGCCCTATTCGCAACACCTGGGCTGCTCTCCCTGCTGGCCCCGCCCACCCGCCCACGGAGTGAAAAGCGGGAGAGGAACTTGCCTTCACGGGACCCTCAAGCCTGTTGTTTTCTGCCCATTCCTGCTGCTGAACTGTGTTGACCTGCTGCCCCTTTGACTCCCGTCGTGTGCGAGAGAGACCTCGCCGGACCCGCTGCGCGGGTCCCGCAGCGCCGCACTCGGAGTCTGTGCCATTCCTGGGAGAGGAGCTGTCATCTTGGGCGTGAGGAGCTGCCGGCAGGGCTGCGAGCTTGGAAGCAGGGACTCGCCTTACCAGGAGTCCCTGCGAGCCCTATTCGCAACACCTGGGCTGCTCTCCCTGCTGGCCCCGCCCATAAACTCTCCCCATCATTATAAAAGGAGCTACACGTGCCGCTGCGCGGGAGCGCGCGGGAGGGCGCCGGGCGAAGCCCGGGCCAAGGGCGGGCCCGTTTAAGCCCGTTCAAGACCGGGTAAGACTGGACTGGGCCACCCCCTTGATAGCGTATCCCCTGTGCTGTTATTGTAGTACTTGTACTGTAAACCCCGACTTTCCGGTCATTTAACTTAGCGCTATACTTATTAATTTCGTATCATGTCACCTAGGCTTACTAGAAACACCAAGCCTACCCATGCTGCACAGGTCAAAGGGCCTATAGATCAATTTATTGCTAAAGCAAACGATGCCATAAATCAAGGTGTTCTGTTACTTGAAAGGAGAGTCTCCCAGGATTTGGCCGCAGCCAGACGCTCCTCCTTGGGACTACTGGCCGCAGCCAAAACTCCGCAACGCTCTGTAGACGCTGGTTTACAGCTGGAGACTCATACTGTCCCTGGAATAGTGGATTTATCAGTATCCATCGATCTTTCCACTACTCACATTTCACCCTCTTCTGCACCACATACTCCCCCGTCACTCGAGAGAACTCCACTTCTCTTTACTATCCCTCCCGAGGAGGATTCTCCTTCTTCTCCCTCCTTAAATGCAAGGGGTCAGAGGGAGGGGGCTATTCCGAAAAAGAGGAAAGTGAAAAAGGGTGCTAAAAAAACCCCCCATAATAACGTCATCATACAACAGGATCCCCTGATACCCCCCTCAGATCACCCCCTCCCCTCAGCTTTATCCCCATCTTACCCAGCACTGTTTCAACAGTCAACGCTTATCACAGCGCCTGAAATAATAAATCTTTCGTCAGACACACTTAACCAAAACCCAAGTGGCAATTTACATAGCGAACTGGCTCCCAGTACACATGAGACTTTCTCTTTGGTGTCTATAGAGGCTTTAATTAAGTTACATCTGAAACCCATTGAGCTAACACTTTCGAAAATTCTAAAATCCCTAGCCTCATTAACAAATGACTTAAATGTTCAGAAAAATCTGACCATAATCCCAACACCCTCACTCCCAGTGCCTCAACCTCAAAATTCAAAACCCAAAAATGCAGGTAAAACCAACTCTCTGCAAACATCCAAACCACAGAAAGTGGCGACCACCACAGCGGTGGTTCACCAGAATCCCACCAAATCACCTAGCAAACCAGCGCAGCAAATACCAACTAATAACGCAGCTAAAAACACTTCCACTTCTTCACGTCCTGCTCCTTCTGTAGCAAAGGCCCAACCCGTCACAATAACCCCGGCAAAATCCTCGACAAAAACCTCAGCCTTAAAAAACGTCTCTTATAACACAAGACGTAACGGAGCCCGGCCTGTTCACCTTCCCCCAGAAGCGACCCCGTACATCATCATTATGACCGGGGTCCCAGTTTTGCGTACCAATTCTGAAGAACCAGGATGGTCCCTAAAAAACAAAATAATCCACTGGTTGTCACTGAATCGCCCACTTCCTCCATATTCTAATAACAGAATTGTTTCGGTACGCAGAGTCCCGTGGATCGGGAGGGAGCGAAAAACGATCCCAGGAGATTGCATAATTATAAATTTTGAGGATCCCCAAACTGTCGAGTTGATCTCCTCTTGGGGTCCCCAAACATCCCCTGAGGGAATCGGCACTAAAAGACTAGCCTTTTTCTATCCTCCAGCTAAACCCATGCAACCAAACCCTGAGTGGAACTGGACCCAGGTAGGCAATTGGAATGGTAACTCGGATTGGTCAAACTGGGCAGGACAAGGAGGTAGAGATAACATGCCATACCTAGATTGGGGGGGTGTCCCTACTTATAATAGGTTTGACTGCCTAGAAATGGTGGACTGACCACTACTCTCCACCGTCTTGGAAGACAGGAATATATCCCCCTCCAGCCCTCTATCCTTGTCGCCTGTAAGTTCCTTCCAACTCCCAAGTCCATTGACTCAAATAAAGTCACCATTAACCACATTTGCTACAACTGCCACAGATGATATAAACCTCTGTCAAGGCGCTGATATTCAGCCCAGTCCCGCTATCATATGTAACACGCAAGGGGACATCCTGTCCCTCTCTCCAAATTTCGATCCATGCGCAACAACTAAGACTCCTTCGCATATAGGATGCCCAGCGTATGGTACTGAAACCCCGTCGTTCCACCTAGTTTCGATAATATTCTGGAATGTTGCAGGTCTCCGATCCAAGATCGTACTGGCACCTTGGTTAGACTTTGTCATCACGCATCAGATAATTTGCCTGCAAGAGACCTGGACAATTAACCCACTGCACATACAAGGATTCATAACACTTCATTCCCCAGCCAGTCCAACAACACATGGTAGACCCATGGGGGGCCTTGTGGTTTATATTTCTAACACCTTAGCAGCAAAGAAAACCATAACTCTACGTACTACACCAAATTATCAAATTATTTTGCTCACTTTTAAAAATGGTATATCCTACACTCTTATAAACTTTTATAACAATTTAACACCAGCAGATTGTGCAAAGACTGTGTCTGATGTTTCTTTGTATATAACTGAACAACGTGTTAAGTATCCATCAGCTATGAGCAATGTAATATGGGGAGGGGATTTTAACGTACAACTGTGCCCTAACTATAAGAAAACTGTCTGTGGCCTCTTAGATGAACATGATTCCCCGTTGACCCACTTTACCCATACCCCTGTAGGAGACTCTTTTAATGATAGCCTAATGTCCCTAGAAGTGATGTTCGCAAATGAACTCGTAAACCCACCTGTGGAATTTAGACCTACCTTTCATGGCAGGGGTTGTTGTAGTACCATAGATTTTATACTATGTTCTTATCCTGTAATGGGTACGCTTCACCAATTTACTACAGGCTCAGAAATAGCCGGCGATCATTTTCCTAACAGTATTAAGATCAAGTTACCTACGACTGCTCCCAATACACCGAAGAAGAGTTTGCTGACCCAAAAAGCACTGACTATGGATAAAACAAATGGTTACTCTGTGAAATGGTCAAGTGTTGACCCATCAGTTACCTCAAGTAAGGTCATAGCTAAGGCTCTCCCCTGGATTTCCACTTGTCTCGATGAGGACTCCTCCCACGAGCAAATTATTACTAGCTTCGGAGAAATCCTCAATACCATCCAGAAGGTATTAACCCGAAAGCCCAACCCAGGTAACCACTCTGAGCCTCGATGGTTCAACGCGGCTTGTAGGAAAGCTCTAACCGCTTTAAAAAAAGAGCTACATAATCCAAATAGAGATAAAGATACTGTAGCTAAATTAAGAACAGAATACAAGCAGGCCCAAACGAGTTGCAAAAAAGATCATAAAAATAAACTGTGGGCCCAATTACATGAGAGCTGCCAGAGTAAGGACAGCATTCAGTTCTGGCAGATTGTTAAATCCCCATTCCTGCTGGAGGCTAGCTCACACCAACACCTGGATGTGGCCGTGACTGCCGACGAGTGGGTGTCTCACTTTTCCAAGATCTTTAGTGATCAACCCCCGGAACACTCTGCACAATCCACCTCAATAACCGACTCCCCAACAAAAAGGGTTTATCCAATTGATCTTCATTTTACCCTAGGAGAGGTTATAAGTGCACTTTCTTCCTCTAAAACAGGTAAAGCGCCGGGCCCGGATGGTGCACCGCTCGACATATTTATATGTAACTTGGAACTATGGTCCCCAGTCATCACGCAGCTGATGACCGCAGTCTTAAACATCGGCCTTCTGGATTCTTGGTCTTCCTCGATACTCCTTCCAATTTTTAAGAAGGGTGAAAGAAACAACCCCGCCTGCTACAGACCCATTTCCCTCCTGGATTCATTGGGTAAGGTCGCGGGTCGCCTAATTCTGGAACGTTTACAGGATTGGGCGGCAGAAAAGAACATCATTACTGACCTCCAATATGGATTCCGGGAGGGACTGGGTACTGTCGAACAGGCTCTGAATCTCACCCTTCTTATTGGGAAATATGTGGGAGTAAAACGGGGCAACCTATTCATGGTCTACGTCGACCTTAGTGCGGCGTTTGACTGCGTAATTCACGTCAAGCTGTGGTCCATCCTGGAGGAGTTGGGTGTTGATCCTCCCCTTATCAAATTTTTGCGCGAGCTCTACACAGATGCCTCGGCTTGCGTAAGATATGGTAGGGGTGGAGAGTTAACATCCTCCTTTCCAGTAACTCGTGGAGTACGGCAGGGCTGTGTCCTGGCTCCCTTCTTGTTTAACTTATACACTAACGGTTTGGAAGAAGCCATGCTAGAAGGGAGTCAGGATCTACCCACCATTAATCATCGCCCTATTCCAGCGTTACTTTACGCTGACGATTCTGTACTCTTTGCTAGGACCCTAGTACAGCTCCAGAAACAGCTGGACAAATATTGTACCTACATGCTTTCGCTTGGGCTAAAGGTGAACAAGACCAAGACCTTTGTCATGCACTCCGGGCCCAAAGTAAAAAGTTCCAAACATCTCTGTATCGAGCTCACCAAACTGGAACGTGTGAGGGAATACCCCTATTTGGGTATCTTAATAGATGACCACCTGACATGGAAAAGGGCATTGGTAACCAGAAAATTACTCTTTCAACGAGCTACCTCTGCCCTTGTTTCATTTTCCAGAAAATTGGGTAAACCAACTCCATCAGCGCTCCTTAAGATCTTCCAAGCCAAATGTCAGAGTATCGCCACATACGGAGCTGGGGTATGGGGTTATGCTAATGTTATGGAACTGCAAAAAGTCCAAAATGTCTTTACCAAATATCTGCTGGCCCTCCCACAGAGTGCCCCCACCTATGGTTGTCACATCGAGCTCGGGATTGACTATTTGGTAGATTACATCAAATGCCAACCTGTACTCTTGTGGCATCGTGTTTGGTCCAAACCACAATGTCATCTTACACGTGCCCTGATCTCTGAATGTTTAGAGATGTCAGCCTGGAAAAACATCCCGTGGCTGGCGTACGTGGTTAACTTCCTGAAAGATCTGGATCTTACTGAGTATATTATCGAGCCATCTTCTATCAGTGGGATAAGCAGAAAATCCTTGAAAAACCTATGTCTCAGTCATTTAAGGGAATTGCGCTTGTCTGGTGAAGTTTCCAAGCAATCTAATGTACATATTCTGATGCTTCAAGTGTCACCAGGCATACAGCCTTACCTTACATATTACATAACTAATCACGAAAGGTATTTATTAACCAGGTTTCGATTTAATTTGTTTTTTCGTTTGGTTTCTTTCCCAAAAATGTCAACTTGGACTCATGATCTGGGGAAATGTCCTTGTGATAAAGTATCCTCGCAATCAACCATGCATACAGTATTGTTTTGCCACTATTACACTGAAATACGTAGGCGCTGGGTTTTACCAGTGCTGCGCCAGTTGGGGTTGAGGACCTGTCGCCCGGCGTTTCTAGCGCTACAACAGCTTGATACTCAATATGTGGCAAAAAGCTTAGCTATGTTTTTGAAATTAAGCCTATCAACTCGCAAAGCTATAGAACTGATCCCTACTTGAATATCTGTATATCTGTATTTATCACGTTCTGCGAACCCGAATGTATTTTTTTCTCATTTACTCATTTTAATCTGTACTGTAATAATGTATTGTAATAACAATAATGCGCCTTATTTATGATGATGTTTTTTTAAACAATTTGTGTACTTTTTATGATTATCAAAATGATTAATCGAATAAAAGACTTTTTGAGTTTGAGTTTGAGTTTGAATAACAGCTTTATTCAGATTCTGCATCACACCCACAATATGACTAATACTTCGAACTGCTGGGTATGTGGGATGTTGTCTGGACATCAAAAGAAAGGGGGCATACCACTTATCCCACTCCCGTTCTCCAATAATGGCTCTTGTAATGCCTGGTACACACTTTTATTCACTTTGCGATGGCCAACGAAAGGTGGGCTGCTTTTTCGACTCAACAAAATCTGCTTCAACGATCGAGATGGTTATCCACAAGCTGAAGGAACTAAGTTTGAATGGGAGGAGTACCGCCCCGACAACGTGTCAGCAGCACAAATTTATAGTAATCAGAGGAATGTAAATATGTCCAGCTCACATGTGATTACTGTTATCGATACAAAAGCTGATCTTTGTGTTCGTAATAAAGGTACAATCCCAGTAGGAAGAAGTGAATGCAACACCACTCTTACCTTTGACACTCCAAATGGCATTACATTTGTGGCCTACCGAAATACGTACTTTATATGTGGAAATAAAGGCTATCACCGTCTTCCTATAGGATGGTTAGGAACATGTTATATATCTTTTGTATTACCCCCTGTGTTTATTGCCCCACCATGTATCATAATAATTATATTCTGTATCATGATTTTATATTGAATAGAGTGAAGAGAGCACTAGTTCTTGAAGATATTGACCAGACCGACACTGCGTTACAACAATATGTTGATTTTAATTTAGGCCTCTTTTCATTTGTTGGAGCTGCTTTGAACAGTCGAAAAATAAGACTATTGACACGTGTTGTAGTAGCTGTTGCTAATGAGACAGCTTTTGCTTTAGGAAACTTAACAGAGGAACTTCAGATTACCAGAATTGTAACGCTCCAAAACCGCATGGTATTAGACGTAGTATTAGCTGATCGTGGAGGAGCATGCCGTATTATCGGAAGTAGTTGTTGTGTATACGTGCCAGATAATTCACCTTCTGTGTATGATGCAATATCTAAATTACATAAAATTGCTGCTGAGATACATTCTGATAATGGTACATGGACATTCTCGGGGTGGTTTTGGTCATTACTTAGTACTTGGGGTTGGAAGTTGCTGACGATTCTATGTGTAATAATTGGGATATTATTCTTTTTATGCCTCTGTATCCAGTGTGGCCCTGTACTATGTTCTATGTGCCTTTCTGCTTGTATTCCATCCAAACGAGTTATTGCTAAAAATGAACAAATGATTCATAAAGAAGTAGCCCAAATTATGTCTATTGATATTGAAGATGAGTATCCTGATTATGTCCACTATGAGGTAGCTTCAGCTAAACACTAAAAGGGTCGTCTGTCGTAATTTGACGGTGATCGGGTTAGCGTTAAGCTTTGCTACACGTATTTCCCTTATCTTGACTATGGTTGTCGGAAGCCATTTTGTATGTATCGGCGGCCATTTCAGATGAATGCGCTGCCTCGTGGTCAGCATGCCCTTTTGTCCTTCCTCTGTACCACTGACCACTCGAGTTTGCCCAGCAACAGGCTATTTTTAGTATTGGTCAAGCTCACACATGCGCAGTTTAGTCTGGACAGTCATCACTTAGGAATGTTTTGCCAAACTGACCAGTGGTGTTATAGCTCCTCCCATGAGTTGGCTGTGTTCCAAAAATGACCATATATGTACCTAAAACTCTGTAATTGTATTTCGCCTACATTTTTATTACTGTAAACTGTATAAAAGAAGGACTTGCACCGATGTTCGGTGTGATACTTCTTGCATTACCGAAGGGTGCTGTAGGAATGTACCACCACCCCATGGGGTCTTAATAAACTTGTCTTTTGCATTTTCTAGTTTCCATGCCAACATCTGTTATGGTGTAGAGGGTATTCTATGGAGTATGTAGGCCTGGAGAACCCAATACCACAAAGGTACCCCTTTCGTCTTGAGGCTAATGAAAGAAGTGTGCAAAACACTAAACCTTAGGCACATCAAGACGTCAGTATACCACCCTCAGTCTGATAACCTAGTTGAGAGGTACAATGGGACCCTGAAGCTGATCCAAAACAAAATGTTGGGTAGTGAAGGGAAGGAATGGGACCGGCTTCTCCCTTTGGCCCTGTACGTAATCAGGAGTCAGGTCCAGGGCAGTCTCAGATGTTCTTCTTTCGAGATGCTTTATGGGAGACAGCCGAGATCGCTCCTTGAAATGACAAAAGAGGCCTGGGAAAAGAAGGAGGCAGACGAAGCCTGGGGGTTTCTGGAGTACACCAAAAGTCTCAAATCAAATCGAGAATAGGGTAGCTGAGGGATCTCGCCTCTTCCCACTTCAAGAAAAAGCAATGCAAACAAAAGTACTATTATGACAAGGGAAAGAAATGGCGACGTATGGCCATTGGTGATTGGGTTCTGGTCCTGTTGCCCTCCTCCTCGAGCAAGTTTAAGTCAGAATGGTTAGGGCCGTATAAAGTAGTGGGAACCATGGTAAATACCAGTTACAAAGTTCAGATACGGCCTTCCCGCACTCAGACGTATCATATAAACTTATTAAAGAAGTGGATAGGACCCCTGCCCTCCTCTACCCATTTAATCCTGCCAACACCCAAATTGAGGTCCTCATGTACCCTGAACCAACTGGTGACTAACAATGAACTATCATCCCAAGAAAGACACTCTTTGGAGGCTGTCTTGGAACCCTTTTCGTCCATCTTTTCTGACGAGCCAGGAAAAACGTCCCTATTAGAACACAACATCACAACCATCTCGGGCCAGATCATTAAACAGCGCCCTTACCGTATACCAGCGGCTCGCAGACAGGCTATACGAAACGAGGTCAAGTCCATGCTGGAGATGGGGGTCATTCGCCCTTCCAAAAGTGATTGGTCTTCTCCAATAGTAATGTTCCCTAAACCAGATGGTTCCACCAGGTTCTGCATGGACTTCAGGGCTCTCAACTCGATCTCCAAGTTCGACTCATACCCAATACCCAGGGTGGATGAGTTGATCAAGAAAATGGGAGAGGCACGTTACATCACCATCTTTAACCTCACAAAGGGCTAGTGGCAGGTCCCGCTTAAAGAAACCGAGAGGGAAAAAAACGCGTCTGTCACACTAGAAGGTCTTTATGTATTTACTGTTCTCCCCTTTGGTCTTCACGGACCACCTGCCACTTTTCAACGTCTAAAGAACACGGTACTCCGAGAGCACAAGGCCTTTTCATCTGCGTATTTAGATGACATTGTGGTATTTAGCCCTACATGGGAAGACCACCTAACTCACCTTCGCCTCATACTACACTCCTTGTCACGAGCGGGACTCCACATCAATGCAAAAAAGTCACATGTGGGTTTTCGGTTGGTCAGATGCCTCGGGTACGTGCTTGGTCATGGGGTGATAGCTCCTCAAAAGGAAAAGGTAAGAGCCATAGTAGACACCCCATTCCCATTATCAAAAAAAGTGCTGAGAGCCTTTTTGGGGTTGCTCGGCTATTACCGACGCTTTATTCCTCAGTATTCAGAGGTAGCAGCCCCTCTGACGGACCTCCTCAGCAAAACTACAAAGGCACAGACAATACTGAATCCCTCAGTGAAGGTGCTAGAGGCCTTCTCCCGGTTGAAATACGCCATAACCACTAGTCCAGTATTGGCCTCTCCCACCTTTTCCAAACCTTTCCTACTGCACACCAACACCTCTGACTACAGACTGGGAGCTGTGCTCTCTCAGTTCTCCCCTGATGGCATCGACCACCATATTCTCTTTATCAGCAGGAGATTGTTCCCTCGAGAAGAGAATACCCAACTATATAAAAAGAGTGCCTTGCTGTAAAATGGGCAGTGGACAAACTAAGATACTATCTGGGTGGTAGCCTTTTTACCCTGTATATGGATCACACACCCCTCAAATGGATGAGCAGGAACATGGGCCATAATCCCTGTATTCTGTGGTGGTTTCTGTCCCTTCAGCCATTCTCATTTGAGGTTAGACATCGTAGGCGTGCCGACAATGGGAGTGCTGACTTTCTCTCTAGGGTGTTTCCTCTGGCCGATCGGGAGAATCCTGGGGAAGGAGTGTGTCACAATTCCATCATGACTCAGGGAAGACAGGAACACACTGGGGACTGGTGAGCTGTGCCTCCTGAAACCCGTCCTTTCCTCTTTTTCCAGCCAGATAAGTGGGATACGGTACGGAATATATCACAGGAAAAGGACTCTGTGTATTTGGGAACTTATTCCTTTAACTAGGAGAGTTCCCATGAGGCCACCGCCCAGAGCTACAACGTCATCCCAGACAGGCCAATCGGAGCAGGCGGAATTCCTGACGAAGCAGAAGGAGAACCAGGAAGACGAAGAGGAAGAGAAAGTGAAGAGTCTTTGGAGATCAGCAGTGAGATGCTGGAGAAGAGACAACCTATTCCCTGCAGGGAGAAAGAGGAGCAGGAGAGCCTGGAGGCCAACATCCTTGAAATGTACCCGGTTCCCTGCACTGACCCTCACGTCCAGAGAAGTTCTTCATAGAACTGGTGGTCCCTCACTCCCCCTCCCTATATTTGTTAGTCCGAATACCGGCCTCACATCTCCTATACTTTCTCTTCTCTTCCTGAGCCTCCCGAGGTGCCGAGACAAGAGACGAAGACAAAAAGGGAAGACGACGAGAACCAAACCCTGTGAACTGGACAGGATAAGAAGGATTATCCTTGTAAATTCATTCTGGCTTCCAGCAAAAAGCTACTATATTCAATAAAGCCTAATCTACACCGACCTGGTGTGCCATGTGATCCTTGCCTCCCGCTACAAAGAGTCCAAGTCCACCAGAATGACAATAGTAACAACTCGTAGAACAAAGAGAAGAATCGGAAGCTGAAAGTTGTGAAGTCGAAGAGATCAGAGAACCAGACTCTGAAGAACGCATCGATGATGAGCAACTAAGTACAAGTCAAGTAGGGTGGGCACCAGTTACTGGGTCTAAAGAGACTGCTGTAGAGGCCAAAGGAGAGCATGAACTTGAAAGACCAGAACAAATTGAGCAAATTATAGAAGAATTTACTGCAGAAAATCCAGATCAAGTTCAGTCAGAAAAAGGAAAAGAACAAATGAAAGGTCCAGAACAAATTCAGTCAACAGAAAGGGAAAGATCAGAAGGTCCAGAACAAGTTCAGTTAAAAGAAAGAGAAAATTAAAGGACACTTGAAATAGTTGAAGAAGGTGAAAAAGCAGTACAAACAAGAAGGGTCAGAAAGGGTGATCACTGGCAGAGTGGAGAAAAAAGACTGAGCTACTTTCTAAGAAGGAAAACAGGGATAGAACTAGAGCAAGTAAATGAGGTATCAAGTCAAGTTGAGCAAGAACAATCGAACAATCAAAAAGAAAAGAATTAAGGAGATCAAAAAGATTGAAAGGTACAAGCAGAAAATATAAGGCTCCTGAATGAAAATATGTTATCCTTGAAGACTTTGAGAATCTTGATCTGAACGAAAAACTGAAATGTGACCTTATTGAAGGATCTGATGAAAGGAAATTAATGCATTGATTTGTTGAATGAGTCTGTGATTTTGAATGTATTTGCTAAATTAATTTTCTATCCCTTGAAAGTTGGAGTTTATTTAGTTTCATCTAAAGTCTGTGGTAATTTCTCTGAGATCTGTAAATTAGTTAGGTAATTGTTAATGTCACCATCAACTACTCAACTAATGGTTTATCGACCAGAGCAAAGTGTTGATCTGGGAAGATTAGTTAGGCATTGAAATAACCACCTCAAATAATTTTGAGGTTACCGTGAGTTAACTAATCAGAGGTGAAGTGAAATTATACAACTTGACCCCCAGCGAAAACAGCCAGGGAATTTGAATGTGTATATGGGCCCCATTTAAGTTTTTCTTGACTATGAAGTGTTTATCCCTGGCCTTTCGCTGGATCAGAATGAAACGTTCTTTTTGGGTCCAGATGGTGGAAACACTTCTCTGCCTTGGAAGGATGCAGAGGTCATTGAAAGTGGGCAGGGAAACAAACTGTCCCAGGTGGAAGGGTGTTAACACCTTAGGCAGAAAAGATGCCCTAGTGCGGAACACTACTTTTGTCCAGAAAGACGGTCAGTTAAGGAGGCTTGAATGACAGTACCTGCAGTCCGTTTACCCTCCTGGCAGCTGTGATTGCCACAAAAATGGCTGTTTTGATAGTGAGCAGCCAGAGGGGACAATTGCTCAAATAGCTCCACAGCTCAAAAGCTCAAATAGTGCCCACATCAAGAAGGCAAGAACCAAATTAAGGTCCCAGTAGGGCATTATAAAAAGAGAAGGGGGAAACAAATGGGTTTACCCCTTCAGAAGTCTCTGCACAAGAGGAGAGTTAGAGTGATGACTTATCTGGTAGCAGGAGAAAAGCATATAGGGCTGAAAGGTAGTCTTTCAGGGTGCCCAGAGCAGAGCCCTGCTGGGCCAGAGAAAGAATAAACAGAAGGATATCTGACAGAGAGGCAGACAAGGGGTCGACAGACCATTCTGTACAATATTTACAAAATTGCCTCCATTGGCAGGCATACACTGACTTTGTGGTGGGACGCTTGGCTACCAAAATAACTTTGCAGACTTCGGGAGGAAGGTCAAAGGCTGTCGACTATTGCCGATAAATCCCACGCAAGAAGGCGTAGAGTAGACAGATTCGGGTAGAGGACCCTCCCCTGCTGCTGCGACAAAAGATCCTCCAGAAGGGGCAGCCTGATTGGAGGATCGATGTTCACTGCCGGACTTTCGGGATACCCAGTCCGGAGTCTCAAGAATGATTTTTGCCCAGTCGCTCCTGCTCTTCTTGAGGATTCTGGGCAGCGGTGGTACGGGCGGGACTAACAGGAAGCCTGAGCTCCCCTTGCGACAAAAAGCATTGGCGAGCGAGAGACGCCTTGGAAACTCCAAACCTGCTGACATTACGCATTTTCTTCAGAGGCAAACAGATCTAACCAAGGCTCTCCCCACGGCTGAAGGAGTCCTTGTGCCACCTCCGGATGGAGACGCCACTTATGATCCACAAGACATCGGCGGCTGAGTTCATCTGCATTGGAGTTCAGAGAACTGGCCAGATGTTGAACCACCAGGGTAATGCTGTGTGGTTCCAGCCAAGTCCAGAGATGTAGGGTCTCTTGACAGAGGGTCTAAGACCCCACACCACCCTGTTTGATGCAGTACTACATGACAGTAATGTTGTCTGTGAACATCGGAACTATCCTTCCATTGATGAATTGTAAAAAGGCTTTCTGTGCCAATCGGATACCCAGAAGCTCCAATAGGCTCATATGAAGCATGGCTTCTGCCAGAGACCAGAGTCCCCTGATCTCCAGATGGCTGTCCCATCCGAGAAGAGACGCATCTATCACTACTGTGAGATCTTAGTAGCGAAGGGAGAGGGGTTGGCCCCAGGCCCAATAGCGGTTTGTTAGCCACCTCTGAGGGTCTTTCGCAGTGCCCTCCAATATGTGAACAAGTTCGGTGAGATTTCCTTGTTGCTGTGCCCATTGAAAACTCAGATCGCACTGCAGAGCCTGCATGTTCCATCTGGCATGGTCCACAAGCAGGATGCAGGAAGCATTGAGGTCCAATAGCCACAGAGTCATCCACACGGAAATCCAGGACAGAGGCTGAAACATCTGTATCATAGCCTGCGTATCCTGGACTCGCCGCTCGGGGGTATAAGCCCGAAACTGCACTGTGTCCACAATTGCTCTGCTGAAAGGGAGCGTCTGAGAGGGAGTCAGGAATGACTTTGGCAGGTTGATAGTGAACCCCAGCAATTGCAGGAGGTTCGACGTAGTCTGGGGGTGGGAGTCAACTGCTTGGGACAAGCCTGCTTTCAACAACCAGTCGTCGAGATGGGGGAAGTGTATGAGGCTGGCTTACTATATGATGCACACTTGTTTAAGTGATGCACCCTGCACTACTCCAGACAACCCTACTTGTGATTTTAGTGGTCTTAGACAACCATAGAAAGCTCTCTAAGTGGTAGCTGTGGAGAGAAGCCTTCAGGCTTAATCCAGAAGGGGTGTTAAGAGCTTGTTTTACCAGAACTAATTATATTGTGTAGATTAAACAAAAAAGAACCACACAGTGCAACTATAAAAATTATTATATTTATTATACACACTCACTAACACATTGGTATGTCTTCTAATCGGTGATATCGAAACAATACACACAATATAAACAGGTAAGTAAGCACAAATATACAGTGGTCTCCAGGGGACACAACACCATATACTACAGAAGTGGAATGCGAACTGCGACCGAATTTGGGACTTGAACCAGAAGACTCACAATTTCTAATTTCTAATTTAAAACATTTCTAGAGCGCAGCGTACACCTTGCGGTTTCTTGGCGCTAGGGGGTTCGGCAGCTGAGGGAAAAGACCAGAGGGAAAGATAAGGAGAATTTAAGCGGGGAAGGCCTGGCTGAAGAGGAAAGTTTTCAGGTCTCTACGAAAGGAGAGTTACTGGGTAGCAGAACGGAGATGGTCAGGGAGTGAGTTCCAGAATGTTGGAGCCAGGGTGGAAAAGTTGGACCCACCCCACTTTTTGCGTGTGAAGCGTGGGATCTGAAGAAGGGACTTGGAGGAAGACCGAAGTTCTCTTGCGGGGACATAAGGTTTAATTAATGAAGAGATGAAGGCGGGGGCAGTGCCCTGGCGGGCCTGGAAGACCATGCAGCCAGTCTTAAAAAGGGAGCGTTCTTTTACGGGGAGCCAGTGAAGTTCCCTGAGAAGGGGGGTGGAATGGTGATAACGTGGGAGGCCGTAAACCAGCCGGGCCGCCTGGTTCTGAATAGTCTGGAGTCTACGCAGGCTGTACGCTGGGATGCCATGATAGAGAGCGTTAGCGTAGTCCAGTCGCGATATCACCAGGGCGGCCATGATAATCTTTAGTGCCTGGGGGGAGAAAAAGCGGGAGACAGAGCGGATAGGAGGAGACCACGGAACTGATTTGAGAATGGAGGGTGAGCTGATTATTCATTTTGACACCCAGTGTTTTGACCGCGGTTGAGGGGGACGGTGCGGGACCGAGAGAGGGGGGCCAGAAAAGAGAGTTCCAGGGGCTGGATGAACCACCGGTGAGAACCAGCTCGGTTTTATCCGGGTTCAGCTTAAGATGGTTGTGGTTCATCCAGTCCCTGATGAATGTCATTGTTGACTGGAAGTTAGAGACCGAGAGAGAAGAAGGGGACAGATCAAAGATGAGCTGGAGGTCATCCGCGTAGTTGTAGACGGTGACCTCCAGCTGCTGGAGTGCGAAGATAAGAGGAAAGATATAAAGATTGAAAAGTAAGGGAGAGAGAGAGGAACCCTGGGGAACACCACAAGTGACAGAGAGAGGAGTGGTAGTGAAGTCGCCTAGCCGGACCGCCTGGGTGCGGTCCCTCAGAAAGGAGGAGAGCCAAATCAGAGCTGATCCCCTGATTCCGGCCGCCTTGACGCGGGCAAGTAAGATGGTATGGTCCACCGTGTCAAAGGCGGCGGAGAGATCAAGGAGGACCAGTGCCTGGTGTTTGTTATCATCCATACCCTTTCTGAGGTTGTCTAAGACTGAGACCACGACCGATTCGGTCGAATGCCTGGGGCGGAAACCGGCCTGGCGGGATGCCAGCCCCCCATTCGCCTCAATATGGGCGCTGAGTGCCGCGGTGACGTGGCGTTCCATCACCTTGCCCAGAAAGGGCAGCAGGGAGATGGGGCGGTAGTTAGCCGAGATGGAAGGGTCCGCGCTAGGTTTCTTCAAGATGGGCACTATGGTGGCTGCCTTTAGCGCAGGGGTCACTACACCCTGTGCCAGGGAGCTATTGAGGAAGGCGATGGGGGGTTCAGGGTAGCCGGAGTAAATTTGCTGCAGGATTCGTGCCGGGCAGACGTCCGCCGGAGACCCCGACTTCACTTTGGGGAGGATCTCCAGAAAAGATTCCTGAGTGAGGGGGGGAATGGAAGTGAGAAGACTTTGAACGGTGGGGGGAGAGGGATCGACAAAAGCAGACGAGGGTGGTGGGATGTTGGTCTTGATGGTTGCAATTTTGTCCAAGAAATAGCTGTTGAGTTGATTACAGAGAAGCTGGGAGGGAGGGATTTGGGGCGAGGTTCGGTCTGAGAATGCCAGGTCATTCACTATGCCAAAGATTTCCCTGGGTTTATTTTCAGCAGACGTTATTTTTGTTGAGAAGTAGGTGGTTTTTGCAGCGAGGATTGCTGTTTTGTATTTGGCCAGTGATGTGAGAAAGTGGGTTTTTGATAAGGGACTGTAATTTTTCCTCCATTGCCTCTCCGCCCGTCGGGCGCTCAGTTTAAGATCTTTTAGGTGGTCGTTAAACCATCTGTTGGAATCCTTAAGTCGACGGATGGAAATGCGACGTAGGGGAGCCACTGAGTCGCAGCCTCCAGCCAGGTGTTAATGGCCTTGGCTTGAGAGGCAGATGATAAGCCAGAAAGGGTGGGAGTGGAGTTGCGAAGCAGGGAGGTCAAGGAGGGAAAATCTAGTCTGTTCCAATTCCGCGCCCAGGTGTTTTTGGCGTGCAGAGTTTTGGATAGCGGGTTACGAAGAATGGAGAAGGAGATGAGGGCATGGTCGGACCATGGGCACGGAGAAACAGTCGCCGAGGCCACTGGGAGGTTGAGGGACCAGACCTGGTCAAGTGTGTGCCCGTGAGAGTGAGTGGGGACAGTTATATGCGGCACAAAGTTGAGGGACGAAAGGGATTCTGTGAATTCTTTTGAGGCTGAGCACTCATGTGGGTCTGAGGGCCAGTAATTGAAGTCCCCTAGCACCAAGACCGAGGCGTAGTTGACCACCAAGTTGGCCAGCAAGTCTTGAAATGCCGGTAGGAATGAAGACGATGGCTGGGGAGGGCGGTACATTAAGAGGCAAGTGAGGGGGGGGGGAGATGAAAGAGAGCGGACTACCAGGAAGTCAGCAGGGGGAATGGGGGGAAAGGGAAGTGATTGAAAATTCAATTCCGACCGAGCGATTAAGGCGACCCCACCGCCAGCCCTGCCTGCCGGACGGTCGGCACGTAGGGCCATGTAGGAGGGGGGTAGGGTAGCCAAGAGAACGGGGAGGGAGGAATCACAGTACCAGGTTTCGGTTAGGAGCAGAAGGTCCGGTTTCTCTGAGTCGAGTAGGACAAACAGCTCATGGTGGTGCTTGACCGCTGACCTGAAGTTGAGCAGGAAAACAGACAATGCCGGAGTGATGGGGTGAGGGTCGAGGGGGGGGGCAGGGTGACGGGGGAGCACGCAGCGGGGGGTGAGGTGTTGTAAGGGGAGAAGGAGCGAGGCCTAGTGAGGAGACGAGTCTGCGGACGGAATCCGGAAGTGGCCACTGGCCTTGGAGGGCGATAAGTTCTTTGGAAGAATATGACATACTTTTGGCATGGAGTCGTGCCCCTAGCCCCGTCCGGCCGCGGACGAGCGCAGACGGGCGCAGACGGGCTTGCCTTAGGCGCGCCTTCGGCGCGCAAACGGCGCTCCCGCTGCGCTCGTCTGCTGCGCGTTCTGAAGTTGCACATTGATGTAGGTGGCCTCAAGGGCGGGAAGGGGGCGTGGCCTGAAGGTGGGCGTGGCCAGCCGGTAGGAGGGGGTCACGTGAGCGATAGATCCGCTACACGGAGCCCTCTAAGTGGAAGATACAAGTAGCAGCAGGTAAGGATTAAAATCACAATAGTCCCAGTTTTAAAAAGCTTCTCCCGGCTTTCCGCCTCAGGAGACTTGAACCAAATGAGCGCTCGTGAGCTGGCGCTTAAGAAGGGCGGGAAGGGGGCGTGGCCTGAAGGTGGGCGTGGCCAGCCGGTAGGAGGGGGTCACGTGAGCGATAGATCCGCTACACGGAGCCCTCTAAGTGCAAGATACAAGTAGCAGCAGGTAAGGATTAAAATCACAATAGTCACAGTTTTAAAAAGCTTCTCCCGGCTTTCCGCCTCAGGAGACTTGAACCAAATGAGCGCTCGTGAGCTGGCGCTTAAGAAGGGCGGGAAGGGGGCGTGGCCTGAAGGTGGGCGTGGCCAGCCGGTAGGAGGGGGTCACGTGAGCGATAGATCCGCTACACGGAGCCCTCTAAGTGCAAGATACAAGTAGCAGCAGGTAAGGATTAAAATCACAATAGTCACAGTTTTAAAAAGCTTCTCCCGGCTTTCCGCCTCAGGAGACTTGAACCAAATGAGCGCTCGTGAGCTGGCGCTTAAGAAGGGCGGGAAGGTGGGCGTGGCCTGAAGGTGGGCGTGGCCAGCCGGTAGGAGGGGGTCACGTGAGCGATAGATCCGCTACACGGAGCCCTCTAAGTGCAAGATACAAGTAGCAGCAGGTAAGGATTAAAATCACAATAGTCACAGTTTTAAAAAGCTTCTCCCGGCTTTCCGCCTCAGGAGACTTGAACACACAAGAGCTGGGGCACAGGGAACCACCTTAGGTAAGTACCCAGGAAGCCCAATCTCAAACTCACCGGAGCTGCTGTTGGGGCCATCTTCATTTGCTGCTTGACTCGCCAGGACACTTGCGCCAGTCCTTGCAAACCGAGGAGAGCAAGAACCGCCATTGTTGCCCGCCGCCTAAGAAACTACAACCCACAGCATTCCGTGCAGAGCGCATGCTGCGCACTGCACCGTGAGCACCAGGAGGAGCTCAAAAGGGGGCTAGGGCTCCCGCGGGGCGGGAGCCCAATCTCAAACTCACCGGAGCTGTTGTCTGGGCCATCTTCATTTGCTGCTTGACTCGCCAGGACATTTGCACCAGTCCTTGCAACGCAAGGGGAGCGAGAACCGCCATTGTTCCCCGCCACCCAGGAAACTACAACCCCCAGCATTCCGTGCAGCAGGCACGCCGCGCACCGCACCATGAGCACCAGGAGGTGCTCAAAAGGGGCTAGGGCGTGGGACGGCGCGGGCGTGCCCGCGCCACGCCCAGGCGAATCCCGTGCCACGCCCAGTCGTCGGCGCCCATCAGGGTCCGGAAGAGGCTGGGCTGGGCCACCACTCTAACATCACGAGAACTCTGAACGGCTGCCCTGTTGCACGGGTACTTACTTGCCGCTTACTGGATGAGGGGGTGAGGACAAGGCAAAGGTGTCTAATTGCTGTCTTTTGTCTTACTATCGTTTGGTGGTGGCCATAGGTCAGTTCGGACATTTCAGGCCCGGGAAAATTCAGAGACCCTCGGGACAGAACTCACCAAGTTTCTTTTAAGGCTCTGGACTGTCTGGACTGCCCTCTTTCTACTAGGTCAGCCAAATCAGTTATCTGGTGGGATGAGTAAGCGGAAGGCGAAGGATTCCATGGTGGGGGGAGTGTAAAGGGGATCCTTGATGCCTTCTTATTGAGGGCAGAGTCTCTATTAGTGCATGAGATCCTGTTGGCCGAGAAGTGACTCTCAATGGACTCAATTGTGTCGCAGAAGAGGTCGTCAATGGGGGGTTTAGCCACACCTAGGTCACCTAATGTCGGTAACCCAGCAGTTCAAGAAAAAGCAAAAAACGGTCACACTGTAATTAGCTTGATTCCTGCGGCTTCATCACCACAGTTGGCGGGATCGCCAATTCAAACAATCGAGTTATCACAGGATGATTTGTGTCTGACAGAGATTGTTGTAGAAGAGAGTGAGGAGGGCTGTGATCCATACCCGGTACTAGCATGTGGGACAGGCCAGGTAGAGGGAGTCTCCGCACCGGCCACAACATGGAACAGGTGAGAAATTGCCCTGAGGGAAGGCGGGATGTGATTACCCAGTCCAAAAGGGCTTTATTAGACAGAAGCGCTACAAGCAGGGCCGTTACCCCTTTAGCTGGCCCCACGGCGATAGAAAAGCGAACCTGGGGGGGGGGGGGGGGGGGGGGCATCATATTGTTAACGGTAAATCCAAGCAGAAGGGTGCACCAAAATTGGCCAGGTCTAAAGAGGTCAGAGAGGTGTGGCTCACTGGTTAGAGGCGGCAGACCCTGAAGCAGAGGTCAGGCCCGGGACCAGGGTTCAAGTCCGACGGTGCAGGATCTTGGGCTCAGTGTCCGCGGACTTGACAATTCTCGCCTCGGTGCCTACTCTAAACATGGGTCCCACTCTGCAACTCTGGGCAATAGCTTGCTTAATCTCCACAACGGCCCCAACAATGCTGGGATGATTGGCTTCACCTTGGGGGTGCCCAGGAGTGGGCACTGGGTTCCTCAGCGGTATTCGTACAAGCGCTTTGAGACCCCTCTGGGGGTGATATGTGCGCAATACAAAAACAAACTATACTAACTATAAAGACACAGAAGGTCCCGCAGTGAGACAACCGTGTCCAAATTGAGGAGAGGCAGAAAAGGCTCGGGGACGGATTTGGAATTGTGGTCTAGGCTGGAAAAAATTTTAACTACTCATCTGGGGCCCATACACGAGAAAATCAAATTGATAGAAGGGAAAGTGTCCATGTTGATTGCTCAGAATACCACCCAGACAAATGTGGTCACGGGGTACATAGCCAATAGCTTGGGGGTAGTAGAGGTTCCCATTCCGTCAAGGGTTGCATTGTCCCTAGAGAGAATAGAGGGTGGGACGCACGTATGTGAACAGCTGGTGTAGATAAAGAGCAAATGGAGGGGTCCAGGGACGGAAATGCCCCGAGATTAAGAGTTACTGGGGGAGATATTAGGCACACGAGGGGGAGAACCGCAGTACAGAATTTGAGCCCTAACTTAGGCCCCAAAAATATAGGGGGTATAGGAGGTAGATCACTTGTACCACAGGAAATTGAGCCCGCCTCAGGTGACGTCGTTGGTTGTACTGCGGGCTTGCCGGTTCTAGATCTACCGCCGGCATCCTGCCCATACACAATAGTCTTGACAGGGGTTCCGGCACTCAGAGGAAATCGAGAAGAAGCCCCGCGAATGTTGAATATTTAAAGCAGCCCACTGGTTGAACAGAAATGTACATTTTAACATCTCAAACCACAGGCACATACTAATGGCGAGAAGGGTGTCCTGGATTGAATGTAGCAGGAAGAGCTTTCCGGGAGACACTGTGATTTTAAATCTTAGGTTTCCAGGGCTGGTACATGATCTCCTCATCCAGTGTAAGGGGTCCTTCCAGGAGGCGGGCGGATCGACTATTAGAATGTTACTACTGTTTTTTTATAGGGACACAATGGGAATAAATATTCATGACAACCAGAGGAGAGATCTAGTAGGACTTGCTCGAGGGGGTCCCCCGGTCCCGCTGACTAACCGGTATGCCCCCCTTGTTAACGTTTCGACCCTAGATGATATAGATTGACGTGACAGGAGCACCCCAATCTGGAATGGCCACAGATTGGAGTGCGTGTCTCTCAATGCAGGCATAGGAGGGACACCCATTTCAAAGGCCAAGGAGTTTATTTCTCCGTCTGTTCCGGGAGACCCTAGCGGGTCTGCCACTGAAGGGAATACCCAAGTAACTACTGTACCTCCCAGGTCCATTAGTTGGCCGACATTAGACAGCCCAGATGTCCTTTGACAGGGTCATACTGAGATAATCACATGGAATATAGCTGGGCTCTCATCCAAAATATCTAACACCGAAAGGCTAGCTTATATGAAGAAATTCCAGGTTATCTGCCTCCAGGGACCATGGGAGATGGATAGTAGCGTGTTCTCTCTTGAGGGTTACAAAATGTATTTTGAACCGGCACGCAAGGGAGCTGCAGGAAGAACAGGGGGAGGCCTGATTACATATGTGGATCTGAGGCTTTAGGGGAGGTGGGACGATTTGGGTTGGGACTCAGATTTTATGCAGGGGTTTACACTGTGTATTAAGTGTTATAAGTTAATTTTTATTAATTTCTATAATGCTGTTTTAACGGGTCAGCTCACAATAAGATTGAACAAATTGGAGAGCAGGTTGGCAGGCATTCAAGATCACGGGGAACGAGTGACCCAGTTGGTGTTACTTGGCGACTTTAACTGCCACCTGTGCCCAAATGTGAAATTCAGAAGGGGGATTGGTCTTCCTGCCCATTGGAAGAGGGTCCGCATTTAGAGCACACGAGAGAGGGAAAGGAGTTAAATAAGGTGTTAGGTACTCATGCCCTTACACTCACCATGGACCTGTTTAAAGTAGGGGAGGATGGCTTGGTCCACCCAACCTTTAAAGGTAGAGGCTGTGACTCTTTTATTGACTTTATTTTTGTCTCCAACATGGTAAAGCGGTGGATTTTAGGTTTTGAGATACATCTAAGTATCTTTAGTGATCATAACCCTTTGGTCATGTCGTTCAGGGACCCAAATTTAATTAAGCACTCTGTCCGATTGGGGGAGAGTAGCGCGATAAACACCACTGATCAAGGGAGGAGGCTTAGATGGTCTCAGGTGGAAGGTAAAGCCTTTTATAGAGCCTGAATGGTGAACAAACAACAGTATGTGTGGAAGTGCCGAAACCCGAAACCCAACAGTGAACGGGGCAGAACTGGTTAAAGCCTTTGAGGGTGTCACCAAGCATATTGACGGCCTACTTAGGACTAAATCTAACAAAAAGGGAAAGGAGGACCATAGGTGGTTTGACCATGACTGCCCTCTTGCTTCGAAGGAGCTGAAGCTAGCACTAAAAGCAGTCCCTAAGGACAAGACAAGGGTGTCCACATGTAGGGCTCTCCACAAACAGGCAGTAAATCGATGCAAAACCTCCTTGCAACAGCAGGCATAGAAGAATTTGAGGGAAGCGGTCGAGTCTAAGAACACGACCTCCTTCTGGAAGGTTATTTATGACCCCTGCTTCCAAGATGCTAATAAACCAAGGATAGCAAATCACATCTTGCCAGAATCTTGGTATCGGCACTTTAACGGCCTATACAATCACAGCATGTCAGAGGACCCACCAGTAGTTGAGGAAGGGGGCGAGACTGCAGCCCATACAACATTTTCTTTGGGCGAGATAAAGGCAGGCATTGAGGGTCTGACAAGGAATAAGACCCCAGGGCCCGATGGGGTTCCCCTTGACCTTTTCCTGAGCCATGTAGAACTTTGGGTGCCCATATTGACTAGGGTTATTAATGCTGCAGTAGATTCGGGTATGCCTGTATCCTGGTCCACAGCTACAATTGCCCCCATTTTTAAAAAGGGAAACAGGGACAGCCCACTATGTTACCGTCCCATTTCTCTCATTGACGTGACAGTGAAAGTTTTAGGCAGAGTTATCCTCAACCGATTATTGGATTGGGCGGAGGAACACCATATAATCACTGACACGCAGTATGGGTTTAGGTCAGGACGATCAATTGTCGAGCAATGCTTCAATTTATATCTACTGGTAGCCAAGTACCTTATTGCTAGTCAAGAGACTGTGTACTTGGCTTTCATGGACTTGACGGCAGCTTTCGACCGGTTGAACCGCAAGAAACTGTGGGAACTCATGGGGGATCTCGGCATGGACCCTGGTCTAGTGAATATTTTAAGAGCACTACATCGGAATACTTTCGTCCAAGTCAGATATAATGAGGAGGGGAGCACTACTGATCAATTTCCTTGCTCAAGGGGGGTAAGATAGGGTTGCATTTTGGCACCTTTCTTATTCACCCTGTATAGAAATGGCCTGGAGCAGGCGCTAGATGCTCTTGGGGTGGACTCGCCAAGGATAGGAACAAGAGGGATCCCCATTCTGCTTTACGCGGACGACGCAGTGCTTCTCGCACAGACCCCTCGAGGCCTACAATGCCTGATAGATGGCTTTGTCCGTTTCATGGAGAGTCTAGACCTGTCTGCTAACCTTTCAAAATCATATATCATGGAGGTGGGGAAAACCCTGAAAAGTAAATACAAATATATGATTGGCACTAACTGCCTGGAAAAAGTACAGACTTTCTCATACCTGGGGATTTTATTTGATACCCGTCTTAGTTTTAAAGCCCTGATAGATGAGAAATGTCGCACTTTAGCTAGCTGCTCCGGTGCAATTATGAATTTTGTGCGAAGGTTGGGCCGCTGGTCACCGGAACAAATTTTGAGATTGTACAATTCGATGTGCTGTGCCAAAACACTCCACGGTAGTGAGGTCTGGGGTTTTATTTACTCACAATATCTCCAAATTGAGGAGAATAAATACCTGCAGCGGCTGCTGAAAGTACCGCAGAGCACCTTGTCCCTTATTATTCACGAGGAATTGGGTGTCAGTCACATTAGAGACAGGCTGGATTTAAAACCCATTACATGTTGGATCAAAATGTGGACAAACCCTGAGGCCGTATTAACCAAGAAGATTATCATGGATTGTATTGCTCGTAACCAGGGAAGGAACATCCCATGGCTGAAGTATGTGAGGGAAACCCTGACAGTTCTGGGCTGCACAGACTATTTTAACCACCCCACAAAATTGTTACCCCAGGACAAGGCCCATGTTAAGGTGGAATTCCAGAAGTATGTTGCCTCCCGTAGGGAAGACAGCGAGGTGATCAAACCCTCTGTGAGAGCACACCTTTTGACCAAAACTTGTCTGGGTATTGAGCCTTACTTGTCTTTTATCCACAACGCCCAAGACAGATTTTTAATGACACGCTTCAGGCTAATCCTATTACATCATAGTTTAGCGGTGCTGGCAGGTTACCCAAAATCCACAGAGTTGAAGGGCCAGTGCGGCTGCGACCATCGGTCTCTGCAGGATACCCTCCAATTTGTTTTACGGTGTCCCTACTATGCGCCCCATGGAGGCTATTTTAAAAAAGCATTTTAAAAAAACGCAATTTTTTTTGGCAGGTTACTTTGGCCCTACTGTTCTTGAAGTTGTCCAGAGAGGTTTTAACACTTTGTTGCACCGTAAACTTTTTAAGGTAGGCACTGAGACTTAGAAATACTAGAGGAGAGTTGTGACTATATTGGGCTCTAGTATTGGCATGTTAAAGATCCCAGCAATGAATTGGGTGGGTGAGGGTACTTTTTAAACAAGTGATTATTTATTTCTGTATCTTGTTAGGCGGCTGTTTTTTACATGTGTTACCACCTTATTAATTTGCGTCGATTTTTTGAAACCAGGATATTTATTAATGACCTACATAAGATTGACAGAGGAGATGGGGCTCTATTAGCGAACGGCTCCTATATGTATTTTTGTGCTCGGTCTTTGATATTGTGATATTTGATTGTTTTTATAAATTGTACTTTTATGGTATTATATTTTATCCGAGTAAAGTATATATATTGATTGATTGAAGTACCCCGGAATCCCAGGGAGGCTGTCAACAGAGTGGAAACGCTGCCCCAAACTCAATGCAAGTCAATTGGAAAATCACTGTTGCAGTTTTCTAGAAGAAGAAGCCTTTCCATTGGACCCTGAAGAAACCCAGTGGAAGATAGAAGGTTGGAGAGTTACCCCACCTGTGGATACCCCAGGAACCAGGATATCTACACCAAGGTGTGAAGTGATGACGGAAACTGCTGCAGACCACAATGGAGGACTTCAGTAAAGATGCCGCTGGTGAAGAAGGTGAAAGAGTCTGGTTGAATCCAAGAGTGGATTCTTGAAAAGGAGTACCTGCAAGCAGAGGGGATAGAGTCTATGAACTCAGAATTGACCAGGAGGCACAGAAGCTCCAGGTATTAAGACCAGGTGCCGGTCACAAGCTGCCCCATGTTGGAAGTCCAGAACTCTGCACTTCACTGCTGTTGTAGTGACCAAGAGGACTTGGTAATGTCCTTGCCATCGAGGCTCCAACCACATTTTGTGCATGTGCTTCTTCGACATAACCCAGTGTCTGCGACTGAGGTCATGGAACTGTCTCGGACGAGGCGGGTGTAGCCTCTCCAAACTGATGAGAGACAGAATGCACAATCTCAGTGAGTCCTTTGCAGTAATTAAGAACTATGTCATCAGTAATGTTCACAAGCATATTTGCAGGCATAGCTGGCAATCTCATGGCCCTGCCTATGATTATCTCGTAGAGAGATAATCCTGTCATCCTATTAGGAGTCCTGCGAAGACTCATCAACACAAGCGGCAACACACTTCAGAGATGTCGAAGCCCTCACTTTAGCATGTCTGGATTTCAGTGTCCCATTGACTTGCTTAACAATGCCTGAAGCCTCAGGTCGGTAACTACAATGTAGCCTCTGCTCCATGTGCAATGCTGCACACATCATCTTCAGGATCTTATTATTAAAATGAGTTCCACGGTCTGACTCCAGAGAAGTCGGGAATCCAAATCTCAGAATTAATTCTCTCAAAAACAACTTAGCTACTGTGAGACTGTCATTTCTCCGGGCTGGGTAAGCTTCAATCAAACCTGAAAAGAAGAACACAATCAGCAGGACCTATCTCAGCCCATAGCACACAGGCATCTCGATAAAGTCCAGTTCCATCCTATTGAAGGTACCTCCTGATCTCCGAGTGTGACTCAGTGTTACAGAAGTTCTTCTTTCTACATTCATCTGCTGACACACAGCACACCTGTGATACAACCCTTCACCTGTCAGTCTGTACCTAGGATTAAAACACGTCTGTTGAAACAGATGCACCGCAGCATGTCTACCTAAGTGAGCAGGTCCATGATAGTGTCTCGCCACTGGGGGTAACACACTGTCTGGCAAGACAGGTATTCTATCTTCTAAAACCCAAAACCTATCTTTGTCTCTCTTGAAACAACATGCTCTACCCCAGTCTTGCTGTTCTGGTTCTGACACTTAATCCTGAAGTCTGTTAACTTTCTCCCATGTATCAGCTGTAGTTAGAAAGAGGTTGTAATTGGCCTCAACTGTTCACTCATTTTGATAATCGCCATTGAAGGTACAAACATTTAAGACACAATATCTGGCTATCTCATCAGCGTACCTGTTGCCCACAGTTACATAATCATCTCCGTTTGCGGTGTGCCAAAGATTTCACAACCATTGTAGGAAAGTAGGATATGCTTTCATGGTTGGTTAACATCACTTTTTGCTGGTGTCAGTATGTTTTTTAACTAGTCTGAATGGGATCCTGCTAATCAGGACCCCAGCCACTGTTCCTCCTCCCTACATTTGTCATGATAAGTACTTGTGTACCAACGTAAGTCCCTAGTAAATGATACTAAGTACCCAGGGCATAGGTACACTAGGGGTCTCCCAGGGGTTACAGCTTGTATTATGCCACCCATGAGAGACCACTCAAACTGTGACTACAGACCTTCCAGTGCATTCTGCATAAACTAGTGCTAGCACAACTTATGACAAATAAAAGCTTTATATCTAAGGTTACTGCATCTAAAACCTATAAGTTACCCATAAGGCAGGCCTTTCAATTCTGAAGGCAGGATGCTAGGTTGTACGTGTGAGGGTGCCCTGCATGAGCAGCACCCCCTATAAACCCTGGAGTTGATTCTCAAGGCTTTGTAAGTGCAGTCAGCTATTTTGATATATATATATATATATATATATATATATATATATATATATATATATATATATATATTCACTGAAAAAACCATAGGTTTCACACCAGTTATAGTTAGGAATTAGCATTTAAAAAACCTATTAAATTCACTGACAAAACCATAGGTTTCACGCCAGTTATAGTTAGCTGGAAATTTTACTGACATAAAACCATTGAAATTCCCACGTTATAGTTAGTTGGACTCACTATAACTTGCGCGCCTGCAATGCACTGCTGATGACGTCACATATTACATCACTCATGACATGGTCACTGACATCACTCATGACATCACTGATGACACCATCCTTGTGACAGAGTGACAGACCTAATTTCAGTGTAATGTAACGCTTGAAACACATATTCAAAAATAGAAACAAACATTTTCAAAAAAATGGAGATACCCAAACCAGTAACAACAACCAATTCAGTAATTCCACCATCTATATACACATCCACTCATTCACCAACAGTTCTATATAGTCACTCATATATATACTCACTCATCATATGTAGTGATACACCTATACATCCTGTTACACATCAGCAGTCATCCAAAAGTTGCTCACACACATACTCACACATGCAAAGAAACTATTGAACATCCATTTATTTGCATATACATTTATACACACACTACCACCTTACTTCTAAGGAAACTTACACATACTTACTCTCTTAAACAATCACTTATAGAAACACATACTTATTTAAACAGGAACTCCTACAATCTCTCACTATATATACTACACTCACTTATATACATCAATACTCACATATACTAGATTAAAACATATGTCGTTACTAATGAAGACACTAGTGAGACAGTCATTCACTCACTAACACACACATATACACACTCATCCACCCATACAGTCCTGCATATATGCTGTCTTCAAAACACATACAAACAGTGAGTCAGTCACCAACCCCTGCAGCCACTTATACACAAAGAGAAACACTGATACAAACATTTAAATATTTAAACAATACTCGCTAATATATGTATTCACTAAGATACACTTAATAAGCCAGTTAACCAACCAATTTTTTTTTTTAAAACATCCATTTACACACTTATTTAAACATTTATTCTTCCATCGACCTTTACATATACATATATGAAACATATTTATTTTTCAGAAAGACACACATTCACTGGATGGTGTCATCAGTGATGTCATGAGTGATGTAATATGTGACGTCATCAGCAGTGCATTGCAGGCGCGCAAGTTATAGTGAGTCCAACTAACTATAACGTGGGAATTTCAATGGTTTTATGTCAGTAAAATTTCCAGCTAACTATAACTGGCGTGAAACCTATGGTTTTGTCAGTGAATTTAATAGGTTTTTTAAATGCTAATTCCTAACTATAACTGGTGTGAAACCTATGGTTTTTTCAGTGAATTTCAAAGGTTTTTTAAATGCTAATTCCTAACTATAACTGGTGTGAAACCTATGGTTTTTTCAGTGAATTTCAAAGGTTTTTTTAATGCTAATTCCTAACTATATAAGACCTGAAAGCCCACCAGGAATTTCCAGTATGCGCCAGGGGACTGCATTGCAGAGAGGTGTAATGAAGCCACAACCCTTTTTACACCTCTCTGCAACGCAGCCCCCGTGCTTGTTTGAAGAGGGGGAACTAATTCCCCTTGCATACTGGGGGCCCCTGGGGGCCAATTAGCCCACCAGGAACCTCCAGTATGCGCCAGGGGCTACATTGCAGAGGTGTAATGAGACTATGCCCCTTGTTACACCTCTCTGCAACGCAGCCCACTGCCGCGTTTGCAGAGGGGGAACTAATTCCCCTTGCATACTGGGGGTCCCTGGGGTCAACTAGTCCACCAGGAGCCTCCAGTATGCGCGAGGGAGCTGCATTGCAGAGAAATGTAATGAGGCCACACCCTTGTTACACCTCTCTGCAATGCAGGCCACTCGCACGTTTGCAGAGGGGGGACTAATTCCCCTTGCATACTGGGGGTCCCTGGATCATATCTGCCCAAACACCGATATTCCGAACGATTGTAAATGACTTTTCTTGAGAAACATTTGGATTTGGATTATCATGTCCTATACTTTGGAATATTTGAAAGACTGACTTTGAGGATGCTATAAATTACTCAAGTCTGCCCGAATTGTGTGGGTAAAATTGATACCTAGTCACTTTGAATAAGAATATACTTATGTCTCGTCTAACATTTGGAAGAAATATCTAGTTATATGACAACAGGATACCGACATAACTTGAAGGAAATAAGAACGCCCTGAAGAAGTTCTGTTGTACAGAACGAAACGTTTCGGCTGGCTGTGGTACATAAACTTAAGGAAAATAAAAGCATTTGAATATACACCAAGATTCAGCGCTTCAATAAGGACTCTAAGTGATATGATTTGATTGGACTCATTGTGAAAGTGGTGCTGTGCCAAACTTTGGAATATTCTCCACTACTCTCTACTACTTACTCTCTCCTACTCCACTACTCTCAAATACTCACTGTCTACTACTCATTCTCTACTACTCTACTACTCTCTACTACTCTCTCTCTACTACTCACTCCCTACTACTCGCTACTCACTACTCCCTACTACTCACAATCTACTACTCTCTACTACTCACTCTCTACTACTCTCTCTCTACTACTCACTCTTTACTACTCACTACTACTCTCTACTACTCACTCTCTACTTCTCACTCTCTACTACTCTCTACTACTCACTCTCTACTACTCTCTCTCTACTACACACTCTCTACTACTCTCTACTACTCACTCTCTACTACTCTCTCTCTACTAGTCTCTACTACTCACTCTACTACTCACTCTCTACTACTCACTACTATTCTCTCTGCTACTCATTCTCTACTACTCTCTACTACTCACTCTCTACTACTCACTCTTTACTACTCTCTACTACTCACTCTCTACTGCTCTCTACTACTCACTCTACTACTTACTCTCTACTACTCTCTACTACTCACTCTCTACTACTCTCTACTACTCACTCTACTATTCACTCTACTACTCTCTACTACTCACTCTCTGCTACTCTCTCTACTGCTCTGTACTTCTCTCTACTACTCACTCTATACTCTCTATTACTCACTCTCTACTCTCTACCTCTCTACCTCTCTCTTCTTCTCTCTCTACTAATCTCTACCTCTCTACCGCTACCTCTCTACCTCTCTACCTCTACACCTCTACCTCTCTACCTCTCTCTACACGCACACATATACACATATATGCATATATATATATGCATATGCATTTATATATATGTATGTGTATGTATAAAAAAAACAACAAATAATTTTTTTTTAAACAGCTACTTTTAAAACTGTCATTTTTTTTCCCCATGGTAAGCTCCCCGGTACGCGCACCGGTACGCGCACCGGTGCGCGTACCGGGCGCTCCCCCCGCGAAAATCCCCAAAAAAATTATTTTTTTTTGCCCCGCGGGGCCCTTTTATGACCCCCACATCAAACCTAGGGGGTAAAGGGGGGGTCTACTCTGCCCCCTTATGGTCATTTCCCTCTTTGTTTTGGCCACCTCTCGTGCCTTGATCCTACCGAGACACAAGATGGCGGCCGCTCCGGACTGTTTAGAATGTTTACTGACAGCCCAGAGCCAATCAGCTTTCTGCGCGCAAGTCGCGTGGCGCGCACGGTGCGCGTACCGGTGCGCGTACCGGAGAGCGGCTATAGATATATATATTTTTTTGAACCTTAATTACTCAAAATCCACTGGAGCACATATCTTGAGACATAGCAAAGGCACATCGGGCTACCAGTCCCTACAATTTTGCCAAGTTTGGTGGAAATCCATTCAGCCGTTCGGGCTAAAAGTGAAATCGACCGCCCTATGGAAATTAACATGGGGAAAACGCGTTTTGGGACCCCCCTTTTATCTCGGCCCCCGCTTGACGAATCCCCCCCAAACTTCCAGGGAAGGACCGGAACGCCGCGAGGCCATTTTGAGGAAATTTTGGGGCAGATTCGTCAACCGGCGCCAAAGTTATTCCAAATAGAATTTTGAGATTTAACATTGAAAAAAATCCTAACTATAACTACCTACTGGCGACCGCCAGTAGGTAATATATATATATATATATATATATAGTGGCCATGCATCATTATGCAATGGCTAACTACATATTGGCTGTGCCAAACTATTCAATTCACTGGGGGGCTCCTCCGGGAAACCCCCAGTACACCCGGTAACAGCCTTCCAGGGTCTGCCAGCAAGCTAATGATACTGCCAACCCCAACCACAATTGTGCCCTCATGCAGTTGAGCTAAAATCGAGCAGGGGGAGGTAGAACAATAGGTTTCTTGTTAAATGTAGGTTTGGCCACGTCCCAGAGAGGACTAAGTGCATTTGCCTGGGGTGGGGTGCTTGCCAGTGCCACCAGACTGCTTTGAAGGGCACATTTGGTGCCCTCCTTGCATACTCTACTTAGAACCAGTTCTGGGAGCCCTTGTCTCCTGCTCTGTTGCAAAACTGGACAAAGGACATGGGAGAATCCTCCCCTCTGTCCAGCCCCTCCTCTGGGAGGGAACCCTCAGTCATCCTAACCCTTTTCTTAGGGTATAAAAGGGCATAACTGTGGGTGGGTCCTCAGATTCATTGTGGGACAAAACCTTAGCCGAAAACCAAGTCACTCTTCAACCGTCGAGACACTTGGACTTCGCCTGGTACCGACACTGCATCAAGGAAGACTCCTGCTGCTCCCTGTCTTGCTGTTCTGCAAGCTTTCTTTGTCATCTGTGTCTCATCCAGGAACTTCAAAAGACCTGTGGGCATCAAGGACACCCTAAGTAATATCCCTTGGAGTGTAGGAGTCACTCCCATCTGCAAGCACCACAACAAAGCTGACTAGTCTGCTGCTCTTGACGTTTTGAGGCTAGTATCCCAAGTTGGAACCACTGGGACCGAACCCCTGTGCAGCGCATCGACGTGCTGTTTCCAAGGCTTGTTGGCTCTGCACTTTAGCCTCTCTTCTTGCCAAGATTGTCGTCCTCACCGCATCTTCTGCACTGTGGGCCTTCATCTTTGGTTAGCTGCTCGAGGTCCTCTTGTGACTCCTGTGCCTTTGACCCGTGGGTCCTCTCGAGGGTCTTCTCTTGCTTCAAGGTGCTCCTCTGCTTGCTCGGGCCTGCTCCAAGTCTCCTGCACTTGGTGAGTCCCTTGGACTTTGCTGATCCCAACATTGCTCCTTCATCGTTTTTCACATCTGTTGCTGCTGCCAAGGCTTGTTGGTGCCTCCTCCAGACACGGACCCTCTGGTTCGCGACTTCCAGCGTGAGGACGATCATGAATGGCTACTGGTCTTACTCAGCTTCACCTGGACCCAAAAGCTACAGCGACAAGGTCACCATCATCATTACTGCAACTTCCGTTATCAGTGGTCACTGCTCTTCCATGCCTGCTGTTCACGTCAGAGTGGCATAGACTCTGTCCACTCTGTTTCCAAGTCCTTATCTTCAAGAATCCACCCTTGGATTCCACCAGAATCTTCACCAGCAGCATCTTTTCTGATGCTCTCCATTGTGGTCTACGGAGGTTTGCGACATCACTACGCACCCTTGCACCCGGATTCCCTAGTGTAGGTTTCCTGGTTCATGGGGTATACATGGGTGGGAAGACTCTCCAACTTTCTGTCTTCCACTGGGTTTCCTCAGGGTCCACAGGGAAGGGTCCTTCTTCTTCAAAACGGCAACTGCAACTTTCCAGTTGACTTCAATTGAGTACGCTGCTGTGTTTCGGTGCTTCCTTGTGTCCCCAGCTCTTCTGAGTCTCCTAGTCCAAGTCTTGACTTCGGTCACAGTTTGCATTCCAATTTCTTAGTATATGGTTTGGTGTCCCGCTGGAGACCAATGTGTATTGTGCTTACTTCCCTGTTTGCAATTTAAGTATTGTGTGTATTTGTGTTGATATCTCTAGGTGTTAGTGAGCGGTGTATAATAAATTTATACATGTTCATAAATACACTGTGTACTTTTTTATTTAACCTACACTGCATGATTGGATCTGGTAAAATAAGCTACTTAACACTCTTTCTGGACTTAGCCTTAAGGCTGCTCTCCACAGCTACCACTTAGAGAGCTTTCTATGGTTGTCTAAGACTACTAAAATCACCATAAGGGTTGTCTGGATAAGTGTAAGGTGCTTCACTTAAATATGTGTGCACCATATACTAAGCCAGCCTTCTACAGCCATAATCTGGGCAATTAACTTTAGTTCCTTCACCAGATTATGCACACTTTGCGCATCGGACACCTAAAGAAGTCTGTTCTGACCATAACTATCGGAGACTATACCAAAGCCATAAAGACTGTCAGTGAAAATGGTCACTTTTCAGTTGGTCTGAAACACAACATCCTCAATAAGAGCAATCAATTCGGCCACTTGTGCAGAAAACAGTCCTCGAGGCGAGGAGGCTTCCACCACACCTGAGACAGTACAAACTACATAAGCAGCTCTTAGGCTTCCTTCATGGTCTTATAAACAGGAACAATCAACAAACATGACAATCTGATTCCGGTAGTGAAACATCTTGTATATCAGTCTTGGCTTGGTTCATAGTTCATAGTTCAGTAACATCAAGACAGTCATGCTCAACTTCACCTTCAACAACATCACGCCCAGGAATAGGCAATAGGTTAGTAGGATTTAAAGTAGTACATTTCTTGAGGGTCGTTTTGTCTGCAGCAAGTATGTCTTGCTCATACTTTGTTAGACAGCTATTGGTAAGGTGTTTGGGTGTTGGTATTGGTTAACAATATTTCTTCAGAATGGGGGATAAAAACTATTAAAGGATGACCCATAACAATGTTCTCACACTGTTCAATGCCGGCACGTGTTGAGAGCACGGCGTTGAGACAGTCACGCAAAGCAGCAGCTACTGGGTCATGGGTAGCTGAAAAATATGCAAAGGGTCTGTGAGCATTTCCCGTGCATTTGAGTTAGCACTCCTTCTCACTGCAAAACAAAGTAAAGCATTTATTGTAATCAGGCATTCCCAGTAATGGGGCATTACAGAGACTGTCTCTCAGCTCTGAGAAGGCATGCATTCAAATATCATCTCATGGTACTGGATCTCACACATCCTTGTGTGTCAGCCTCTGCAAAGGCTTGGCCATTAGAGAAAAGTTGGGGATCCACTGTCGATAGTAGCCCATCATTCCCAAGAGCATCCTGACTTCTTTCAGAGTGGTTGGCGGATTCATTTATTCCTTTCTCAAAGTGAGGTCCAAGATGCAGAACTTCTTTCTGACAATACCAAAACTTAGTCTGAGATACATTATGTCCATTCTCAGTTAAGTGCTTCAGCGAGCAATAATATCATGCCTGCAAGCTTTCTGTGTATTTGATGCCACCAATAGGTCGTCAATGTACTGAATAAAGATTGAGTGGTAGGGCATTACCGGGGGCTCCAGATTATTTTTAAGGATCTGGTTGAAGATGGACGGACTCTCTGGATTCCCTTGTGGGACTCGCACCATACTAAAACATGGTTGCCGAACCAAAATGCGAAGAGGAGCTGACTGTCAGTGTGACAGTGAACCACTTGGCCTCACATGGAATCTGAAATAAAATCATACCTGGATTTAGTACCACAGGACAACAAGGGAGTACTATGGTGTTGATCTTCCTCAGCTACTACACTGTACGATATTTGCCATTAGGGTTCTGCAAACCCACAATGGGTGAGTTCCATGGATTCCCCATAGCCTCTTTCAGAATGCCTTGCTGAATCATTGAGTCAATTACAGGAGTAATCCCAGAAATGGTTTTGGGGTCAGATTAAATTACGAGATTCTTGGATGCTCAGCATTAGATTACACTGTCATACAGATAGGTTCAACACCTTTAATGACACCTATGTCTTTTCCTAAATAGTCACAGACTTCAGGTAGCACTGAGTCTCTCAGTTTTGTTTGCAGATTATCGCATGGTAACACAGGGTATAGTCTGACGTCTGATTTACAAGTTTTAAAACAGCATCTTCATCCTGAGTTTGAACCTCAATGCCCTTCAGTGTGCAGTAAATGGAACAATTTAGTTTGCACAAAAATTTCGCCTCTAAGCAGATTTACAGGACTTGTATCACACACCACAAACCAGGGATTCTCCTCAAAACAGCCTATTTTAATAGGTGCAGCTTCAGTAACAGGGCTAATCATTTGTTTGTTGGCAACTCCTACAACTTGGAATCTTTTTTCTGAAAGGGGGTAGGTTAGGAACATCTACTGTTCTCACAGTAGAACAGTCAGCACCAGCATCAATCAAGAATTATAAGTGGTGGCAATTCACCTCACCATCCACGAATGGAGCACTGTGGTCTACCGCTAAGGTTAAGCCAAGCACACAAACCTCCTACCCCCTCAGGCACCGTCGTTGCAACAGATATGAACTGTAATCCTCATCTGCTTGTATCATAGGGTTCTGCTGAGACATACTCTGATTTACAAAAGTGTTGTTGTTTGCATTGGCGATCTGATTCAGATTACATTTGGAAGCATTTGCATTTGGCTGTGGCATTGGGGCTTGTGGAAATTACATTACCTGGGCTTGGGAAACCTGAAGGTTTTGCATACTTTGCCTCTGTGCATGCTGTGGCTGAATGGGATAATTAGTTTGAGGTTACGCAAATCCATTATTCTGAACCTGATTCCCAGCATTCAATCGACATTCCCGATTCCAATGTCCCAACTTGTTGCAAACGTGACAAGGATTCGACTTCTTCAAAGTCGCCAGATCAATCCCTGCTCTCGGATCAATTGAAACACTATGACCTCTACCGTTATCAACTTGCAGCTTCAGAAGTCCCTGTTAATACATTCCCTGCATGGGGCCAACATTCTAGACAAATGCCGGATTCTGGCCTCGTTGTTCAGCTTCAATTCATCACTACAATAATTTGCATACCTCAAGATCTCATCAATTGATTTATTCTACCAAAAAATCAAATGCTGTTGAATTATCATGCTAATTTCAGGTTACAATTCCTGCACAAATCTGAACACAAAATGTCCCATGTCTTTGGTTTCAATGGTCACTGTACAGTTTAACCGTTTGCAGCAGTCTCTAATAATAAGAATGTATGGCTTCCTTGGGCACTCTTGATCCAATCAATATCTTTAGGGGATACTTTCAATTTTAAAAATGTAATCACCACCTGATATTTTTTCATCAATAACAGCGATGGAGCTGTTGTCACAGGATGTCCCACGGATCCCTTATCAGTCCATTGTACAGACACTTTACATTCAGCCCACAGAACTACAATGTCACAGAAGGTATTCAAATCTGCCCTCAAAACCTTAGATATTTTCACAAACCGATCAACCTGTTTGTACCACTCAACTGGCTTCGCTCTCAATTTTGAGAAATTATTTGTGAATGACGCAAGATCACGCCTACTCCAAGGCACATAGACATAACCTCCAATGGGCACGTCTCTCAATGGAAAATGTGATGCACCCTCTTCATCTTCTAAAGACGGAGGTAGTTCTACCCTTGCTTTGTTTTGTTCTTTCTTTTGAGCCCATCTGCCTTCCCATCTATCTAGTTCACTCTATTTTTGGATATGGCCAATTCATTCCTTAATTTGCCATTTCATTCCTGGTATCCTCATCATGAAAACACATACGGCAAATTTTCTGCAATGTCTTGGTCCGATCCAAACCAGTTTTGTATTTCTGAGCCAATTCAGATAACCTTTCATAAACCTGTCCAGCACACTTGGTAACATCTTTACACATGAATACGAGTTAATTCTCCTGGTATGTATCTAATTGAGACAAATCACAAGTTCCAAGTATGAATTCCTCTAATTCGACTTTTAATTTGGCAACATCCACTTTATTCTCTCTCACTGGAGACTGAACAGTCATTTTGCTTGGTCCTGCACTTTCAATTTCATCTCCCGTCGGGAGAAAAAAACATTTCCAGACGCTCGGCCCAGGAGTCCCCCCTCACCCGCCCGCAGGCGAGGAAAGGGGGCTCCCTATGCGTCCCGCTGGTCCCTCCCGGAGTAACCGGGAGGGACCACACAAGTCTTCGAACCCCTCGGCCCGGCCACACGGGAGCGGGTCAACCGGGTACCTCGCAACGAGGGAGGGTCGCCCCACCTACACCTCAGCCGTCCATTGCCGGGCGGCCCGAGCCATGCACCAAGCTGGCTTGTACAGCCCACCCCACCCTTGCCAGAGGCGCTGGAAGGGAACAGCCAGGCAGCTCCCCATTCCGCACGACTCCCACAGAGAGAAACCACGGTCCCCTCGCAGGCCCTCGGCCCCTTCTCTTCAAGGCTGCCCTGCCACAAGAGAAGGGCCCCTCCTCAGTCGTTCGGTCGGGCCGGGATGTTGGGCGAAGGAGGGCCCAGCCAGCAGCAGGTCCTTCTTGGGGGGTGGTACCAGCCCACTGCCATTCGGTTTTCCCCACCGCGGGGTGGTGCCAGGTGAGCTTGGGTTCCATCTCAGGAGGTCCTACCGCTGTGCCCCTCCCAGAGAGGATGCAATTAACAATTAACATATAGTATCCCAACTGGTCTAACTTGGAGACAATTAGAGAAGATATGTATAAAACATTATCACAAGGAGATAAGGAGCCTCTTTTGGTATTTCATTTAAGTGCACACTGCATCATATGTATTACAGGAGTAAGTAGGAAAAACACACAATAAAAATAATTTAGCAGTTATTGCAGCACTGCAAAGGGCAATGTAACACAATCAAGAAAAACCCAAATTGTACT
This sequence comes from Lissotriton vulgaris, assembly GCF_964263255.1. Taxonomy (NCBI): domain Eukaryota; kingdom Metazoa; phylum Chordata; class Amphibia; order Caudata; family Salamandridae; genus Lissotriton; species Lissotriton vulgaris. Next base: position 407,833,386 of record NC_141694.1, on the reverse strand, counting down.
TGATGCTCAGTGCAAGTGAGTGAACGGCACGGTAGCAACACAAGTGACAATAATCAGCGACGGCGGAGCAGGTGACTGGTGATAATTATATACAGTGAGTAAAAGACAGCAAAATGGTTCCACATTTGTTTGAAATAGACTTCAGTAATGCAGTTATTTTTTTAGGAACCATATAGTCTGGGGAGCCTATGTTCGCGCTGGACGGTCAACGGCGATTCGATCCTTTTCAAATCAGGATCATCATCAGGACTTGAGTAAGGTGCAGTGCGTAGTCAGCACGAGTCTAGTGCCTGGTACGGGGTAAGTAGGAGTCCAAGGATGGGGAGCCAACAACGGAGGGAATCCAAGTGGCAGGTGATCGGGCAATAGATCCGGAGGTGGATCTTACTTAGTCGATCCAGGATGGGATCGGCAATCGGCCATCAGAGAATGAATCTCCAAACGGCGAGGTCTCTGCAGAGGAATGAGTCTGAGCTTGTGTTGCCTCCCAGAGAGGGACAGGAGACGGGGGCCGCCCCCCGTCCTTAGTCCCTCATGCATCGGTACGGTCCTCCCCGGTGGAAGAGGCCCGGTCCTCACCCGAGCACCCCATGCAGCCGCTAACCGT